>NW_028295741.1:1250189-1875284 GCF_964341445.2 Mesoplodon mirus | reverse complement strand
GGCCTTCCCCCGTGGGCTGCTCTCCCTCATTCTCCTCTTCTTCTTGCTTCTCTACCTCCTTTTCCCTCCTCCTCCTCCTCCTCCTCCCTCCTCCTCCTCGTTCTCCTCCTCCTCCTCCTCGTCCTCTTCCTCAGGGGTGCTCTCGGATTCCACATTGCCCATCCGCTGGGCCATGGTGAGATGAAAGGCACGGCAGCTGAAGCCCTGCAGGACGCCGCCCTTCACGTGCTGCTGGAGGATCCCCAAGGTGGGGAAGACCCGGCAGCAGGCCATGCACCTGAAGCCGGTCTCCATGGTCAGCATCCAGTCCGCTGTCTTGGCGCTGGGTCTCTCCTCAATGGCAGGTGGCCCTGATGGCCCGCCTGGCTCTGCCCTTTCCTCATACTCTTTCTCCTCCCCAGTGGGCTCACTGTCAGACAGGAGGCTTTCGGTGGACACATCAGAAGAGGGGTCAGTGGCTACTGCGCACACATCCTCAGGAAGGGTCACTTCTTCTATCCTCAGCTGCTTTTCAGGCAACTCCAAGGGTTTCTTTGTCTTCCAGGAGACAGCGACACCCTTGTTCACTTGTACCTGCATGTAGTGTATTTTCATGCCCCTTTCCTCTTTGTCTGGGTGCAGATAGTTCTTACAGGGTGAAGAGGGTGAGGAGGAGACACCATGTGATGGGGAAGCTGTCTCTCCTTCTTCCTGATCCTGTGCTAGGGGTGGTCTAGGCTGGGCAGTGTCTCGATGAAATCTCCGGATTCCTGAAAAAGGAAATTAAAATCATAATAACATGCATGGCCATGCCGGAAGCTGAGGGAGCAGGTGTGGTAGACGAGAGAGGGACATTGGCACGACATAGCAATGTCGTGAGCTTGGTGTCCGTTGGCCGTAGGACGGAGTGGTGTATGTGGTGTCATCTGTGGGCTTTTCATGTGCGTGGGGGGGTATACTGGAGCGGTGTCTGTATACAGGGGTGTGGAGTATGGTGGTGAGGGCTGTAGTATGTGAGGGATGCGGCTGGATGCGTGTACGATGAGGAGTGTGAGTTTGGGAATATCAGTGGTGCATTCCTTGTGGAATGGGGCTGTGGTGCAGGAGAGTACTGTGGAGCACGTGCTTGGGGTTGATGTGCACTGAGAAGGGCTGTGCCTGGAGGGCGCGTGTATGTGTGAGCTGTGTGCACCTGAGCTGGATGGTCCTTCTCTCAGGCTGGAGGTGTATGATGCAGAACTCTGTCCTTCTCTGGAAGCAAAGGCAAAGACAAAGCCTACATTTTCCTCTGAAGATGCTTAATCTGGTCCCTCTTTCCTCCACCTCAAGCCCAGACCTTTCCGGCCCCTGCTCCTTGACTTCCCCACCATGGTAGTAGCAGTATTCACACACACACCCCCAGACTCAGCTGGCATTCACGCCCTCGGAACAGCTCAGCCATCCTGCCCAGGCTCCTCCACAGAGCCCTCATCACCTGTGATGACCCTGGATTTCCTCTCAGCCTCCCTGGGATCTGTGTGCCTCCTGCTTCACAGCCAAGCACCCCGTCACCTGAGGAGCCCCACGCCCTTACCAGCGTAGCTGAGCTTGCGCAGAGTAGAAGTACAGAAGAAGTATTTAGAGGCAGAGGAGACCTCCACTGCCCCTGGGCTGCAGCCTTGGGCCACCACAGTGGATCCAAGCCGAGGGGGATCCTCTTGTGACTTCGAGATTCCTGAGGGAGGAATGAAAGGCTCAGGGTGGGTTCATCAGTCCTCTGTCCACAAATATTTACTGAGTGTGTGACACGTGTCAGGTGCAGTGAATACACACAGTTGAGAGTGTGGTTCCCAGTGGATCCTCCAGGATTTAATTCCAATCAATACTTATTCTCTCACTGTCTAGTTGGTAATGTAGGCCTCGGTGGTGACTGTGAGTGTGTGGGAAGAGTGAGTGATGTGTATCAGTTAAGTCTGTGGTAAGTGTGGGGTTGGCATGGGGAGCACAGTGCAGACGTGTCTATCTGTGTCTGTGGCCTTTGTGTGCATGGTTTCTGTTCACAAGTCAGGAATTCTGGGACATGTAACGTTTCCTCATTACATGGTGTGGCTTGTATTTATGGTGTGTGTTCATTCATTCATTCACCAAGATTCAGTAAGCAGCTACTCCTGTGTATCCGGCACTCTTCCATTGTTGTAGTCTTTGGTAACGCTGCACATTCTAGTAGGGGAAGACACACACTAAACAAAACTACAATAAATATATAATACATCAGCTGGTGGTAAGTATATAAGGGTTGCCAGACTTAGCGAACAAGAATACAAGGCACCCAGTTAAATTTCAGTTTCAGATAAACCCAGAATAATCTTTGAGTGTAAGTATTCCCATGCAGTATTTGGCCTGACTTAGTTTTAGTGTAAGTATAGCCCATACAATATGTGGGACATACGGATACTGAAAAATTACTTGTTGTTTATCTGGAATTCAAATTGAACTGGATAGACCATATTTTCTCTGGCAATCCTGACATGGGTTACTGAGACTGTGGTTTACTGTGGTTTGTACAAAGCGGGTCTGGCATTACTCAAGAATGTGTTATAAGTGTGGTGTGTATGACACGTGACTGGTTCTTATAGAGGTATTTAGAGATGGCTGAAGTTAGTTGTGTTTGTGCAAGAGTTGAGGAGATACATGTATATAGTGTGTGTGTGTGTGTGTGTGTCCTATATATATAGTGTGTGTGTCTATATACATATCTCATCTCCAGCGTTTGGTGTTGGAGGAGAGGATTGTGATACAGGTGGGTTGTATGAGAACGTAGTATAGGAGGGATGCGTGTATATACCTCCATGTGCTGTGTGTGGTTTACTAAGGAAGTTATATGTGGGGTGTGTGATATTTTTGCTGCATCAGAGTGTACATGGGTGTATGAGTTACTGTCTCATAAAACAACCCTAACAAGAATTCTGTATACACTCTTACGTACACCGAGTGTCAGCCAGGTCCAGGCAGGGTGACAAGAACTTTACCACGCAGACTTTATATCTGGTAAGCACTCTACCCCCATTCATCTCGCTCTTCTCTGCACTACCACACACACACACACACACACACACACACTCACACACACACACACACAGGAACATAGGGCAAAATATTCTGAATGGTCAGGGGCAGTCATTGCCTTCCCCAGCCTGTCCCAGCCACTGCCTGGAAACCTGCCTGCTGTCTAGAGCTCCATTCCCAGGGCCCATCCTACAGTCTCCAGGGCCCTGGGCCTGGTAGGAGCTACTGGGCTCTAATCTGGGGCAGAGGCCTCTAGCTGGAGCTCTGGGGTGACCACCCCTCTCCCAGGGCAAGCTACTCGCCTACATTTAATGCACGCAGGCACCACGTGGCCCGTGGCTCTCAGAGCTCCCCGCAGGACCCTGAGGCCATTTCTCACCCCCGCTCATGCGGTCTCAGTCTCTGGAAAACCCTTCCCTTCCCTTGATCTCCTTTGGGAAATTCTTCCTGTTGAAGGAATAAAACTTCCTTGCTTTCAATATGACACCATCCCTAGACAAACAATCTTCTTTCAAAGTGCATTCCACTTGTCAAGATATTTTTCAACAGGGCCTTCAACTCATGGGGCTTCTCTTTCCACTTTGGTAAAAGAGGCCAAGCAACTCATGGGTCTCTCTCAGCATCCTTGCATCCTTCACATCCCCCACCTCATGACCCCTAGGAAAGATCCAAGAGCATAAGAGAGAAATCGGGGACTGAGAAAAGCTGCACCTCTAGGTCTGTGCAAGCAGGATGCAGCCTGCTGTGAGTCCGACAAAGCTCCAGGCCCGGCTGCCCCAGGAGAGAGTCCTCAGACCAGCGGAGCTGACCTCCCATCTCCCAGGGGGCATCTGGCCGTTCTGTGCCGTCTCACACCACAGGGACCCTCCGGATAGATACGGCAGCATCAGTGAGACAAGGTCTCTCGCTCCCTGCTTCACAGGTGACACGTTCTCAGTCCCCCGCTTCCTAGAGAAGCTTCAGTTTGGCAGAAACCCATGTGCCCCAGACAAGTTGCCCCCCACATACCTCCTCCGTTCTCGGCAGTTTCCTGGGACTCTTCATTTTCCAGATGTTTCCTCTTTTGTCGCCGTTCCATCGTACCAACTAGAAGTCTCCCTTAGAAGATGCCTCAAGAGATGTCCAACTCCTCCTCTTCCCTACAGGTTGGCCCTTCTTGGCTCTTGGGCAATCCGTTGAAATGATTCAATACAAACAAAAATAGTCAAGTCTCCTAAATGGCTGAAAAACTTGTACCACTTGGTGAACCAGCAGTAGTGCCTAGTGCTCACCAGGGCTGTTATGTTTGCAAGGTTGCCAGGCTCACAGTGGAATTCTGTGACCTCAGTGATGACATCAGAGCATTCGGTGGACCTAGGTTGAGCACAGTGTCTGCAATAGCACAGGCCCCATTTTCAAGAACAATTCCTTTTTCCCAGCCGAAGCTTTCCCGTGAAAGGGAAAGGTTCCTACCATATCTATTATAAATTGTATCATACCATGTCTATTATAAAATTCACATTTTGATTGGAGATCTTTTAATGTCTTTTCTAGAGAGATTTAATATGAATGTTTTAAATGGTCTCCAGTTTCCCTGTGGATTATTGACATTTTAAACTCTGCACTTCAATTTTCCCTCAATACGTGTAATTTTGTCACGGCTATTTCTGTACTTAAAGATGAGGAACTATATAATTGATTTCTTCATTTTTTCCCCATCTCTTTCCAAGGTACTGCATTTGATTGTGTCTTGCGACTGAGTGAAAAATGCTAGTCCTTGAGTCAGGACATTGGGCCCTTTAGCAAGTAACTCAACCTATCTGGGCTTCAGCTTCTGTATGTGCGATCAAGAGGCTTGGACTAGCTGACTTTTCAAATGCTGTGTTTCTTTGATTCACTCTCACTTACTGATCTGCTCCTTAAGAAGAGGGTCTGTTCTCATAAAGTAACAACAGTCTTTTCCTAACCTTGGGATGGGCGGAGTTTAACTGTTCGTACTCAGTTTGTTAGTTATATTGCCTTCTACGTATGCTTAGCTCTAAATAATTTATACGGCTCTTGTGACAATTTTTAGATCTTTTTTTCTTATTTTCTTTTATAGTTTCTAATTTGTTATCGCCAGTGTAGAGGAGCCTGATTGACTTTTAAAATTTATTGATCTTGTATGTGTGTGCCTTGTTGAACCGTCTTATTAGTTCCTGCTAGTTTATCTGTGGGTTCTTTTGGGTCTCCTAGATAAATGAGCATATTAAATGTAAATAATGTGTTCTTTGGATAAAGTTTATTTTCTTGCATCTCTATATATAGAAGCAATATGTTGAATTGATTTAAATATTTAAACACTTACATACCTGTTATCACAATCTAACATTGTTTATCTTATTTTCTTTCAATCAATATTATGTTTTCAAGATTTATCCACGTGAATCCATATAGATCTAGGTCTTTGATTTTTGACTGTTTGATATTATGTGATCACATGCATATAGCATCATTTATTTTCCATTCAAGCATTATTGGACAATTGGATTGTTTCCCTCCCTTCTCTAGAACAAACAGCATTTCCTAGAATATCTCTGAAGATGTCTGACAGTCGAGAAGGGCCAGGCTGCCCGAAGGATTGCTACTTGCTTTTAGCCACCTTCCAACAGGCCGTCTCCAGCCAGCAATTTGAAGCACAGCTGAAATGAGAACTGCCCCAAATGTGAAGATCTTAGGAGCTTCCTAGAAGGTGGGAGGTTAATGATAGGCATCCTGCTGGGATCCCAGGGGAGTCTGAGCTGGCCTGAAGCTCATCTTCCTCCTCCACCTCTCAAGAGAAATGTGGAGGAAAGAAGACTTCAAAAACTGTGAGCAGGCAGAGGGAGAGATATTGGGGGCCGAAGCTGTAACTGAGGTCTTGGAGTGGGCTGTGAGCACGCAGAGCCTCTCGAGAGCCAGGCTCTGCCTTCTGAGGACTTCTCCCCTAAGGCTGCTCATAATTCACGTGATACCAGCCATATAGAGCCGACTTGGCCCACACTGTCACAGAAAGCCTTATCAGAATCTCTTCTTCTTCATACACTCTTGTGTCTGTTACTTGGTTATTGCCTTTGGTACTCCACTGATGTGAACCACAGTCGCCAGGGGATGGAGGACACTAGTGACCCATCTTGCTCTGTGGCCTCAGTCCACAGCTGGAGGGTAAGGGAAGAGGCCAAATGAAGGTCAAGAAGGAAAGATGGAGTTTGAAGAGAAGACCTGAGTTAAGGGTGTCTTCTCAAGTCTTGATGACTGAAATGTAGCTCCAGTACCTGAAGTCCTGCTTGTTCTCAAGGCTGACCGCGGGGCTGGGTGCACTCAGTGAAGGAACCGTATACACTTAGTATTTCCTTGCTTGCTCACACTTGCCCTCCTCTGATACACCCTCTGCAAGACTGATCTTCCCCTGAAACAACTTTCCACCTGCCACTGTCATCTCATGAACGTTTGCTTCCCCTTCCTAGTGTCCCCCTAGAATGCCATTGCAGCCAATTCATAATTTGATAATCATGCTGCTTACCATATTCTCAGCAACTTCTGAGAAATTTTATTCGCTTTATTCCATAGTCTGCACCCATCAATAATCTTCCTTAACTTCCTAGCTGCAGGTTAACCCATTCGGAATCATTTCTTTTTCTTTCTCTTCTTTGGCAATTCCTTTCTATCTTTTAAGGTCTTTTTCTTGTCTCTCTACCATCTTGCCTTCCTGAACTTCTTTTTTTTCCGTTTAAGTAACCTTTCAATCTCCTTCCCCAATTTCCTCATACACATTGAGAGTTTATTCCTCACACGTTAGACAGCGGTTTATAAATGGCCAGGCATAATGGACTCAGAATGAGTTGGCACCCCCGAGGTACCTGTCTTGCTGGGGAGCCACAGGTGAAGGGCTGTCTGCTGGACACATGTTTGCATGGAGTCAGGCTGAGTGGCCTCAGGGTGTTTGCTCTGCACTTGTGTGTGTTTCTCCCTAGTTGGTTTCCTTGTCCAGCCACCTGTGACCTCCCTCCATCCAGCCCAGGGAATCCTTCTCATCACAGGGGTAGGATGTTTGTCTCATTTTCCATCACATCCTTTCCCCAAAGTTTGGTTGAGTTGTTCCCATTCCAAAGACCTTTCCTCTTTGAAGAGAAAAGAGAAAATCTTGTCTCTCCTTTCCTCTCACTTCACTTCTGCTCTATTATCTCCTCCGTCCAGAATGGCCCACTGACTCACATGGGTGTAGATCCAAAGATGGCAAGAAATGCCAGCAATTCTGAGATAATAATACGGATGGATCAGGAAAACTTGAAAACCTTTATCCCGCCACATTAAAAAAAATTGCACTTCCAGTGTATTCAGAGTCTCAGTGTAGAAACACAAATGATGTAGAAATTGAATGACACTCAAGTTTTTCTTTCCTCCTTTCCTGATTTATTCTAATCCTCCAAGTTAACATGATGAACTCTTTGTTGTGTAAAGTTTCAGACATTTTCTACCCATGCACACTTTTCTTCTTTTCACATTAGAGTGTGAACTAGGTCACTTTCAACATGCTGTGATTCTGTGATTCACTGTCTCCCACCGAGTCATCCACGGATAATGTCATCTGTTTCACGGAGAAATATTTCCAATAGCTAATAGCCAATGTCTGTGGAGTGCTTACTCTGTGTCGGTTTCTTGTAACTACTTTACAGATCATTTGTACAGCGTACCCATGGACCAGGTACAATTATGACCCCCAAGTGACAGATAAGTGCAGATAAGTACAAATAAATACAGAGGCCAAGTGACTTGCCCAAGACACTGGAGCAAATCAAAATCCATGCCTCTGTAATCATTTTGCTCTATTGCCTCTGTCTGGGAGGCTTGATGATTTGGCAACTAAAACCTTAAATATCATGTTCCATTTTTATATCTGTGACACAATCGTGGGGCTGTGATACAGGGTAAGTAACCTGACTACTTTTGAAAACCCTTATGCACCTGGATGAAAGTAAGCCAGGGACTGCAAGCCATAGATTTAAGGTTTCCTACCAACTTTTAAAAATAGCTTCTTGAATGCAATTTATGTAGTGTCAAGTCTAGGATGTAGTCCAAATAGTAACAGAAAAATGGAGATATGTAGAAAAATACTTAAAGTTGACAAGTATTGGGAGTGTAGTATTTTTGGGGCCAGCGTGTAGACCACAGGAAAACTTGCTGTTTCCATCCCAAAGGGAAGAGCCCTACGTTGCAACTGCCGAGGTCCCTGGGACAGCATGTGTGCTCACTGCTTAGTAAAGAAGCATCCTCAGTTTGATAGAATCATATGGGAGCCTTACATTTGGTTAGCAGTTCTACATTCTTGATGTAATAATATTTTCAGGGTGTGGGAGTGTATCAAGCTCTGAAAATACCCTTGGAGAGATCTGCTTATTAAGTTTGGCTTTTTCAGTCTCCCTACTACTTCTTTACTAAACACCAGGCGGTTTCCTTCACTTTTCAGAACCATATTGTTTTTCCCTTCTCTAATGAACTTTGAAATACTTTTGGATGAGCTATTAAGATTGGGAAAAAATAAACATCTCTTTAAAATAAGGAAGATAATAACAATGACAAGTAGAAAAAGCTCTAAAACAGAGAATATCCTCCATTCTAGCCACTGACTGGGAGTGGAAGGTTCGTGCTCGCTGTCCAGGACGTAGAAATAAAAGCTGAGGAGGCGCTGAGGCGTCTCCTGGATCTCTATGAGCCTCCATCATTTCTGCTGAGTAGGGTTGACAGATAAAATATAGACTGTTTAGTTAAATATGAATGTTTGAAAAACAACGAGTACATTTTGAAGATAAGTATGCCCCAAATAGTTCATAGGATCTACTTATACTAAAAATAATGACTTATTATTCATGTGAAGTTCAAGTTTAACTGGGTATCCTGTATTTTTATGTCCTAAATCTGACAGCCCTACTGATGATCCACAATGGAGGCAGTTGAGGAGCGGTACATGCTGGCTCTCGGACAGTCAGAAATGGCTTCAGCAGATCCAGGTACAGTATGAAATTCTTTTTGGATGTAGCTCAGAAGCCATGGCCAGCCCTTGACTGCAAGTACTGCCTCGGGTTTCCCTGAGGTGGGGTAAACCTTCCTCTTAATGGCCTTTTGGTAAGTCTGGAAGACCATATCCAAGGGGAGCCCCAAAGTCAGTTTCATCCTCACAACCATGTTTCCAATTCCTGGAATTGGCTGCATGTGACTCACAAGAGCTGAGGAGGTTTGTGGAAGTTGGGAGTGTCATAGCTTGAACCCTTTGTAGGTAAAGTTTTGCTGTTGTGAGAGTTTCAACAGGAGCAATGTGAAAGACTCCAAGTCCCCAGGTAGATAGAAATAATCCTGTTCTACCTGTGTGTATGTGACAAGTCTCTAATAGTTCAGAGAGCAAGTATCTGGCCTTAGAAAGACTGATCCAAGCTTGGATGTTTCTGGTGACAAGGCAAGGTCCTGAGTTTCAAGTTCACCTTTTACGGTTGAGGAGACAATAAGGTGGTCAGAAGGGAAATCATGGAGGAGACCTTGGCTTCATCCATCGTGCAGGCTTGTATATGTGGTTCTATGTAGATTGTGTTTCAAAGGTGGAGCTTGTTTACAACTATGAACATTCTCCGATGTGCTTTTTGGACCTTCATTCCCAGAGCGAGAGCAGTGCCGAGGCTCTAGAAATGCCATGGATATTCTGAGCTGTCAGTGGCATTTCCCCGGTACTGTTCCCTTGGTGCCGCTCCTTGAAATGTCCAAAGGGATTATCATGTGTCTTGTGGCGGGTCCTAGCATTGTGAAAGGAAGCTGCTGCCCCTGGCTCAGAGGATTTCGGATGTGGTGGGAGGAGGAGTAGTACTACGACTATAAATTGTATCACAGCATATCGATTCCATCTTGAGAGTGGGGTTGGGGGGTTATGAAGGGGGGCTTTTATTGTACATTTATACATTGTACCCTTGAAACTAATTCAATTTTTAAAAATTAATTAATTTATTTGGGGCTGCATTGGGTCTTTGTTGCTGCTAGCGGGCGTTCTCTAGTTGCAGTGAGCGGGGGCTCCTCTTGGCTGTGGTGCACGGGCTTCTCATTGCAGTGGCTTCTCTTGTTGCGGAGCATGGTCTCTAGGCACGCAGGCTTCCGTAGTTGTGGCACGTGGGCTCGGTTGATGTGGCACACGGGCTCTAGAGCGCAGGCTCAGTAGTTGTGGCGCGCGGGCTTAGTTACTCCGTGGCACGTGGGATCTTCCCAGACCAGGGCTCGAACCCATGACCCCTGCATTCGCAGGCATATTCTTAACCACTGCTCCACCAGGGAAGCCCGATAATTCAGTTTTTTATAAAGAGAAGATTCCTAATATTATTCCAAAATTTTAAAAATATGTAGTTGGATAACACTATGAAAAATTAACTGATATATTCTTTTATTATTTCTCTTTGCTCCCTGGATTTTTTTCCCCATCCAGTCAGCTAGGCACTGTGAGTTCACTGCATTAGGAAGGTAAAGACTCAGCAGAAATGAGGGAGAAAAACAGAAAAGTCTCAGCTTTGGAATGTTCACAACGGAGGCCACAGTAGAACAGGTGAGAATTCTGTGAACCAAAAATAAATGTCGTCTCAAATGCAAAAAAGTATTCTCTGCACTGGGAGGCAGGAGAGGGAGGGAGGGAAGGACTGAAGGAGAGAGATCAGTGTGGCCAGGGACATGGAGACTGTGCTTAAGGACGATATGCCCAGGAAGAGAATCAGAATCTGGAGAAGATTCAGCCTGCACGTGATCATTGCCTCCAGTCAGCACCCTCATCTCAGACGTTGGGAAATTCAGAGAGAGTGGGAGTACGTCAGGAGGGCCACGCGCATAGTCTGTGTGGCAGGGGTTGTGGCCGTTCCCTATTTGTGAGGAGTCCCCAGCAATTTGCAGGCCTCTTCTGGAAAATGCTGGCGGACGTCTCTAGTGCTTATGTGAAAGCTTGTTCACAAACCTTGAAAGATACAGATGTAGATGACAGATAGATGCATAGATAGAAAAATGTCATTAAATAAAAGCTCCAGGAAAGGTTTGGAAAATGCCCTTTATTGCATAGGACGCTTCTATTGTCATATGATGTTAGACTGAGTGCCGGTCCCTTCATCCTCCTTCAGACCACGGCATTCTGTCTGCTACTCTCCCGAGGGTCCTTTCTTCTCCCTGGAAGGGATAAAACAAATGAGGTAGAACAGGAAGAGACAAGAAGCACTCCAACCTCTGCTGGTCAGGGTTACCCTCCAGCATTGCCTTAATGCTCAGAGCCACACACACCACAGTGAGCTTGGCTCCAGATCAACTACCAAGCAACGAAGGTTCTGGAACATTTCCATATCTCGGGGGACCTCATTTCCACGTGACTCTCTTTCATATTCCCCTTTGTCACAGAAGGCTAGGTCCAGTGGTCCGGGTGAGATCTCGGCTCAGGCCCAAGGCTCTCAGACCTCAAAGTTCTGGTCCTGCAAGGGCCCCTGTCCTCTCTTGAGACCACTCCTGGCTCTCTCTGCCGAGAAGGAGCTGCTGGCAGTACGTCCTCTAAGAGTTGAGGTCCATCGTGCAGACCCTGAGAAAACTCCTAGGAAAAGGCTCCACCTTCTTGTTTACGTCAACAGAGGTCAATGCCTTTGTTAGTGCTGGGTGTGTCCCATTTGATGCAACTGCAGAGCCATTAGGTAAACCAGCACATGTGTGCGGCCCCTTCCCTTAGACTCCTCTGGGCCCTCGTGACATAGGCTCAGAAGACTGCCAGCCTCAAGCCTTACCTCTTCCAAGGGACGGCCACACCGTCTTCCAGGATCTTCTGTCCCATGAATCTCAGTTGCTGTTTGGAACTCAAAGGAGAGAAAAGACCCTGCCTGCGGGGTCTCTTTGGGCTGGGGCCTTCCCCCGTGGGCTGCTCTCCCTCATTCTCCTTTTCTTCTTGCTTCTCTACCTCGTTCTCCTCCTCCTCCTCCTCCTCCTCCTCCTCCTCCTCATTCTCCTCCTCCTCCTCCTCGTCCTCTTCCTCAGGGGTGCTCTCGGATTCCACATTGCCCATCCGCTGGGCCATGGTGAGATGGAAGGCACGGCAGCTGAAGCCCTGCAGGACGCCGCCCTTCACGTGCTGCTGGAGGATCTCCAAGGTGGGGAAGACCCGGCAGCAGGCCATGCACCTGAAGCCGGTCTCCGTGGTCAGCATCCAGTCCGCTGTCTTGGCGCTGGGTCTCTCCTCAACGGCAGGTGGCCCTGATGGGCTGCCTGGCTCTGGCATTTCCTCATACCCTTTCTCCTCCCCAGTGGGCTCACTGTCAGACAGGAGGCTTTCGGTGGACACATCAGAAGAGGGGTCAGTGGCTACTGCGCACACATCCTCAGGAAGGGTCACTTCTTCTATCCTCAGCTGCTTTTCAGGCAACTCCAAGGGTTTCTTTGTCTTCCAGGAGACAGCGACACCCTTGTTCACTTGTACCTGCATGTAGTATATTTTCATGCCCCTTTCCTCTTTGTCTGGGTGCAGATAGTTCTTACAGGGTGAAGAGGGTGAGGAGGAGACACAGTGTGATGGGGAAGCGGTCTCTCCTTCTTCCTGATCCTGGGCTAGGGGTGGTCTAGGCTGGGCAGTGTCTCGATGAAATCTCCGGATTCCTGAAAAAGGAAATTAAAATCATAATAACATGCATGGGCCATGCCGGAAGCTGAGGGAGCAGGTGTGGTAGACGAGAGAGGGACATTGGCACGACATAGCAATGTCGTGAGCTTGGTGTCCGTTGGCCGTAGGACGGAGTGTTGTATGTGGTGTCATCTGTGGGCTTTTCATGTGCGTGGGGGGGTATACTGGAGCGGTGTCTGTATACAGGTGTGTGGAGTATGGTGGTGAGGGCTGTAGTATGTGAGGGATGCGGCTGGATGCGTGTACGATGAGGAGTGTGAGTTTGGGAATATCGGTGGTGCATTCCTTGTGGAATGGGGCTGTGGTGCAGGAGAGTACTGTGGAGCACGTGCTTGGGGTTGATGTGCACTGAGAAGGGCTGTGCCTGGAGGGCGCGTGTATGTGTGAGCTGTGTGCACCTGAGCTGGATGGTCCTGCTCTCAGGCTGGAGGTGTATGATGCAGAACTCTGTCCTTCTCTGGAAGCAAAGGCAAAGACAAAGCCTACATTTTCCTCTGAAGATGCTTAATCTGGTCCCTCTTCCCTCCACCTCAAGCCCAGACCTTTCCGGCCCCTGCTCCTTGACTTCCCCACCATGGTAGTAGCAGTATTCACACACACACCCCCAGACTCAGCTGGCATCCACGCCCTCGGAACAGCTCAGCCATCCTGCCCAGGCTCCTCCACAGAGCCCTCATCACCTCTGATGACCCTGGATTTCCTCTCAGCCTCCCTGGGATCTGTGTGCCTCCTGCTTCACAGCCAAGCACCCCGTCACCTGAGGAGCCCCACGCCCTTACCAGCGTAGCTGAGCTTGCGCAGAGTAGAAGTACAGAAGAAGTATTTAGAGGCAGAGGAGACCTCCACTGCCCCTGGGCTGCAGCCTTGGGCCACCACAGTGGATCCAAGCCGAGGGGCATCCTCTTGTGACTTCGAGATTCCTGAGGGAGGAATGAAAGGCTCAGGGTGGGTTCATCAGTCCTCTGTCCACAAATATTTACTGAGTGTGTGACACGTGTCAGGTGCAGTGAATACACACAGTTGAGAGTGTGGTTCCCAGTGGATCCTCCAGGATTTAATTCCAATCAATACTTATTCTCTCACTGTCTAGTTGGTAATGTAGGCCTCGGTGGTGACTGTGAGTGTGTGGGAAGAGTGAGTGATGTGTATCAGTTAAGTCTGTGGTAAGTGTGGGGTTGGCATGGGGAGCACAGTGCAGACGTGTCTATCTGTGTCTGTGGCCTTTGTGTGCATGGTTTCTGTTCACAAGTCAGGAATTCTGGGACATGTAACGTTTCCTCATTACATGGTGTGGCTTGTATTTATGGTGTGTGTTCATTCATTCATTCACCAAGATTCAGTAAGCAGCTACTCCTGTGTATCCGGCACTCTTCCATTGTTGTAGTCTTTGGTAACGCTGCACATTCTAGTAGGGGAAGACACACACTAAACAAAACTACAATAAATATATAATACATCAGCTGGTGGTAAGTATATAAGGGTTGCCAGACTTAGCGAACAAGAATACAAGGCACCCAGTTAAATTTCAGTTTCAGATAAACCCAGAATAATCTTTGAGTGTAAGTATTCCCATGCAGTATTTGGCCTGACTTAGTTTTAGTGTAAGTATAGCCCATACAATATGTGGGACATACGGATACTGAAAAATTACTTGTTGTTTATCTGGAATTCAAATTGAACTGGATAGCCCATATTTTCTCTGGCAATCCTGACATGGGTTACTGAGACTGTGGTTTACTGTGGTTTGTACAAAGCGGGTCTGGCATTACTCAAGAATGTGTTAAAAGTGTGGTGTGTATGAAACGTGACTGGTTCTTATAGAGGTATTTAGAGATGGCTGAAGTTAGCTGTGTTTGTGCAAGAGTTGAGGAGATACATGTATATAGTGTGTGTGTGTGTGTGTGTGTGTGTCCTATATATATAGTGTGTGTGTCTATATACATATCTCATCTCCAGCGTTTGGTGTTGGAGGAGAGGATTGTGATACAGGTGGGTTGTATGAGAATGTAGTACAGGAGGGATCCGTGTATATACCTCCATGTGCTCTGTGTGGTTTACTAAGGAAGTTATATGTGGGGTGTGTGATATTTTTGCTGCATCAGAGTGTACATGGGTGTGTGAGTTACTGTCTCATAAAACACCCCTAACAAGAATTCTGTATACACTCTTACGTACACCGAGTGTCAGCCAGGTCCAGGCAGGGTGACAAGAACTTTACCACGCAGACTTTATATCTGGTAAGCACTCTACCCCCATTCATCTCGCTCTTCTCTGCACTACCACACACACACACACACACACACACACACACACTCACACACACACACACACAGGAACATAGGGCAAAATATTCTGAATGGTCAGGGGCAGTCATTGCCTTCCCCAGCCTGTCCCAGCCACTGCCTGGAAATCTGCCTGCTGTCTAGAGCTCCATTCCCAGGGCCCATCCTACAGTCTCCAGGGCCCTGGGCCTGGTAGGAGCTACTGGGCTCTAATCTGGGGCAGAGGCCTCTAGCTGGAGCTCTGGGGTGACCACCCCTCTCCCAGGGCAAGCTACTCGCCTACATTTAATGCACGCAGGCACCACGTGGCCCGTGGCTCTCAGAGCTCCCCGCAGGACCCTGAGGCCATTTCTCACCCCCGCTCACGCGGTCTCAGTCTCTGGAAAACCCTTCCCTTCCCTTGATCTCCTTTGGGAAATTCTTCCTGTTGAAGGAATAAAACCTCCTTGCTTTCAATATGACACCATCCCTAGACAAACAATCTTCTTTCAAAGTGCATTCCACTTGTCAAGATATTTTTCAACAGGGCCTTCAACTCATGGGGCTTCTCTTTCCACTTTGGTAAAAGAGGCCAAGCAACTCATGGGTCTCTCTCAGCATCCTTGCATCCTTCACATCCCCCACCTCATGACCCCTAGGAAAGATCCAAGAGCATAAGAGAGAAATCGGGGACTGAGAAAAGCTGCACCTCTAGGTCTGTGCAAGCAGGCTGCAGCCTGCTGTGAGTCCGACAAAGCTCCAGGCCCGGCTGCCCCAGGAGAGAGTCCTCAGACCAGCGGAGCTGACCTCCCATCTCCCAGGGGGCATCTGGCCGTTCTGTGCCGTCTCACACCACAGGGACCCTCCGGATAGATACGGCAGCATCACTGAGACAAGGTCTCTCGCTCCCTGCTTCACAGGTGACACGTTCTCAGTCCCCCGCTTCCTAGAGAAGCTTCAGTTTGGCAGAAACCCATGTGCCCCAGACAAGTTGCCCCCCACATACCTCCTCCGTTCTCGGCAGTTTCCTGGGACTCTTCATTTTCCAGATGTTTCCTCTTTTGTCGCCGTTCCATCGTACCAACTAGAAGTCTCCCTTAGAAGATGCCTCAAGAGATGTCCAACTCCTCCTCTTCCCTACAGGTTGGCCCTTCTTGGCTCTTGGGCAATCCGTTGAAATGATTCAATACAAACAAAAATAGTCAAGTCTCCTAAATGGCTGAAAAACTTGTACCACTTGGTGAACCAGCAGTAGTGCCTAGTGCTCACCAGGGCTGTTATGTTTGCAAGGTTGCCAGGCTCACAGTGGAATTCTGTGACCTCAGTGATGACATCAGAGCATTCGGTGGACCTAGGTTGAGCACAGTGTCTGCAATAGCACAGGCCCCATTTTCAAGAACAATTCCTTTTTCCCAGCCGAAGCTTTCCCGTGAAAGGGAAAGGTTCCTACCATATCTATTATAAATTGTATCATACCATGTCTATTATAAAATTCACATTTTGATTGGAGATCTTTTCATGTCTTTTCTAGAGAGATTTAATATGAATGTTTTAAATGGTCTCCAGTTTCCCTGTGGATTATTGACATTTTAAACTCTGCACTTCAATTTTCCCTCAATACGTGTAATTTTGTCACGGCTATTTCTGTACTTAAAGATGAGGAACTATATAATTGATTTCTTCATTTTTTCCCCATCTCTTTCCAAGGTACTGCATTTGATTGTGTCTTGCGACTGAGTGAAAAATGCTAGTCCTTGAGTCAGGACATTGGGCCCTTTAGCAAGTAACTCAACCTATCTGGGCTTCAGCTTCTGTATGTGCGATCAAGAGGCTTGGACTAGCTGACTTTTCAAATGCTGTGTTTCTTTGATTCACTCTCACTTACTGATCTGCTCCTTAAGAAGAGGGTCTGTTCTCATAAAGTAACAACAGTCTTTTCCTAACCTTGGGATGGGCGGAGTTTAACTGTTCGTACTCAGTTTGTTAGTTATATTGCCTTCTACGTATGCTTAGCTCTAAATAATTTATACAGCTCTTGTGACAATTTTTAGATCTTCTTTTTCTCTTATTTTCTTTTATAGTTTCTAATTTGTTATCGCCAGTGTAGAGGAGCCTGATTGACTTTTAAAATTTATTGATCTTGTATGTGTGTGCCTTGTTGAACCGTCTTATTAGTTCCTGCTAGTTTATCTGTGGGTTCTTTTGGGTCTCCTAGATAAATGAGCATATTAAATGTAAATAATGTGTTCTTTGGATAAAGTTTATTTTCTTGCATCTCTATATATAGAAGCAATATGTTGAATTGATTTAAATATTTAAACACTTACATACCTGTTATCACAATCTAACATTGTTTCTCTTATTTTCTTTCAATCAATATTATGTTTTCAAGATTTATCCACGTGAATCCATATAGATCTAGGTCTTTGATTTTTGACTCTTTGATATTATGTGATCACATGCATATAGCATCATTTATTTTCCATTCAAGCATTATTGGACAATTGGATTGTTTCCCTCCCTTCTCTAGAACAAACAACATTTCCTAAAATATCCCTGAAGATGTCTGACAGTCGAGAAGGGCCAGGCTGCCCGAAGGATTGCTACTTGCTTTTAGCCACCTTCCAACAGGCCGTCTCCAGCCAGCAATTTGAAACACAGCTGAAATGAGAACTGCCCCAAATGTGAAGATCTTAGGAGCTTCCTAGAAGGTGGGAGGTTAATGATAGGCATCCTGCTGGGATCCCAGGGGAGTCTGAGCTGGCCTGAAGCTCATCTTCCTCCTCCACCTCTCAAGAGAAATGTGGAGGAAAGAAGACTTCAAAAACTGTGAGCAGGCAGAGGGAGAGATATTGGGGGCCGAAGCTGTAACTGAGGTCTTGGAGTGGGCTGTGAGCACGCAGAGCCTCTCGAGAGCCAGGCTCTGCCTTCTGAGAACTTCTCCCCTAAGGCTGCTCATAATTCACGTGATACCAGCCATATAGAGCCGACTTGGCCCACACTGTCACAGAAAGCCTTATCAGAATCTCTTCTTCTTCATACACTCTTGTGTCTGTTA
This sequence comes from Mesoplodon mirus, assembly GCF_964341445.2. Taxonomy (NCBI): domain Eukaryota; kingdom Metazoa; phylum Chordata; class Mammalia; order Artiodactyla; family Ziphiidae; genus Mesoplodon; species Mesoplodon mirus. The sequence goes on along the minus strand of NW_028295741.1, from coordinate 1,857,277 downwards.
CTTGGTTATTGCCTTTGGTACTCCACTGATGTGAACCGCAGTCACCAGGGGATGGAGGACACTAGTGACCCATCTTGCTCTGTGGCCTCAGTCCACAGCTGGAGGGTAAGGGAAGAGGCCAAATGAAGGTCAAGAAGGAAAGATGGAGTTTGAAGAGAAGACCTGAGTTAAGGGTGTCTTCTCAAGTCTTGATGAATGAAATGTAGCTCCAGTCCCTGAAGTCCTGCTTGTTCTCAAGGCTGACCGCGGGGCTGGGTGCACTCAGTGAAGGAACCGTATACACTTAGTATTTCCTTGCTTGCTCACACTTGCCCTCCTCTGATACACCCTCTGCAAGACTGATCTTCCCCTGAAACAACTTTCCACCTGCTACTGTCATCTCAGGAACATTTGCTTCCCCTTCCTAGTGTCCCCCTAGAATGCCATTGCAGCCAATTCATAATTTGATAATCATGCTGCTTACCATATTCTCAGCAACTTCTGAGAAATGTTATTCACTTTATTCCATAGTCTTCACCCATCAATAATCTTCCTTAACTTCCTAGCTGCAGGTTAACCCATTCGGAATCATTTCTTTTGCTTTCTCTTCTTTGGCAAATCCTTTCTATCTTTTAAGGTCTTTTTCTTGTCTCTCTACCATCTTGCCTTCCTGAACTACTTTTTTTTCCGTTTAAGTAACCTTTCAATCTCCTTCCCCAATTTCCTCATACACATTGAGAGTTTATTCCTCACACGTTAGACAGCGGTTTATGAATGGCCAGGCATAATGGACTCAGAATGAGTTGGCACCCCCGAGGTACCTGTCTTGCTGGGGAGCCACAGGTGAAGGGCTGTCTGCTGGACACATGTTTGCATGGAGTCAGGCTGAGTGGCCTCAGGGTGTTTGCTCTGCACTTGTGTGTGTTTCTCCCTAGTTGGTTTCCTTGTCCAGCCACCTGTGACCTCCCTCCATCCAGCCCAGGGAATCCTTCTCATCACAGGGGTAGGATGTTTGTCTCATTTTCCATCACATCCTTTCCCCAAAGTTTGGTTGTGAGTTGTTCCCATTCCAAAGACCTTTCCTCTTTGAAGAGAAAAGAGAAAATCTTGTCTCTCCTTTTCTCTCACTTCACTTCTGCTCTATTATCTCCTCCGTCCAGAATGGCCCACTGACTCACATGGGTGTAGATCCAAAGATGGCAAGAAATGCCAGCAATTCTGAGATAATAATACGGATGGATCAGGAAAACTTGAAAACCTTTATCCCGCCACATTAAAAAAAATTGCACTTCCAGTGTATTCAGAGTCTCAGTGTAGAAACACAAATGATAGAGAAATTGAATTACACTCAAGTTTTTCTTTCCTCCTTTCCTGATTTATTCTAATCCTCCAAGTTAACATGATGAACTCTTTGTTGTGTAAAGTTTCAGACATTTTCTACCCATGCACACTTTTCTTCTTTTCACATTAGAGTGTGAACTAGGTCACTTTCAACATGCTGTGATTCTGTGATTCACTGTCTCCCACCGAGTCATCCACAGATAATGTCATCTGTTTCACGGAGAAATATTTCCAATAGCTAATAGCCAATGTCTGTGGAGTGCTTACTCTGTGTCGGTTTCTTGTAACTACTTTACAGATCATTTGTACAGCGTACCCATGGACCAGGTACAATTATGACCCCCAAGTGACAGATAAGTGCAGATAAGTACAAATAAATACAGAGGCCAAGTGACTTGCCCAAGACACTGGAGCAAATCAAAATCCATGCCTCTGTAATCATTTTGCTCTATTGCCTCTGTCTGGGAGGCTTGATGATTTGGCAACTAAAACCTTAAATATCATGTTCCATTTTTATATCTGTGACACAAGCGTGGGGCTGTGATACAGGGTAACTAACCTGACTACTTTTGAAAACCCTTATGCACCTAGATGAAAGTAAGCCAGGGACTGCAAGCCATAGATTTAAGGTTTCCTACCAACTTTTAAAAATAGCTTCTTGAATGCAATTTATGTAGTGTCAAGTCTAGGATGTAGTCCAAATAGTAACAGAAAAATGGAGATATGTAGAAAAATACTTAAAGTTGACAAGTATTGGGAGTGTAGTATTTTTGGGGCCAGCGTGTAGACCACAGGAAAACTTGCTGTTTCCATCCCAAAGGGAAGAGCCCTACGTTGCAACTGCCAAGGTCCCTGGGACAGCAAGTGTGCTCACTGCTTAGTAAAGAAGCATCCTCAGTTTGATAGAATCATATGGGAGCCTTACATTTGGTTAGCAGTTCTACATTCTTGATGTAATAATATTTTCAGGGTGTGGGAGTGTATCAAGCTCTGAAAATACCCTTGGAGAGATCTGCTTATTAAGTTTGGCTTTTTCAGTCTCCCTACTACTTCTTTACTAAACACCAGGCGGTTTCCTTCACTTTTCAGAACCATATTGTTTTTCCCTTCTCTAATGAACTTTGAAATACTTTTGGATGAGCTATTAAGATTGGGAAAAAATAAACATCTCTTTAACATAAGGAAGATAATAACAATGACAAGTAGAAAAAGCTCTAAAACAGAGAATATCCTCCATTCTAGCCACTGACTGGGAGTGGAAGGTTCGTGCTCGCTGTCCAGGACGTAGAAATAAAAGCTGAGGAGGCGCTGAGGCGTCTCCTGGATCTCTATGAGCCTCCATCATTTCTGCTGAGTAGGGTTGACAGATAAAATATAGACTGTTTAGTTAAATATGAATGTTTGAAAAACAACGAGTACATTTTGAAGATAAGTATGCCCCAAATAGTTCATAGGATCTACTTATACTAAAAATAATGACTTATTATTCATGTGAAGTTCAAGTTTAACTGGGTATCCTGTATTTTTATGTCCTAAATCTGACAGCCCTACTGATGATCCACAATGGAGGCAGTTGAGGAACGGTACATGCTGGCTCTCGGACAGTCAGAAATGGCTTCAGCAGATCCAGGTACAGTATGAAATTCTTTTTGGATGTAGCTCAGAAGCCATGGCCAGCCCTTGACTGCAAGTACTGCCTCGGGTTTCCCTGAGGTGGGGTAAACCTTCCTCTTAATGGCCTTTTGGTAAGTCTGGAAGACCATATCCAAGGGGAGCCCCAAAGTCAGTTTCATCCTCACAACCATGTTTCCAATTCCTGGAATTGGCTGCATGTGACTCACAAGAGCTGAGGAGGTTTGTGGAAGTTGGGAGTGTCATAGCTTGAACCCTTTGTAGGTAAAGTTTTGCTGTTGTGAGAGTTTTAACAGGAGCAATGTGAAAGACTCCAAGTCCCCAGGTAGATAGAAATAATCCTGTTCTACCTGTGTGTATGTGACAAGTCTCTAATAGTTCAGAGAGCAAGTATCTGGTCTTAGAAAGACTGATCCAAGCTTGGATGTTTCTGGTGACAAGGCAAGGTCCTGAGTTTCAAGTTCACCTTTTATGGTTGAGGAGACAATAAGGTGGTCAGAAGGGAAATCATGGAGGAGACCTTGGCTTCATCCATCGTGCAGGCTTGTATATGTGGTTCTATGTAGATTGTGTTTCAAAGGTGGAGCTTGTTTACAACTATGAACATTCTCCGATGTGCTTTTTGGACCTTCATTCCCAGAGCGAGAGCAGTGCCGAGGCTCTAGAAATGCCATGGATATTCTGAGCTGTCAGTGGCATTTCCCCGGTACTGTTCCCTTGGTGCCGCTCCTTGAAATGTCCAAAGGGATTATCATGTGTCTTGTGGCGGGTCCTAGCATTGTGAAAGGAAGCTGCTGCACCTGGCTCAGAGGATTTCGGATGTGGTGGGAGGAGGAGGAGTACTACGACTATAAATTGTATCACAGCATATCGATTCCATCTTGAGAGTGGGGTTGGGGGGTTATGAAGGGGGGCTTTTATTGTACTTTTATACATTGTACCCTTGAAACTAATTCAATTTTTTAAAATTAATTAATTTATTTGGGGCTGCATTGGGTCTTTGTTGCTGCTAGCGGGCGTTCTCTAGTTGCAGTGAGCGGGGGCTCCTCTTGGCTGTGGTGCACGGGCTTCTCATTGCAGTGGCTTCTCTTGTTGCGGAGCATGGTCTCTAGGCACGCAGGCTTCCGTAGTTGTGGCACGTGGGCTCGGTTGATGTGGCACACGGGCTCTAGAGCGCAGGCTCAGTAGTTGTGGCACGCGGGCTTAGTTACTCCGTGGCACGTGGGATCTTCCCAGACCAGGGCTCGAACCCATGACCCCTGCATTCGCAGGCATATTCTTAACCACTGCTCCACCAGGGAAGCCCGATAATTCAGTTTTTTATAAAGAGAAGATTCCTAATATTATTCCAAAATTTTAAAAATATGTAGTTGGATAACACTATGAAAAATTAACTGATATATTCTTTTATTATTTCTCTTTGCTCCCTGGATTTTTTTCCCCATCCAGTCAGCTAGGCACTCTGAGTTCACTGCATTAGGAAGGTAAAGACTCAGCAGAAATGAGGGAGAAAAACAGAAAAGTCTCAGCTTTGGAATGTTCACAACGGAGGCCACAGTAGAACAGGTGAGAATTCTGTGAACCAAAAATAAATGTCGTCTCAAATGCAAAAAAGTATTCTCTGCACTGGGAGGCAGGAGAGGGAGGGAGGGAAGGACTGAAGGAGAGAGATCAGTGTGGCCAGGGACATGGAGACTGTGCTTAAGGACGATATGCCCAGGAAGAGAATCAGAATCTGGAGAAGATTCAGCCTGCACGTGATCATTGCCTCCAGTCAGCACCCTCATCTCAGACGTTGGGAAATTCAGAGAGAGTGGGAGTACGTCAGGAGGGCCACGCGCATAGTCTGTGTGGCAGGGGTTGTGGCCGTTCCCTATTTGTGAGGAGTCCCCAGCAATTTGCAGGCCTCTTCTGGAAAATGCTGGCGGACGTCTCTAGTGCTTATGTGAAAGCTTGTTCACAAACCTTGAAAGATACAGATGTAGATGACAGATAGATGCATAGATAGAAAAATGTCATTAAATAAAAGCTCCAGGAAAGGTTTGGAAAATGCCCTTTATTGCATAGGACGCTTCTATTGTCATATGATGTTAGACTGAGTGCCGGTCCCTTCATCCTCCTTCAGACCACGGCATTCTGTCTGCTACTCTCCCGAGGGTCCTTTCTTCTCCCTGGAAGGGATAAAACAAATGAGGTAGAACAGGAAGAGACAAGAAGCACTCCAAGCTCTGCTGGTCAGGGTTACCCTCCAGCATTGCCTTAATGCTCAGAGCCACACACACCACAGTGAGCTTGGCTCCAGATCAACTACCACGCAACGAAGGTTCTGGAACATTTCCATATCTCGGGGGACCTCATTTCCACGTGACTCTCTTTCATATTCCCCTTTGTCACAGAAGGCTAGGTCCAGTGGTCCGGGTGAGATCTCGGCTCAGGCCCAAGGCTCTCAGACTTCAAAGTTCTGGTCCTGCAAGGGCCCCTGTCCTCTCTTGAGACCACTCCTGGCTCTCTCTGCTGAGAAGGAGCTGCTGGCAGTACGTCCTCTAAGAGTTGAGGTCCATCGTGCAGACCCTGAGAAAACTCCTAGGAAAAGGCTCCACTTTCTTGTTTACGTCAACAGAGGTCAATGCCTTTGTTAGTGCTGGGTGTGTCCCATTTGATGCAACTGCAGAGCCATTAGGTAAACCAGCACATGTGTGCGGCCCCTTCCCTTAGACTCCTCTGGGCCCTCGTGACATAGGCTCAGAAGACTGCCAGCCTCAAGCCTTACTTCTTCCAAGGGACGGCCACACCGTCTTCCAGGATCTTCTGTCCCATGAATCTCAGTTGCTGTTTGGAACTCAAAGGAGAGAAAAGACCCTGCCTGCGGGGTCTCTTTGGGCTGGGGCCTTCCCCCGTGGGCTGCTCTCCCTCATTCTCCTTTTCTTCTTGCTTCTCTACCTCCTTCTCCTCCTCCTCCTCCTCCTCCTCCTCCTCCTCCTCGTTCTCCTCCTCCTCCTCCTCGTCCTCTTCCTCAGGGGTGCTCTCGGATTCCACATTGCCCATCCGCTGGGCCATGGTGAGATGAAAGGCACGGCAGCTGAAGCCCTGCAGGACGCCGCCCTTCACGTGCTGCTGGAGGATCTCCAAGGTGGGGAAGACCCGGCAGCAGGCCATGCACCTGAAGCCGGTCTCCGTGGTCAGCATCCAGTCCGCTGTCTTGGCGCTGGGTCTCTCCTCGACGGCAGGTGGCCCTGATGGGCTGCCTGGCTCTGCCCTTTCCTCATACTCTTTCTCCTCCCCAGTGGGCTCACTGTCAGACAGGAGGCTTTCGGTGGACACATCAGAAGAGGGGTCAGTGGCTACTGCGCACACATCCTCAGGAAGGGTCACTTCTTCTATCCTCAGCTGCTTTTCAGGCAACTCCAAGGGTTTCTTTGTCTTCCAGGAGACAGCGACACCCTTGTTCACTTGTACCTGCATGTAGTATATTTTCATGCCCCTTTCCTCTTTGTCTGGGTGCAGATAGTTCTTACAGGGTGAAGAGGGTGAGGAGGAGACACAGTGTGATGGGGAAGCGGTCTCTCCTTCTTCCTGATCCTGGGCTAAGGGTGGTCTAAGCTGGGCAGTGTCTCGATGAAATCTCCGGATTCCTGAAAAAGGAAATTAAAATCATAATAACATGCATGGGCCATGCCGGAAGCTGAGGGAGCAGGTGTGGTAGACGAGAGAGGGACATTGGCACGACATAGCAATGTCGTGAGCTTGGTGTCCGTTGGCCGTAGGACGGAGTGGTGTATGTGGTGTCATCTGTGGGCTTTTCATGTGCGTGGGGGGGTATACTGGAGCGGTGTCTGTATACAGGTGTTTGGAGTATGGTGGTGAGGGCTGTAGTATGTGAGGGATGCGGCTGGATGCGTGTACGATGAGGAGTGTGAGTTTGGGAATATCGGTGATGCATTCCTTGTGGAATGGGGCTGTGGTGCAGGAGAGTACTGTGGAGCACGTGCTTGGGGTTGATGTGCACTGAGAAGGGCTGTGCCTGGAGGGCGCGTGTATGTGTGAGCTGTGTGCACCTGAGCTGGATGGTCCTGCTCTCAGGCTGGAGGTGTATGATGCAGAACTCTGTCCTTCTCTGGAAGCAAAGGCAAAGACAAAGCCTACATTTTCCTCTGAAGATGCTTAATCTGGTCCCTCTTCCCTCCACCTCAAGCCCAGACCTTTCCGGCCCCTGCTCCTTGACTTCCCCACCATGGTAGTAGCAGTATTCACACACACACACCCAGACTCAGCTGGCATCCACGCCCTCGGAACAGCTCAGCCATCCTGCCCAGGCTCCTCCACAGAGCCCTCATCACCTCTGATGACCCTGGATTTCCTCTCAGCCTCCCTGGGATCTGTGTGCCTCCTGCTTCACAGCCAAGCACCCCGTCACCTGAGGAGCCCCACGCCCTTACCAGCGTAGCTGAGCTTGCGCAGAGTAGAAGTACAGAAGAAGTATTTAGAGGCAGAGGAGACCTCCACTGCCCCTGGGCTGCAGCCTTGGGCCACCACAGTGGATCCAAGCCGAGGGGGATCCTCTTGTGACTTCGAGATTCCTGAGGGAGGAATGAAAGGCTCAGGGTGGGTTCATCAGTCCTCTGTCCACAAATATTTACTGAGTGTGTGACACGTGTCAGGTGCAGTGAATACACACAGCTGAGAGTGTGGTTCCCAGTGGATCCTCCAGGATTTAATTCCAATCAATACTTATTCTCTCACTGTCTAGTTGGTAATGTAGGCCTCGGTGGTGACTGTGAGTGTGTGGGAAGAGTGAGTGATGTGTATCAGTTAAGTCTGTGGTAAGTGTGGGGTTGGCATGGGGAGCACAGTGCAGACGTGTCTATCTGTGTCTGTGGCCTTTGTGTGCATGGTTTCTGTTCACAAGTCAGGAATTCTGGGACATGTAACGTTTCCTCATTACATGGTGTGGCTTGTATTTATGGTGTGTGTTCATTCATTCATTCACCAAGATTCAGTAAGCAGCTACTCCTGTGTATCCGGCACTCTTCCATTGTTGTAGTCTTTGGTAACGCTGCACATTCTAGTAGGGGAAGACACACACTAAACAAAACTACAATAAATATATAATACATCAGCTGGTGGTAAGTATATAAGGGTTGCCAGACTTAGCGAACAAGAATACAAGGCACCCAGTTAAATTTCAGTTTCAGATAAACCCAGAATAATCTTTTAGTGTAAGTATTCCCATGCAGTATTTGGCCTGACTTAGTTTTAGTGTAAGTATAGCCCATACAATATGTGGGACATACGGATACTGAAAAATTACTTGTTGTTTATCTGGAATTCAAATTGAACTGGATAGCCCATATTTTCTCTGGCAATCCTGACATGGGTTACTGAGACTGTGGTTTACTGTGGTTTGTACAAAGCGGGTCTGGCATTACTCAAGAATGTGTTATAAGTGTGGTGTGTATGACACGTGACTGGTTCTTATAGAGGTATTTAGAGATGGCTGAAGTTAGTTGTGTTTGTGCAAGAGTTGAGGAGATACATGTATATAGTGTGTGTGTGTGTGTGTGTGTGTGTGTCCTATATATATAGTGTGTGTGTCTATATACATATCTCATCTCCAGCGTTTGGTGTTGGAGGAGAGGATTGTGATACAGGTGGGTTGTATGAGAACGTAGTATAGGAGGGATGCGTGTATATACCTCCATGTGCTGTGTGTGGTTTACTAAGGAAGTTATATGTGGGGTGTGTGATATTTTTGCTGCATCAGAGTGTACATGGGTGTATGAGTTACTGTCTCATAAAACACCCCTAACAAGAATTCTGTATACACTCTTACGTACACCGAGTGTCAGCCAGGTCCAGGCAGGGTGACAAGAACTTTACCACGCAGACTTTATATCTGGTAAGCACTCTACCCCCATTCATCTCGCTCTTCTCTGCACTACCACACACACACACACACACACACACACACACACACACACTCACACACACACACACACAGGAACATAGGGCAAAATATTCTGAATGGTCAGGGGCAGTCATTGCCTTACCCAGCCTGTCCCAGCCACTGCCTGGAAATCTGCCTGCTGTCTAGAGCTCCATTCCCAGGGCCCATCCTACAGTCTCCAGGGCCCTGGGCCTGGTAGGAGCTACTGGGCTCTAATCTGGGGCAGAGGCCTCTAGCTGGAGCTCTGGGGTGACCACCCCTCTCCCAGGGCAAGCTACTCGCCTACATTTAATGCACGCAGGCACCACGTGGCCCGTGGCTCTCAGAGCTCCCCGCAGGACCCTGAGGCCATTTCTCACCCCCGCTCACGCCGTCTCAGTCTCTGGAAAACCCTTCCCTTCCCTTGATCTCCTTTGGGAAATTCTTCCTGTTGAAGGAATAAAACCTCCTTGCTTTCAATATGACACCATCCCTAGACAAACAATCTTCTTTCAAAGTGCATTCCACTTGTCAAGATATTTTTCAACAGGGCCTTCAACTCATGGGGCTTCTCTTTCCACTTTGGTAAAAGAGGCCAAGCAACTCATGGGTCTCTCTCAGCATCCTTGCATCCTTCACATCCCCCACCTCATGACCCCTAGGAAAGATCCAAGAGCATAAGAGAGAAATCGGGGACTGAGAAAAGCTGCACCTCTAGGTCTGTGCAAGCAGGATGCAGCCTGCTGTGAGTCCGACAAAGCTCCAGGCCCGGCTGCCCCAGGAGAGAGTCCTCAGACCAGCGGAGCTGACCTCCCATCTCCCAGGGGGCATCTGGCCGTTCTGTGCCGTCTCACACCACAGGGACCCTCCGGATAGATACGGCAGCATCAGTGAGACAAGGTCTCTCGCTCCCTGCTTCACAGGTGACACGTTCTCAGTCCCCCGCTTCCTAGAGAAGCTTCAGTTTGGCAGAAACCCATGTGCCCCAGACAAGTTGCCCCCCACATACCTCCTCCGTTCTCGGCAGTTTCCTGGGACTCTTCATTTTCCAGATGTTTCCTCTTTTGTCGCCGTTCCATCGTACCAACTAGAAGTCTCCCTTAGAAGATGCCTCAAGAGATGTCCAACTCCTCCTCTTCCCTACAGGTTGGCCCTTCTTGGCTCTTGGGCAATCCGTTGAAATGATTCAATACAAACAAAAATAGTCAAGTCTCCTAAATGGCTGAAAAACTTGTACCACTTGGTGAACCAGCAGTAGTGCCTAGTGCTCACCAGGGCTGTTATGTTTGCAAGGTTGCCAGGCTCACAGTGGAATTCTGTGACCTCAGTGATGACATCAGAGCATTCGGTGGACCTAGGTTGAGCACAGTGTCTGCAATAGCACAGGCCCCATTTTCAAGAACAATTCCTTTTTCCCAGCCGAAGCTTTCCCGTGAAAGGGAAAGGTTCCTACCATATCTATTATAAATTGTATCATACCATGTCTATTATAAAATTCACATTTTGATTGGAGATCTTTTAATGTCTTTTCTAGAGAGATTTAATATGAATGTTTTAAATGGTTTCCAGTTTCCCTGTGGATTATTGACATTTTAAACTCTGCACTTCAATTTTCCCTCAATACATGTAATTTTGTCACGGCTACTTCTGTACTTAAAGATGAGGAACTATATAATTGATTTCTTCATTTTTCCCCATCTCTTTCCAAGGTACTGCATTTGATTGTGTCTTGCGACTGAGTGAAAAATGCTAGTCCTTGAGTCAGGACATTGGGCCCTTTAGCAAGTAACTCAACCTATCTGGGCTTCAGCTTCTGTATGTGCGATCAAGAGGCTTGGACTAGCTGACTTTTCAAATGCTGTGTTTCTTTGATTCACTCTCACTTACTGATCTGCTCCTTAAGAAGAGGGTCTGTTCTCATAAAGTAACAACAGTCTTTTCCTAACCTTGGGTTGGGCGGAGTTTAACTGTTCGTACTCAGTTCGTTAGTTATATTGCCTTCTACGTATGCTTAGCTCTAAATAATTTATACGGCTCTTGTGACAATTTTTAGATCTTCTTTTTTTCTTATTTTCTTTTATAGTTTCTAATTTGTTATCGCCAGTGTAGAGGAGCCTGATTGACTTTTAAAATTTATTGATCTTGTATGTGTGTGCCTTGTTGAACCGTCTTATTAGTTCCTGCTAATTTATCTGTGGGTTCTTTTGGGTCTCCTAGATAAATGAGCATATTAAATGTAAATAATGTGTTCTTTGGATAAAGTTTATTTTCTTGCATCTGTATATATAGAAGCAATATGTTGAATTGATTTAAATATTTAAACACTTACATACCTGTTATCACAATCTAACATTGTTTCTCTTATTTTCTTTCAATCAATATTATGTTTTCAAGATTTATCCACGTGAATCCATATAGATCTAGGTCTTTGATTTTTGACTGTTTGATATTATGTGATCTCATGCATATAGCATCATTTATTTTCCATTCAAGCATTATTGGACAATTGGATTGTTTCCCTCCCTTCTCTAGAACAAACAATATTTCCTACAATATCCCTGAAGATGACTGACAGTCGAGAAGGTCCAGGCTGCCCGAAGGATTGCTACTTGCTTTTAGCCACCTTCCAACAGGCCGTCTCCAGCCAGCAATTTGAAGCACAGCTGAAATGAGAACTGCCCCAAATGTGAAAATCTTAGGAGCTTCCTAGAAGGTGGGAGGTTAATGATAGGCATCCTGCTGGGATCCCAGGGGAGTCTGAGCTGGCCTGAAGCTCATCTTCCTCCTCCACCTCTCAAGAGAAATGTGGAGGAAAGAAGACTTCAAAAACTGTGAGCAGGCAGAGGGAGAGATATTGGGGGCCGAAGCTGTAACTGAGGTCTTGGAGTGGGCTGTGAGCACGCAGAGCCTCTCGAGAGCCAGGCTCTGCCTTCTGAGGACTTCTCCCCTAAGGCTGCTCATAATTCACGTGATACCAGCCATATAGTGCCGACTTGGCCCACACTGTCACAGAAAGCCTTATCAGAATCTCTTCTTCTTCATACACTCTTGTGTCTGTTACTTGGTTATTGCCTTTGGTACTCCACTGATGTGAACCACAGTCGCCAGGGGATGGAGGACACTAGTGACCCATCTTGCTCTGTGGCCTCAGTCCACAGCTGGAGGGTAAGGGAAGAGGCCAAATGAAGGTCAAGAAGGAAAGATGGAGTTTGAAGAGAAGACCTGAGTTAAGGGTGTCTTCTCAAGTCTTGATGACTGAAATGTAGCTCCAGTACCTGAAGTCCTGCTTGTTCTCAAGGCTGACCGCGGGGCTGGGTGCACTCAGTGAAGGAACCGTATACACTTAGTATCTCCTTGCTTGCTCACACTTGCCCTCCTCTGATACACCCTCTGCAAGACTGATCTTCCCCTGAAACAACTTTCCACCTGCTACTGTCATCTCAGGAACATTTGCTTCACCTTCCTAGTGTCCCCCTAGAATGCCATTGCAGCCAATTCATAATTTGATAATCATGCTGCTTACCATATTCTCAGCAACTTCTGAGAAATTTTATTCACTTTATTCCATAGTCTTCACCCATCAATAATCTTCCTTAACTTCCTAGCTGCAGGTTAACCCATTCGGAATCATTTCTTTTGCTTTCTCTTCTTTGGCAAATCCTTTCTATCTTTTAAGATCTTTTTCTTGTCTCTCTACCATCTTGCCTTCCTGAACTTCTTTTTTTTTTCGTTTAAGTAACCTTTCAATCTCCTTCCCCAATTTCCTCATACACATTGAGAGTTTATTCCTCACACGTTAGACAGCGGTTTATGAATGGCCAGGCATAATGGACTCAGAATGAGTTGGCACCCCCGAGGTACCTGTCTTGCTGGGGAGCCACAGGTGAAGGGCTGTCTGCTGGACACATGTTTGCATGGAGTCAGGCTGAGTGGCCTCAGGGTGTTTGCTCTGCACTTGTGTGTGTTTCTCCCTAGTTGGTTTCCTTGTAAAGCCACCTGTGACCTCCCTCCATCCAGCCCAGGGAATCCTTCTCATCACAGGGGTAGGATGTTTGTCTCATTTTCCATCACATCCTTTCCCCAAAGTTTGGTTGTGAGTTGTTCCCATTCCAAAGACCTTTCCTCTTTGAAGAGAAAAGAGAAAATCTTGTCTCTCCTTTTCTCTCACTTCACTTCTGCTCTATTATCTCCTCCGTCCAGAATGGCCCACTGACTCACATGGGTGTAGATCCAAAGATGGCAAGAAATGCCAGCAATTCTGAGATAATAATACGGATGGATCAGGAAAACTTGAAAACCTTTATCCCGCCACATTAAAAAAAATTGCACTTCCAGTGTATTCAGAGTCTCAGTGTAGAAACACAAATGATAGAGAAATTGAATTACACTCAAGTTTTTCTTTCCTCCTTTCCTGATTTATTCTAATCCTCCAAGTTAACATGATGAACTCTTTGTTGTGTAAAGTTTCAGACATTTTCTACCCATGCACACTTTTCTTCTTTTCACATTAGAGTGTGAACTAGGTCACTTTCAACATGCTGTGATTCTGTGATTCACTGTCTCCCACCGAGTCATCCACGGATAATGTCATCTGTTTCACGGAGAACTATTTCCAATAGCTAATAGCCAATGTCTGTGGAGTGCTTACTCTGTGTCGGTTTCTTGTAACTACTTTACAGATCATTTGTACAGCGTACCCATGGACCAGGTACAATTATGACCCCCAAGTGACAGATAAGTGCAGATAAGTACAAATAAATACAGAGGCCAAGTGACTTGCCCAAGACACTGGAGCAAATCAAAATCCATGCCTCTGTAATCATTTTGCTCTATTGCCTCTGTCTGGGAGGCTTGATGATTTGGCAACTAAAACCTTAAATATCATGTTCCATTTTTATATCTGTGACACAATCGTGGGGCTGTGATACGGGGTAACTAACCTGACTACTTTTGAAAACCCTTATGCACCTGGATGAAAGTAAGCCAGGGACTGCAAGCCATAGATTTAAGGTTTCCTACCAACTTTTAAAAATAGCTTCTTGAATGCAATTTATGTAGTGTCAAGTCTAGGATGTAGTCCAAATAGTAACAGAAAAATGGAGATATGTAGAAAAATACTTAAAGTTGACAAGTATTGGGAGTGTAGTATTTTTGGGGCCAGCGTGTAGACCACAGGAAAGCTTGCTGTTTCCATCCCAAAGGGAAGAGCCCTACGTTGCAACTGCCAAGGTCCCTGGGACAGCAAGTGTGCTCACTGCTTAGTAAAGAAGCATCCTCAGTTTGATAGAATCATATGGGAGCCTTACATTTGGTTAGCAGTTCTACATTCTTGATGTAATAATATTTTCAGGGTGTGGGAGGGTATCAAGCTCTGAAAATACCCTTGGAGAGATCTGCTTATTAAGTTTGGCTTTTTCAGTCTCCCTACTACTTCTTTACTAAACACCAGGCGGTTTCCTTCACTTTTCAGAACCATATTGTTTTTCCCTTCTCTAATGAACTTTGAAATACTTTTGGATGAGCTATTGAGATTGGGAAAAAATAAACATCTCTTTAAAATAAGGAAGATACTAACAATGACAAGTAGAAAAAGCTCTAAAACAGAGAATATCCTCCATTCTAGCCACTGACTGGGAGTGGAAGGTTCGTGCTCGCTGTCCAGGACGTAGAAATAAAAGCTGAGGAGGCGCTGAGGCGTCTCCTGGATCTCTATGAGCCTCCATCATTTCTGCTGAATAGGGTTGACAGATAAAATATAGACTGTTTAGTTAAATATGAATGATTGAAAAACAACGAGTACATTTTGAAGATAAGTATGCCCCAAATAGTTCATAGGATCTACTTATACTAAAAATAATGACTTATTATTCATGTGAAGTTCAAGGTTAACTGGGTATCCTGTATTTTTATGTACTAAATCTGACAGCCCTACTGATGATCCACAATGGAGGCAGTTGAGGAACGGTACATGCTGGCTCTCGGACAGTCAGAAATGGCTTCAGCAGATCCAGGTACAGTATGAAATTCCTTTTGGATGTAGCTCAGAAGCCATGGCCAGCCCTTGACTGCAAGTACTGCCTCGGGTTTCCCTGAGGTGGGGTGAACCTTCCTCTTAATGGCCTTTTGGTAAGTCTGGAAGACCATATCCAAGGGGAGCCCCAAAGTCAGTTTCATCCTCACAACCATGTTTCCAATTCCTGGAATTGGCTGCATGTGACTCACAAGAGCTGAGGAGGTTTGTGGAAGTTGGGAGTGTCATAGCTTGAACCCTTTGTAGGTAAAGTTTTGCTGTTGTGAGAGTTTTAACAGGAGCAATGTGAAAGACTCCAAGTCCCCAGGTAGATAGAAATAATCCTGTTCTACCTGTGTGTATGTGACAAGTCTCTAATAGTTCAGAGAGCAAGTATCTGGTCTTAGAAAGACTGATCCAAGCTTGGATGTTTCTGGTGACAAGGCAAGGTCCTGAGTTTCAAGTTCACCTTTTATGGTTGAGGAGACAATAAGGTGGTCAGAAGGGAAATCATGGAGGAGACCTTGGCTTCATCCATCGTGCAGGCTTGTATATGTGGTTCTATGTAGATTGTGTTTCAAAGGTGGAGCTTGTTTACAACTATGAACATTCTCCGATGTGCTTTTTGGACCTTCATTCCCAGAGCGAGAGCAGTGCCGAGGCTCTAGAAATGCCATGGATATTCTGAGCTGTCAGTGGCATTTCCCCGGTACTGTTCCCTTGGTGTCGCTCCTTGAAATGTCCAAAGGGATTATCATGTGTCTTGTGGCGGGTCCTAGCATTGTGAAAGGAAGCTGCTGCACCTGGCTCAGAGGATTTTGGATGTGGTGGGAGGAGGAGTAGTACTACGACTATAAATTGTATCACAGCATATCGATTCCATCTTGAGAGTGGGGTTGGGGGTTATGAAGGGGGGCTTTTATTGTACTTTTATACATTGTACCCTTGAAACTAATTCAATTTTTAAAAATTAATTAATTTATTTGGGGCTGCATTGGGTCTTTGTTGCTGCTAGCGGGCTTTCTCTAGTTGCAGTGAGCGGGGGCTCCTCTTGGCTGTGGTGCACGGGCTTCTCATTGCAGTGGCTTCTCTTGTTGCGGAGCATGGTCTCTAGGCACGCAGGCTTCCGTAGTTGTGGCACGTGGGCTCGGTTGATGTGGCACACGGGCTCTAGAGCGCAGGCTCAGTAGTTGTGGCCCGCGGGCTTAGTTACTCCGTGGCACGTGGGATCTTCCCAGACCAGGGCTCGAACCCATGACCCCTGCATTCGCAGGCATATTCTTAACCACTGCTCCACCAGGGAAGCCCGATAATTCAGTTTTTTATAAAGAGAAGATTCCTAATATTATTCCAAAATTTTAAAAATATGTAGTTGGATAACACTATGAAAAATTAACTGATATATTCTTTTATTATTTCTCTTTGCTCCCTGGATTTTTTTCCCCATCCAGTCAGCTAGGCACTGTGAGTTCACTGCATTAGGAAGGTAAAGACTCAGCAGAAATGAGGGAGAAAAACAGAAAAGTCTCAGCTTTGGAATGTTCACAACGGAGGCCACAGTAGAACAGGTGAGAATTCTGTGAACCAAAAATAAATGTCGTCTCAAATGCAAAAAAGTATTCTCTGCACTGGGAGGCAGGAGAGGGAGGGAGGGAAGGACTGAAGGAGAGAGATCAGTGTGGCCAGGGACATGGAGACTGTGCTTGAGGACGATATGCCCAGGAAGAGAATCAGAATCTGGAGAAGATTCAGCCTGCACGTGATCATTGCCTCCAGTCAGCACCCTCATCTCAGACGTTGGGAAATTCAGAGAGAGAGTGGGAGTACGTCAGGAGGGCCACGCGCATAGTCTGTGTGGCAGGGGTTGTGGCCGTTCCCTATTTGTGAGGAGTCCCCAGCAATTTGCAGGCCTCTTCTGGAAAATGCTGGCGGACGTCTCTAGTGCTTATGTGAAAGCTTGTTCACAAACCTTGAAAGATACAGATGTAGATGACAGATAGATGCATAGATAGAAAAATGTCATTAAATAAAAGCTCCAGGAAAGGTTTGGAAAATGCCCTTTATTGCATAGGACGCTTCTATTGTCATATGATGTTAGACTGAGTGCCGGTCCCTTCATCCTCCTTCAGACCACGGCATTCTGTCTGCTACTCTCCCGAGGGTCCTTTCTTCTCCCTGGAAGGGATAAAACAAATGAGGTAGAACAGGAAGAGACAAGAAGCACTCCAAGCTCTGCTGGTCAGGGTTACCCTCCAGCATTGCCTTAATGCTCAGAGCCACACACACCACAGTGAGCTTGGCTCCAGATCAACTACCACGCAACGAAGGTTCTGGAACATTTCCATATCTCGGGGGACCTCATTTCCACGTGACTCTCTTTCATATTCCCCTTTGTCACAGAAGGCTAGGTCCAGTGGTCCGGGTGAGATCTCGGCTCAGGCCCAAGGCTCTCAGACCTCAAAGTTCTGGTCCTGCAAGGGCCCCTGTCCTCTCTTGAGACCACTCCTGGCTCTCTCTGCCGAGAAGGAGCTGCTGGCAGTACGTCCTCTAAGAGTTGAGGTCCATCGTGCAGACCCTGAGAAAACTCCTAGGAAAAGGCTCCACCTTCTTGTTTACGTCAACAGAGGTCAATGCCTTTGTTAGTGCTGGGTGTGTCCCATTTGATGCAACTGCAGAGCCATTAGGTCAACCAGCACATGTGTGCGGCCCCTTCCCTTAGACTCCTCTGGGCCCTCGTGACATAGGCTCAGAAGACTGCCAGCCTCAAGCCTTACCTCTTCCAAGGGACGGCCACACCGTCTTCCAGGATCTTCTGTCCCATGAATCTCAGTTGCTGTTTGGAACTCAAAGGAGAGAAAAGACCCTGCCTGCGGGGTCTCTTTGGGCTGGGGCCTTCCCCCGTGGGCTGCTCTCCCTCATTCTCCTTTTCTTCTTGCTTCTCTACCTCCTTCTCCTCCTCCTCCTCCTCCTCCTCCTCCTCGTTCTCCTCCTCCTCCTCCTCGTCCTCTTCCTCAGGGGTGCTCTCGGATTCCACATTGCCCATCCGCTGGGCCATGGTGAGAAGAAAGGCACGGCAGCTGAAGCCCTGCAGGACGCCGCCCTTCACGTGCTGCTGGAGGATCTCCAAGGTGGGGAAGATCTGGCAGCAGGCCATGCACATGAAGCCGGTCTCCATGGTCAGCATCCAGTCCGCTGTCTTGGCGCTGGGTCTCTCCTCAACGGCAGGTGGCCCTGATGGGCTGCCTGGCTCTGCCCTTTCCTCATACTCTTTCTCCTCCCCAGTGGGCTCACTGTCAGACAGGAGGCTTTCGGTGGACACATCAGAAGAGGGGTCAGTGGCTACTGCGCACACATCCTCAGGAAGGGTCACTTCTTCTATCCTCAGCTGCTTTTCAGGCAACTCCAAGGGTTTCTTTGTCTTCCAGGAGACAGCGACACCCTTGTTCACTTGTACCTGCATGTAGTGTATTTTCAAGCCCCTTTCCTCTTTGTCTGGGTGCAGATAGTTCTTACAGGGTGAAGAGGGTGAGGAGGAGACACAGTGTGATGGGGAAGCGGTCTCTCCTTCTTCCTGATCCTGGGCTAGGGGTGGTCTAGGCTGGGCAGTGTCTCGATGAAATCTCCGGATTCCTGAAAAAGGAAATTAAAATCATAATAACATGCATGGGCCATGCCGGAAGCTGAGGGAGCAGGTGTGGTAGACGAGAGAGGGACATTGGCACGGCATAGCAATGTCGTGAGCTTGGTGTCCGTTGGCCGTAGGACGGAGTGGTGTATGTGGTGTCATCTGTGGGCTTTTCATGTGCGTGGGGGGGTATACTGGAGCGGTGTCTGTATACAGGGGTGTGGAGTATGGTGGTGAGGGCTGTAGTATGTGAGGGATGCGGCTGGATGCGTGTACGATGAGGAGTGTGAGTTTGGGAATATCGGTGGTGCATTCCTTGTGGAATGGGGCTGTGGTGCAGGAGAGTACTGTGGAGCACGTGCTTGGGGTTGATGTGCACTGAGAAGGGCTGTGCCTGGAGGGCGCGTGTATGTGTGAGCTGTGTGCACCTGAGCTGGATGGTCCTGCTCTCAGGCTGGAGGTGTATGATGCAGAACTCTGTCCTTCTCTGGAAGCAAAGGCAAAGACAAAGCCTACATTTTCCTCTGAAGATGCTTAATCTGGTCCCTCTTCCCTCCACCTCAAGCCCAGACCTTTCCGGCCCCTGCTCCTTGACTTCCCCACCATGGTAGTAGCAGTATTCACACACACACCCCCAGACTCAGCTGGCATCCACGCCCTCGGAACAGCTCAGCCATCCTGCCCAGGCTCCTCCACAGAGCCCTCATCACCTCTGATGACCCTGGATTTCCTCTCAGCCTCCCTGGGATCTGTGTGCCTCCTGCTTCACAGCCAAGCACCCCGTCACCTGAGGAGCCCCACGCCCTTACCAGCGTAGCTGAGCTTGCGCAGAGTAGAAGTACAGAAGAAGTATTTAGAGGCAGAGGAGACCTCCACTGCCCCTGGGCTGCAGCCTTGGGCCACCACAGTGGATCCAAGCCGAGGGGGATCCTCTTGTGACTTCGAGATTCCTGAGGGAGGAATGAAAGGCTCAGGGTGGGTTCATCAGTCCTCTGTCCACAAATATTTACTGAGTGTGTGACACGTGTCAGGTGCAGTGAATACACACAGTTGAGAGTGTGGTTCCCAGTGGATCCTCCAGGATTTAATTCCAATCAATACTTATTCTCTCACTGTCTAGTTGGTAATGTAGGCCTCGGTGGTGACTGTGAGTGTGTGGGAAGAGTGAGTGATGTGTATCAGTTAAGTCTGTGGTAAGTGTGGGGTTGGCATGGGGAGCACAGTGCAGACGTGTCTATCTGTGTCTGTGGCCTTTGTGTGCATGGTTTCTGTTCACAAGTCAGGAATTCTGGGACATGTAACGTTTCCTCATTACATGGTGTGGCTTGTATTTATGGTGTGTGTTCATTCATTCATTCACCAAGATTCAGTAAGCAGCTACTCCTGTGTATCCGGCACTCTTCCATTGTTGTAGTCTTTGGTAACGCTGCACATTCTAGTAGGGGAAGACACACACTAAACAAAACTACAATAAATATATAATACATCAGCTGGTGGTAAGTATATAAGGGTTGCCAGACTTAGCGAACAAGAATACAAGGCACCCAGTTAAATTTCAGTTTCAGATAAACCCAGAATAATCTTTTAGTGTAAGTATTCCCATGCAGTATTTGGCCTGACTTAGTTTTAGTGTAAGTATAGCCCATACAATATGTGGGACATACGGATACTGAAAAATTACTTGTTCTTTATCTGGAATTCAAATTGAACTGGATAGCCCATATTTTCTCTGGCAATCCTGACATGGGTTACTGAGACTGTGGTTTACTGTGGTTTGTACAAAGCGGGTCTGGCATTACTCAAGAATGTGTTATAAGTGTGGTGTGTATGACACGTGACTGGTTCTTATAGAGGTATTTAGAGATGGCTGAAGTTAGTTGTGTTTGTGCAAGAGTTGAGGAGATACATGTATATAGTGTGTGTGTGTGTGTGTGTGTGTGTCCTATATATATAGTGTGTGTGTCTATATACATATCTCATCTCCAGCGTTTGGTGTTGGAGGAGAGGATTGTGATACAGGTGGGTTGTATGAGAATGTAGTACAGGAGGGATGCGTGTATATACCTCCATGTGCTCTGTGTGGTTTACTAAAGAGGTTATATGTAGGGTGTGTGATATTTTTGCTGTATCAGAGTGTACATGGGTGTATGAGTTACTGTCTCATAAAACACCCCTAACAAGAATTCTGTATACACTCTTACGTACACCGAGTGTCAGCCAGGTCCAGGCAGGGTGACAAGAACTTTACCACGCAGACTTTATATCTGGTAAGCACTCTACCCCCATTCATCTCGCTCTTCTCTGCACTACCACACACACACACACACACACACACACACTCACACACACACACACATGAACATAGGGCAAAATATTCTGAATGGTCAGGGGCAGTCATTGCCTTCCCCAGCCTGTCCCAGCCACTGCCTGGAAATCTGCCTGCTGTCTAGAGCTCCATTCCCAGGGCCCATCCTACAGTCTCCAGGGCCCTGAGCCTGGTAGGAGCTACTGGGCTCTAATCTGGGGCAGAGGCCTCTAGCTGGAGCTCTGGTGTGACCACCCCTCTCCCAGGGCAAGCTACTCGCCTACATTTAATGCACGCAGGCACCACGTGGCCCGTGGCTCTCAGAGCTCCCCGCAGGACGCTGAGGCCATTTCTCACCCCCGCTCACGCGGTCTCACTCTCTGGAAAACCCTTCCCTTCCCTTGATCTCCTTTGGGAAATTCTTCCTGTTGAAGGAATAAATCCTCCTTGCTTTCAATATGACACCATCCCTAGACAAACAATCTTCTTTCAAAGTGCATTCCACTTGTCAAGATATTTTTCAACAGGGCCTTCAACTCATGGGGCTTCTCTTTCCACTTTGGTAAAAGAGGCCAAGCAACTCATGCGTCTCTCTCAGCATCCTTGCATCCTTCACATCCCCCACCTCATGACCCCAAGGAAAGATCCAAGAGCATAAGAGAGAAATCGGGGACTGAGAAAAGCTGCACCTCTAGGTCTGTGCAAGCAGGATGCAGCCTGCTGTGAGTCCGACAAAGCTCCAGGCCCGGCTGCCCCAGGAGAGAGTCCTCAGACCAGCGGAGCTGACCTCCCATCTCCCAGGGGGCATCTGGCCGTTCTGTGCCGTCTCACACCACAGGGTCCCTCCGGATAGATACGGCAGCATCAGTGAGACAAGGTCTCTCGCTCCCTGCTTCACAGGTGACACGTTCTCAGTCCCCCGCTTCCTAGAGAAGCTTCAGTTTGGCAGAAACCCATGTGCCCCAGACAAGTTGCCCCCCACATACCTCCTCCGTTCTCGGCAGTTTGCTGGGACTCTTCATTTTCCAGATGTTTCCTCTTTTGTCACCGTTGCATCGTACCAACTAGAAGTCTCCCTTAGAAGATGCCTCAAGAGATGTCCAACTCCTCCTCTTCCCTACAGGTTGGCCCTTCTTGGCTCTTGGGCAATCCGTTGAAATGATTCAATACAAACAAAAATAGTCAAGTCTCCTAAATGGCGGAAAAACTTGTACCACTTGGTGAACCGGCAGTAGTGCCTAGTGCTCACCAGGGCTGTTATGTTTGCAAGGTTGCCAGGCTCACAGTGGAATTCTGTGACCTCAGTGATGACATCAGAGCATTCGGTGGACCTAGGTTGAGCACAGTGTCTGCAATAGCACAGGCCCCATTTTCAAGAACAATTCCTTTTTCCCAGCCGAAGCTTTCCCGTGAAAGGGAAAGGTTCCTACCATATCTATTATAAATTGTATCATACCATGTCTATTATAAAATTCACATTTTGATTGGAGATCTTTTCATGTCTTTTCTAGAGAGATTTAATATGAATGTTTTAAATGGTCTCCAGTTTCCCTGTGGAGTATTGACATTTTAAACTCTGCACTTCAATTTTCCCTCAATACGTGTAATTTTGTCACGGCTATTTCTGTACTTAAAGATGAGGAACTATATAATTGATTTCTTCATTTTTTCCCCATCTCTTTCCAAGGTACTGCATTTGATTGTGTCTTGCGACTGAGTGAAAAATGCTAGTCCTTGAGTCAGGACATTGGGCCCTTTAGCAAGTAACTCAACCTATCTGGGCTTCAGCTTCTGTATGTGCGATCAAGAGGCTTGGACTAGCTGACTTTTCAAATGCTGTGTTTCTTTGATTCACTCTCACTTACTGATCTGCTCCTTAAGAAGAGGGTCTGTTCTCATAAAGTAACAACAGTCTTTCGTACTCAGTTTGTTAGTTATATTGCCTTCTACGTATGCTTAGCTCTAAATAATTTATACGGCTCTTGTGACAATTTTTAGATCTTCTTTTTTTCTTATTTTCTTTTATAGTTTCTAATTTGTTATCGCCAGTGTAGAGGAGCCTGATTGACTTTTAAAATTTATTGATCTTGTATGTGTGTGCCTTGTTGAACCGTCTTATTAGTTCCTGCTAGTTTATCTGTGGGTTCTTTTGGGTCTCCTAGATAAATGAGCATATTAAATGTAAATAATGTGTTCTTTGGATAAAGTTTATTTTCTTGCATCTCTATATATAGAAACAATATGTTGAATTGATTTAAATATTTAAATACTTACATACCTGTTATCACAATCTATCATTCTTTATCTTATTTTCTTTCAATCAATATTATGTTTTCAAGATTTATCCACGTGAATCCATAGAGATCTAGGTCTTTGATTTTTGACTGTTTGATATTATGTGATCACATGCATATAGCATCATTTATTTTCCATTCAAGCATTATTGGACAATTGGATTCTTTCCCTCCCTTCTCTAGAACAAACAACATTTCCTAGAATATCCCTGAAGATGTCTGACAGTCGAGAAGGGCCAGGCTGCCCGAAGGATTGCTACTTGCTTTTAGCCACCTTCCAACAGGCCGTCTCCAGCCAGCAATTTGAAGCACAGCTGAAATGAGAACTGCCCCAAATGTGAAGATCTTAGGAGCTTCCTAGAAGGTGGGAGGTTAATGATAGGCATCCTGCTGGGATCCCAGGGGAGTCTGAGCTGGCCTGAAGCTCATCTTCCTCCTCCACCTCTCAAGAGAAATGTGGAGGAAAGAAGACTTCAAAAACTGTGAGCAGGCAGAGGGAGAGATATTGGGGGCCGAAGCTGTAACTGAGGTCTTGGAGTGGGCTGTGAGCACGCAGAGCCTCTCGAGAGCCAGGCTCTGCCTTCTGAGGACTTCTCCCCTAAGGCTGCTCGTAATTCACGGGATACCAGCCATATAGAGCCGACTTGGCCCACACTGTCACAGAAAGCCTTATCAGAATCTCTTCTTCTTCATACACTCTTGTGTCTGTTACTTGGTTATTGCCTTTGGTACTCCACTGATGTGAACCACAGTCGCCAGGGGATGGAGGACACTAGTGACCCATCTTGCTCTGTGGCCTCAGTCCACAGCTGGAGGGTAAGGGAAGAGGCCAAATGAAGGTTAAGAAGGAAAGATGGAATTTGAAGAGAAGACCTGAGTTAAGGATGTCTTCTCAAGTCTTGATGACTGAAATGTAGCTCCAGTACCTGAAGTCCTGCTTGTTCTCAAGGCTGACCGCGGGGCTGGGTGCACTCAGTGAAGGAACCGTATACACTTAGTATTTCGTTGCTTGCTCACACTTGCCCTCCTCTGATACACCCTCTGCAAGACTGATCTTCCCCTGAAACAACTTTCCACCTGCTACTGTCATCTCAGGAACATTTGCTTCCCCTTCCTAGTGTCCCCCTAGAATGCCATTGCAGCCAATTCATAATTTGATAATCATGCTGCTTACCATATTCTCAGCAACTTCTGAGAAATTTTATTCACTTTATTCCATAGTCTTCACCCATCAATAATCTTCCTTACCTTCCTAGCTGCAGGTTAACCCATTCGGAATCATTTCTTTTGCTTTCTCTTCTTTGGCAAATCCTTTCTATCTTTTAAGGTCTTTTTCTTGTCTCTCTACCATCCTGCCTTCCTGAACTTCTTTTTTTTTCGTTTAAGTAACCTTTCAATCTCTTTCCCCAATTTCCTCATAAACATTGAGAGTTTATTCCTCACACGTTAGACAGCGGTTTATGAATGGCCAGGCATAATGGACTCAGAATGAGTTGGCACCCCCGAGGTACCTGTGTTGCTGGGGAGCCACAGGTGAAGGGCTGTCTGCTGGACACATGTTTGCATGGAGTCAGGCTGAGTGGCCTCAGGGTGTTTGCTCTGCACTTGTGTGTGTTTCTCCCTAGTTGGTTTCCTTGTCCAGCCACCTGTGACCTCCCTCCATCCAGCCCAGGGAATGCTTCTCATCACAGGGTTAGGATGTTTGTCTCATTTTCCATCACATCCTTTCCCCAAAGTTTGGTTGTGAGTTGTTCCCATTCCAAAGACCTTTCCTCTTTGAAGAGAAAAGAGAAAATCTTGTCTCTCCTTTTCTCTCACTTCACTTCTGCTCTATTATCTCCTCCGTCCAGAATGGCCCACTGACTCACATGGGTGTAGATCCAAAGATGGCAAGAAATGCCAGCAATTCTGAGATAATAATACGGATGGATCAGGAAAACTTGAAAACCTTTATCCCGCCACATTAAAAAAAAATGCACTTCCAGTGTATTCAGAGTCTCAGTGTAGAAACACAAATGATAGAGAAATTGAATTACACTCAAGTTTTTCTTTCCTCCTTTCCTGATTTATTCTAATCCTCCAAGTTAACATGATGAACTCTTTGTTGTGTAAAGTTTCAGACATTTTCTACCCATGCACACTTTTCTTCTTTTCACATTAGAGTGTGAACTAGGTCACTTTCAACATGCTGTGATTCTGTGATTCACTGTCTCCCACCGAGTCATCCACGGAAAATGTCATCTGTTTCACGGAGAACTATTTCCAATAGCTAATAGCCAATGTCTGTGGAGTGCTTACTCTGTGTCGGTTTCTTGTAACTACTTTACAGATCATTTGTACAGCGTACCCATGGACCAGGTACAATTATGACCCCCAAGTGACAGATAAGTGCAGATAAGTACAAATAAATACAGAGGCCAAGTGACTTGCCCAAGACACTGGAGCAAATCAAAATCCATGCCTCTGTAATCATTTTGCTCTATTGCCTCTGTCTGGGAGGCTTGATGATTTGACAACTAAAACCTTAAATATCATGTTCCATTTTTATATCTGTGACACAAGCGTGGGGCTGTGATACGGGGTAACTAACCTGACTACTTTTGAAAACCCTTATGCACCTGGATGAAAGTAAGCCAGGGACTGCAAGCCATAGATTTAAGGTTTCCTACCAACTTTTAAAAATAACTTCTTGAATGCAATTTATGTAGTGTCAAGTCTAGGATGTAGTCCAAATAGTAACAGAAAAATGGAGATATGTAGAAAAATACTTAAAGTTGACAAGTATTGGGAGTGTAGTATTTTTGGGGCCAGCGTGTAGACCACAGGAAAACTTGCTGTTTCCATCCCAAAGGGAAGAGCCCTACGTTGCAACTGCGAAGGTCCCTGGGACAGCAAGTGTGCTCACTGCTTAGTAAAGAAGCATCCTCAGTTTGATAGAATCATATGGGAGCCTTACATTTGGTTAGCAGTTCTACATTCTTGATGTAATAATATTTTCAGGGTGTGGGAGGGTATCAAGCTCTGAAAATACCCTTGGAGAGATCTGCTTATTAAGTTTGGCTTTTTCAGTCTCCCTACTACTTCTTTACTAAACACCAGGCGGTTTCCTTCACTTTTCAGAACCATATTGTTTTTCCCTTCTCTAATGAACTTTGAAATACTTTTGGATGAGCTATTAAGATTGGGAAAAAATAAACATCTCTTTAACATAAGGAAGATAATAACAATGACAAGTAGAAAAAGCTCTAAAACAGAGAATATCCTCCATTCTAGCCACTGACTGGGAGTGGAAGGTTCGTGCTCGCTGTCCAGGACGTAGAAATAAAAGCTGAGGAGGCGCTGAGGCGTCTCCTGGATCTCTATGAGCCTCCATCATTTCTGCTGAGTAGGGTGGACAGATAAAATATAGGCTGTTTAGTTAAATATGAATGTTTGAAAAACAACGAGTACATTTTGAAGATAAGTATGCCCCAAATAGTTCATAGGATCTACTTATACTAAAAATAATGACTTATTATTCATGTGAAGTTCAAGGTTAACTGGGTATCCTGTATTTTTATGTACTAAATCTGACAGCCCTACTGATGATCCACAATGGAGGCAGTTGAGGAACGGTACATGCTGGCTCTCGGACAGTCAGAAATGGCTTCAGCAGATCCAGGTACAGTATGAAATTCTTTTTGGATGTAGCTCAGAAGCCATGGCCAGCCCTTGACTGCAAGTACTGCCTCGGGTTTCCCTGAGGTGGGGTAAACCTTCCTCTTAATGGCCTTTTGGTAAGTCTGGAAGACCATATCCAAGGGGAGCCCCAAAGTCAGTTTCATCCTCACAACCATGTTTCCAATTCCTGGAATTGGCTGCATGTGACTCACAAGAGCTGAGGAGGTTTGTGGAAGTTGGGAGTGTCATAGCTTGAACCCTTTGTAGGTAAAGTTTTGCTGTTGTGAGAGTTTTAACAGGAGCAATGTGAAAGACTCCAAGTCCCCAGGTAGATAGAAATAATCCTGTTCTACCTGTGTGTATGTGACAAGTCTCTAATAGTTCAGAGAGCAAGTATCTGGTCTTAGAAAGACTGATCCAAGCTTGGATGTTTCTGGTGACAAGGCAAGGTCCTGAGTTTCAAGTTCACCTTTTATGGTTGAGGAGACAATAAGGTGGTCAGAAGGGAAATCATGGAGGAGACCTTGGCTTCATCCATCGTGCAGGCTTGTATATGTGGTTCTATGCAGATTGTGTTTCAAAGGTGGAGCTTGTTTACAACTATGAACATTCTCCGATGTGCTTTTTGGACCTTCATTCCCAGAGCGAGAGCAGTGCCGAGGCTCTAGATATGCCATGGATATTCTGACCTGTCAGTGGCATTTCCCCGGTACTGTTCCATTGGTGCCGCTCCTTGAAATGTCCAAAGGGATTATCATGTGTCTTGTGGCGGGTCCTAGCATTGTGAAAGGAAGCTGCTGCACCTGGCTCAGAGGATTTCGGATGTGGTGGGAGGAGGAGTAGTACTACGACTATAAATTGTATCACAGCATATCGATTCCATCTTGAGAGTGGGGTTGGGGGGTTATGAAGGGGGGCTTTTATTGTACTTTTATACATTGTACCCTTGAAACTAATTCAATTTTTAAAAATTAATTAATTTATTTGGGGCTGCATTGGGTCTTTGTCGCTGCTAGCGGGCATTCTCTAGTTGCAGTGAGCGGGGGCTCCTCTTGGCTGTGGTGCACGGGCTTCTCATTGCAGTGGCTTCTCTTGTTGCGGAGCATGGTCTCTAGGCACGCAGGCTTCCGTAGTTGTGGCACGTGGGCTCGGTTGATGTGGCACACGGGCTCTAGAGCGCAGGCTCAGTAGTTGTGGTGTGCGGGCTTAGTTACTCCGTGGCACGTGGGATCTTCCCAGACCAGGGCTCGAACCCATGACCCCTGCATTCGCAGGCATATTCTTAACCACTGCTCCACCAGGGAAGCCCGATAATTCAGTTTTTTATAAAGAGAAGATTCCTAATATTATTCCAAAATTTTAAAAATATGTAGTTGGATAACACTATGAAAAATTAACTGATATATTCTTTTATTATTTCTCTTTGCTCCCTGGATCTTTTTCCCCATCCAGTCAGCTAGGCATTGTGAGTTCACTGCATTAGGAAGGTAAAGTCTCAGCAGAAATGAGGGAGAAAAACAGAAAAGTCTCAGCTTTGGAATGTTCACAACGGAGGCCACAGTAGAACAGGTGAGAATTCTGTGAACCAAAAATAAATTTCGTCTCAAATGCAAAAAAGTATTCTCTGCACTGGGAGGCAGGAGAGGGAGGGAGGGAAGGACTGAAGGAGAGAGATCAGTGTGGCCAGGGACATGGAGACTGTGCTTGAGGATGATATGCCCAGGAAGAGAATCAGAATCTGGAGAAGATTCAGCCTGCACATGATCATTGCCTCCAGCCAGCACCCTCATCTCAGACGTTGGGAAATTCAGAGAGAGAGTGGGAGTACGTCAGGAGGGCCACGCGCATACTCTGTGTGGCAGGGGTTGTGGCCGTTCCCTATTTGTGAGGAGTCCCCAGCAATTTGCAGGCCTCTTCTGGAAAATGCTGGCGGACGTCTCTAGTGCTTATGTGAAAGCTTGTTCACAAACCTTGAAAGATACAGATGTAGATGACAGATAGATGCATAGATAGAAAAATGTCATTAAATAAAAGCTCCAGGAAAGGTTTGGAAAATGCCCTTTATTGCATAGGACGCTTCTATTGTCATATGATGTTAGACTGAGTGCCGGTCCCTTCATCCTCCTTCAGACCACGGCATTCTGTCTGCTACTCTCCCGAGGGTCCTTTCTTCTCCCTGGAAGGGATAAAACAAATGAGGTAGAACAGGAAGAGACAAGAAGCACTCCAAGCTCTGCTGGTCAGGGTTACCCTCCAGCATTGCCTTAATGCTCAGAGCCACACACACCACAGTGAGCTTGGCTCCAGATCTACTACCACGCAACGAAGGTTCTGGAACATTTCCATATCTCGGGGGACCTCATTTCCACGTGACTCTCTTTCATATTCCCCTTTGTCACAGAAGGCTAGGTCCAGTGGTCCGGGTGAGATCTCGGCTCAGGCCCAAGGCTCTTAGACCTCAAAATTCTGGTCCTGCAAGGGCCCCTGTCCTCTCTTGAGACCACTCCTGGCTCTCTCTGCCGAGAAGGAGCTGCTGGCAGTACGTCCTCTAAGAGTTGAGGTCCATCGTGCAGACCCTGAGAAAACTCCTAGGAAAAGGCTCCACCTTCTTGTTTACGTCAACAGAGGTCAATGCCTTTGTTAGTGCTGGGTGTGTCCCATTTGATGCAACTGCAGAGCCATTAGGTAAACCAGCACATGTGTGCGGCCCCTTCCCTTAGACTCCTCTGGGCCCTCGTGACATAGGCTCAGAAGACTGCCAGCCTCAAGCCTTACCTCTTCCAAGGGACGGCCACACCGTCTTCCAGGATGTTCTGTCCCATGGATCTCAGTTGCTGTTTGGAAATCAAAGGAGAGAAAATACCCTGCCTGCGGGGTCTCTTTGGGCTGGGGCCTTACCCCGTGGGCTGCTCTCCCTCATTCTCCTTTTCTTCTTGCTTCTCTACCTCCTTCTCCTCCTCCTCCTCCTCCTCCTCCTCCTCCTCCTCCTCGTTCTCCTCCTCCTCCTCCTCGTCCTCTTCCTCAGGGGTGCTCTCGGATTCCACATTGCCCATCCGCTGGGCCATGGTGAGATGAATGGCACGGCAGCTGAAGCCCTGCAGGACGCCGCCCTTCACGTGCTGCTGGAGGATCTCCAAGGTGGGGAAGACCCGGCAGCAGGCCATGCACCTGAAGCCGGTCTCCATGGTCAGCATCCAGTCCGCTGTCTTGGCGCTGGGTCTCTCCTCGACGGCAGGTGGCCCTGATGGGCTGCCTGGCTCTGCCCTTTCCTCATACTCTTTCTCCTCCCCAGTGGGCTCACTGTCAGACAGGAGGCTTTCGGTGGACACATCAGAAGAGGGGTCAGTGGCTACTGCGCACACATCCTCAGGAAGGGTCACTTCTTCTATCCTCAGCTGCTTTTCAGGCAACTCCAAGGGTTTCTTTGTCTTCCAGGAGACAGCGACACCCTTGTTCACTTGTACCTGCATGTAGTATATTTTCATGCCCCTTTCCTCTTTGTCTGGGTGCAGATAGTTCTTACAGGGTGAAGAGGGTGAGGAGGAGACACAGTGTGATGGGGAAGCGGTCTCTCCTTCTTCCTGATCCTGGGCTAGGGGTGGTCTAGGCTGGGCAGTGTCTCGATGAAATCTCCGGATTCCTGAAAAAGGAAATTAAAATCATAATAACATGCATGGGCCATGCCGGAAGCTGAGGGAGCAGGTGTGGTAGACGAGAGAGGGACATTGGCACGACATAGCAATGTCGTGAGCTTGGTGTCCGTTGGCCGTAGGACGGAGTGGTGTATGTGGTGTCATCTGTGGGCTTTTCATGTGCGTGGGGGGGTATACTGGAGCGGTGTCTGTATACAGGCGTGTGGAGTATGGTGGTGAGGGCTGTAGTATGTGAGGGATGCGGCTGGATGCGTGTACGATGAGGAGTGTGAGTTTGGGAATATCGGTGGTGCATTTCTTGTGGAATGGGGCTGTGGTGAAGGAGAGTACTGTGGAGCACGTGCTTGGGGTTGATGTGCACTGAGAAGGGCTGTGCCTGGAGGGCGCGTGTATGTGCGAGCTGTGTGCACCTGAGCTGGATGGTCCTGCTCTCAGGCTGGAGGTGTATGATGCAGAACTCTGTCCTTCTCTGGAAGCAAAGGCAAAGACAAAGCCTACATTTTCCTCTGAAGATGCTTAATCTGGTCCCTCTTCCCTCCACCTCAAGCCCAGACCTTTCCGGCCCCTGCTCCTTGACTTCCCCACCATGGTAGTAGCAGTATTCACACACACACACCCAGACTCAGCTGGCATCCACGCCCTCGGAACAGCTCAGCCATCCTGCCCAGGCTCCTCCACAGAGCCCTCATCACCTCTGATGACCCTGGATTTCCTCTCAGCCTCCCTGGGATCTGTGTGCCTCCTGCTTCACAGCCAAGCACCCCGTCACCTGAGGAGCCCCACTCCCTTACCAGCGTAGCTGAGCTTGCGCAGAGTAGAAGTACAGAAGAAGTATTTAGAGGCAGAGGAGACCTCCACTGCCCCTGGGCTGCAGCCTTGGGCCACCACAGTGGATCCAAGCCGAGGGGCATCCTCTTGTGACTTCGAGATTCCTGAGGGAGGAATGAAAGGCTCAGGGTGGGTTCATCAGTCCTCTGTCCACAAATATTTACTGAGTGTGTGACACGTGTCAGGTGCAGTGAATACACACAGTTGAGAGTGTGGTTCCCAGTGGATCCTCCAGGATTTAATTCCAATCAATACTTATTCTCTCACTGTCTAGTTGGTAATGTAGGCCTCGGTGGTGACTGTGAGTGTGTGGGAAGAGTGAGTGATGTGTATCAGTTAAGTCTGTGGTAAGTGTGGGGTTGGCATGGGGAGCACAGTGCAGACGTGTCTATCTGTGTCTGTGGCCTTTGTGTGCATGGTTTCTGTTCACAAGTCAGGAATTCTGGGACATGTAACGTTTCCTCATTACATGGTGTGGCTTGTATTTATGGTGTGTGTTCATTCATTCATTCACCAAGATTCAGTAAGCAGCTACTCCTGTGTATCCGGCACTCTTCCATTGTTGTAGTCTTTGGTAACGCTGCACATTCTAGTAGGGGAAGACACACACTAAACAAAACTACAATAAATATATAATACATCAGCTGGTGGTAAGTATATAAGGGTTGCCAGACTTAGCGAACAAGAATACAAGGCACCCAGTTAAATTTCAGTTTCAGATAAACCCAGAATAATCTTTTAGTGTAAGTATTCCCATGCAGTATTTGGCCTGACTTAGTTTAAGTGTAAGTATAGCCCATACAATATGTGGGACATACGGATACTGAAAAATTACTTGTTCTTTATCTGGAATTCAAATTGAACTGGATAGCCCATATTTTCTCTGGCAATCCTGACATGGGTTACTGAGACTGTGGTTTACTGTGGTTTGTACAAAGCGGGTCTGGCATTACTCAAGAATGTGTTATAAGTGTGGTGTGTATGACACGTGACTGGTTCTTATAGAGGTATTTAGAGATGGCTGAAGTTAGTTGTGTTTGTTCAAGAGTTGAGGAGATACATGTATATAGTGTGTGTGTGTGTGTGTGTGTGTCCTATATATATAGTGTGTGTGTCTATATACATATCTCATCTCCAGCGTTTGGTGTTGGAGGAGAGGATTGTGATACAGGTGGGTTGTATGAGAATGTAGTACAGGAGGGATGCGTGTATATACCTCCATGTGCTCTGTGTGGTTTACTAAAGAAGTTATATGTAGGGTGTGTGATATTTTTGCTGTATCAGAGTGTACATGGGTGTATGAGTTACTGTCTCATAAAACACCCCTAACAAGAATTCTGTATACACTCTTACGTACACCGAGTGTCAGCCAGGTCCAGGCAGGGTGACAAGAACTTTACCACGCAGACTTTATATCTGGTAAGCATTCTACCCCCATTCATCTCGCTCTTCTCTGCACTACCACACACACACACACACACACACACACACACTCACACACACACACACAGGAACATAGGGCAAAATATTCTGAATGGTCAGGGGCAGTCATTGCCTTCCCCAGCCTGTCCCAGCCACTGCCTGGAAATCTGCCTGCTGTCTAGAGCTCCATTCCCAGGGCCCATCCTACAGTCTCCAGGGCCCTGAGCCTGGTAGGAGCTACTGGGCTCTAATCTGGGGCAGAGGCCACTAGATGGAGCTCTGGGGTGACCACCCCTCTCCCAGGGCAAGCTACTCGCCTACATTTAATGCACGCAGGCACCACGTGGCCCGTGGCTCTCAGAGCTCCCCGCAGGACCCTGAGGCCATTTCTCACCCCCGCTCACGCCGTCTCAGTCTCTGGAAAACCCTTCCCTTCCCTTGATCTCCTTTGGGAAATTCTTCCTGTTGAAGGAATAAAACCTCCTTGCTTTCAATATGACACCATCCCTAGACAAACAATCTTCTTTCAAAGTGCATTCCACTTGTCAAGATATTTTTCAACAGGGCCTTCAACTCATGGGGCTTCTCTTTCCACTTTGGTAAAAGAGGCCAAGCAACTCATGGGTCTCTCTCAGCATCCTTGCATCCTTCACATCCCCCACCTCATGACCCCTAGGAAAGATCCAAGAGCATAAGAGAGAAATCGGGGACTGAGAAAAGCTGCACCTCTAGGTCTGTGCAAGCAGGATGCAGCCTGCTGTGAGTCCGACAAAGCTCCAGGCCCGGCTGCCCCAGGAGAGAGTCCTCAGACCAGCGGAGCTGACCTCCCATCTCCCAGGGGGCATCTGGCCGTTCTGTGCCGTCTCACACCACAGGGACCCTCCGGATAGATACGGCAGCATCAGTGAGACAAGGTCTCTCGCTCCCTGCTTCACAGGTGACACGTTCTCAGTCCCCCGCTTCCTAGAGAAGCTTCAGTTTGGCAGAAACCCATGTGCCCCAGACAAGTTGCCCCCCACATACCTCCTCCGTTCTCGGCAGTTTCCTGGGACTCTTCATTTTCCAGATGTTTCCTCTTTTGTCGCCGTTCCATCGTACCAACTAGAAGTCTCCCTTAGAAGATGCCTCAAGAGATGTCCAACTCCTCCTCTTCCCTACAGGTTGGCCCTTCTTGGCTCTTGGGCAATCCGTTGAAATGATTCAATACAAACAAAAATAGTCAAGTCTCCTAAATGGCTGAAAAACTTGTACCACTTGGTGAACCAGCAGTAGTGCCTAGTGCTCACCAGGGCTGTTATGTTTGCAAGGTTGCCAGGCTCACAGTGGAA
Organism: Mesoplodon mirus; assembly: GCF_964341445.2. Classification (NCBI taxonomy): domain Eukaryota; kingdom Metazoa; phylum Chordata; class Mammalia; order Artiodactyla; family Ziphiidae; genus Mesoplodon; species Mesoplodon mirus. Next base: position 1,823,277 of record NW_028295741.1, on the reverse strand, counting down.
TTCTGTGACCTCAGTGATGACATCAGAGCATTCGGTGGACCTAGGTTGAGCACAGTGTCTGCAATAGCACAGGCCCCATTTTCAAGAACAATTCCTTTTTCCCAGCCGAAGCTTTCCCGTGAAAGGGAAAGGTTCATACCATATCTATTATAAATTGTATCATACCATGTCTATTATAAAATTCACATTTTGATTGGAGATCTTTTAATGTCTTTTCTAGAGAGATTTAATATGAATGTTTTAAATGGTCTCCAGTTTCCCTGTGGATTATTGACATTTTAAACTCTGCACTTCAATTTTCCCTCAATACGTGTAATTTTGTCACAGCTATTTCTGTACTTAAAGATGAGGAACTATATAATTGATTTCTTCATTTTTTCCCCATCTCTTTCCAAGGTACTGCATTTGATTGTGTCTTGCGACTGAGTGAAAAATGCTAGTCCTTGAGTCAGGACATTGGGCCCTTTAGCAAGTAACTCAACCTATCTGGGCTTCAGCTTCTGTATGTGCGATCAAGAGGCTTGGACTAGCTGACTTTTCAAATGCTGTGTTTCTTTGATTCACTCTCACTTACTGATCTGCTCCTTAAGAAGTGGGTCTGTTCTCATAAAGTAACAACAGTCTTTCGTACTCAGTTTGTTAGTTATATTGCCTTCTACGTATGCTTAGCTCTAAATAATTTATACGGCTCTTGTGACAATTTTTAGATCTTCTTTTTTTCTTATTTTCTTTTATAGTTTCTAATTTGTTATCGCCAGTGTAGAGGAGCCTGATTGACTTTTAAAATTTATTGATCTTGTATGTGTGTGCCTTGTTGAACCGTCTTATTAGTTCCTGCTAGTTTATCTGTGGGTTCTTTTGGGTCTCCTAGATAAATGAGCATATTAAATGTAAATAATGTGTTCTTTGGATAAAGTTTATTTTCTTGCATCTCTATATATAGAAGCAATATGTTGAATTGATTTAAATATTTAAATACTTACATACCTGTTATCACAATCTAACATTGTTTATCTTATTTTCTTTCAATCAATATTATGTTTTCAAGATTTATCCACGTGAATCCATAGAGATCAAGGTCTTTGATTTTTGACTGTTTGATATTATGTGATCACATGCATATAGCATCATTTATTTTCCATTCAAGCATTATTGGACAATTGGATTGTTTCCCTCCCTTCTCTAGAACAAACAGCATTTCCTAGAATATCTCTGAAGATGTCTGACAGTCGAGAAGGGCCAGGCTGCCCGAAGGATTGCTACTTGCTTTTAGCCACATTCCAAGAGGCCGTCTCCAGCCAGCAATTTGAAGCACAGCTGAAATGAGAACTGCCCCAAATGTGAAGATCTTAGGAGCTTCCTAGAAGGTGGGAGGTTAATGATAGGCATCCTGCTGGGATCCCAGGGGAGTCTGAGCTGGCCTGAAGCTCATCTTCCTCCTCCACCTCTCAAGAGAAATGTGGAGGAAAGAAGACTTCAAAAACTGTGAGCAGGCAGAGGGAGAGATATTGGGGGCCGAAGCTGTAACTGAGGTCTTGGAGTGGGCTGTGAGCACGCAGAGCCTCTCGAGAGCCAGGCTCTGCCTTCTGAGAACTTCTCCCCTAAGGCTGCTCATAATTCACGTGATACCAGCCATATAGAGCCGACTTGGCCCACACTGTCACAGAAAGCCTTATCAGAATCTCTTCTTCTTCATACACTCTTGTGTCTGTTACTTGGTTATTGCCTTTGGTACTCCACTGATGTGAACCACAGTCGCCAGGGGATGGAGGACACTAGTGACCCATCTTGCTCTGTGGCCTCAGTCCACAGCTGGAGGGTAAGGGAAGAGGCCAAATGAAGGTTAAGAAGGAAAGATGGAGTTTGAAGAGAAGACCTGAGTTAAGGGTGTCTTCTCAAGTCTTGATGACTGAAATGTAGCACCAGTACCTGAAGTCCTGCTTGTTCTCAAGGCTGACCGTGGGGCTGGGTGCACTCAGTGAAGGAACCGTATACACTTAGTATTTCCTTGCTTGCTCACACTTGCCCTCCTCTGATACACCCTCTTCAAGACTGATCTTCCACTGAAACAACTTTCCACCTGCTACTGTCATCTCAGGAACATTTGCTTCACCTTCCTAGTGTCCCCCTAGAATGCCATTGCAGCCAATTCATAATTTGATAATCATGCTGCTTACCATATTCTCAGCAACTTCTGAGAAATTTTATTCACTTTATTCCATAGTCTTCACCCATCAGTAATCTTCCTTACCTTCCTAGCTGCAGGTTAACCCATTCGGAATCATTTCTTTTGCTTTCTCTTCTTTGGCAAATCCTTTCTATCTTTTAAGGTCTTTTTCTTGTCTCTCTACCATCCTGCCTTCCTGAACTTCTTTTTTTTTCGTTTAAGTAACCTTTCAATCTCTTTCCCCAATTTCCTCATAAACATTGAGAGTTTATTCCTCACACGTTAGACAGCGGTTTATGAATGGCCAGGCATAATGGACTCAGAATGAGTTGGCACCCCCGAGGTACCTGTCTTGCTGGGGAGCCACAGGTGAAGGGCTGTCTGCTGGACACATGTTTGCATGGAGTCAGGCTGAGTGGCCTCAGGGTGTTTGCTCTGCACTTGTGTGTGTTTCTCCCTAGTTGGTTTCCTTGTCCAGCCACCTGTGACCTCCCTCCATCCAGCCCAGGGAATCCTTCTCATCACAGGGGTAGGATGTTTGTCTCATTTTCCATCACATCCTTTCCCCAAAGTTTGGTTGTGAGTTGTTCCCATTCCAAAGACCTTTCCTCTTTGAAGAGAAAAGAGAAAATCTTGTCTCTCCTTTTCTCTCACTTCACTTCTGCTCTATTATCTCCTCCGTCCAGAATGGCCCACTGACTCACATGGGTGTATATCCAAAGATGGCAAGAAATGCCAGCAATTCTGAGATAATAATACGGATGGATCAGGAAAACTTGAAAACCTTTATCCCGCCACATTAAAAAAAAATTGCACTTCCAGTGTATTCCGTGTCTCAGTGTAGAAACACAAATGATAGAGAAATTGAATTACACTCAAGTTTTTCTTTCCTCCTTTCCTGATTTATTCTAATCCTCCAAGTTAACATGATGAACTCTTTGTTGTGTAAAGTTTCAGACATTTTCTACCCATGCACACTTTTCTTCTTTTCACATTAGAGTGTGAACTAGGTCACTTTCAACATGCTGTGATTCTGTGATTCACTGTCTCCCACCGAATCATCCACGGATAAAGTCATCTGTTTCACGGAGAACTATTTCCAATAGCTAATAGCCAATGTCTGTGGAGTGCTTACTCTGTGTCGGTTTCTTGTAACTACTTTACAGATCATTTGTACAGCGTACCCATGGACCAGGTACAATTATGACCCCCAAGTGACAGATAAGTGCAGATAAGTACAAATAAATACAGAGGCCAAGTGACTTGCCCAAGACACTGGAGCAAATCAAAATCCATGCCTCTGTAATCATTTTGCTCTATTGCCTCTGTCTGGGAGGCTTGATGATTTGGCAACTAAAACCTTAAATATCATGTTCCATTTTTATATCTGAGACACAAGCGTGGGGCTGTGATACGGGGTAAGTGACCTGACTAATTTTGAAAACCCTTATGCACCTGGATGAAAGTAAGCCAGGGACTGCAAGCCATAGATTTAAGATTTCCTACCAACTTTTAAAAATAGCTTCTTGAATGCAATTTATGTAGTGTCAAGTCTAGGATGTAGTCCAAATAGTAACAGAAAAATGGAGATATGTAGAAAAATACTTAAAGTTGACAAGTATTGGGAGTGTAGTATTTTTGGGGCCAGCGTGTAGACCACAGGAAAACTTGCTGTTTCCATCCCAAAGGGAAGAGCCCTACGTTGCAACTGCCAAGGTCCCTGGGACAGCAAGTGTGCTCACTGCTTAGTAAAGAAGCATTCTCAGTTTGATAGAATCATATGGGAGCCTTACATTTGGTTAGCAGTTCTACATTCTTGATGTAATAATATTTTCAGGGTGTGGGAGGGTATCAAGCTCTGAAAATACCCTTGGAGAGATCTGCTTATTAAGTTTGGCTTTTTCAGTCTCCCTACTACTTCTTTACTAAACACCAGGCGGTTTCCTTCACTTTTCAGAACCATATTGTTTTTCCCTTCTCTAATGAACTTTGAAATACTTTTCAATGAGCTATTGAGATTGGGAAAAAATAAACATCTCTTTAAAATAAGGAAGATACTAACAATGACAAGTAGAAAAAGCTCTAAAACAGAGAATATCCTCCATTCTAGCCACTGACTGGGAGTGGAAGGTTCGTGCTCGCTGTCCAGGACGTAGAAATAAAAGCTGAGGAGGCGCTGAGGCGTTTCCTGGATCTCTATGAGCCTCCATCATTTCTGCTGAGTAGGGTTGACAGATAAAATATAGACTGTTTAGTTAAATATGAATGTTTGAAAAACAACGGGTACATTTTGAAGATAAGTATGCCCCAAATAGTTCATAGGATCTACTTATACTAAAAATAATGACTTATTATTCATGTGAAGTTCAAGGTTAACTGGGTATCCTGTATTTTTATGTACTAAATCTGACAGCCCTACTGATGATCCACAATGGAGGCAGTTGAGGAGCGGTACATGCTGGCTCTCGGACAGTCAGAAATGGCTTCAGCAGATCCAGGTACAGTATGAAATTCTTTTTGGATGTAGCTCAGAAGCCATGGCCAGCCCTTGACTGCAAGTACTGCCTCGGGTTTCCCTGAGGTGGGGTAAACCTTCCTCTTAATGGCCTTTTGGTAAATCTGGAAGACCATATCCAAGGGGAGCCCCAAAGTCAGTTTCATCCTCACAACCATGTTTCCAATTCCTGGAATTGGCTGCATGTGACTCACAAGAGCTGAGGAGGTTTGTGGAAGTTGGGAGTGTCATAGCTTGAACCCTTTGTAGGTAAAGTTTTGCTGTTGTGAGAGTTTTAACAGGAGCAATGTGAAAGACTCCAAGTCCCCAGGTAGATAGAAATAATCCTCTTCTACCTGTGTGTATGTGACAAGTCTCTAATAGTTCAGAGAGCAAGTATCTGGTCTTAGAAAGACTGATCCAAGCTTGGATGTTTCTGGTGACAAGGCAAGGTCCTGAGTTTCAAGTTCACCTTTTATGGTTGAGGAGACAATAAGGTGGTCAGAAGGGAAATCATGGAGGAGACCTTGGCTTCATCCATCGTGCAGGCTTGTATATGTGGTTCTATGCAGATTGTGTTTCAAAGGTGGAGCTTGTTTACAACTATGAACATTCTCCGATGTGCTTTTTGGACCTTCATTCCCAGAGCGAGAGCAGTGCCGAGGCTCTAGAAATGCCATGGATATTCTGAGCTGTCAGTGGCATTTCCCCGGTACTGTTCCCTTGGTGCCGCTCCTTGAAATGTCCAAAGGGATTATCATGTGTCTTGTGGCGGGTCCTAGCATTGTGAAAGGAAGCTGCTGCACCTGGCTCAGAGGATTTCGGATGTGGTGGGAGGAGGAGTAGTACTACGACTATAAATTGTATCACAGCATATCGATTCCATCTTTAGAGTGGGGTTGGGGGGTTATGAAGGGGGGCTTTTATTGTACTTTTATACATTGTACCCTTGAAACTAATTCAATTTTTAAAAATTAATTAATTTATTTGGGGCTGCATTGGGTCTTTGTCGCTGCTAGCGGGCGTTCTCTAGTTGCAGTGAGCGGGGGCTCCTCTTGGCTGTGGTGCACGGGCTTCTCATTGCAGTGGCTTCTCTTGTTGCGGAGCATGGTCTCTAGGCACGCAGGCTTCCGTAGTTGTGGCACGTGGGCTCGGTTGATGTGGCACACGGTCTCTAGAGCGCAGGCTCAGTAGTTGTGGAGCGTGGGCTTAGTTACTCCGTGGCACGTGGGATCTTCCCAGACCAGGGCTCGAACCCATGACCCCTGCATTTGCAGGCATATTCTTAACCACTGCTCCACCAGGGAAGCCCGATAATTCAGTTTTTTATAAAGAGAAGATTCCTAATATTATTCCAAAATTTTAAAAATATGTAGTTGGATAACACTATGAAAAATTAACTGATATATTCTTTTATTATTTCTCTTTGCTCCCTGGATTTTTTTCCCCATCCAGTCAGCTAGGCACTCTGAGTTCACTGCATTAGGAAGGTAAAGACTCAGCAGAAATGAGGGAGAAAAACAGAAAAGTCTCAGCTTTGGAATGTTCACAACGGAGGCCACAGTAGAACAGGTGAGAATTCTGTGAACCAAAAATAAATGTTGTCTCAAATGCAAAAAAGTATTCTCTGCACTGGGAGGCAGGAGAGGGAGGGAGGGAAGGACTGAAGGAGAGAGATCAGTGTGGCCAGGCACATGGAGACTGTGCTTAAGGACGATATGCCCAGGAAGAGAATCAGAATCTGGAGAAGATTCAGCCTGCACGTGATCATTGCCTCCAGCCAGCACCCTCATCTCAGACGTTGGGAAATTCAGAGAGAGAGTGGGAGTACGTCAGGAGGGCCACGCGCATAGTCTGTGTGGCAGGGGTTGTGGCCGTTCCCTATTTGTGAGGAGTCCCCAGCAATTTGCAGGCCTCTTCTGGAAAATGCTGGCGGACGTCTCTAGTGCTTATGTGAAAGCTTGTTCACAAACCTTGAAAGATACAGATGTAGATGACAGATAGATGCATAGATAGAAAAATGTCATTAAATAAAAGCTCCAGGAAAGGTTTGGAAAATGCCCTTTATTGCATAGGACGCTTCTATTGTCATATGATGTTAGACTGAGTGCCGGTCCCTTCATCCTCCTTCAGACCACGGCATTCTGTCTGCTACTCTCCCGAGGGTCCTTTCTTCTCCCTGGAAGGGATAAAACAACTGAGGTAGAACAGGAAGAGACAAGAAGCACTCCAAGCTCTGCTGGTCAGGGTTACCCTCCAGCATTGCCTTAATGCTCAGAGCCACACACACCACAGTGAGCTTGGCTCCAGATCAACTACCACGCAACGAAGGTTCTGGAACATTTCCATATCTCGGGGGACCTCATTTCCACGTGACTCTCTTTCATATTCCCCTTTGTCACAGAAGGCTAGGTCCAGTGGTCCGGGTGAGATCTCGGCTCAGGCCCAAGGCTCTCAGACCTCAAAGTTCTGGTCCTGCAAGGGCCCCTGTCCTCTCTTGAGACCACTCCTGGCTCTCTCTGCTGAGAAGGAGCTGCTGGCAGTACGTCCTCTAAGAGTTGAGGTCCATCGTGCAGACCCTGAGAAAACTCCTAGGAAAAGGCTCCACCTTCTTGTTTACGTCAACAGAGGTCAATGCCTTTGTTAGTGCTGGGTGTGTCCCATTTGATGCAACTGCAGAGCCATTAGGTAAACCAGCACATGTGTGCGGCCCCTTCCCTTAGACTCCTCTGGGCCCTCGTGACATAGGCTCAGAAGACTGCCAGCCTCAAGCCTTACCTCTTCCAAGGGACGGCCACACCGTCTTCCAGGATCTTCTGTCCCATGAATCTCAGTTGCTGTTTGGAACTCAAAGGAGAGAAAAGACCCTGCCTGCGGGGTCTCTTTGGGCTGGGGCCTTCCCCCGTGGGCTGCTCTCCCTCATTCTCCTTTTCTTCTTGCTTCTCTACCTCCTTCTCCTCCTCCTCCTCCTCCTCCTCGTTCTCCTCCTCCTCCTCCTCGTCCTCTTCCTCAGGGGTGCTCTCGGATTCCACATTGCCCATCCGCTGGGCCATGGTGAGATGAAAGGCACGGCAGCTGAAGCCCTGCAGGACGCCGCCCTTCACGTGCTGCTGGAGGATCTCCAAGGTGGGGAAGACCCGGCAGCAGGCCATGCACCTGAAGCCGGTCTCCATGGTCAGCATCCAGTCCGCTGTCTTGGCGCTGGGTCTCTCCTCGACGGCAGGTGGCCCTGATGGGCTGCCTGGCTCTGCCCTTTCCTCATACTCTTTCTCCTCCCCAGTGGGCTCACTGTCAGACAGGAGGCTTTCGGTGCACACATCAGAAGAGGGGTCAGTGGCTACTGCGCACACATCCTCAGGAAGGGTCACTTCTTCTATCCTCAGCTGCTTTTCAGGCAACTCCAAGGGTTTCTTTGTCTTCCAGGAGACAGCGACACCCTTGTTCACTTGTACCTGCATGTAGTATATTTTCATGCCCCTTTCCTCTTTGTCTGGGTGCAGATAGTTCTTACAGGGTGAAGAGGGTGAGGAGGAGACACAGTGTGATGGGGAAGCGGTCTCTCCTTCTTCCTGATCCTGGGCTAGGGGTGGTCTAGGCTGGGCAGTGTCTCGATGAAATCTCCGGATTCCTGAAAAAGGAAATTAAAATCATAATAACATGCATGGGCCATGCCGGAAGCTGAGGGAGCAGGTGTGGTAGACGAGAGAGGGACATTGGCACGACATAGCAATGTCGTGAGCTTGGTGTCCGTTGGCCGTAGGACGGAGTGGTGTATCTGGTGTCATCTGTGGGCTTTTCATGTGCGTGGGGGGGTATACTGGAGCGGTGTCTGTATACAGGGGTGTGGAGTATGGTGGTGAGGGCTGTAGTATGTGAGGGATGCGGCTGGATGCGTGTACGATGAGGAGTGTGAGTTTGGGAATATCGGTGGTGCATTTCTTGTGGAATGGGGCTGTGGTGAAGGAGAGTACTGTGGAGCACGTGCTTGGGGTTGATGTGCACTGAGAAGGGCTGTGCCTGGAGGGCGCGTGTATGTGCGAGCTGTGTGCACCTGAGCTGGATGGTCCTGCTCTCAGGCTGGAGGTGTATGATGCAGAACTCTGTCCTTCTCTGGAAGCAAAGGCAAAGACAAAGCCTACATTTTCCTCTGAAGATGCTTAATCTGGTCCCTCTTCCCTCCACCTCAAGCCCAGACCTTTCCGGCCCCTGCTCCTTGACTTCCCCACCATGGTAGTAGCAGTATTCACACACACACCCCCAGACTCAGCTGGCATCCACGCCCTCGGAACAGCTCAGCCATCCTGCCCAGGCTCCTCCACAGAGCCCTCATCACCTCTGATGACCCTGGATTTCCTCTCAGCCTCCCTGGGATCTGTGTGCCTCCTGCTTCACAGCCAAGCACCCCGTCACCTGAGGAGCCCCACGCCCTTACCAGCGTAGCTGAGCTTGCGCAGAGTAGAAGTACAGAAGAAGTATTTAGAGGCAGAGGAGACCTCCACTGCCCCTGGGCTGCAGCCTTGGGCCACCACAGTGGATCCAAGCCGAGGGGCATCCTCTTGTGACTTCGAGATTCCTGAGGGAGGAATGAAAGGCTCAGGGTGGGTTCATCAGTCCTCTGTCCACAAATATTTACTGAGTGTGTGACACGTGTCAGGTGCAGTGAATACACACAGTTGAGAGTGTGGTTCCCAGTGGATCCTCCAGGATTTAATTCCAATCAATACTTATTCTCTCACTGTCTAGTTGGTAATGTAGGCCTCGGTGGTGACTGTGAGTGTGTGGGAAGAGTGAGTGATGTGTATCAGTTAAGTCTGTGGTAAGTGTGGGGTTGGCATGGGGAGCACAGTGCAGACGTGTCTATCTGTGTCTGTGGCCTTTGTGTGCATGGTTTCTGTTCACAAGTCAGGAATTCTGGGACATGTAACGTTTCCTCATTACATGGTGTGGCTTGTATTTATGGTGTGTGTTCATTCATTCATTCACCAAGATTCAGTAAGCAGCTACTCCTGTGTATCCGGCACTCTTCCATTGTTGTAGTCTTTGGTAACGCTGCACATTCTAGTAGGGGAAGACACACACTAAACAAAACTACAATAAATATATAATACATCAGCTGGTGGTAAGTATATAAGGGTTGCCAGACTTAGCGAACAAGAATACAAGGCACCCAGTTAAATTTCAGTTTCAGATAAACCCAGAATAATCTTTTAGTGTAAGTATTCCCATGCAGTATTTGGCCTGACTTAGTTTTAGTGTAAGTATAGCCCATACAATATGTGGGACATACGGATACTGAAAAATTACTTGTTGTTTATCTGGAATTCAAATTGAACTGGATAGCCCATATTTTCTCTGGCAATCCTGACATGGGTTACTGAGACTGTGGTTTACTGTGGTTTGTACAAAGCGGGTCTGGCATTACTCAAGAATGTGTTATAAGTGTGGTGTGTATGACACGTGACTGGTTCTTATAGAGGTATTTAGAGATGGCTGAAGTTAGTTGTGTTTGTGCAAGAGTTGAGGAGATACATGTATATAGTGTGTGTGTGTGTGTGTGTGTGTCCTATATATATAGTGTGTGTGTCTATATACATATCTCATCTCCAGCGTTTGGTGTTGGAGGAGAGGATTGTGATACAGGTGGGTTGTATGAGAATGTAGTACAGGAGGGATCCGTGTATATACCTCCATGTGCTCTGTGTGGTTTACTAAAGAAGTTATATGTAGGGTGTGTGATATTTTTGCTGTATCAGAGTGTACATGGGTGTATGAGTTACTGTCTCATAAAACACCCCTAACAAGAATTCTGTATACACTCTTACGTACACCGAGTGTCAGCCAGGTCCAGGCAGGGTGACAAGAACTTTACCACGCAGACTTTATATCTGGTAAGCACTCTACCCCCATTCATCTCGCTCTTCTCTGCACTACCACACACACACACACACACACACACACACTCACACACACACACACAGGAACATAGGGCAAAATATTCTGAATGGTCAGGGGCAGTCATTGCCTTCCCCAGCCTGTCCCAGCCACTGCCTGGAAATCTGCCTGCTGTCTAGAGCTCCATTCCCAGGGCCCATCCTACAGTCTCCAGGGCCCTGAGCCTGGTAGGAGCTACTGGGCTCTAATCTGGGGCAGAGGCCTCTAGCTGGAGCTCTGGGGTGACCACCCCTCTCCCAGGGCAAGCTACTCGCCTACATTTAATGCACGCAGGCACCACGTGGCCCGTGGCTCTCAGAGCTCCCCGCAGGACCCTGAGGCCATTTCTCACCCCCGCTCACGCCGTCTCAGTCTCTGGAAAACCCTTCCCTTCCCTTGATCTCCTTTGGGAAATTCTTCCTGTTGAAGGAATAAAACCTCCTTGCTTTCAATATGACACCATCCCTAGACAAACAATCTTCTTTCAAAGTGCATTCCACTTGTCAAGATATTTTTCAACAGGGCCTTCAACTCATGGGGCTTCTCTTTCCACTTTGGTAAAAGAGGCCAAGCAACTCATGGGTCTCTCTCAGCATCCTTGCATCCTTCACATCCCCCACCTCATGACCCCTAGGAAAGATCCAAGAGCATAAGAGAGAAATCGGGGACTGAGAAAAGCTGCACCTCTAGGTCTGTGCAAGCAGGATGCAGCCTGCTGTGAGTCCGACAAAGCTCCAGGCCCGGCTGCCCCAGGAGAGAGTCCTCAGACCAGCGGAGCTGACCTCCCATCTCCCAGGGGGCATCTGGCCGTTCTGTGCCGTCTCTCACCACAGGGACCCTCCGGATAGATACGGCAGCATCAGTGAGACAAGGTCTCTCGCTCCCTGCTTCACAGGTGACACGTTCTCAGTCCCCCGCTTCCTAGAGAAGCTTCAGTTTGGCAGAAACCCATGTGCCCCAGACAAGTTGCCCCCCACATACCTCCTCCGTTCTCGGCAGTTTCCTGGGACTCTTCATTTTCCAGATGTTTCCTCTTTTGTCGCCGTTCCATTGTACCAACTAGAAGTCTCCCTTAGAAGATGCCTCAAGAGATGTCCAACTCCTCCTCTTCCCTACAGGTTGGCCCTTCTTGGCTCTTGGGCAATCCGTTGAAATGATTCAATACAAACAAAAATAGTCAAGTCTCCTAAATGGCTGAAAAACTTATACCACTTGGTGAACCGGCAGTAGTGCCTAGTGCTCACCAGGGCTGTTATGTTTGCAAGGTTGCCAGGCTCACAGTGGAATTCTGTGACCTCAGTGATGACATCAGAGCATTCGGTGGACCTAGGTTGAGCACAGTGTCTGCAATAGCACAGGCCCCATTTTCAAGAACAATTCCTTTTTCCCAGCCGAAGCTTTCCCGTGAAAGGGAAAGGTTCCTACCATATCTATTATAAATTGTATCATACCATGTCTATTATAAAATTCACATTTTGATTGGAGATCTTTTCATGTCTTTTCTAGAGAGATTTAATATGAATGTTTTAAATGGTCTCCAGTTTCCCTGTGGATTATTGACATTTTAAACTCTGCACTTCAATTTTCCCTCAATACGTGTAATTTTGTCACAGCTATTTCTGTACTTAAAGATGAGGAATTATATAATTGATTTCTTCATTTTTTCCCCATCTCTTTCCAAGGTACTGCATTTGATTGTGTCTTGCGACTGAGTGAAAAATGCTAGTCCTTGAGTCAGGACATTGGGCCCTTTAGCAAGTAACTCAACCTATCTGGGCTTCAGCTTCTGTATGTGCGATCAAGAGGCTTGGACTAGCTGACTTTTCAAATGCTGTGTTTCTTTGATTCACTCTCACTTACTGATCTGCTCCTTAAGAAGAGGGTCTGTTCTCATAAAGTAACAACAGTCTTTCGTACTCAGTTTGTTAGTTATATTGCCTTCTACGTATGCTTAGCTCTAAATAATTTATACGGCTCTTGTGACAATTTTTAGATCTTCTTTTTTTCTTATTTTCTTTTATAGTTTCTAATTTGTTATCGCCAGTGCAGAGGAGCCTGATTGACTTTTAAAATTTATTGATCTTGTATGTGTGTGCCTTGTTGAACCGTCTTATTAGTTCCTGCTAGTTTATCTGTGGGTTCTTTTGGGTCTCCTAGATAAATGAGCATATTAAATGTAAATAATGTGTTCTTTGGATAAAGTTTATTTTCTTGCATCTCTATATATAGAAGCAATATGTTGAATTGATTTAAATATTTAAATACTTACATACCTGTTATCACAATCTAACATTGTTTATCTTATTTTCTTTCAATCAATATTATGTTTTCAAGATTTATCCACGTGAATCCATATAGATCTAGGTCTTTGATTTTTGACTGTTTGATATTATGTGATCACATGCATATAGCATCATTTATTTTCCATTCAAGCATTATTGGACAATTGGATTGTTTCCCTCCCTTCTCTAGAACAAACAACATTTCCTAGAATATCCCTGAAGATGTCTGACAGTCGAGAAGGGCCAGGCTGCCCGAAGGATTGCTACTTGCTTTTAGCCACCTTCCAACAGGCCGTCTCCAGCCAGCAATTTGAAGCACAGCTGAAATGAGAACTGCCCCAAATGTGAAGATCTTAGGAGCTTCCTAGAAGGTGGGAGGTTAATGATAGGCATCCTGCTGGGATCCCAGGGGAGTCTGAGCTGGCCTGAAGCTCATCTTCCTCCTCCACCTCTCAAGAGAAATGTGGAGGAAAGAAGACTTCAAAAACTGTGAGCAGGCAGAGGGAGAGATATTGGGGGCCGAAGCTGTAACTGAGGTCTTGGAGTGGGCTGTGAGCACGCAGAGCCTCTCGAGAGCCAGGCTCTGCCTTCTGAGAACTTCTCCCCTAAGGCTGCTCATAATTCACGTGATACCAGCCATATAGAGCCGACTTGGCCCACACTGTCACAGAAAGCCTTATCAGAATCTCTTCTTCTTCATACACTCTTGTGTCTGTTACTTGGTTATTGCCTTTGGTACTCCACTGATGTGAACCACAGTCGCCAGGGGATGGAGGACACTAGTGACCCATCTTGCTCTGTGGCCTCAGTCCACAGCTGGAGGGTAAGGGAAGAGGCCAAATGAAGGTCAAGAAGGAAAGATGGAGTTTGAAGAGAAGACCTGAGTTAAGGATGTCTTCTCAAGTCTTGATGACTGAAATGTAGCTCCAGTACCTGAAGTCCTGCTTGTTCTCAAGGCTGACCGTGGGGCTGGGTGCACTCAGTGAAGGAACCGTATACACTTAGTATTTCCTTGCTTGCTCACACTTGCCCTCCTCTGATACACCCTCTGCAAGACTGATCTTCCCCTGAAACAACTTTCCACCTGCTACTGTCATCTCAGGAACATTTGCTTCACCTTCCTAGTGTCCCCCTAGAATGCCATTGCAGCCAATTCATAATTTGATAATCATGCTGCTTACCATATTCTCAGCAACTTCTGAGAAATTTTATTCACTTTATTCCATAGTCTTCACCCATCAGTAATCTTCCTTACCTTCCTAGCTGCAGGTTAACCCATTCGGAATCATTTCTTTTGCTTTCTCTTCTTTGGCAAATCCTTTCTATCTTTTAAGGTCTTTTTCTTGTCTCTCTACCATCCTGCCTTCCTGAACTTCTTTTTTTTTCGTTTAAGTAACCTTTCAATCTCTTTCCCCAATTTCCTCATAAACATTGAGAGTTTATTCCTCACACGTTAGACAGCGGTTTATGAATGGCCAGGCATAATGGACTCAGAATGAGTTGGCACCCCCGAGGTACCTGTCTTGCTGGGGAGCCACAGGTGAAGGGCTGTCTGCTGGACACATGTTTGCATGGAGTCAGGCTGAGTGGCCTCAGGGTGTTTGCTCTGCACTTGTGTGTGTTTCTCCCTAGTTGGTTTCCTTGTCCAGCCACCTGTGACCTCCCTCCATCCAGCCCAGGGAATCCTTCTCATCACAGGGGTAGGATGTTTGTCTCATTTTCCATCACATCCTTTCCCCAAAGTTTGGTTGTGAGTTGTTCCCATTCCAAAGACCTTTCCTCTTTGAAGAGAAAAGAGAAAATCTTGTCTCTCCTTTTCTCTCACTTCACTTCTGCTCTATTATCTCCTCCGTCCAGAATGGCCCACTGACTCACATGGGTGTAGATCCAAAGATGGCAAGAAATGCCAGCAATTCTGAGATAATAATACGGATGGATCAGGAAAACTTGAAAACCTTTATCCCGCCACATTAAAAAAAAAATTGCACTTCCAGTGTATTCCGTGTCTCAGTGTAGAAACACAAATGATAGAGAAATTGAATTACACTCAAGTTTTTCTTTCCTCCTTTCCTGATTTATTCTAATCCTCCAAGTTAACATGATGAACTCTTTGTTGTGTAAAGTTTCAGACATTTTCTACCCATGCACACTTTTCTTCTTTTCACATTAGAGTGTGAACTAGGTCACTTTCAACATGCTGTGATTCTGTGATTCACTGTCTCCCACCGAGTCATCCACGGATAAAGTCATCTGTTTCACGGAGAACTATTTCCAATAGCTAATAGCCAATGTCTGTGGAGTGCTTACTCTGTGTCGGTTTCTTGTAACTACTTTACAGATCATTTGTACAGCGTACCCATGGACCAGGTACAATTATGACCCCCAAGTGACAGATAAGTGCAGATAAGTACAAATAAATACAGAGGCCAAGTGACTTGCCCAAGACACTGGAGCAAATCAAAATCCATGCCTCTGTAATCATTTTGCTCTATTGCCTCTGTCTGGGAGGCTTGATGATTTGGCAACTAAAACCTTAAATATCATGTTCCATTTTTATATCTGTGACACAAGCGTGGGGCTGTGATACGGGGTAAGTAACCTGACTACTTTTGAAAACCCTTATGCACCTGGATGAAAGTAAGCCAGGGACTGCAAGCCATAGATTTAAGATTTCCTACCAACTTTTAAAAATAGCTTCTTGAATGCAATTTATGTAGTGTCAAGTCTAGGATGTAGTCCAAATAGTAACAGAAAAATGGAGATATGTAGAAAAATACTTAAAGTTGACAAGTATTGGGAGTGTAGTATTTTTGGGGCCAGCGTGTAGACCACAGGAAAACTTGCTGTTTCCATCCCAAAGGGAAGAGCCCTACGTTGCAACTGCCAAGGTCCCTGGGACAGCAAGTGTGCTCACTGCTTAGTAAAGAAGCATCCTCAGTTTGATAGAATCATATGGGAGCCTTACATTTGGTTAGCAGTTCTACATTCTTGATGTAATAATATTTTCAGGGTGTGGGAGGGTATCAAGCTCTGAAAATACCCTTGGAGAGATCTGCTTATTAAGTTTGGCTTTTTCAGTCTCCCTACTACTTCTTTACTAAACACCAGGCGGTTTCCTTCACTTTTCAGAACCATATTGTTTTTCCCTTCTCTAATGAACTTTGAAATACTTTTGGATGAGCTATTGAGATTGGGAAAAAATAAACATCTCTTTAAAATAAGGAAGATACTAACAATGACAAGTAGAAAAAGCTCTAAAACAGAGAATATCCTCCATTCTAGCCACTGACTGGGAGTGGAAGGTTCGTGCTCGCTGTCCAGGACGTAGAAATAAAAGCTGAGGAGGCGCTGAGGCGTTTCCTGGATCTCTATGAGCCTCCATCATTTCTGCTGAGTAGGGTTGACAGATAAAATATAGACTGTTTAGTTAAATATGAATGTTTGAAAAACAACGGGTACATTTTGAAGATAAGTATGCCCCAAATAGTTCATAGGATCTACTTATACTAAAAATAATGACTTATTATTCATGTGAAGTTCAAGGTTAACTGGGTATCCTGTATTTTTATGTACTAAATCTGACAGCCCTACTGATGATCCACAATGGAGGCAGTTGAGGAGCGGTACATGCTGGCTCTCGGACAGTCAGAAATGGCTTCAGCAGATCCAGGTACAGTATGAAATTCTTTTTGGATGTAGCTCAGAAGCCATGGCCAGCCCTTGACTGCAAGTACTGCCTCGGGTTTCCCTGAGGTGGGGTAAACCTTCCTCTTAATGGCCTTTTGGTAAATCTGGAAGACCATATCCAAGGGGAGCCCCAAAGTCAGTTTCATCCTCACAACCATGTTTCCAATTCCTGGAATTGGCTGCATGTGACTCACAAGAGCTGAGGAGGTTTGTGGAAGTTGGGAGTGTCATAGCTTGAACCCTTTGTAGGTAAAGTTTTGCTGTTGTGAGAGTTTTAACAGGAGCAATGTGAAAGACTCCAAGTCCCCAGGTAGATAGAAATAATCCTCTTCTACCTGTGTGTATGTGACAAGTCTCTAATAGTTCAGAGAGCAAGTATCTGGTCTTAGAAAGACTGATCCAAGCTTGGATGTTTCTGGTGACAAGGCAAGGTCCTGAGTTTCAAGTTCACCTTTTATGGTTGAGGAGACAATAAGGTGGTCAGAAGGGAAATCATGGAGGAGACCTTGGCTTCATCCATCGTGCAGGCTTGTATATGTGGTTCTATGCAGATTGTGTTTCAAAGGTGGAGCTTGTTTACAACTATGAACATTCTCCGATGTGCTTTTTGGACCTTCATTCCCAGAGCGAGAGCAGTGCCGAGGCTCTAGAAATGCCATGGATATTCTGAGCTGTCAGTGGCATTTCCCCGGTACTGTTCCCTTGGTGCCGCTCCTTGAAATGTCCAAAGGGATTATCATGTGTCTTGTGGCGGGTCCTAGCATTGTGAAAGGAAGCTGCTGCACCTGGCTCAGAGGATTTCGGATGTGGTGGGAGGAGGAGTAGTACTACGACTATAAATTGTATCACAGCATATCGATTCCATCTTTAGAGTGGGGTTGGGGGGTTATGAAGGGGGGCTTTTATTGTACTTTTATACATTGTACCCTTGAAACTAATTCAATTTTTAAAAATTAATTAATTTATTTGGGGCTGCATTGGGTCTTTGTCGCTGCTAGCGGGCGTTCTCTAGTTGCAGTGAGCGGGGGCTCCTCTTGGCTGTGGTGCACGGGCTTCTCATTGCAGTGGCTTCTCTTGTTGCGGAGCATGGTCTCTAGGCACGCAGGCTTCCGTAGTTGTGGCACGTGGGCTCGGTTGATGTGGCACACGGTCTCTAGAGCGCAGGCTCAGTAGTTGTGGAGCGTGGGCTTAGTTACTCCGTGGCACGTGGGATCTTCCCAGACCAGGGCTCGAACCCATGACCCCTGCATTTGCAGGCATATTCTTAACCACTGCTCCACCAGGGAAGCCCGATAATTCAGTTTTTTATAAAGAGAAGATTCCTAATATTATTCCAAAATTTTAAAAATATGTAGTTGGATAACACTATGAAAAATTAACTGATATATTCTTTTATTATTTCTCTTTGCTCCCTGGATTTTTTTCCCCATCCAGTCAGCTAGGCACTCTGAGTTCACTGCATTAGGAAGGTAAAGACTCAGCAGAAATGAGGGAGAAAAACAGAAAAGTCTCAGCTTTGGAATGTTCACAACGGAGGCCACAGTAGAACAGGTGAGAATTCTGTGAACCAAAAATAAATGTTGTCTCAAATGCAAAAAAGTATTCTCTGCACTGGGAGGCAGGAGAGGGAGGGAGGGAAGGACTGAAGGAGAGAGATCAGTGTGGCCAGGCACATGGAGACTGTGCTTAAGGACGATATGCCCAGGAAGAGAATCAGAATCTGGAGAAGATTCAGCCTGCACGTGATCATTGCCTCCAGCCAGCACCCTCATCTCAGACGTTGGGAAATTCAGAGAGAGAGTGGGAGTACGTCAGGAGGGCCACGCGCATAGTCTGTGTGGCAGGGGTTGTGGCCGTTCCCTATTTGTGAGGAGTCCCCAGCAATTTGCAGGCCTCTTCTGGAAAATGCTGGCGGACGTCTCTAGTGCTTATGTGAAAGCTTGTTCACAAACCTTGAAAGATACAGATGTAGATGACAGATAGATGCATAGATAGAAAAATGTCATTAAATAAAAGCTCCAGGAAAGGTTTGGAAAATGCCCTTTATTGCATAGGACGCTTCTATTGTCATATGATGTTAGACTGAGTGCCGGTCCCTTCATCCTCCTTCAGACCACGGCATTCTGTCTGCTACTCTCCCGAGGGTCCTTTCTTCTCCCTGGAAGGGATAAAACAACTGAGGTAGAACAGGAAGAGACAAGAAGCACTCCAAGCTCTGCTGGTCAGGGTTACCCTCCAGCATTGCCTTAATGCTCAGAGCCACACACACCACAGTGAGCTTGGCTCCAGATCAACTACCACGCAACGAAGGTTCTGGAACATTTCCATATCTCGGGGGACCTCATTTCCACGTGACTCTCTTTCATATTCCCCTTTGTCACAGAAGGCTAGGTCCAGTGGTCCGGGTGAGATCTCGGCTCAGGCCCAAGGCTCTCAGACCTCAAAGTTCTGGTCCTGCAAGGGCCCCTGTCCTCTCTTGAGACCACTCCTGGCTCTCTCTGCTGAGAAGGAGCTGCTGGCAGTACGTCCTCTAAGAGTTGAGGTCCATCGTGCAGACCCTGAGAAAACTCCTAGGAAAAGGCTCCACCTTCTTGTTTACGTCAACAGAGGTCAATGCCTTTGTTAGTGCTGGGTGTGTCCCATTTGATGCAACTGCAGAGCCATTAGGTAAACCAGCACATGTGTGCGGCCCCTTCCCTTAGACTCCTCTGGGCCCTCGTGACATAGGCTCAGAAGACTGCCAGCCTCAAGCCTTACCTCTTCCAAGGGACGGCCACACCGTCTTCCAGGATCTTCTGTCCCATGAATCTCAGTTGCTGTTTGGAACTCAAAGGAGAGAAAAGACCCTGCCTGCGGGGTCTCTTTGGGCTGGGGCCTTCCCCCGTGGGCTGCTCTCCCTCATTCTCCTTTTCTTCTTGCTTCTCTACCTCCTTCTCCTCCTCCTCCTCCTCCTCCTCGTTCTCCTCCTCCTCCTCCTCGTCCTCTTCCTCAGGGGTGCTCTCGGATTCCACATTGCCCATCCGCTGGGCCATGGTGAGATGAAAGGCACGGCAGCTGAAGCCCTGCAGGACGCCGCCCTTCACGTGCTGCTGGAGGATCTCCAAGGTGGGGAAGACCCGGCAGCAGGCCATGCACCTGAAGCCGGTCTCCATGGTCAGCATCCAGTCCGCTGTCTTGGCGCTGGGTCTCTCCTCGACGGCAGGTGGCCCTGATGGGCTGCCTGGCTCTGCCCTTTCCTCATACTCTTTCTCCTCCCCAGTGGGCTCACTGTCAGACAGGAGGCTTTCGGTGCACACATCAGAAGAGGGGTCAGTGGCTACTGCGCACACATCCTCAGGAAGGGTCACTTCTTCTATCCTCAGCTGCTTTTCAGGCAACTCCAAGGGTTTCTTTGTCTTCCAGGAGACAGCGACACCCTTGTTCACTTGTACCTGCATGTAGTATATTTTCATGCCCCTTTCCTCTTTGTCTGGGTGCAGATAGTTCTTACAGGGTGAAGAGGGTGAGGAGGAGACACAGTGTGATGGGGAAGCGGTCTCTCCTTCTTCCTGATCCTGGGCTAGGGGTGGTCTAGGCTGGGCAGTGTCTCGATGAAATCTCCGGATTCCTGAAAAAGGAAATTAAAATCATAATAACATGCATGGGCCATGCCGGAAGCTGAGGGAGCAGGTGTGGTAGACGAGAGAGGGACATTGGCACGACATAGCAATGTCGTGAGCTTGGTGTCCGTTGGCCGTAGGACGGAGTGGTGTATCTGGTGTCATCTGTGGGCTTTTCATGTGCGTGGGGGGGTATACTGGAGCGGTGTCTGTATACAGGGGTGTGGAGTATGGTGGTGAGGGCTGTAGTATGTGAGGGATGCGGCTGGATGCGTGTACGATGAGGAGTGTGAGTTTGGGAATATCGGTGGTGCATTTCTTGTGGAATGGGGCTGTGGTGAAGGAGAGTACTGTGGAGCACGTGCTTGGGGTTGATGTGCACTGAGAAGGGCTGTGCCTGGAGGGCGCGTGTATGTGCGAGCTGTGTGCACCTGAGCTGGATGGTCCTGCTCTCAGGCTGGAGGTGTATGATGCAGAACTCTGTCCTTCTCTGGAAGCAAAGGCAAAGACAAAGCCTACATTTTCCTCTGAAGATGCTTAATCTGGTCCCTCTTCCCTCCACCTCAAGCCCAGACCTTTCCGGCCCCTGCTCCTTGACTTCCCCACCATGGTAGTAGCAGTATTCACACACACACCCCCAGACTCAGCTGGCATCCACGCCCTCGGAACAGCTCAGCCATCCTGCCCAGGCTCCTCCACAGAGCCCTCATCACCTCTGATGACCCTGGATTTCCTCTCAGCCTCCCTGGGATCTGTGTGCCTCCTGCTTCACAGCCAAGCACCCCGTCACCTGAGGAGCCCCACGCCCTTACCAGCGTAGCTGAGCTTGCGCAGAGTAGAAGTACAGAAGAAGTATTTAGAGGCAGAGGAGACCTCCACTGCCCCTGGGCTGCAGCCTTGGGCCACCACAGTGGATCCAAGCCGAGGGGCATCCTCTTGTGACTTCGAGATTCCTGAGGGAGGAATGAAAGGCTCAGGGTGGGTTCATCAGTCCTCTGTCCACAAATATTTACTGAGTGTGTGACACGTGTCAGGTGCAGTGAATACACACAGTTGAGAGTGTGGTTCCCAGTGGATCCTCCAGGATTTAATTCCAATCAATACTTATTCTCTCACTGTCTAGTTGGTAATGTAGGCCTCGGTGGTGACTGTGAGTGTGTGGGAAGAGTGAGTGATGTGTATCAGTTAAGTCTGTGGTAAGTGTGGGGTTGGCATGGGGAGCACAGTGCAGACGTGTCTATCTGTGTCTGTGGCCTTTGTGTGCATGGTTTCTGTTCACAAGTCAGGAATTCTGGGACATGTAACGTTTCCTCATTACATGGTGTGGCTTGTATTTATGGTGTGTGTTCATTCATTCATTCACCAAGATTCAGTAAGCAGCTACTCCTGTGTATCCGGCACTCTTCCATTGTTGTAGTCTTTGGTAACGCTGCACATTCTAGTAGGGGAAGACACACACTAAACAAAACTACAATAAATATATAATACATCAGCTGGTGGTAAGTATATAAGGGTTGCCAGACTTAGCGAACAAGAATACAAGGCACCCAGTTAAATTTCAGTTTCAGATAAACCCAGAATAATCTTTTAGTGTAAGTATTCCCATGCAGTATTTGGCCTGACTTAGTTTTAGTGTAAGTATAGCCCATACAATATGTGGGACATACGGATACTGAAAAATTACTTGTTGTTTATCTGGAATTCAAATTGAACTGGATAGCCCATATTTTCTCTGGCAATCCTGACATGGGTTACTGAGACTGTGGTTTACTGTGGTTTGTACAAAGCGGGTCTGGCATTACTCAAGAATGTGTTATAAGTGTGGTGTGTATGACACGTGACTGGTTCTTATAGAGGTATTTAGAGATGGCTGAAGTTAGTTGTGTTTGTGCAAGAGTTGAGGAGATACATGTATATAGTGTGTGTGTGTGTGTGTGTGTGTCCTATATATATAGTGTGTGTGTCTATATACATATCTCATCTCCAGCGTTTGGTGTTGGAGGAGAGGATTGTGATACAGGTGGGTTGTATGAGAATGTAGTACAGGAGGGATCCGTGTATATACCTCCATGTGCTCTGTGTGGTTTACTAAAGAAGTTATATGTAGGGTGTGTGATATTTTTGCTGTATCAGAGTGTACATGGGTGTATGAGTTACTGTCTCATAAAACACCCCTAACAAGAATTCTGTATACACTCTTACGTACACCGAGTGTCAGCCAGGTCCAGGCAGGGTGACAAGAACTTTACCACGCAGACTTTATATCTGGTAAGCACTCTACCCCCATTCATCTCGCTCTTCTCTGCACTACCACACACACACACACACACACACACACACTCACACACACACACACAGGAACATAGGGCAAAATATTCTGAATGGTCAGGGGCAGTCATTGCCTTCCCCAGCCTGTCCCAGCCACTGCCTGGAAATCTGCCTGCTGTCTAGAGCTCCATTCCCAGGGCCCATCCTACAGTCTCCAGGGCCCTGAGCCTGGTAGGAGCTACTGGGCTCTAATCTGGGGCAGAGGCCTCTAGCTGGAGCTCTGGGGTGACCACCCCTCTCCCAGGGCAAGCTACTCGCCTACATTTAATGCACGCAGGCACCACGTGGCCCGTGGCTCTCAGAGCTCCCCGCAGGACCCTGAGGCCATTTCTCACCCCCGCTCACGCCGTCTCAGTCTCTGGAAAACCCTTCCCTTCCCTTGATCTCCTTTGGGAAATTCTTCCTGTTGAAGGAATAAAACCTCCTTGCTTTCAATATGACACCATCCCTAGACAAACAATCTTCTTTCAAAGTGCATTCCACTTGTCAAGATATTTTTCAACAGGGCCTTCAACTCATGGGGCTTCTCTTTCCACTTTGGTAAAAGAGGCCAAGCAACTCATGGGTCTCTCTCAGCATCCTTGCATCCTTCACATCCCCCACCTCATGACCCCTAGGAAAGATCCAAGAGCATAAGAGAGAAATCGGGGACTGAGAAAAGCTGCACCTCTAGGTCTGTGCAAGCAGGATGCAGCCTGCTGTGAGTCCGACAAAGCTCCAGGCCCGGCTGCCCCAGGAGAGAGTCCTCAGACCAGCGGAGCTGACCTCCCATCTCCCAGGGGGCATCTGGCCGTTCTGTGCCGTCTCTCACCACAGGGACCCTCCGGATAGATACGGCAGCATCAGTGAGACAAGGTCTCTCGCTCCCTGCTTCACAGGTGACACGTTCTCAGTCCCCCGCTTCCTAGAGAAGCTTCAGTTTGGCAGAAACCCATGTGCCCCAGACAAGTTGCCCCCCACATACCTCCTCCGTTCTCGGCAGTTTCCTGGGACTCTTCATTTTCCAGATGTTTCCTCTTTTGTCGCCGTTCCATTGTACCAACTAGAAGTCTCCCTTAGAAGATGCCTCAAGAGATGTCCAACTCCTCCTCTTCCCTACAGGTTGGCCCTTCTTGGCTCTTGGGCAATCCGTTGAAATGATTCAATACAAACAAAAATAGTCAAGTCTCCTAAATGGCTGAAAAACTTATACCACTTGGTGAACCGGCAGTAGTGCCTAGTGCTCACCAGGGCTGTTATGTTTGCAAGGTTGCCAGGCTCACAGTGGAATTCTGTGACCTCAGTGATGACATCAGAGCATTCGGTGGACCTAGGTTGAGCACAGTGTCTGCAATAGCACAGGCCCCATTTTCAAGAACAATTCCTTTTTCCCAGCCGAAGCTTTCCCGTGAAAGGGAAAGGTTCCTACCATATCTATTATAAATTGTATCATACCATGTCTATTATAAAATTCACATTTTGATTGGAGATCTTTTCATGTCTTTTCTAGAGAGATTTAATATGAATGTTTTAAATGGTCTCCAGTTTCCCTGTGGATTATTGACATTTTAAACTCTGCACTTCAATTTTCCCTCAATACGTGTAATTTTGTCACAGCTATTTCTGTACTTAAAGATGAGGAATTATATAATTGATTTCTTCATTTTTTCCCCATCTCTTTCCAAGGTACTGCATTTGATTGTGTCTTGCGACTGAGTGAAAAATGCTAGTCCTTGAGTCAGGACATTGGGCCCTTTAGCAAGTAACTCAACCTATCTGGGCTTCAGCTTCTGTATGTGCGATCAAGAGGCTTGGACTAGCTGACTTTTCAAATGCTGTGTTTCTTTGATTCACTCTCACTTACTGATCTGCTCCTTAAGAAGAGGGTCTGTTCTCATAAAGTAACAACAGTCTTTCGTACTCAGTTTGTTAGTTATATTGCCTTCTACGTATGCTTAGCTCTAAATAATTTATACGGCTCTTGTGACAATTTTTAATTCTTCTTTTTTTCTTATTTTCTTTTATAGTTTCTAATTTGTTATCGCCAGTGCAGAGGAGCCTGATTGACTTTTAAAATTTATTGATCTTGTATGTGTGTGCCTTGTTGAACCGTCTTATTAGTTCCTGCTAGTTTATCTGTGGGTTCTTTTGGGTCTCCTAGATAAATGAGCATATTAAATGTAAATAATGTGTTCTTTGGATAAAGTTTATTTTCTTGCATCTCTATATATAGAAGCAATATGTTGAATTGATTTAAATATTTAAATACTTACATACCTGTTATCACAATCTAACATTGTTTATCTTATTTTCTTTCAATCAATATTATGTTTTCAAGATTTATCCACGTGAATCCATATAGATCTAGGTCTTTGATTTTTGACTGTTTGATATTATGTGATCACATGCATATAGCATCATTTATTTTCCATTCAAGCATTATTGGACAATTGGATTGTTTCCCTCCCTTCTCTAGAACAAACAACATTTCCTAGAATATCCCTGAAGATGTCTGACAGTCGAGAAGGGCCAGGCTGCCCGAAGGATTGCTACTTGCTTTTAGCCACCTTCCAACAGGCCGTCTCCAGCCAGCAATTTGAAGCACAGCTGAAATGAGAACTGCCCCAAATGTGAAGATCTTAGGAGCTTCCTAGAAGGTGGGAGGTTAATGATAGGCATCCTGCTGGGATCCCAGGGGAGTCTGAGCTGGCCTGAAGCTCATCTTCCTCCTCCACCTCTCAAGAGAAATGTGGAGGAAAGAAGACTTCAAAAACTGTGAGCAGGCAGAGGGAGAGATATTGGGGGCCGAAGCTGTAACTGAGGTCTTGGAGTGGGCTGTGAGCACGCAGAGCCTCTCGAGAGCCAGGCTCTGCCTTCTGAGAACTTCTCCCCTAAGGCTGCTCATAATTCACGTGATACCAGCCATATAGAGCCGACTTGGCCCACACTGTCACAGAAAGCCTTATCAGAATCTCTTCTTCTTCATACACTCTTGTGTCTGTTACTTGGTTATTGCCTTTGGTACTCCACTGATGTGAACCACAGTCGCCAGGGGATGGAGGACACTAGTGACCCATCTTGCTCTGTGGCCTCAGTCCACAGCTGGAGGGTAAGGGAAGAGGCCAAATGAAGGTTAAGAAGGAAAGATGGAGTTTGAAGAGAAGACCTGAGTTAAGGATGTCTTCTCAAGTCTTGATGACTGAAATGTAGCTCCAGTACCTGAAGTCCTGCTTGTTCTCAAGGCTGACCGTGGGGCTGGGTGCACTCAGTGAAGGAACCGTATACACTTAGTATTTCCTTGCTTGCTCACACTTGCCCTCCTCTGATACACCCTCTGCAAGACTGATCTTCCCCTGAAACAACTTTCCACCTGCTACTGTCATCTCAGGAACATTTGCTTCCCCTTCCTAGTGTCCCCCTAGAATGCCATTGCAGCCAATTCATAATTTGATAATCATGCTGCTTACCATATTCTCAGCAACTTCTGAGAAATTTTATTCACTTTATTCCATAGTCTTCACCCATCAGTAATCTTCCTTACCTTCCTAGCTGCAGGTTAACCCATTCGGAATCATTTCTTTTGCTTTCTCTTCTTTGGCAAATCCTTTCTATCTTTTAAGGTCTTTTTCTTGTCTCTCTACCATCCTGCCTTCCTGAACTTCTTTTTTTTTCGTTTAAGTAACCTTTCAATCTCTTTCCCCAATTTCCTCATAAACATTGAGAGTTTATTCCTCACACGTTAGACAGCGGTTTATGAATGGCCAGGCATAATGGACTCAGAATGAGTTGGCACCCCCGAGGTACCTGTCTTGCTGGGGAGCCACAGGTGAAGGGATGTCTGCTGCACACATGTTTGCATGGAGTCAGGCTGAGTGGCCTCAGGGTGTTTGCTCTGCACTTGTGTGTGTTTCTCCCTAGTTGGTTTCCTTGTCCAGCCACCTGTGACCTCCCTCCATCCAGCCCAGGGAATCCTTCTCATCACAGGGGTAGGATGTTTGTCTCATTTTCCATCACATCCTTTCCCCAAAGTTTGGTTGTGAGTTGTTCCCATTCCAAAGACCTTTCCTCTTTGAAGAGAAAAGAGAAAATCTTGTCTCTCCTTTTCTCTCACTTCACTTCTGCTCTATTATCTCCTCCGTCCAGAATGGCCCACTGACTCACATGGGTGTAGATCCAAAGATGGCAAGAAATGCCAGCAATTCTGAGATAATAATACGGATGGATCAGGAAAACTTGAAAACCTTTATCCCTCCACATTAAAAAAAAATTGCACTTCCAGTGTATTCAGTGTCTCAGTGTAGAAACACAAATGATAGAGAAATTGAATTACACTCAAGTTTTTCTTTCCTCCTTTCCTGATTTATTCTAATCCTCCAAGTTAACATGATGAACTCTTTGTTGTGTAAAGTTTCAGACATTTTCTACCCATGCACACTTTTCTTCTTTTCACATTAGAGTGTGAACTAGGTCACTTTCAACATGCTGTGATTCTGTGATTCACTGTCTCCCACCGAGTCATCCACGTATAAAGTCATCTGTTTCACGGAGAACTATTTCCAATAGCTAATAGCCAATGTCTGTGGAGTGCTTACTCTGTGTCGGTTTCTTGTAACTACTTTACAGATCATTTGTACAGCGTACCCATGGACCAGGTACAATTATAACCCCCAAGTGACAGATAAGTGCAGATAAGTACAAATAAATACAGAGGCCAAGTGACTTGCCCAAGACACTGGAGCAAATCAAAATCCATGCCTCTGTAATCATTTTGCTCTATTGCCTCTGTCTGGGAGGCTTGATGATTTGGCAACTAAAACGTTAAATATCATGTTCCATTTTTATATCTGTGACACAAGCGTGGGGCTGTGATACGGGGTAAGTAACCTGACTACTTTTGAAAACCCTTATGCACCTGGATGAAAGTAAGCCAGGGACTGCAAGCCATAGATTTAAGGTTTCCTACCAACTTTTAAAAATAGCTTCTTGAATGCAATTGATGTAGTGTCAAGTCTAGGATGTAGTCCAAATAGTAACAGAAAAATGGAGATATGTAGAAAAATACTTAAAGTTGACAAGTATTGGGAGTGTAGTATTTTTGGGGCCAGCGTGTAGACCACAGGAAAACTTGCTGTTTCCATCGCAAAGGGAAGAGCCCTACGTTGCAACTGCCAAGGTCCCTGGGACAGCAAGTGTGCTCACTGCTTAGTAAAGAAGCATCCTCAGTTTGATAGAATCATATGGGAGCCTTACATTTGGTTAGCAGTTCTACATTCTTGATGTAATAATATTTTCAGGGTGTGGGAGGGTATCAAGCTCTGAGAATACCCTTGGAGAGATCTGCTTATTAAGTTTGGCTTTTTCAGTCTCCCTACTACTTCTTTACTAAACACCAGGCGGTTTCCTTCACTTTTCAGAACCATATTGTTTTTCCCTTCTCTAATGAACTTTGAAATACTTTTGGATGAGCTATTGAGATTGGGAAAAAATAAACATCTCTTTAAAATAAGGAAGATACTAACAATGACAAGTAGAAAAAGCTCTAAAACAGAGAATATCCTCCATTCTAGCCACTGACTGGGAGTGGAAGTTTCGTGCTCGCTGTCCAGGACGTAGAAATAAAAGCTGAGGAGGCGCTGAGGCGTCTCCTGGATCTCTATGAGCCTCCATCATTTCTGCTGAGTAGGGTTGACAGATAAAATATAGACTGTATAGTTAAATATGAATGTTTGAAAAACAACGAGTACATTTTGAAGATAAGTATGCCCCAAATAGTTCATAGGATCTACTTATACTAAAAATAATGACTTATTATTCATGTGAAGTTCAAGGTTAACTGGGTATCCTGTATTTTTATGTACTAAATCTGACAGCCCTACTGATGATCCACAATGGAGGCAGTTGAGGAACGGTACATGCTGGCTCTCGGACAGTCAGAAATGGCTTCAGCAGATCCAGGTACAGTATGAAATTCCTTTTGGATGTAGCTCAGAAGCCATGGCCAGCCCTTGACTGCAAGTACTGCCTCGGGTTTCCCTGAGGTGGTTTGAACCTTCCTCTTAATGGCCTTTTGGTAAGTCTGGAAGACCATATCCAAGGGGAGCCCCAAAGTCAGTTTCATCCTCACAACCATGTTTCCAATTCCTGGAATTGGCTGCATGTGACTCACAAGAGCTGAGGAGGTTTGTGGAAGTTGGGAGTGTCATAGCTTGAACACTTTGTAGGTAAAGTTTTGCTGTTGTGAGAGTTTTAACAGGAGCAATGTGAAAGACTCCAAGTCCCCAGGTAGATAGAAATAATCCTGTTCTACCTGTGTGTATGTGACAAGTCTCTAATAGTTCAGAGAGCAAGTATCTGGTCTTAGAAAGACTGATCCAAGCTTGGATGTTTCTGGTGACAAGGCAAGGTCCTGAGTTTCAAGTTCACCTTTTATGGTTGAGGAGACAATAAGGTGGTCAGAAGGGAAATCATGGAGGAGACCTTGGCTTCATCCATCGTGCAGGCTTGTATATGTGGTTCTATGTAGATTGTGTTTCAAAGGTGGAGCTTGTTTACAACTATGAACATTCTCCGATGTGCTTTTTGGACCTTCATTCCCAGAGCGAGAGCAGTGCCGAGGCTCTAGAAATGCCATGGATATTCTGAGCTGTCAGTGGCATTTCCCCGGTACTGTTCCCTTGGTGCCGCTCCTTGAAATGTCCAAAGGGATTATCATGTGTCTTGTGGCGGGTCCTAGCATTGTGAAAGGAAGCTGCTGCACCTGGCTCAGAGGATTTCGGATGTGGTGGGAGGAGGAGTAGTACTACGACTATAAATTGTATCACAGCATATCGATTCCATCTTGAGAGTGGGGTTGGGGGGTTATGAAGGGGGGCTTTTATTGTACTTTTATACATTGTACCCTTGAAACTAATTCAATTTTTAAAAATTAATTAATTTATTTGGGGCTGCATTGGGTCTTTGTTGCTGCTAGCGGGCGTTCTCTAGTTGCAGTGAGCGGGGGCTCCTCTTGGCTCTGGTGCACGGGCTTCTCATTGCAGTGGCTTCTCTTGTTGCGGAGCATGGGCTCTAGGCACGCAGGCTTCCGTAGTTGTGGCACGTGGGCTTGGTAGATGTGGCACGGGCTCTAGAGTGCAGGCTCAGTAGTTGTGGTGCGCGGGCTTAGTTACTCCGTGGCACTTGGGATCTTCCCAGAACAGGGCTCGAACCCATGACCCCTGCATTCGCAGGCATATTCTTAACCACTGCTCCACCAGGGAAGCCCGATAATTCAGTTTTTTATGAAGAGAAGATTCCTAATATTATTCCAAAATTTTAAAAATATGTAGTTGGATAACACTATGAAAAATTAACTGATATATTCTTTTATTATTTCTCTTTGCTCCCTGGATCTTTTTCCCCATCCAGTCAGCTAGGCACTCTGAGTTCATTGCATTAGGAAGGTAAAGACTCAGCAGAAATGAGGGAGAAAATCAGAAAAGTCTCAGCTTTGGAATGTTCACAACGGAGGCCACAGTAGAACAGGTGAGAATTCTGTGAACCAAAAATAAATGTCGTCTCAAATGCAAAAAAGTATTCTCTGCACTGGGAGGCAGGAGAGGGAGGGAGGGAAGGACTGAAGGAGAGAGATCAGTGTGGCCAGGGACATGGAGACTGTGCTTGAGGACGATATGCCCAGGAAGAGAATCAGAATCTGGAGAAGATTCAGCCTGCACGTGATCATTGCCTCCAGCCAGCACCCTCATCTCTGACGTTGGGAAATTCAGAGAGAGAGTGGGAGTACGTCAGGAGGGCCACGCACATAGTCTGTGTGGCAGGGGTTGTGGCCGTTCCCTACTTGTGAGGAGTCCCCAGCAATTTGCAGGCCTCTTCTGGAAAATGCTGGCGGACGTCTCTAGTGCTTATGTGAAAGCTTGTTCACAAACCTTGAAAGATACAGATGTAGATGACAGATAGATGCATAGATAGAAAAATGTCATTAAATAAAAGCTCCAGGAAAGGTTTGGAAAATGGCCTTTATTGCATAGGACGCTTCTATTGTCATATGATGTTAGACTGAGTGCCGGTCCCTTCATCCTCCTTCAGACCATGGCATTCTGTCTGCTACTCTCCCGAGGGTCCTTTCTTCTCCCTGGAAGGGATAAAACAAATGAGGTAGAACAGGAAGAGACAAGAAGCACTCCAAGCTCTGCTGGTCAGGGTTACCCTCCAGCATTGCCTTAATGCTCAGAGCCACACACACCACAGTGAGCTTGGCTCCAGATCAACTACCACGCAACGAAGGTTCTGGAACATTTCCATATCTCGGGGGACCTCATTTCCACGTGACTCTCTTTCATATTCCCCTTTGTCACAGAAGGCTAGGTCCAGTGGTCCGGGTGAGATCTCGGCTCAGGCCCAAGGCTCTCAGACCTCAAAGTTCTGGTCCTGCAAGGGCCCCTGTCCTCTCTTGAGACCACTCCTGGCTCTCTCTGCCGAGAAGGAGCTGCTGGCAGTACGTCCTCTAAGAGTTGAGGTCCATCGTGCAGACCCTGAGAAAACTCCTAGGAAAAGGCTCCACCTTCTTGTTTATGTCAACAGAGGTCAATGCCTTTGTTAGTGCTGGGTGTGTCCCATTTGATGCAACTGCAGAGCCATTAGGTCAACCAGCACATGTGTGCGGCCCCTTCCCTTAGACTCCTCTGGGCCCTCGTGACATAGGCTCAGAAGACTGCCAGCCTCAAGCCTTACCTCTTCCAAGGGACGGCCACACCGTCTTCCAGGATCTTCTGTCCCATGAATCTCAGTTGCTGTTTGGAACTCAAAGGAGAGAAAAGACCCTGCCTGCGGGGTCTCTTTGGGCTGGGGCCTTCCCCCGTGGGCTGCTCTCCCTCATTCTCCTTTTCTTCTTGCTTCTCTTCCTCCTCCTCCTCCTCGTCCTCCTCCTCAGGGGTGCTCTCGGATTCCACATTGCCCATCCACTGGGCCATGTTGAGATGAAAGACACGGCAGCTGAAGCCCTGCAGGACGCCGCCCTTCACGTGCTGCTGGAGGATCTCCAAGGTGGGGAAGACCCGGCAGCAGGCCATGCACCTGTAGCCGGTCTCCATGGTCACTATCCAGTCCGGTGTCTTGGCCCTGGGTGTCTCCTCGATGGCAGGTGACCCTGATGGGCTGCCTGGCTCTGCCATTTCCTCATACCCTTTCTCCTCCCCAGTGGGCTCACTGTCAGACAGGAGGCTTTCGGTGAACACATCAGAGGGGCAAGTGCCTACTGTGCACGCATCCTCAGGAAGGGTCATTTCTTCTATCGTCAGCTGCTTTTCAGGCAACTCCAAGGGTTTCTTTGTCTTCCAGGAGACAGCGACACCCTTGTTCACTTGTACCTGCATGTAGTATATTTTCATGCCCCTTTCCTCTTTGTCTGGGTGCAGATAGTCCTTACAGGGTGAAGAGAGTGAGGAGGAGACACAGTGTGATGGGGGAGCGGTCTCCCCTTCTTCCTGAACCTGGACTAGGGGTGCTGTAGGCCAGGCAGTGTCTCGAAATCTCCGCATTGCTGAAAAAGGAAATTAAAACCATAATAACATGCATGGGCCGTGCCGGAAGCTGAGGGAGCAGGTGTGGTAGACGAGAGAGGGACATATGCATGACGTAGCTATGTCGAGAGCTTGGTGTCTGTTGGCCGTAGGATGGAGCGGTGTATCTGGTGTCATCTGTGGGCTTTTCATGTGCGTGGGGGGGTATACTGGAGCGGTGTCTGTATACAGGGGTGTGGAGTATGGTGGTGAGGGCTGTGGTATGTGAGGGATGCGGCTGGATGCGTGTATGACAAGGAGTGTGATTTTGGTAATATTGGTGGTGCATTTCTTGTGGAATGGGGCTGTGGTGCTTGGGGTTTATGTGTGCTATGAGAAGGGCTGTGCCTGGAGGGCAGATGTATGTGTGAGCTGTGTGGACCTGAGCTGGATGGTCCTGCTCTCAGGCTGGAGGTGTATGATGCAGAACTCTGTCCTTCTCTGGAAGCAAAGGCAAAGACAAAGCCTACATTTTCCTCTGAAGATGCTTAATCTGGTCCCTCTTCCCTCCACCTCAAGCCCAGACCTTTCCGGCCCCTGCTCCTTGACTTCCCCACCATGGTACTACCAGTATTCTCACCGCACCCCCAGTCTCAGCTGGCATCCACGCCCTCGGAACAGCTCAGCCATCCTGCCCAGGCTCCTCCACAGAGCCCTCATCACCTCTGATGACCCTGGATTTCCTCTCAGCCTCCCTGGGATCTGTGTGCCTCCTGCCTCACAGCCAAGCACCCCCTCACCTGAGGAGCCCCGCACCCTTACCAGCGTAGCTGAGCTTGCACGGAGTAGAAGTACAGAAGAAGTATTTAGGGGCAGAGGAGACCTCCACTGCCCCTGGGCTGCAGCCTTGGGCCACCACAGTGGATCCAAGCCGAGGGGGATCCTCTTGTGACTTCGAGATTCCTGAGGGAGGAATGAAAGGCTCAGGGTGGGTTCATCAGTCCTCTGTCCACAAATATTTACTGAGTGTGTGACACGTGTCAGGTGCAGTGAATACACACAGTTGAGAGTGTGGTTCCCAGTGGATCCTCCAGGATTTAATTCCAATCAATACTTATTCTCTCACTGTCTAGTTGGTAATGTAGGCCTCGGTGGTGACTGTGAGTGTGTGGGAAGAGTGAGTGATGTGTATCAGTTAAGTCTGTGGTAAGTGTGGGGTTGGCATGGGGAGCACAGTGCAGACGTGTCTATCTGTGTCTGTGGCCTTTGTGTGCATTTTTTCTGTTCACAATTCAGGAATTCTGGGAAATGTAACTTTTCCTCATTACATGGTGTGGCTTGTATTTATGGAGCGTGTTCATTCATTCATTCACCAAGATTCAGTAAGCAGCTACTCCTGTGTATCCGGCACTCTTCCATTGTTGTAGTCTTTGGTAACACTGCACATTCTAGTAGGGGAAGACACACACTAAACAAAACTACAATAAATATATAATACATCAGCTGGTGGTAAGTATATAAGGGTTGCCAGACTTAGCGAACAAGAATACAAGGCACCCAGTTAAATTTCAGTTTCAGATAAACCCAGAATAATTTTTTAGTGTAAGTATTCCCATGCAGTATTTGGCCTGACTTAGTTTTAGTGTAAGTATGGCCCATACAATATTTGGGACATACTGATACTGCAAAATTACTTGTTCTTTATCTGGAATTCAAATTGAACTGGATAGCCCATATTTTCTCTGGCAAGACTGACATGGGTTACTGAGACTGTGGTTTACTGTGGTTTGTACAAAGCGGGTCTGGCATTACTCAATAATGTGTTACAAGTGTGGTGTGTATGACACGTGACTGGTTCTTACAGAGGTATTTAGCGATGGATGAAGTTAGCTGTGTTTGTGCGAGAGTTGTGGAGATACATATATATATATATATATATATATATAGTGTGTGTGTGTGTGTGTCCTATATATATAGTGTGTGTGTCTATATACATATCTCATCTCCAGCGTTTGGTGTTGGAGGAGAGGATTGTGATACAGGTGGGTTGTATGAGAACGTAGTACAGGAGGGATCTGTGTATATACCTCCATGTGCTGTGTGTGGTTTACTAAGGAAGTTATATGTGGGGTGTGTGATATTTTTGCTGCATCAGAGTGTACATGGGTGTATGAGTTACTGTCTCATAAAACACCCCTAACAAGAATTCTGTATACACTCTTACGTACACCGAGTGTCAGCCAGGTCCAGGCAGGGTGACAAGAACTTTACCACGCAGACGTTATATCTGGTAAGCACTCTAACCCCATTCATCTCGCTCTTCTCTGCACTACCACACACACACACACACACACACACACACTCTCACACACCCACACACACACAGGAACATAGAGCAAAATATTCTGAATGGTCAGGGGCAGTCATTGCCTTCCCCAGCCTGTCCCAGCCACTGCCTGGAAATCTGCCTGCTGTCTAGAGCTCCATTCCCAGGGCCCATCTTACAGTCTCCAGGGCCCTGGGCCTGGTAGGAGCTACTGGGCTCCAATCTGGGGCAGAGGCCTCTAGCTGGAGCTTTGGGGTGACCACCCCTCTCCCAGGGCAAGCTACTCGCCTACATTTAATGCACGCAGGCACCACGTGGCCCGTGGCTCTCAGAGCTCCCCGCAAGACCCTGAGGCCATTTCTCACCCCCGCTCACGGGGTCTCAATCTCTGGAAAACCCTTCCCTTCCCTTGATCTCCTTTGGGAAATTCTTCCTGTTGAAGGAATAAATCCTCCTTGCTTTCAATATGACACCATCCCTAGACAAAATCTTCTTTCAAAGTGCATTCCACTTGTCAAGATATTTTTCAACAGGGCCTTCAACTCATGGGGCTTCCCTTTCCACTTTGGTAAAAGAGGCCAAGTAACTCATGGGTCTCTCTCAGCATCCTTGCATCCTTCACATCCCCCACCTCATGACCCCAGGGAAAGATCCAAGAGAATAAGAGAGAAATCGGGGACTGAGAAAAGCTGCACCTCTAGGTCTGTGCAAGCAGGATGCAGCCTGCTGTGAGTCCGACAAAGCTC
Organism: Mesoplodon mirus; assembly: GCF_964341445.2. NCBI lineage: Eukaryota > Metazoa > Chordata > Mammalia > Artiodactyla > Ziphiidae > Mesoplodon > Mesoplodon mirus. The sequence continues at coordinate 1,788,244 of NW_028295741.1, read as the reverse complement.
CGGGCCCGGCTGCCCCAGGAGAGAGTCCTCAGACCAGCGGAGCTGACCTCCCATCTCCCAGGGGGCATCTGGCCGTTCTGTGCCGTCTCACAACACAGGGGCCCTCCAGATAGATACGGCAGCATCAGTGAGACTAGGTCTCTCGCTCCCTGCTTCACAGGTGACACGTTCTCAGTCCCCCGCTTCCTAGAGAAGCTTCAGTTTGGCAGAAACCCATGTGCCCAGCCAAGTTGACCCCACATACCTCCTCCGTTCTCGGCAGTTTCCTGGGACTCTTCATTTTCCAGATGTTTCCTCTTTTGTCGCCGTTCCATCATACCAACTAGAAGTCTCCCTTAGAAGATGCCTCAAGAGATGTCCAACTCCTCCTCTTCCCTACAGGTTGGCCCTTGTTGCCTCTTGGGCAATCCGTTGAAATGATTCAATACAAACAAAAATAGTCAAGTCTCCTAAATGGCTGAAAAACTTGTACCACTTGGTGAACCAGCAGTAGTGCCTAGTGCTCACCAGGGCTGTTATGTTTGCAAGGTTGCCAGGCGCACAGCGGAATTCTGTGACCTCAGTGATGACATCAGAGCATTCGGTGGACCTAGGTTGAGCACAGTGTCTGCAGTAGCACAGGCCCCATTTTCAAGAACAATTCCTTTTTCCCAGCCGAAGCTTTCCCGTGAAAGGGAAAGGTTCCTACCATATCTATTATAAATTGTATCATACCATGTCTATTATAAAATTCACATTTTGATTGGAGATCTTTTAATGTCTTTTCTAGAGAGATTTAATATGAATATTTTAAATGGTCTCCAGTTTCCCTGTGGATTATTGACATTTTAAACTCTGCACTTCAATTTTCCCTCAATACGTGTAATTTTGTCACAGCTATTTCTGTACTTAAAGATGAGGAACTATATAATTGATTTCTTCATTTTTTCCCCATCTCTTTCCAAGTTACTGCATTTGATTGTGTCTTGGACTGAGTGAAAAATGCTAGTCCTTGAGTCAGGACATTGGGCCCTTTAGCAAGTAACTCAACCTATCTGGGCTTCAGCTTCTGTATGTGCGATCAAGAGGCTTGGACTAGCTGACTTTTCAAATGCTGTGTTTCTTTGATTCACTCTCACTTACTGATCTGCTCCTTAAGGAGAGGGTCTGTTCTCATTAAGTAACAACAGTCTTTCGTACTCAGTTTGTTAGTTATATTGCCTTCTACGTATGCTTAGCTCTAAATAATTTATATGGCTCTTGTGACAATTTTTAGATCTTCTTTTTTTCTTATTTTCTTTTACAGTTTCTAATTTGTTATCGCCACTGTAGTGGAGCCTGATTGATTTTTAAAATTTATTTTTTTTTATTTTTTATTTTTTTAAATTTATTGATCTTGTATGTGTGTGCCTTGTTGAACCGTGTTATTAGTTCCTGCTAGTTTATCTGTGGGTTCTTTTGGGTCTCCTAGATAAATGAGCATATTAAATGTAAATAATGTGTTCTTTGGATAAAGTTTATTTTCTTACATCTATATATATAGAAGCAATATGTTGAATTGATTTAAATATTTAAATACTTACACATCTGTTATCACAATCTAACGTTCTTTATCTTATTTTCTTTCAATCAATATTATGTTTTCAAGATTTATCCACGTGAATCCATATAGATCTAGGTCTTTGATTTTTGACTGTTTGATATTATGTGATCACATGCATATAGCATCATTTATTTTCCATTCAAGCATTATTGGACAATTGGATTGTTTCCCTCCCTTCTCTAGAACAAACAATATTTCCTAGAATATCCCTGTAGATGTCTGACAGTCGAGAAGGGCCAGGCTGCCCGAAGGATTGCTACTTGCTTTTAGCCACCTTCCAACAGGCCGTCTCCAGCCAGCAATTTGAAGCACAGCTGAAATGAGAACTGCCCCAAATGTGAAGATCTTAGGAGCTTCCTAGAAGGTGGGAGGTTAATGATAGGCATCCTGCTGGGATCCCAGGGGAGTCTGAGCTGGCCTGAAGCTCATCTTCCTCCTCCACCTCTCAAGAGAAATGTGGAGGAAAGAAGACTTCAAAAACTGTGAGCAGGCAGAGGGAGAGATATTGGGGGCCGAAGCTGTAACTGAGGTCTTGGAGTGGGCTGTGAGCACGCAGAGCCTCTCGAGAGCCAGGCTCTGCCTTCTGAGCACTTCTCCCGTAAGGCTGCTCATAATTCACGTGATACCAGCCATATAGAGCCGACTTGGCCCACACTGTCACAGAAAGCCTTATCAGAATCTCTTCTTCTTCATACACTCTTGTGTCTGTTACTTGGTTATTGCCTTTGGTACTCCACTGATGTGAACCACAGTCGCCAGGGGATGGAGGACACTAGTGACCCATCTTGCTCTGTGGCCTCAGTCCACAGCTGGAGGGTAAGGGAAGAGGCCAAATGAAGGTCAAGAAGGAAAGATGGAGTTTGAAGAGAAGACCTGAGTTAAGGGTGTCTTCTCAAGTCTTGATGACTGAAATGTAGCTCCAGTACCTGAAGTCCTGCTTGTTCTCAAGGCTGACCGCGGGGCTGGGTGCACTCAGTGAAGGAACCGTATACACTTAGTATTTCCTTGCTTGCTCACACTTGCCCTCCTCTGATACACCCTCTGCAAGACTGATCTTCCCCTGAAACAACTTTCCACCTGCTACTGTCATCTCAGGAACATTTGCTTCCCCTTCCTAGTGTCCCCCTAGAATGCCATTGCAGCCAATTCATAATTTGATAATCATGCTTCTTACCATAGTCTCAGCAACTTCTGAGAAATTTTATTCACTTTATTCCATAGTCTTCACCCATCAATAATCTTCCTTAACTTCCTAGCTGCAGGTTAACCCATTTGGAATCATTTCTTTTTCTTTCTCTTCTTTGGCAAATCCTTTCTATCTTTTAAGGTCTTTTTCTTGTCTCTCTACCATCCTGCCTTCCTGAACTTCTTTTTTTTCCGTTTAAGTAACCTTTCAATCTCCTTCCCCAGTTTCCTCATAAACATTGAGAGTTTATTCCTCACACGTTAGACAGCGGTTAATGAATGGCCAGGCATAATGTACTCAGAATGAGTTGGCACCCCCGAGTTACCTGTCATGCTGGGGAGCCACAGGTGAAGGGCTGTCTGCTGGACACATGTTTGCATGGAGTCAGGCTGAGTGGCCTCAGGGTGTTTGCCCTGCACTTGTGTGTGTTTCTCCCTAGTTGGTTTCCTTGTCCAGCCACCTGTGACCTCCCTCCATCGAGCCCAGGGAATCCTTCTCATCACAGGGGTAGGATGTTTGTCTCATTTTCCATCACATCCTTTCCCCAAAGTTTGGTTGTGAGTTGTTCCCATTCCAAAGACCTTTCCTCTTTGAAGAGAAAAGAGAAAATCTTTTCTCTCCTTTCCTCTCACTTCACTTCTGCTCTATTATCTCCTCCGTCCAGAATGGCCCACTGACTCACATGGGTGTAGATCCGAAGATGGCAAGAACTGCCAGCAATTCTGAGATAATAATACGGATGAATCAGGAAAACTTGAAAACCTTTATCCCTCCACATTAAAAAAAAATTGCACTTCCAGTGTATTCAGTGTCTCAGTGTAGAAACACAAATGATAGAGAAATTGAATTACACTCAAGTTTTTCTTTCCTCCTTTCCTGATTTATTCAAATCCTCAGTGCTATCATGATGAACTATTTGTTAGGTAAAGTTTCAGACATTTTCTACCCATGCACACTTTTCTTTTTTTTCACATAAGAGTGTGAACTAGGTCACTTTCAACATGCTGTGATTCTGTTATTCACTGTCTCCCACCGAGTCATCCACTGATAAAGTCATCTGTTTCACGGAGAACTATTTCCAATAGCTAATAGCCAATGTCTGTGGAGTGCTTACTCTGTGTCGGTTTCTTGTAACTACTTTACAGATCATTTGTACAGCGTACCCATGGACCAGGTACAATTATGACCCCCAAGTGACAGATAAGTGCAGATAAGTACAAATAAATAGAGGCCAAGTGACTTGCCCAAGACGCTGGAGCAAATCAAAATCCATGCCTCTGTAATCATTTTGCTCTATTGCCTCTGTCTGGGAGGCTTGATGATTTGGCAACTAAAACCTTAAATATCATGTTCCATTTTTAAATCTGTGACACAAGCGTGGGGCTGTGATACGGGGTAACTAACCTGACTACTTTTGAAAACCCTTACGCACCTGGATGAAAGTAAGCCAGGGACTGCAAGCCATAGATTTAAGTTTTCCTACCAACTTTTAAAAATAGCTTCTTGAATGCAATTTATGTAGTGTCAAGTCTAGGATGTAGTCCAAATAGTAACAGAAAAATGGAGATATGTAGGAAAATACTTAAAGTTGACAAGTATTGGGAGTGTAGTATTTTTGGGGCCAGCGTGTAGACCACAGGAAAACTTGCTGTTTCCATCCCAAAGGGAAGAGCCCTACGTTGCAACTGCCAAGGTCCCTGGGGCAGCAAGTGTGCTCACTGCTTAGTAAAGAAGCATCCTCAGTTTGATAGAATCATATGGGAGCCTTACATTTGGTTAGCAGTTCTACATTCTTGATGTAATGATATTTTCAGGGTGTGGGAGGGTATCAAGCTCTGAAAATACCCTTGGAGAGATCTGCTTATTAAGTTTGGCTTTTTCAATCTCCCTACTACTTCTTTACTAAACACCAGGCGGTTTCCTTCACTTTTCAGAACCATGTTGTTTTTCCCTTGTCTAATGAACTTTGAAATACTTTTGGATGAGCTATTAAGTTTGGGAAAAAATAAACATCTCTTTAAAATAAGGAAGATAATAACAATGACAAGTAAAAAAAGCTCTAAAACAGAGAATATCCTCCATTCTAGCCAATGACGGAGTGGAAGGTTCGTGCTCGCTGTCCAGGACGTAGAAATAAAAGCTGAGGAGGCGCTGAGGCGTCTCCTGGATCTCTATGAGCCTCCATCATTTCTGCTGAGTAGGGTTGACAGATAAATTATAGGCTGTTTAGTTAAATATGAATGTTTGAAAAACAACGAGTACATTTTGAAGATAAGTATGCCCCCAATAGTTCATAGATTATACTTATACTAAAAATAATGACTTATTATTCATGTGAAGTTCAAGTTTAACTGGGTATCCTGTATATTTATGTACTAAATCTGACAGCCCTACTGATGATCCACAATGGAGGCAGTTGAGGAGGGGTACATGCTGGCTCTCGGACAGTCAGAAATGGCTTCAGCAGATCCAGGTACAGTATGAAGTTCTTTTTGGATGTAGCTCAGAAGCCAGGGCCAGCCCTTGACTGCAAGTACTGCCTCGGGTTTCCCTGAGGTGGGGTAAACCTTCCTCTTAATGGCCTTTTGGTAAGTCTGGAAGACCATATCCAAGGGGAGCCCCAAAGTCAGTTTCATCCTCACAACCATGTTTCCAATTCCTGGAATTGGCTGCATGTGACTCACAAGAGCTGAGGAGGTTTGTGGAAGTTGGGAGTGTCATAGCTTGAACCCTTTGTAGGTAAAGTTTTGCTGTTGTGAGAGTTTTAACAGGAGCAATGTGAAAGACTCCAAGTCCCCAGGTAGATAGAAATAATCCTGTTCTACCTGTGTGTATGTGACAAGTCTCTAATAGTTCAGAGGGCAAGTATCTGGTCTTAGAAAGACTGATCCAAGCTTGGTTGTTTCTGGTGACAAGGCAAGGTCCTGAGTTTCAAGTTCACCTTTTATGGTTGAGGAGACAATAAGGTGTTCAGAAGGGAAATCATGGAGGAGACCTTGGCTTCATCCATCGTGCAGGCTTGTATATGTGGTTCTATGTAGATTGTGTTTCAAAGGTGGAGCTTGTTTACAACTATGAACATTCTCCGATGTGCTTTTTGGACCTTCATTCCCAGAGCGAGAGCAGTGCCGAGGCTCTAGAAATGCCATGGATATTCTGAGCTGTCAGTGGCATTTCCCCGGTACTGTTCCCTTGGTGCCGCTCCTTGAAATGTCCAAAGGGATTATCATGTGTCTTGTGGCGGGTCCTAGCATTGTGAAAGGAAGCTGCTGCACCTGGCTCAGAGGATTTCGGATGTGGTGGGAGGAGGAGGACTACTACGACTATAAATTCTATCACAGCATATCGATTCCATCTTGAGAGTGGGGTTGGGGGGTTATGAAGGGGGGCTTTTATTGTACTTTTATACATTGTACCCTTGAAACTAATTCAATTTTTAAAAATTAATTAATTTATTTGGGGCTGCATTGGGTCTTTGTTGCTGCTAGCGGGTGTTCTCTAGTTGCAGTGAGCGGGGGCTCCTCTTGGCTGTGGTGCACGGGCTTCTCATTGCAGTGGCTTCTCTTGTTCCGGAGCATGGGCTCTAGGCACGCAGGCTTCCGTAGTTGTGGCACGTGGGCTTGGTAGATGTGGCACGGGCTCTAGAGTGCAGGCTCAGTAGTTGTGGTGTGCGGGCTTAGTTACTCCGTGGCACGTGGGATCTTCCCAGAACAGGGCTCGAACCCATGTCCCCTGCATTCGCAGGCATATTCTTAACCACTGCTCCACCAGGGAAGCCCGATAATTCAGTTTTTTATGAAGAGAAGATTCCTAATATTATTCCAAAATTTTAAAAATATGTAGTTGGATAACACTATGAAAAATTAACTGATATATTCTTTTATTATTTCTCTTTGCTCCCTGGATCTTTTTCCCCATCCAGTCAGCTAGGCACTCTGAGTTCATTGCATTAGGAAGGTAAAGACTCAGCAGAAATGAGGGAGAAAAACAGAAAAGTCTCAGCTTTGGAATGTTCACAACGGAGGCCACAGTAGAACAGGTGAGAATTCTGTGAACCAAAAATAAATGTCGTCTCAAATGCAAAAAAGTATTCTCTGCACTGGGAGGCAGGAGAGGGAGGGAGGGAAGGACTGAAGGAGAGATATCAGTGTGGCCAGGGACATGGAGACTGTGCTTGAGGACGATATGCCCAGGAAGAGAATCAGAATCTGGAGAAGATTCAGCCTGCACGTGATCATTGCCTCCAGCCAGCACCCTCATCTCTGACGTTGGGAAATTCAGAGAGAGAGTGGGAGTACGTCAGGAGGGCCACGCGCATAGTCTGTGTGGCAGGGGTTGTGGCCGTTCCCTATTTGTGAGGAGTCCCCAGCAATTTGCAGGCCTCTTCTGGAAAATGCTGGCGGACGTCTCTAGTGCTTATGTGAAAGCTTGTTCACAAACCTTGAAAGATACAGATGTAGATGACAGATAGATGCATAGATAGAAAAATGTCATTAAATAAAAGCTCCAGGAAAGGTTTGGAAAATGCCCTTTATTGCATAGGACGCTTCTATTGTCATATGATGTTAGACTGAGTGCCGGTCCCTTCATCCTCCTTCAGACCACGGCATTCTGTCTGCTACTCTCCCGAGGGTCCTTTCTTCTCCCTGGAAGGGATAAAACAAATGAGGTAGAACAGGAAGAGACAAGAAGCACTCCAAGCTCTGCTGGTCAGGCTTACCCTCCAGCATTGCCTTAATGCTCAGAGCCACACACACCACAGTGAGCTTGGCTCCAGATCAACTACCACGCAACGAAGGTTCTGGAACATTTCCATATCTCGGGGGACCTCATTTCCACGTGACTCTCTTTCATATTCCCCTTTGTCACAGAAGGCTAGGTACAGTGATCAGGGTGAGATCTCAGCTCAGGCCCAAGGCTCTCAGACCTCAAAGTTCTGGTCCTGCAAGGGCCCCTGTCCTCTCTTGAGACCACTCCTGGCTCTCTCTGCCGAGAAGGAGCTGCTGGCAGTACGTCCTCTAAGAGTTGAGGTCCATCGTGCAGACCCTGAGAAAACTCCTAGGAAAAGGCTCCACCTTCTTGTTTACGTCAACAGAGGTCAATGCCTTTGTTAGTGCTGGGTGTGTCCCATTTGATGCAACTGCAGAGCCATTAGGTAAACCAGCACATGTGTGCGGCCCCTTCCCTTAGACTCCTCTGGGCCCTCGTGACATAGGCTCAGAAGACTGCCAGCCTCAAGCCTTACCTCTTCCAAGGGACGGCCACACCGTCTTCCAGGATCTTCTGTCCCATGAATCTCAGTTGCTGTTTGGAACTCAAAGGAGAGAAAAGACCCTGCCTGCGGGGTCTCTTTGGGCTGGGGCCATCCCCCGTGGGCTGCTCTCCCTCATTCTCCTTTTCTTCTTGCTTCTCTTCCTCCTCCTCCTCCTCGTCCTCCTCCTCAGGGGTGCTCTCGGATTCCACATTGCCCATCCACTGGGCCATGTTGAGATGAAAGACACGGCAGCTGAAGCCCTGCAGGACGCCGCCCTTCACGTGCTGCTGGAGGATCTCCAAGGTGGGGAAGACCCGGCAGCAGGCCATGCACCTGTAGCCGGTCTCCATGGTCACTATCCAGTCCGGTGTCTTGGCCCTGGGTGTCTCCTCGACGGCAGGTGACCCTGATGGGCTGCCTGGCTCTGCCATTTCCTCATACCCTTTCTCCTCCCCAGTGGGCTCACTGTCAGACAGGAGGCTTTCGGTGAACACATCAGAGGGGCAAGTGCCTACTGTGCACGCATCCTCAGGAAGGGTCATTTCTTCTATCGTCAGCTGCTTTTCAGGCAACTCCAAGGGTTTCTTTGTCTTCCAGGAGACAGCGACACCCTTGTTCACTTGTACCTGCATGTAGTATATTTTCATGCCCCTTTCCTCTTTGTCTGGGTGCAGATAGTCCTTACAGGGTGAAGAGAGTGAGGAGGAGACACAGTGTGATGGGGGAGCGGTCTCCCCTTCTTCCTGAACCTGGGCTAGGGGTGCTGTAGGCCAGGCAGTGTCTCGAAATCTCCGCATTGCTGAAAAAGGAAATTAAAACCATAATAACATGCATGGGCCGTGCCGGAAGCTGAGGGAGCAGGTGTGGTAGACGAGAGAGGGACATATGCATGACGTAGCTATGTCGAGAGCTTGGTGTCTGTTGGCCGTAGGATGGAGCGGTGTATCTGGTGTCATCTGTGGGCTTTTCATGTGCGTGGGGGGGTATACTGGAGCGGTGTCTGTATACAGGGGTGTGGAGTATGGTGGTGAGGGCTGTGGTATGTGAGGGATGCGGCTGGATGCGTGTATGACAAGGAGTGTGATTTTGGTAATATTGGTGGTGCATTTCTTGTGGAATGGGGCTGTGGTGCTTGGGGTTTATGTGTGCTATGAGAAGGGCTGTGCCTGGAGGGCAGATGTATGTGTGAGCTGTGTGGACCTGAGCTGGATGGTCCTGCTCTCAGGCTGGAGGTGTATGATGCAGAACTCTGTCCTTCTCTGGAAGCAAAGGCAAAGACAAAGCCTACATTTTCCTCTGAAGATGCTTAATCTGGTCCCTCTTCCCTCCACCTCAAGCCCAGACCTTTCCGGCCCCTGCTCCTTGACTTCCCCACCATGGTACTACCAGTATTCTCACCGCACCCCCAGTCTCAGCTGGCATCCACGCCCTCGGAACAGCTCAGCCATCCTGCCCAGGCTCCTCCACAGAGCCCTCATCACCTCTGATGACCCTGGATTTCCTCTCAGCCTCCCTGGGATCTGTGTGCCTCCTGCCTCACAGCCAAGCACCCCCTCACCTGAGGAGCCCCGCACCCTTACCAGCGTAGCTGAGCTTGCACGGAGTAGAAGTACAGAAGAAGTATTTAGGGGCAGAGGAGACCTCCACTGCCCCTGGGCTGCAGCCTTGGGCCACCACAGTGGATCCAAGCCGAGGGGGATCCTCTTGTGACTTCGAGATTCCTGAGGGAGGAATGAAAGGCTCAGGGTGGGTTCATCAGTCCTCTGTCCACAAATATTTACTGAGTGTGTGACACGTGTCAGGTGCAGTGAATACACACAGTTGAGAGTGTGGTTCCCAGTGGATCCTCCAGGATTTAATTCCAATCAATACTTATTCTCTCACTGTCTAGTTGGTAATGTAGGCCTCGGTGGTGACTGTGAGTGTGTGGGAAGAGTGAGTGATGTGTATCAGTTAAGTCTGTGGTAAGTGTGGGGTTGGCATGGGGAGCACAGTGCAGACGTGTCTATCTGTGTCTGTGGCCTTTGTGTGCATTTTTTCTGTTCACAATTCAGGAATTCTGGGAAATGTAACTTTTCCTCATTACATGGTGTGGCTTGTATTTATGGAGCGTGTTCATTCATTCATTCACCAAGATTCAGTAAGCAGCTACTCCTGTGTATCCGGCACTCTTCCATTGTTGTAGTCTTTGGTAACACTGCACATTCTAGTAGGGGAAGACACACACTAAACAAAACTACAATAAATATATAATACATCAGCTGGTGGTAAGTATATAAGGGTTGCCAGACTTAGCGAACAAGAATACAAGGCACCCAGTTAAATTTCAGTTTCAGATAAAACCAGAATAATTTTTTAGTGTAAGTATTCCCATGCAGTATTTGGCCTGACTTAGTTTTAGTGTAAGTATGGCCCATACAATATTTGGGACATACTGATACTGCAAAATTACTTGTTCTTTATCTGGAATTCAAATTGAACTGGATAGCCCATATTTTCTCTGGCAAGACTGACATGGGTTACTGAGACTGTGGTTTACTGTGGTTTGTACAAAGCGGGTCTGGCATTACTCAAGAATGTGTTACAAGTGTGGTGTGTATGACACGTGACTGGTTCTTACAGAGGTATTTAGCGATGGATGAAGTTAGCTGTGTTTGTGCGAGAGTTGTGGAGATACATATATATATATATATATATATATATATATAGTGTGTGTGTGTGTGTGTCCTATATATATAGTGTGTGTGTCTATATACATATCTCATCTCCAGCGTTTGGTGTTGGAGGAGAGGATTGTGATACAGGTGGGTTGTATGAGAACGTAGTACAGGAGGGATCTGTGTATATACCTCCATGTGCTGTGTGTGGTTTACTAAGGAAGTTATATGTGGGGTGTGTGATATTTTTGCTGCATCAGAGTGTACATGGGTGTATGAGTTACTGTCTCATAAAACACCCCTAACAAGAATTCTGTATACACTCTTACGTACACCGAGTGTCAGCCAGGTCCAGGCAGGGTGACAAGAACTTTACCACGCAGACGTTATATCTGGTAAGCACTCTACCCCCATTCATCTCGCTCTTCTCTGCACTACCACACACACACACACACACACACACACACTCTCACACACCCACACACACACAGGAACATAGAGCAAAATATTCTGAATGGTCAGGGGCAGTCATTGCCTTCCCCAGCCTGTCCCAGCCACTGCCTGGAAATCTGCCTGCTGTCTAGAGCTCCATTCCCAGGGCCCATCTTACAGTCTCCAGGGCCCTGCGCCTGGTAGGAGCTACTGGGCTCCAATCTGGGGCAGAGGCCTCTAGCTGGAGCTCTGGGGTGACCACCCCTCTCCCAGGGCAAGCTACTCGCCTACATTTAATGCACGCAGGCACCACGTGGCCCGTGGCTCTCAGAGCTCCCCGCAAGACCCTGAGGCCATTTCTCACCCCCGCTCACGGGGTCTCAATCTCTGGAAAACCCTTCCCTTCCCTTGATCTCCTTTGGGAAATTCTTCCTGTTGAAGGAATAAATCCTCCTTGCTTTCAATATGACACCATCCCTAGACAAAATCTTCTTTCAAAGTGCATTCCACTTGTCAAGATATTTTTCAACAGGGCCTTCAACTCATGGGGCTTCCCTTTCCACTTTGGTAAAAGAGGCCAAGTAACTCATGGGTCTCTCTCAGCATCCTTGCATCCTTCACATCCCCCACCTCATGACCCCAGGGAAAGATCCAAGAGAATAAGAGAGAAATCGGGGACTGAGAAAAGCTGCACCTCTAGGTCTGTGCAAGCAGGATGCAGCCTGCTGTGAGTCCGACAAAGCTCCGGGCCCGGCTGCCCCAGGAGAGAGTCCTCAGACCAGCGGAGCTGACCTCCCATCTCCCAGGGGGCATCTGGCCGTTCTGTGCCGTCTCACAACACAGGGGCCCTCCAGATAGATACGGCAGCATCAGTGAGACTAGGTCTCTCACTCCCTGCTTCACAGGTGACACGTTCTCAGTCCCCCGCTTCCTAGAGAAGCTTCAGTTTGGCAGAAACCCATGTGCCCAGCCAAGTTGACCCCACATACCTCCTCCGTTCTCGGCAGTTTCCTGGGACTCTTCATTTTCCAGATGTTTCCTCTTTTGTCGCCGTTCCATCATACCAACTAGAAGTCTCCCTTAGAAGATGCCTCAAGAGATGTCCAACTCCTCCTCTTCCCTACAGGTTGGCCCTTCTTGGCTCTTGGGCAATCCGTTGAAATGATTCAATACAAACAAAAATAGTCAAGTCTCCTAAATGGCTGAAAAACTTGTACCACTTGGTGAACCAGCAGTAGTGCCTAGTGCTCACCAGGGCTGTTATGTTTGCAAGGTTGCCAGGCGCACAGCGGAATTCTGTGACCTCAGTGATGACATCAGAGCATTCGGTGGACCTAGGTTGAGCACAGTGTCTGCAGTAGCACAGGCCCCATTTTCAAGAACAATTCCTTTTTCCCAGCCGAAGCTTTCCCGTGAAAGGGAAAGGTTCCTACCATATCTATTATAAATTGTATCATACCATGTCTATTATAAAATTCACATTTTGATTGGAGATCTTTTAATGTCTTTTCTAGAGAGATTTAATATGAATATTTTAAATGGTCTCCAGTTTCCCTGTGGATTATTGACATTTTAAACTCTGCACTTCAATTTTCCCTCAATACGTGTAATTTTGTCACAGCTATTTCTGTACTTAAAGATGAGGAACTATATAATTGATTTCTTCATTTTTTCCCCATCTCTTTCCAAGTTACTGCATTTGATTGTGTCTTGGACTGAGTGAAAAATGCTAGTCCTTGAGTCAGGACATTGGGCCCTTTAGCAAGTAACTCAACCTATCTGGGCTTCAGCTTCTGTATGTGCGATCAAGAGGCTTGGACTAGCTGACTTTTCAAATGCTGTGTTTCTTTGATTCACTCTCACTTACTGATCTGCTCCTTAAGGAGAGGGTCTGTTCTCATTAAGTAACAACAGTCTTTCGTACTCAGTTTGTTAGTTATATTGCCTTCTACGTATGCTTAGCTCTAAATAATTTATATGGCTCTTGTGACAATTTTTAGATCTTCTTTTTTTCTTATTTTCTTTTACAGTTTCTAATTTGTTATCGCCACTGTAGAGGAGCCTGATTGATTTTTAAAATTTATTTTTTTTTTATTTTTTATTTTTTTAAATTTATTGATCTTGTATGTGTGTGCCTTGTTGAACCGTGTTATTAGTTCCTGCTAGTTTATCTGTGGGTTCTTTTGGGTCTCCTAGATAAATGAGCATATTAAATGTAAATAATGTGTTCTTTGGATAAAGTTTATTTTCTTACATCTATATATATAGAAGCAATATGTTGAATTGATTTAAATATTTAAATACTTACACATCTGTTATCACAATCTAACGTTCTTTATCTTATTTTCTTTCAATCAATATTATGTTTTCAAGATTTATCCACGTGAATCCATATAGATCTAGGTCTTTGATTTTTGACTGTTTGATATTATGTGATCACATGCATATAGCATCATTTATTTTCCATTCAAGCATTATTGGACAATTGGATTGTTTCCCTCCCTTCTCTAGAACAAACAATATTTCCTAGAATATCCCTGAAGATGTCTGACAGTCGAGAAGGGCCAGGCTGCCCGAAGGATTGCTACTTGCTTTTAGCCACCTTCCAACAGGCCGTCTCCAGCCAGCAATTTGAAGCACAGCTGAAATGAGAACTGCCCCAAATGTGAAGATCTTAGGAGCTTCCTAGAAGGTGGGAGGTTAATGATAGGCATCCTGCTGGGATCCCAGGGGAGTCTGAGCTGGCCTGAAGCTCATCTTCCTCCTCCACCTCTCAAGAGAAATGTGGAGGAAAGAAGACTTCAAAAACTGTGAGCAGGCAGAGGGAGGGATATTGGGGGCCGAAGCTGTAACTGAGGTCTTAGAGTGGGCTGTGAGCACGCAGAGCCTCTCGAGAGCCAGGCTCTGCCTTCTGAGGACTTCTCCCGTAAGGCTGCTCATAATTCACGTGATACCAGCCATATAGAGCCGACTTGGCCCACACTGTCACAGAAAGCCTTATCAGAATCTCTTCTTCTTCATACACTCTTGTGTCTGTTACTTAGTTATTGCCTTTGGTACTCCACTGATGTGAACCACAGTCGCCAGGGGATGGAGGACACTAGTGACCCATCTTGCTCTGTGGCCTCAGTCCACAGCTGGAGGGTAAGGGAAGAGGCCAAATGAAGGTCAAGAAGGAAAGATGGAGTTTGAAGAGAAGACCTGAGTTAAGGGTGTCTTCTCAAGTCTTGATGACTGAAATGTAGCTCCAGTACCTGAAGTCCTGCTTGTTCTCAAGGCTGACCGCGGGGCTGGGTGCACTCAGTGAAGGAACCGTATACACTTAGTATTTCCTTGCTTGCTCACACTTGCCCTCCTCTGATACACCCTCTGCAAGACTGATCTTCCCCTGAAACAACTTTCCACCTGCTACTGTCATCTCAGGAACATTTGCTTCCCCTTCCTAGTGTCCCCCTAGAATGCCATTGCAGCCAATTCATAATTTGATAATCATGCTGCTTACCATATTCTCAGCAACTTCTGAGAAATTTTATTCACTTTATTCCATAGTCTTCACCCATCAATAATCTTCCTTAACTTCCTAGCTGCAGGTTAACCCATTTGGAATCATTTCTTTTTCTTTCTCTTCTTTGGCAAATCCTTTCTATCTTTTAAGGTCTTTTTCTTGTCTCTCTACAATCTTGCCTTCCTGAACTTCTTTTTTTTCCGTTTAAGTAACCTTTCAATCTCCTTCCCCAGTTTCCTCATAAACATTGAGAGTTTATTCCTCACACGTTAGACAGCGGTTTATGAATGGCCAGGCATAATGTACTCAGAATGAGTTGGCACCCCCGAGTTACCTGTCTTGCTGGGGAGCCACAGGTGAAGGGCTGTCTGCTGGACACATGTTTGCATGGAGTCAGGCTGAGTGGCCTCAGGGTGTTTGCCCTGCACTTGTGTGTGTTTCTCCCTAGTTGGTTTCCTTGTCCAGCCACCTGTGACCTCCCTCCATCGAGCCCAGGGAATCCTTCTCATCACAGGGGTAGGATGTTTGTCTCATTTTCCATCACATCCTTTCCCCAAAGTTTGGTTGTGAGTTGTTCCCATTCCAAAGACCTTTCCTCTTTGAAGAGAAAAGAGAAAATCTTTTCTCTCCTTTCCTCTCACTTCACTTCTGCTCTATTATCTCCTCCGTCCAGAATGGCCCACTGACTCACATGGGTGTAGATCCGAAGATGGCAAGAACTGCCAGCAATTCTGAGATAATAATACGGATGGATCAGGAAAACTTGAAAACCTTTATCCCTCCACATTAAAAAAAAATTGCACTTCCAGTGTATTCAGTGTCTCAGTGTAGAAACACAAATGATAGAGAAATTGAATTACACTCAAGTTTTTCTTTCCTCCTTTCCTGATTTATTCAAATCCTCAGTGCTATCATGATGAACTATTTGTTAGGTAAAGTTTCAGACATTTTCTACCCATGCACACTTTTCTTTTTTTTCACATAAGAGTGTGAACTAGGTCACTTTCAACATGCTGTGATTCTGTGATTCACTGTCTCCCACCGAGTCATCCACTGATAAAGTCATCTGTTTCACGGAGAACTATTTCCAATAGCTAATAGCCAATGTCTGTGGAGTGCTTACTCTGTGTCGGTTTCTTGTAACTACTTTACAGATCATTTGTACAGCGTACCCATGGACCAGGTACAATTATGACCCCCAAGTGACAGATAAGTGCAGATAAGTACAAATAAATAGAGGCCAAGTGACTTGCCCAAGACGCTGGAGCAAATCAAAATCCATGCCTCTGTAATCATTTTGCTCTATTGCCTCTGTCTGGGAGGCTTGATGATTTGGCAACTAAAACCTTAAATATCATGTTCCATTTTTATATCTGTGACACAAGCGTGGGGCTGTGATACGGGGTAACTAACCTGACTACTTTTGAAAACCCTTACGCACCTGGATGAAAGTAAGCCAGGGACTGCAAGCCATAGATTTAAGGTTTCCTACCAACTTTTAAAAATAGCTTCTTGAATGCAATTTATGTAGTGTCAAGTCTAGGATGTAGTCCAAATAGTAACAGAAAAATGGAGATATGTAGGAAAATACTTAAAGTTGACAAGTATTGGGAGTGTAGTATTTTGGGGGCCAGCGTGTAGACCACAGGAAAACTTGCTGTTTCCATCCCAAAGGGAAGAGCCCTACGTTGCAACTGCCAAGGTCCCTGGGGCAGCAAGTGTGCTCACTGCTTAGTAAAGAAGCATCCTCAGTTTGATAGAATCATATGGGAGCCTTACATTTGGTTAGCAGTTCTACATTCTTGATGTAATGATATTTTCAGGGTGTGGGAGGGTATCAAGCTCTGAAAATACCCTTGGAGAGATCTGCTTATTAAGTTTGGCTTTTTCAGTCTCCCTACTACTTCTTTACTAAACACCAGGCGGTTTCCTTCACTTTTCAGAACCATGTTGTTTTTCCCTTGTCTAATGAACTTTGAAATACTTTTGGATGAGCTATTAAGTTTGGGAAAAAATAAACATCTCTTTAAAATAAGGAAGATAATAACAATGACAAGTAAAAAAAGCTCTAAAACAGAGAATATCCTCCATTCTAGCCAATGACGGAGTGGAAGGTTCGTGCTCGCTGTCCAGGACGTAGAAATAAAAGCTGAGGAAGCGCTGAGGCGTCTCCTGGATCTCTATGAGCCTCCATCATTTCTGCTGAGTAGGGTTGACAGATAAATTATAGGCTGTTTAGTTAAATATGAATGTTTGAAAAACAACGAGTACATTTTGAAGATAAGTATGCCCCAAATAGTTCATAGGATCTACTTATACTAAAAATAATGACTTATTATTCATGTGAAGTTCAAGTTTAACTGGGTATCCTGTATTTTTATGTACTAAATCTGACAGCCCTACTGATGATCCACAATGGAGGCAGTTGAGGAGGGGTACATGCTGGCTCTCGGACAGTCAGAAATGGCTTCAGCAGATCCAGGTACAGTATGAAGTTCTTTTTGGATGTAGCTCAGAAGCCAGGGCCAGCCCTTGACTGCAAGTACTGCCTCGGGTTTCCCTGAGGTGGGGTAAACCTTCCTCTTAATGGCCTTTTGGTAAGTCTGGAAGACCATATCCAAGGGGAGCCCCAAAGTCAGTTTCATCCTCACAACCATGTTTCCAATTCCTGGAATTGGCTGCATGTGACTCACAAGAGCTGAGGAGGTTTGTGGAAGTTGGGAGTGTCATAGCTTGAACCCTTTGTAGGTAAAGTTTTGCTGTTGTGAGAGTTTTAACAGGAGCAATGTGAAAGACTCCAAGTCCCCAGGTAGATAGAAATAATCCTGTTCTACCTGTGTGTATGTGACAAGTCTCTAATAGTTCAGAGAGCAAGTATCTGGTCTTAGAAAGACTGATCCAAGCTTGGATGTTTCTGGTGACAAGGCAAGGTCCTGAGTTTCAAGTTCACCTTTTATGGTTGAGGAGACAATAAGGTGGTCAGAAGGGAAATCATGGAGGAGACCTTGGCTTCATCCATCGTGCAGGCTTGTATATGTGGTTCTATGTAGATTGTGTTTCAAAGGTGGAGCTTGTTTACAACTATGAACATTCTCCGATGTGCTTTTTGGACCTTCATTCCCAGAGCGAGAGCAGTGCCGAGGCTCTAGAAATGCCATGGATATTCTGAGCTGTCAGTGGCATTTCCCCGGTACTGTTCCCTTGGTGCCGCTCCTTGAAATGTCCAAAGGGATTATCATGTGTCTTGTGGCGGGTCCTAGCATTGTGAAAGGAAGCTGCTGCACCTGGCTCAGAGGATTTCGGATGTGGTGGGAGGAGGAGTACTACTACGACTATAAATTGTATCACAGCATATCGATTCCATCTTGAGAGTGGGGTTGGGGGGTTATGAAGGGGGGCTTTTATTGTACTTTTATACATTGTACCCTTGAAACTAATTCAATTTTTAAAAATTAATTAATTTATTTGGGGCTGCATTGGGTCTTTGTTGCTGCTAGCGGGTGTTCTCTAGTTGCAGTGAGCGGGGGCTCCTCTTGGCTCTGGTGCACGGGCTTCTCATTGCAGTGGCTTCTCTTGTTCCGGATCATGGGCTCTAGGCACGCAGGCTTCCGTAGTTGTGGCACGTGGGCTCGGTAGATGTGGCACAGGCTCTAGAGCGCAGGCTCAGTAGTTGTGGCGCGCGGGCTTAGTTACTCCGTGGCACGTGGGATCTTCCCAGACCAGGGCTCGAACCCATGTCCCGTGCATTCGCAGGCATATTCTTAACCACTGCTCCACCAGGGAAGCCCGATAATTCAGTTTTTTATGAAGAGAAGATTCCTAATATTATTCCAAAATTTTAAAAATATGTAGTTGGATAACACTATGAAAAATTAACTGATATATTCTTTTATTATTTCTCTTTGCTCCCTGGATTTTTTCCCCATCCAGTCAGCTAGGCACTCTGAGTTCATTGCATTAGGAAGGTAAAGACTCAGCAGAAATGAGGGAGAAAAACAGAAAAGTCTCAGCTTTGGAATGTTCACAACGGAGGCCACAGTAGAACAGGTGAGAATTCTGTGAACCAAAAATAAATGTCGTCTCAAATGCAAAAAAAGTATTCTCTGCACTGGGAGGCAGGAGAGGGAGGGAGGGAAGGACTGAAGGAGAGATATCAGTGTGGCCAGGGACATGGAGACTGTGCTTGAGGACGATATGCCCAGGAAGAGAATCAGAATCTGGAGAAGATTCAGCCTGCACGTGATCATTGCCTCCAGCCAGCACCCTCATCTCAGACGTTGGGAAATTCAGAGAGAGAGTGGGAGTACGTCAGGAGGGCCACGCGCATAGTCTGTGTGGCAGGGGTTGTGGCCGTTCCCTATTTGTGAGGAGTCCCCAGCAATTTGCAGGCCTCTTCTGGAAAATGCTGGCGGACGTCTCTAGTGCTTATGTGAAAGCTTGTTCACAAACCTTGAAAGATACAGATGTAGATGACAGATAGATGCATAGATAGAAAAATGTCATTAAATAAAAGCTCCAGGAAAGGTTTGGAAAATGCCCTTTATTGCATAGGACGCTTCTATTGTCATATGATGTTAGACTGAGTGCCGGTCCCTTCATCCTCCTTCAGACCACGGCATTCTGTCTGCTACTCTCCCGAGGGTCCTTTCTTCTCCCTGGAAGGGATAAAACAAATGAGGTAGAACAGGAAGAGACAAGAAGCACTCCAAGCTCTGCTGGTCAGGCTTACCCTCCAGCATTGCCTTAATGCTCAGAGCCACACACACCACAGTGAGCTTGGCTCCAGATCAACTACCACGCAACGAAGGTTCTGGAACATTTCCATATCTCGGGGGACCTCATTTCCACGTGACTCTCTTTCATATTCCCCTTTGTCACAGAAGGCTAGGTACAGTGATCAGGGTGAGATCTCAGCTCAGGCCCAAGGCTCTCAGACATCAAAGTTCTGGTCCTGCAAGGGCCCCTGTCCTCTCTTGAGACCACTCCTGGCTCTCTCTGCCGAGAAGGAGCTGCTGGCAGTACGTCCTCTAAGAGTTGAGGTCCATCGTGCAGACCCTGAGAAAACTCCTAGGAAAAGGCTCCACCTTCTTGTTTACGTCAACAGAGGTCAATGCCTTTGTTAGTGCTGGGTGTGTCCCATTTGATGCAACTGCAGAGCCATTAGGTAAACCAGCACATGTGTGCGGCCCCTTCCCTTAGACTCCTCTGGGCCCTCGTGACATAGGCTCAGAAGACTGCCAGCCTCAAGCCTTACCTCTTCCAAGGGACGGCCACACCGTCTTCCAGGATCTTCTGTCCCATGAATCTCAGTTGCTGTTTGGAACTCAAAGGAGAGAAAAGACCCTGCCTGCGGGGTCTCTTTGGGCTGGGGCCTTCCCCCGTGGGCTGCTCTCCCTCATTCTCCTTTTCTTCTTGCTTCTCTTCCTCCTCCTCCTCCTCGTCCTCCTCCTCAGGGGTGCTCTCGGATTCCACATTGCCCATCCACTGGGCCATGTTGAGATGAAAGACACGGCAGCTGAAGCCCTGCAGGACGCCGCCCTTCACGTGCTGCTGGAGGATCTCCAAGGTGGGGAAGACCCGGCAGCAGGCCATGCACCTGTAGCCGGTCTCCATGGTCACTATCCAGTCCGGTGTCTTGGCCCTGGGTGTCTCCTCGACGGCAGGTGACCCTGATGGGCTGCCTGGCTCTGCCATTTCCTCATACCCTTTCTCCTCCCCAGTGGGCTCACTGTCAGACAGGAGGCTTTCGGTGAACACATCAGAGGGGCAAGTGCCTACTGTGCACGCATCCTCAGGAAGGGTCATTTCTTCTATCGTCAGCAGCTTTTCAGGCAACTCCAAGGGTTTCTTTGTCTTCCAGGAGACAGCGACACCCTTGTTCACTTGTACCTGCATGTAGTATATTTTCATGCCCCTTTCCTCTTTGTCTGGGTGCAGATAGTCCTTACAGGGTGAAGAGAGTGAGGAGGAGACACAGTGTGATGGGGGAGCGGTCTCCCCTTCTTCCTGAACCTGGGCTAGGGGTGCTGTAGGCCAGGCAGTGTCTCGAAATCTCCGCATTGCTGAAAAAGGAAATTAAAACCATAATAACATGCATGGGCCGTGCCGGAAGCTGAGGGAGCAGGTGTGGTAGACGAGAGAGGGACATATGCATGACGTAGCTATGTCGAGAGCTTGGTGTCTGTTGGCCGTAGGATGGAGCGGTGTATCTGGTGTCATCTGTGGGCTTTTCATGTGCGTGGGGGGGATACTGGAGCGGTGTCTGTATACAGGGGTGTGGAGTATGGTGGTGAGGGCTGTGGTATGTGAGGGATGCGGCTGGATGCGTGTATGACAAGGAGTGTGATTTTGGTAATATCGGTGGTGCATTTCTTGTGGAATGGGGCTGTGGTGCTTGGGGTTTATGTGTGCTGTGAGAAGGGCTGTGCCTGGAGGGCAGATGTATGTGTGAGCTGTGTGGACCTGAGCTGGATGGTCCTGCTCTCAGGCTGGAGGTGTATGATGCAGAACTCTGTCCTTCTCTGGAAGCAAAGGCAAAGACAAAGCCTACATTTTCCTCTGAAGATGCTTAATCTGGTCCCTCTTCCCTCCACCTCAAGCCCAGACCTTTCCGGCCCCTGCTCCTTGACTTCCCCACCATGGTACTACCAGTATTCTCACCGCACCCCCAGTCTCAGCTGGCATCCACGCCCTCAGAACAGCTCAGCCATCCTGCCCAGGCTCCTCCACAGAGCCCTCATCACCTCTGATGACCCTGGATTTCCTCTCAGCCTCCCTGGGATCTGTGTGCCTCCTGCCTCACAGCCAAGCACCCCCTCACCTGAGGAGCCCCGCACCCTTACCAGCGTAGCTGAGCTTGCACGGAGTAGAAGTACAGAAGAAGTATTTAGGGGCAGAGGAGACCTCCACTGCCCCTGGGCTGCAGCCTTGGGCCACCACAGTGGATCCAAGCCGAGGGGGATCCTCTTGTGACTTCGAGATTCCTGAGGGAGGAATGAAAGGCTCAGGGTGGGTTCATCAGTCCTCTGTCCACAAATATTTACTGAGTGTGTGACACGTGTCAGGTGCAGTGAATACACACAGTTGAGAGTGTGGTTCCCAGTGGATCCTCCAGGATTTAATTCCAATCAATACTTATTCTCTCACTGTCTAGTTGGTAATGTAGGCCTCGGTGGTGACTGTGAGTGTGTGGGAAGAGTGAGTGATGTGTATCAGTTAAGTCTGTGGTAAGTGTGGGGTTGGCATGGGGAGCACAGTGCAGACGTGTCTATCTGTGTCTGGGGCCTTTGTGTGCATTTTTTCTGTTCACAATTCAGGAATTCTGGGAAATGTAACTTTACCTCATTACATGGTGTGGCTTGTATTTATGGTGCGTGTTCATTCATTCATTCACCAAGATTCAGTAAGCAGCTACTCCTGTGTATCCGGCACTCTTCCATTGTTGTAGTCTTTGGTAACGCTGCACATTCTAGTAGGGGAAGACACACACTAAACAAAACTACAATAAATATATAATACATCAGCTGGTGGTAAGTATATAAGGGTTGCCAGACTTAGCGAACAAGAATACAAGGCACCCAGTTAAATTTCAGTTTCAGATAAACCCAGAATAATTTTTTAGTGTAAGTATTCCCATGCAGTATTTGGCCTGACTTAGTTTTAGTGTAAGTATGGCCCATACAATATTTGGGACATACTGATACTGCAAAATTACTTGTTCTTTATCTGGAATTCAAATTGAACTGGATAGCCCATATTTTCTCTGGCAATCCTGACATGGGTTACTGAGACTGTGGTTTACTGTGGTTTGTACAAAGCGGGTCTGGCATTACTCAACAATGTGTTACAAGTGTGGTGTGTATGACACGTGACTGGTTCTTACAGAGGTATTTAGCGATGGCTGAAGTTAGCTGTGTTTGTGCGAGAGTTGTGGAGATACATATATATATATATATATATATATATATATAGTGTGTGTGTGTGTGTCCTATATATATAGTGTGTGTGTCTATATACATATCTCATCTCCAGCGTTTGGTGTTGGAGGAGAGGATTGTGATACAGGTGTGTTGTATGAGAACGTAGTACAGGAGGGATCTGTGTATATACCTCCATGTGCTGTGTGTGGTTTACTAAGGAAGTTATATGTGGGGTGTGTGATATTTTTGCTGCATCAGAGTGTACATGGGTGTATGAGTTACTGTCTCATAAAACACCCCTAACAAGAATTCTGTATACACTCTTACGTACACCGAGTGTCAGCCAGGTCCAGGCAGGGTGACAAGAACTTTACCACGCAGACGTTATATCTGGTAAGCACTCTAACCCCATTCATCTCGCTCTTCTCTGCACTACCACACACACACACACACACACACACACACTCTCACACACCCACACACACACAGGAACATAGAGCAAAATATTCTGAATGGTCAGGGGCAGTCATTGCCTTCCCCAGCCTGTCCCAGCCACTGCCTGGAAATCTGCCTGCTGTCTAGAGCTCCATTCCCAGGGCCCATCTTACAGTCTCCAGGGCCCTGCGCCTGGTAGGAGCTACTGGGCTCCAATCTGGGGCAGAGGCCTCTAGCTGGAGCTTTGGGGTGACCACCCCTCTCCCAGGGCAAGCTACTCGCCTACATTTAATGCACGCAGGCACCACGTGGCCCGTGGCTCTCAGAGCTCCCCGCAAGACCCTGAGGCCATTTCTCACCCCCGCTCACGGGGTCTCAATCTCTGGAAAACCCTTCCCTTCCCTTGATCTCCTTTGGGAAATTCTTCCTGTTGAAGGAATAAATCCTCCTTGCTTTCAATATGACACCATCCCTAGACAAAATCTTCTTTCAAAGTGCATTCCACTTGTCAAGATATTTTTCAACAGGGCCTTCAACTCATGGGGCTTCCCTTTCCACTTTGGTAAAAGAGGCCAAGCAACTCATGGGTCTCTCTCAGCATCCTTGCATCCTTCACATCCCCCACCTCATGACCCCAGGGAAAGATCCAAGAGAATAAGAGAGAAATCGGGGACTGAGCAAAGCTGCACCTCTAGGTCTGTGCAAGCAGGATGCAGCCTGCTGTGAGTCCGACAAAGCTCCGGGCCCGGCTGCCCCAGGAGAGAGTCCTCAGACCAGCGGAGCTGACCTCCCATCTCCCAGGGGGCATCTGGCCGTTCTGTGCCGTCTCACAACACAGGGGCCCTCCAGATAGATACGGCAGCATCAGTGAGACTAGGTCTCTCGCTCCCTGCTTCACAGGTGACACGTTCTCAGTCCCCCGCTTCCTAGAGAAGCTTCAGTTTGGCAGAAACCCATGTGCCCAGCCAAGTTGACCCCACATACCTCCTCCGTTCTCGGCAGTTTCCTGGGACTCTTCATTTTCCAGATGTTTCCTCTTTTGTCGCCGTTCCATCATACCAACTAGAAGTCTCCCTTAGAAGATGCCTCAAGAGATGTCCAACTCCTCCTCTTCCCTACAGGTTGGCCCTTCTTGGCTCTTGGGCAATCCGTTGAAATGATTCAATACAAACAAAAATAGTCAAGTCTCCTAAATGGCTGAAAAACTTGTACCACTTGGTGAACCAGCAGTAGTGCCTAGTGCTCACCAGGGCTGTTATGTTTGCAAGGTTGCCAGGCGCACAGCGGAATTCTGTGACCTCAGTGATGACATCAGAGCATTCGGTGGACCTAGGTTGAGCACAGTGTCTGCAGTAGCACAGGCCCCATTTTCAAGAACAATTCCTTTTTCCCAGCCGAAGCTTTCCCGTGAAAGGGAAAGGTTCATACCATACCTATTATAAATTGTATCATACCATGTCTATTATAAAATTCACATTTTGATTGGAGATCTTTTAATGTCTTTTCTAGAGAGATTTAATATGAATATTTTAAATGGTCTCCAGTTTCCCTGTGGATTATTGACATTTTAAACTCTGCACTTCAATTTTCCCTCAATACGTGTAATTTTGTCACGGCTATTTCTGTACTTAAAGATGAGGAACTATATAATTGATTTCTTCATTTTTTCCCCATCTCTTTCCAAGTTACTGCATTTGATTGTGTCTTGGACTGAGTGAAAAATGCTAGTCCTTGAGTCAGGACATTGGGCCCTTTAGCAAGTAACTCAACCTATCTGGGCTTCAGCTTCTGTATGTGCGATCAAGAGGCTTGCACTAGCTGAATGTTCAAATGCTGTGTTTCTTTGATTCACTCTCACTTACTGATCTGCTCCTTAAGGAGAGGGTCTGTTCTCATTAAGTAACAACAGTCTTTCGTACTCAGTTTGTTAGTTATATTGCCTTCTACGTATGCTTAGCTCTAAATAATTTATATGGCTCTTGTGACAATTTTTAGATCTTCTTTTTTTCTTATTTTCTTTTACAGTTTCTAATTTGTTATCGCCACTGTAGAGGAGCCTGATTG
The DNA here is from genome assembly GCF_964341445.2 of Mesoplodon mirus. Lineage (NCBI taxonomy): Eukaryota > Metazoa > Chordata > Mammalia > Artiodactyla > Ziphiidae > Mesoplodon > Mesoplodon mirus. The sequence continues at coordinate 1,763,210 of NW_028295741.1, read as the reverse complement.
ATTTTTAAAATTTATTTTTTTTTTATTTTTTATTTTTTTAAATTTATTGATCTTGTATGTGTGTGCCTTGTTGAACCGTGTTATTAGTTCCTGCTAGTTTATCTGTGGGTTCTTTTGGGTCTCCTAGATAAATGAGCATATTAAATGTAAATAATGTGTTCTTTGGATAAAGTTTATTTTCTTACATCTATATATATAGAAGCAATATGTTGAATTGATTTAAATATTTAAATACTTACACATCTGTTATCACAATCTAACGTTCTTTATCTTATTTTCTTTCAATCAATATTATGTTTTCAAGATTTATCCACGTGAATCCATATAGATCTAGGTCTTTGATTTTTGACTGTTTGATATTATGTGATCACATGCATATAGCATCATTTATTTTCCATTCAAGCATTATTGGACAATTGGATTGTTTCCCTCCCTTCTCTAGAACAAACAATATTTCCTAGAATATCCCTGAAGATGTCTGACAGTCGAGAAGGGCCAGGCTGCCCGAAGGATTGCTACTTGCTTTTAGCCACCTTCCAACAGGCCGTCTCCAGCCAGCAATTTGAAGCACAGCTGAAATGAGAACTGCCCCAAATGTGAAGATCTTAGGAGCTTCCTAGAAGGTGGGAGGTTAATGATAGGCATCCTGCTGGGATCCCAGGGGAGTCTGAGCTGGCCTGAAGCTCATCTTCCTCCTCCACCTCTCAAGAGAAATGTGGAGGAAAGAAGACTTCAAAAACTGTGAGCAGGCAGAGGGAGGGATATTGGGGGCCGAAGCTGTAACTGAGGTCTTAGAGTGGGCTGTGAGCACGCAGAGCCTCTCGAGAGCCAGGCTCTGCCTTCTGAGGACTTCTCCCGTAAGGCTGCTCATAATTCACGTGATACCAGCCATATAGAGCCGACTTGGCCCACACTGTCACAGAAAGCCTTATCAGAATCTCTTCTTCTTCATACACTCTTGTGTCTGTTACTTGGTTATTGCCTTTGGTACTCCACTGATGTGAACCACAGTCGCCAGGGGATGGAGGACACTAATGACCCATCTTGCTCTGTGGCCTCAGTCCACAGCTGGAGGGTAAGTGAAGAGGCCAAATGAAGGTCAAGAAGGAAAGATGGAGTTTGAAGAGAAGACCTGAGTTAAGGGTGTCTTCTCAAGTCTTGATGACTGAAATGTAGCTCCAGTACCTGAAGTCCTGCTTGTTCTCAAGGCTGACCGCGGGGCTGGGTGCACTCAGTGAAGGAACCGTATACACTTAGTATTTCCTTGCTTGCTCACACTTGCCCTCCTCTGATACACCCTCTGCAAGACTGATCTTCCCCTGAAACAACTTTCCACCTGCTACTGTCATCTCAGGAACATTTGCTTCCCCTTCCTAGTGTCCCCCTAGAATGCCATTGCAGCCAATTCATAATTTGATAATCATGCTTCTTACCATAGTCTCAGCAACTTCTGAGAAATTTTATTCACTTTATTCCATAGTCTTCACCCATCAATAATCTTCCTTAACTTCCTAGCTGCAGGTTAACCCATTTGGAATCATTTCTTTTTCTTTCTCTTCTTTGGCAAATCCTTTCTATCTTTTAAGGTCTTTTTCTTGTCTCTCTACCATCCTGCCTTCCTGAACTTCTTTTTTTTCCGTTTAAGTAACCTTTCAATCTCCTTCCCCAGTTTCCTCATAAACATTGAGAGTTTATTCCTCACACGTTAGACAGCGGTTTATGAATGGCCAGGCATAATGTACTCAGAATGAGTTGGCACCCCCGAGTTACCTGTCTTGCTGGGGAGCCACAGGTGAAGGGCTGTCTGCTGGAAACATGTTTGCATGGAGTCAGGCTGAGTGGCCTCAGGGTGTTTGCCCTGCACTTGTGTGTGTTTCTCCCTAGTTGGTTTCCTTGTCCAGCCACCTGTGACCTCCCTCCATCGAGCCCAGGGAATCCTTCTCATCACAGGGGTAGGATGTTTGTCTCATTTTCCATCACATCCTTTCCCCAAAGTTTGGTTGTGAGTTGTTCCCATTCCAAAGATCTTTCCTCTTTGAAGAGAAAAGAGAAAATCTTTTCTCTCCTTTCCTCTCACTTCACTTCTGCTCTATTATCTCCTCCGTCCAGAATGGCCCACTGACTCACATGGGTGTAGATCCGAAGATGGCAAGAACTGCCAGCAATTCTGAGATAATAATACGGATGGATCAGGAAAACTTGAAAACCTTTATCCCTCCACATTAAAAAAAAATTGCACTTCCAGTGTATTCAGTGTCTCAGTGTAGAAACACAAATGATAGAGAAATTGAATTACACTCAAGTTTTTCTTTCCTCCTTTCCTGATTTATTCTAATCCTCAGTGCTATCATGATGAACTATTTGTTAGGTAAAGTTTCAGACATTTTCTACCCATGCACACTTTTCTTTTTTTCACATAAGAGTGTGAACTAGGTCACTTTCAACATGCTGTGATTCTGTGATTCACTGTCTCCCACCGAGTCATCCACTGATAAAGTCATCTGTTTCACGGAGAACTATTTCCAATAGCTAATAGCCAATGTCTGTGGAGTGCTTACTCTGTGTCGGTTTCTTGTAACTACTTTACAGATCATTTGTACAGCGTACCCATGGACCAGGTACAATTATGACCCCCAAGTGACAGATAAGTGCAGATAAGTACAAATAAATAGAGGCCAAGTGACTTGCCCAAGACGCTGGAGCAAATCAAAATCCATGCCTCTGTAATCATTTTGCTCTATTGCCTCTGTCAGGGAGGCTTGATGATTTGGCAAGTAAAACCTTAAATGTCATGTTCCATTTTTATATCTGTGACACAAGCGTGGGGCTGTGATACGGGGTAACTAACCTGACTACTTTTGAAAACCCTTACGCACCTGGATGAAAGTAAGCCAGGGACTGCAAGCCATAGATTTAAGGTTTCCTACCAACTTTTAAAAATAGCTTCTTGAATGCAATTTATGTAGTGTCAAGTCTAGGATGTAGTCCAAATAGTAACAGAAAAATGGAGATATGTAGGAAAATACTTAAAGTTGACAAGAATTGGGAGTGTAGTATTTTGGGGGCCAGCGTGTAGACCACAGGAAAACTTGCTGTTTCCATCCCAAAGGGAAGAGCCCTACGTTGCAACTGCCAAGGTCCCTGGGGCAGCAAGTGTGCTCACTGCTTAGTAAAGAAGCATCCTCAGTTTGATAGAATCATATGGGAGCCTTACATTTGGTTAGCAGTTCTACATTCTTGATGTAATGATATTTTCAGGGTGTGGGAGGGTATCAAGCTCTGAAAATACCCTTGGAGAGATATGCTTATTAAGTTTGGCTTTTTCAATCTCCCTACTACTTCTTTACTAAACACCAGGCGGTTTCCTTCACTTTTCAGAACCATGTTGTTTTTCCCTTGTCTAATGAACTTTGAAATACTTTTGGATGAGCTATTAAGTTTGGGAAAAAATAAACATCTCTTTAAAATAAGGAAGATAATAACAATGACAAGTAGAAAAATCTCTAAAACAGAGAATATCCTCCATTCTAGCCAATGACGGAGTGGAAGGTTCGTGCTCGCTGTCCAGGACGTAGAAATAAAAGCTGAGGAGGCGCTGAGGCGTCTCCTGGATCTCTATGAGCCTCCATCATTTCTGCTGAGTAGGGTTGACAGATAAATTATAGGCTGTTTAGTTAAATATGAATGTTTGAAAAACAACGAGTACATTTTGAAGATAAGTATGCCCCCAATAGTTCATAGATTATACTTATACTAAAAATAATGACTTATTATTCATGTGAAGTTCAAGTTTAACTGGGTATCCTGTATATTTATGTACTAAATCTGACAGCCCTACTGATGATCCACAATGGAGGCAGTTGAGGAGGGGTACATGCTGGCTCTCGGACAGTCAGAAATGGCTTCAGCAGATCCAGGTACAGTATGAAGTTCTTTTTGGATGTAGCTCAGAAGCCATGGCCAGCCCTTGACTGCAAGTACTGCCTCGGGTTTCCCTGAGGTGGGGTAAACCTTCCTCTTAATGGCCTTTTGGTAAGTCTGGAAGACCATATCCAAGGGGAGCCCCAAAGTCAGTTTCATCCTCACAACCATGTTTCCAATTCCTGGAATTGGCTGCATGTGACTCACAAGAGCTGAGGAGGTTTGTGGAAGTTGGGAGTGTCATAGCTTGAACCCTTTGTAGGTAAAGTTTTGCTGTTGTGAGAGTTTTAACAGGAGCAATGTGAAAGACTCCAGGTCCCCAGGTAGATAGAAATAATCCTGTTCTACCTGTGTGTATGTGACAAGTCTCTAATAGTTCAGAGGGCAAGTATCTGGTCTTAGAAAGACTGATCCAAGCTTGGATGTTTCTGGTGACAAGGCAAGGTCCTGAGTTTCAAGTTCACCTTTTATGGTTGAGGAGACAATAAGGTGGTCAGAAGGGAAATCATGGAGGAGACCTTGGCTTCATCCATCGTGCAGGCTTGTATATGTGGTTCTATGTAGATTGTGTTTCAAAGGTGGAGCTTGTTTACAACTATGAACATTCTCCGATGTGCTTTTTGAACCTTCATTCCCAGAGCGAGAGCAGTGCCGAGGCTCTAGAAATGCCATGGATATTCTGAGCTGTCAGTGGCATTTCCCCGGTACTGTTCCCTTGGTGCCGCTCCTTGAAATGTCCAAAGGGATTATCATGTGTCTTGTGGCAGGTCCTAGCATTGTGAAAGGAAGCTGCTGCACCGGGCTCAGAGGATTTCGGATGTGGTGGGAGGAGGAGTAGTACTACGACTATAAATTGTATCACAGCATATCGATTCCATCTTGAGAGTGGGGTTGGGGGGTTATGAAGGGGGGCTTTTATTGTACTTTTATACATTGTACCCTTCAAACTAATTCAATTTTTAAAAATTAATTAATTTATTTGGGGCTGCATTGGGTCTTTGTTGCTGCTAGCGGGTGTTCTCCAGTTGCAGTGAGCGGGGGCTCCTCTTGGCTCTGGTGCACGAGCTTCTCATTGCAGTGGCTTCTCTTGTTGCGGAGCATGGTCTCTAGGCACGCAGGCTTCCGTAGTTGTGGCACGTGGGCTCGGTTGATGTGGCACACGGGCTCTAGAGCGCAGGCTCAGTAGTTGTGGCACGCAGGCTTAGTTACTCCATGGCACGTGGGATCTTCCCAGACCAGGGCTCGAACCCATGACCCCTGCATTCGCAGGCATATTCTTAACCACTGCTCCACCAGGGAAGCCCGATAATTCAGTTTTTTATAAAGAGAAGATTCCTAATATTATTCCAAAATTTTAAAAATATGTAGTTGGATAACACTATGAAAAATTAACTGATATATTATTTTATTATTTCTCTTTGCTCCCTGAATTTTTTCCCCATCCAGTCAGCTAGGCACTGTGAGTTCACTGCATTAGGAAGGTAAAGACTCAGCAGAAATGAGGGAGAAAAACAGAAAAGTCTCAGCTTTGGAATGTTCACAACGGAGGCCACAGTAGAACAGGTGAGAATTCTGTGAACCAAAAATAAATGTCGTCTCAAATGCAAAAAAGTATTCTCTGCACTGGGAGGCAGGAGAGGGAGGGAGGGAAGGACTGAAGGAGAGAGATCAGTGTGGCCAGGGACATGGAGACTGTGCTTAAGGACGATATGCCCAGGAAGAGAATCAGAATCTGGAGAAGATTCAGCCTGCACGTGATCATTGCCTCCAGTCAGCACCCTCATCTCAGACGTTGGGAAATTCAGAGAGAGTGGGAGTACGTCAGGAGGGCCACGCGCATAGTCTGTGTGGCAGGGGTTGTGGCCGTTCCCTATTTGTGAGGAGTCCCCAGCAATTTGCAGGCCTCTTCTGGAAAATGCTGGCGGACGTCTCTAGTGCTTATGTGAAAGCTTGTTCACAAACCTTGAAAGATACAGATGTAGATGACAGATAGATGCATAGATAGAAAAATGTCATTAAATAAAAGCTCCAGGAAAGGGTTGGAAAATGCCCTTTATTGCATAGGACGCTTCTATTGTCATATGATGTTAGACTGAGTGCCGGTCCCTTCATCCTCCTTCAGACCACGGCATTCTGTCTGCTACTCTCCCGAGGGTCCTTTCTTCTCCCTGGAAGGGATAAAACAAATGAGGTAGAACAGGAAGAGACAAGAAGCACTCCAAGCTCTGCTGGTCAGGGTTACCCTCCAGCATTGCCTTAATGCTCAGAGCCACACACACCGCAGTGAGCTTGGCTCCAGATCACCTACCACGCAACGAAGGTTCTGGAACATTTCCATATCTCGGGGGACCTCATTTCCACGTGACTCTCTTTCATATTCCCCTTTGTCACAGAAGGCTAGGTCCAGGGGTCCGGGTGAGATCTCGGCTCAGGCCCAAGGCTCTCAGACCTCAAAGTTCTGGTCCTGCAAGGGCCCCTGTCCTTTCTTGAGACCACTCCTGGCTCTCTCTGCCGAGAAGGAGCTGCTGGCAGTACGTCCTCTAAGAGTTGAGGTCCATCGTGCAGACCCTGAGAAAACTCCTAGGAAAAGGCTCCACCTTCTTGTTTACGTCAACAGAGGTCAATGCCTTTGTTAGTGCTGGGTGTGTCCCATTTGATGCAACTGCAGAGCCATTAGGTAAACCAGCACATGTGTGCGGCCCCTTCCCTTAGACTCCTCTGGGCCCTCGTGACATAGGCTCAGAAGACTGCCAGCCTCAAGCCTTACCTCTTCCAAGGGACGGCCACACCGTCTTCCAGGATCTTCTGTCCCATGAATCTCAGTTGCTGTTTGGAACTCAAAGGAGAGAAAAGACCCTGCCTGCGGGGTCTCTTTGGGCTGGGGCCTTCCCCCGTGGGCTGCTCTCCCTCATTCTCCTTTTCTTCTTGCTTCTCTACCTCCTTCTCCTCCTCCTCCTCCTCCTCCTCCTCCTCCTCCTCGTTCTCCTCCTCCTCCTCCTCGTCCTCTTCCTCAGGGGTGCTCTCGGATTCCACATTGCCCATCCGCTGGGCCATGGTGAGATGAAAGGCACGGCAGCTGAAGCCCTGCAGGACGCCGCCCTTCACGTGCTGCTGGAGGATCTCCAAGGTGGGGAAGACCCGGCAGCAGGCCATGCACCTGAAGCCGGTCTCCATGGTCAGCATCCAGTCCGCTGTCTTGGCGCTGGGTCTCTCCTCGACGGCAGGTGGCCCTGATGGGCTGCCTGGCTCTGCCCTTTCCTCATACTCTTTCTCCTCCCCAGTGGGCTCACTGTCAGACAGGAGGCTTTCGGTGGACACATCAGAAGAGGGGTCAGTGGCTACTGCGCACACATCCTCAGGAAGGGTCACTTCTTCTATCCTCAGCTGCTTTTCAGGCAACTCCCAGGGTTTCTTTGTCTTCCAGGAGACAGCGACACCCTTGTTCACTTGTACCTGCATGTAGTATATTTTCATGCCCCTTTCCTCTTTGTCTGGGTGCAGATAGTTCTTACAGGGTGAAGAGGGTGAGGAGGAGACACAGTGTGATGGGGAAGCGGTCTCTCCTTCTTCCTGATCCTGGGCTAGGGGTGGTCTAGGCTGGGCAGTGTCTCGATGAAATCTCCGGATTCCTGAAAAAGGAAATTAAAATCATAATAACATGCATGGGCCATGCCGGCAGCTGAGGGAGCAGGTGTGGTAGACGAGAGAGGGACATTGGCACGACATAGCAATATCGTGAGCTTGGTGTTCGTTGGCCGTAGGACGGAGTGGTGTATCTGGTGTCATCTGTGGGCTTTTCATGTTCCTGGGGCGGGTATACTGGAGCGGTGTCTGTATACAGGGGTGTGGAGTATGGTGGTGAGGGCTGTAGTATGTGAGAGATGCGGCTGGATGCGTGTACGATGAGGAGTGTGAGTTTGGGAATATCGGTGGTGCATTCCTTGTGGAATGGGGCTGTGGTGCAGGAGAGTACTGTGGAGCACGTGCTTGGGGTTGATGTGCACTGAGAAGGGCTGTGCCTGGAGGGCGCGTGTATGTGCGAGCTGTGTGCACCTGAGCTGGATGGTCCTGCTCTCAGGCTGGAGGTGTATGATGGAGAACTCTGTCCTTCTCTGGAAGCAAAGGCAAAGACAAAGCCTACATTTTCCTCTGAAGATGCTTAATCTGGTCCCTCTTCCCTCCACCTCAAGCCCAGACCTTTCCGGCCCCTGCTCCTTGACTTCCCCACCATGGTAGTAGCAGTATTCACACACACACCCCCAGACTCAGCTGGCATCCACGCCCTCGGAACAGCTCAGCCATCCTGCCCAGGCTCCTCCACAGAGCCCTCATCACCTCTGATGACCCTGGATTTCCTCTCAGCCTCCCTGGGATCTGTGTGCCTCCTGCTTCACAGCCAAGCACCCCATCACCTGAGGAGCCCCACGCCCTTACCAGCGTAGCTGAGCTTGCGCAGAGTAGAAGTACAGAAGAAGTATTTAGAGGCAGAGGAGACCTCCACTGCCCCTGGGCTGCAGCCTTGGGCCACCACAGTGGATCCAAGCCGAGGGGGATCCTCTTGTGACTTTGAGATTCCTGAGGGAGGAATGAAAGGCTCAGGGTGGGTTCATCAGTCCTCTGTCCACAAATATTTACTGAGTGTGTGACACGTGTCAGGTGCAGTGAATACACACAGTTGAGAGTGTGGTTCCCAGTGGATCCTCCAGGATTTAATTCCAATCAATACTTATTCTCTCACTGTCTAGTTGGTAATGTAGGCCTCGGTGGTGACTGTGAGTGTGTGGGAAGAGTGAGTGATGTGTATCAGTTAAGTCTGTGGTAAGTGTGGGGTTGGCATGGGGAGCACAGTGCAGACGTGTCTATCTGTGTCTGTGGCCTTTGTGTGCATGGTTTCTGTTCACAAGTCAGGAATTCTGGGACATGTAACGTTTCCTCATTACATGGTGTGGCTTGTATTTATGGTGTGTGTTCATTCATTCATTCACCAAGATTCAGTAAGCAGCTACTCCTGTGTATCCGGCACTCTTCCATTGTTGTAGTCTTTGGTAACGCTGCACATTCTAGTAGGGGAAGACACACACTAAACAAAACTACAATAAATATATAATACATCAGCTGGTGGTAAGTATATAAGGGTTGCCAGACTTAGCGAACAAGAATACAAGGCACCCAGTTAAATTTCAGTTTCAGATAAACCCAGAATAATCTTTTAGTGTAAGTATTCCCATGCAGTATTTGGCCTGACTTAGTTTTAGTGTAAGTATAGCCCATACAATATGTGGGACATACGGATACTGAAAAATTACTTGTTGTTTATCTGGAATTCAAATTGAACTGGATAGCCCATATTTTCTCTGGCAATCCTGACATGGGTTACTGAGACTGTGGTTTACTGTGGTTTGTACAAAGCGGGTCTGGCATTACGCAAGAATGTGTTATAAGTGTGGTGTGGATGACACGTGACTGGTTCTTATAGAGGTATTTAGAGATGGCTGAAGTTAGTTGTGTTTGTGCAAGAGTTGAGGAGATACATGTATATAGTGTGTGTGTGTGTGTGTGTGTGTGTCCTATATATATAGTGTGTGTGTCTATATACATATCTCATCTCCAGCGTTTGTTGTTGGAGGAGAGGATTGTGATACAGGTGGGTTGTATGAGAATGTAGTACAGGAGGGATGCGTGTATATACCTCCATGTGCTCTGTGTGGTTTACTAAAGAAGTTATATGTAGGGTGTGTGATATTTTTGCTGTATCAGAGTGTACATGGGTGTATGAGTTTCTGTCTCATAAAACACCCCTAACTAGAATTCTGTATACACTCTTACGTACACCGAGTGTCAGCCAGGTCCAGGCAGGGTGACAAGAACTTTACCACGCAGACTTTATATCTGGTAAGCACTCTACCCCCATTCATCTCGCTCTTCTCTGCACTACCACACACACACACACACACACACACACACACTCACACACACACACTCACAGGAACATAGGGCAAAATATTCTGAATGGTCAGGGGCAGTCATTGCCTTCCCCAGCCTGTCCCAGCCACTGCCTGGAAATCTGCCTGCTGTCTAGAGCTCCATTCCCAGGGCCCATCCTACAGTCTCCAGGGCCCTGGGCCTGGTAGGAGCTACTGGGCTCTAATCTGGGGCAGAGGCCTCTAGCTGGAGCTCTGGGGTGACCACCCCTCTCCCAGGGCAAGCTACTCGCCTACATTTAATGCACGCAGGCACCACGTGGCCCGTGGCTCTCAGAGCTCCCCGCAGGACCCTGAGGCCATTTCTCACCCCCGCTCACGCGGTCTCAGTCTCTGGAAAACCCTTCCCTTCCCTTGATCTCCTTTGGGAAATTCTTCCTGTTGAAGGAATAAAACCTCCTTGCTTTCAATATGACACCATCCCTAGACAAACAATCTTCTTTCAAAGTGCATTCCACTTGTCAAGATATTTTTCAACAGGGCCTTCAACTCATGGGGCTTCTCTTTCCACTTTGGTAAAAGAGGCCAAGCAACTCATGGGTCTCTCTCAGCATCCTTGCATCCTTCACATCCCCCACCTCATGACCCCAGGGAAAGATCCAAGAGCATAAGAGAGAAATCGGGGACTGAGAAAAGCTGCACCTCTAGGTCTGTGCAAGCAGGATGCAGCCTGCTGTGAGTCCGACAAAGCTCCAGGCCCGGCTGCCCCAGGAGAGAGTCCTCAGACCAGCGGAGCTGACCTCCCATCTCCCAGGGGGCATCTGGCCGTTCTGTGCCGTCTCACACCACAGGGGCCCTCCGGATAGATACGGCAGCATCAGTGAGACAAGGTCTCTCGCTCCCTGCTTCACAGGTGACACGTTCTCAGTCCCCCGCTTCCTAGAGAAGGTTCAGTTTGGCAGAAACCCATGTGCCCCAGACAAGTTGCCCCCCACATACCTCCTCCGTTCTCGGCAGTTTCCTGGGACTCTTCATTTTCCAGATGTTTCCTCTTTTGTCGCCGTTCCATCGTACCAACTAGAAGTCTCCCTTAGAAGATGCCTCAAGAGATGTCCAACTCCTCCTCTTCCCTACAGGTTGGCCCTTCTTGGCTCTTGGGCAATCCGTTGAAATGATTCAATACAAACAAAAATAGTCAAGTCTCCTAAATGGCTGAAAAACTTGTACCACTTGGTGAACCAGCAGTAGTGCCTAGTGCTCACCAGGGCTGTTATGTTTGCAAGGTTGCCAGGCTCACAGTGGAATTCTGTGACCTCAGTGATGACATCAGAGCATTCGGTGGACCTAGGTTGAGCACAGTGTCTGCAATAGCACAGGCCCCATTTTCAAGAACAATTCCTTTTTCCCAGCCGAAGCTTTCCCGTGAAAGGGAAAGGTTCCTACCATATCTATTATAAATTGTATCATACCATGTCTATTATAAAATTCACATTTTGATTGGAGATCTTTTAATGTCTTTTCTAGAGAGATTTAATATGAATGTTTTAAATGGTCTCCAGTTTCCCTGTGGATTATTGACATTTTAAACTCTGCACTTCATTAGGTCCCATGTGTTTATTTTTGTCTTTATTTCCATTTCTCTAGGAGGTGTGTCAAAAAGGATCTTGCTGTGATTTATGTCATAGAGTGTTCTGCCTATGTGTTCCTCTAAGAGTTTGATAGTGTCTGGCCTTACATTTAGGTCTTTAATCTATTTTGAGCTTATTTTTGTGTATGGTGTTAGGGAGTGATCTAATCTCATACTTTTACATGTCCCTATCCAGTTTTCCCAGCACCACTTATTGAAGAGACTGTCCTTTCTCCACTGTACATTCCTGCCTCCTTTATCAAAGATAAGGTGACCATATGTCCGTGGGTTTAACTCTGGGCTTTCTATCCTGTTCCATTGATCTATCTTTCTGTTTTTGTGCCAGTACCATACTGTCTTGATTACTGTAGCTTTGTAGTATAGTCTGAAGTCAGGGAGCCTGATTCCTCCAGCTCCATTTTTCGTTCTCAAGATTGCTTTGGCTATTCGGGGTCTTCTGTGTTTCCATACAAATTGTGAAATTTTTTGTTCTAGTTCTGTGAAAAATGCCAGTGGTAGTTTGATAGGGATTGCATTGAATCTGTAGATTGCTTTGGGTAGTAGAGTCATTTTCACAATGTTGATTCTTCCAATCCAAGAACATGGTACATCTCTCCATCTATTTGTATCATCTTTAATTTCTTTCATCAGTGTCTTATAATTTTCTGCATACAGGTCTTTTGTCTCCTTAGGTAGGTTTATTCCTAGATATTTTATTCTTTTTGTTGCAATTTTAAATGGGAGTGTTTCCTTGATTTCACTTTCAGATTTTTCATCATTAGTATATAGGAATGCCAGAGATTTCTGTGCATTAATTTTGTATCCTGCAACTTGACCAAATTCATTGATTAACTCTAGTAGTTTTCTGGTAGCATCTTTAGGATTCTCTATGTATAGTATCATGTCATCTGCAAACAGTGACAGCTTTACTTCTTCTTTTCCGATTTGGATTCCTTTTATTTCCTTTTCTTCTCTGATTGCTGTGGCTAAAACTTCCAAAACTAGGTTGAATAAGAGTGGTGAGAGTGGGCAGCCTTGTCTTGTTCCTGATCTTAGTGGAAATGGTTTCAGTTTTTCACCATTGAGGACGATGCTGGCTGTGGGTTTGTCATATATGGCCTTTATTATGTTGAGGAAAGTTCCCTCTATGCCTACTTTCTGCAGGGTTTTTATCATAAATGGGTGTTGAATTTTGTCGAAAGCTTTCTCTGCATCTATTGAGATGATCATATGGTTTTTCTCCTTCAATTTGTTAATATGGTGTATCACGTTGATTGATTTGCGTATATTGAAGAATCCTTGCATTCCTGGAATAAACCCCACTTAATCATGGTGTATGATCCTTTTAATGTGCTGTTGGATTCTGTTTGCTAGTATTTTGTTGAGGATTTTTGCATCTATGTTCATCAGTGATATTAGCCTGTAGTTTTCTTTCTTTGTGACATCCTTGTCTGGTTTTGGTATCAAGGTGATGGTGGCCTCGTAGAATGAGTTTGGGAGTGTTCCTCCCTCTGCTATATTTTGGAAGAGTTTCAGAAGGATAGGTGTTAGCTCTTCTCTAAATGCTTGACAGAATTCGCCTGTGAAGCCATCTGGTCCTGGGCTTTTGTTTGTTGGAAGATTTTTTATCACAGTTTCAATTTCAGTACTTGTGATTGGTCTGTTCATATTTTCTATTTCTTCCTGATTCGGATGGATCAGGAACACTTGAAAACCTTTATCCCGCCACATTAAAAAAAATTGCACTTCCAGTGTATTCAGAGTCTCAGTGTAGAAACACAAATGATAGAGAAATTGAATTACACTCAAGTTTTTCTTTCCTCCTTTCCTGATTTATTCTAATCCTCAATGCTAACATGATGAACTATTTGTTAGGTAAAGTTTCAGACATTTTCTACCCATGCACACTTTACTTTTTTTCACATAAGAGTGTGAACTAGGTCACTTTCAACATGCTGTGATTCTGTGATTCACTGTCTCCCACCGAGTCATCCACTGATAAAGTCATCTGTTTCATGGAGAAAGATTTCCAATAGCTAATAGCCAATGTCTGTGGAGTGCTTACTCTGTGTCAGTTTCTTGTAACTACTTTTCAGATCTTTTGTACAACGTACCCATGGACCAGGTACAATTATAACCCCCAAGTGACAGATAAGTGTAGATAAGTACAAATAAATACAGTGGCCAAGTGACTTTCCCAAGACACTGGGAAGGGCTTCATGTGGAGCCTGAACCTCGACATGCATCAGAAGGTCCCCACAGGAGAGAAACCATATAAGTGAGGGGAGCGTGGTAAGCACTTCAGTCAGGCCTCAAGTCTTCAGCTTCATCAGAGCATCCACACTGGAGAGAAGTCGTACAGATGTGATGTGTGTGGTAAAGTCTTTAGTCGGTCTTCACAGCTTCAGTATCACAGGCGAGTTCATACAGGGGAGAAACCTTACCAGTGTGAGACCTGTGGTAAAAGCTTCAGTTGGTGCTCCAATCTTATAAGTCATCACAAAATGCATACTGGGGACACATTTTATGAAAGCAGCGAGAGTGGTAAGAACATCAAGGAACTGTCAGAGGATAGAAGTTCTACAAAATGTTGTTTTCAAAAAACTCACGTGCAACGTGAATTCTTGCAAGCGTCAGGTCTCATAGGAGAGAAAGTATTTTAACTTAGTTGGTGTTGAAGCAGTAGCTAAACAGATCCTAGTGTTCAGCAGAGCACACAGCAGAGATCCCTTCTGAGTGGTGCAGTAAGGGCTGCATTCAGAACTTTGACATTTATCAGATGTCACTTAGGAGATAGCACTTAGAAAGGAAAAGAGTTTGGTCTGGGCTTTAACAAAAGTGTAAGGATGAGCTAGTCAAAATTGATGTCCATGAGAATGTGCGCTCCATGAGGGCAGGGACTTGGCTGCTGAATGTACACAACCTTATCATTGACTAGTGCTTTTAGGTGTGCTCAGTACTTGTGTTTTAAATAAACCAAAAGGGGGAAATGTATAATATATGAAAGTTGTATCCAGATGGGGAAACCTGCAAAATAAAATTAATTCAGGACATGAACTTTTGTTGAAATACTGAAAACCACTGCAGAAAACCAATCTGCAATATATATTTTTTTAATTTATTTTTGGCTGCCTTGGGTCTTTATTGCTGCACGCAGGCTTTCTCTAGTTGCAGTGAGTGGGGGCTACTTTTCATTGCAGTGTGTGGGCTTCTCATTGCAGTGGCTTCTCTTTGTGGAGCACGGGCTCTAGGTGTGCAGGCTTCAGTAGTTGTGGCACGCGGCTGAGCTGCTGTGCAGCATGTGGGATCTTCCTGGACCAGGGCTCAAACCCGTGTCCCCTGCATTGGCAGGCAGATTCTTAACCACTACGCCACCAGGGAAGGGAAGCCCCCCAATCTTCAATATTAATATGCTATTAGCCTATCGCAACTGGCTCCTTGCCTCCCGCAGCCTCTGTTCTCAAGTTGGGTGGTTATTTGAGACCCCGTCTAGTTTTCCAAGGACTGTGTTCAGTAGAAATTGAACTACCTTGTGATTTTTTTTTTCTGATGGTACAGAGTGAAAAAACATGATTAACTTTGCAACAACAGTAACTGCATAGTATACAATTGATTTTTTGTCTGTCAATATTAAGGCAGGGTTTACTGTAACACTTTGAAAGTGTCACAAAAATTGTTTGTCCCTAGAAAAAAAAATTTTTAGTTGACCTTGAACTTACTGATTTCTAATTCTCTGCATTTTCATCCAGACTTTGGAATGTTTGCCTTCTAATTATTGTAGCATTTCTTCTAAAGTTCTCAGGTAGGGGCTATGCCATATTCTTCCCCCACATCCATGAGGCAAATACCCAGAAAACTTGTAGGAATCTGATAAAATTATCCAGTGTATTATTGAGACAAGACTGACATTTATGTGCTTTTCCCTATTGGTTGCAGT
The DNA here is from genome assembly GCF_964341445.2 of Mesoplodon mirus. Lineage (NCBI taxonomy): Eukaryota > Metazoa > Chordata > Mammalia > Artiodactyla > Ziphiidae > Mesoplodon > Mesoplodon mirus. The sequence continues at coordinate 1,747,804 of NW_028295741.1, read as the reverse complement.
AAAGCATGGTTTCAGGAAAGGAGTATATATATCAGAATATATTAGATCTCTTTGATTTAGAAATCATATAATTGGAAGTTATTGATTGTGAGATTAAAATACCAAAAAGATGAACACCACATCAATGATGTCACTAAATTTTTTAATGGAAATTAGTGTACAGCTGTAAGAATTTGAGTTTTGATAGATTCCTATATTAATCTGAAGCCGGTGAAATGATGACAGGGACTTCCCTGGTGGTGCAGTGGCTAAGAATTCGCCTGCCAATGCAGGGGACACGGGTTCGAGCCCTGGTCCAGGAAGATCCCACATGCTGTGGAGCAACTAAGCCCGTGTGCCACAACTACTGAGGCTGTGTGCCACAACAACTGAAGCCTACGTGCTTAGAGCCTGTGCTCCGCAACAAGAGAAGCCACTGCAATGAGAAGCCCGCGCACCGCAACGAAGAGTAGCCCACACTCACTGCAACTAGAGAAAGCCCGCACGCAGCAACGAAGACCCAATGCAGCCCAAAATAAATAAATTAAATAAAAAATTTATTTTAAAAATTTATGACATATCATAATCGCAGGAGATACACAATATGGGCTTTGAGAGGTCACAGATTGTAGCCTTCATAGTATAATCAACCATAAATCTTTGTTAGTGTTTGTGTATGTGTGCATGTGCACACATGTATGTGTACATGCATAAGATCATGTGTAAAGGGATACTCTTCCAGAGTGGTTTTCCTAGGCAAGGAGCATTTTGTGATATTTTTCCATTTTATAACTTCATGTTATATTTTTTTCATTGAATAGTGGGTATTGCCAAAGCAGGAAATTATTTTAATAGAATTTGAAAAAGTATTAAATAATTATCCCTTGCAGTTAAGACCTCATATGATTGTTCTATATTGTCATAAGGCATATAAGATCAAAATTATGGTATGAACTCTGGAAGCCAATTTCAAAAACAAAACAGTTCTCAGATTATTTTGCATACACAGAAAAATTCATGAGTTTCAACAGTTGAAGCTTTCTTATTTATGCTGTGCTTTAACTACAGATCCATAATAGGGAGAGGGAAAATCCTGGAGCTAGAAACAAAAGTGGATATACCTACATTGTGGAGGTTTAAAAAAAAAGTTTCTCTTGTTGAAAAGATGCACATGAGGAGAGAACTGAACATAATAGCAGAGGACCCTCTGGATGTGGAACCAGTAAGGACAAAGCAGGTTTGGATGGCATTCCATATGCAGACCAATGGTGGTATTTTTAATATAGTTGGTTAAAGGGCTTTATTTAGCAAGTTACAGTTGACCCTTGAACAATATGGGTTTGAACTGGGCAGGTCCACTTATATGCAGGGTTTTTTTTTTTAATAGTAATTACTACAGTACTACATGATCTGTGGTTGGTTGAACCCATGGTTGCAGAATTGCAGATACAGAGGAACCACGGATATGGAAGTCTGACCATAAGTTATTTATACAGATCTGTCTACCCATCCATCCATCCGTCCACCCATCTGTAGAGAGAGAGAGGGAGTGAGTGCACGTGCTAGGTATTTACAGAAGTAGATATGGAAGTGCGAGGATATACAAACACACACATGTGTATGTGATGTATATAAGCATGTATATCCACGTTTCTATTTCAGGGCTGGAGCAAGGAAAGTGTAGAATGATCCTGGAGAAAATTTACTGTGCCAGAAAGTAGGAAAGAGTGGTGGGACGTGTAAAAAGATCCAGCTTGAAGAGACTCACACTGGGTAAATCTGAGCAATTTGACCCTAAAATAAATAATTATCATACAGAATATGAATAAAAAAAGAGGAAGGGAGGGAAGGAAGGGCTCTCATAATAGAATGCCAAACCATAAACATATAGAAGGAATGACGTAATGTAAAAATCATTACTTACAACCATCATAGTAATGATAGGTTCTGGCAAGAGTAATCAATGAATTATAAAACTACTGGTTGAAAGTTTACAAGGAGCAGGATGCTACAAAACCCCAAATATCTCTCCACAAAGTATTGATCACAACAAGAAATACAGTAGGTATAAATTTGGTGAACACTACCTTAGCCAAGAGGTGAACATTATCAATAACAGAACAAACGAACGTTTTAGATCTCTGGGGTATGATATACTGAGAAGGACGCAACGTTGCTTCAGGATTATTTCTGACAGAAATAAACAACCAGATCTTATCACAAGGAAGCATCCACGTTGAGAGTCTCCTGTTTCACAGTTATGACCACAGGGAGCATAACTGGCCAAAGGTCCCAGCTGCTGCTCTTAAATCCATCACCACGTTTGCCTGGAGGCCGGCCTTGCCCCTGATTGCTCCTAGTCAGCACAGCAGGGATCCTAAGGCAGGCCATTTCTTGGAGACCAGGATTCCTCTGTCCAGTGACCTTTTTTCAAGGACTCTGACAGCCTTGAAGGATTTTACGTAGATGACAAGGCAGTCTCGGATGATTTACCAAATCTTTCTTCCAAATCTTCACTCAGGGTCAGACTTGCACTATGCGCTGATAGTTCTGCCAGCCTTCCAGAGCTCCCTGCCATTTTCTCTCCGATGTTTCCCCTAATGAAATATTTGTTCATTAAAGTCTTTCTCAGCACTTTGCCGTCTAGTTCTTGGAGGACCAGGACAAGCCCCAAACCCTAGAAGCATCCCTTTTTGGCTCTTTCTAGTAACCTTCCTTTCCATATGGTAGCCACTAATGTGTAATGGTGTAGATTCACTTAGCCTATTTTGTACTTGATATAAATGGAGTCATGTAATAGGTGCTATTTTGTGTTGGCTTCATTTGCTCCACAGTATATCCATGACATTTATCCATATTGATGGGAGTGGATACCGTTGATTCATTTTCATTGGTGGATATTATTGCAGTGTGTAAACATATCAAAATCTATTTATTAATCCCATTATTGGTGGGTATTGGGTACTTCCCCATTCTTGGCTATCACAGTTAGTGGTGATGTGAGCAATCTAGAATGTGCCTTGTGCACTTGTTTGAGGGATATTTCTATGGGTGGAACCAAAGGGTTATAGGGTATATGTTCAACTTTGGTAGATACAGTTGACCCTTGAAGAATGCATGGGCATGAGGGATGCATCTGAGTCTTTTATTCCATAGATGTTTTTAAAATCTCTCTCACTTTTGGCCCAAGAGTGCTGCGTTTGGGTTTACGGTGTTTCTTAACTTTGAAATAGTCCAATTTTTCAATTTTTTCTTTCACAGTTGGTGATTTTTTTGGTCTTAAGAAATTCTTCCTACTCCAAGGCAAAAAGGCTGTTATCTTACGTTTCTTTCCTAAAGCATCATTGTTTACTTTTCAAATTTAAGTCTGCAGATCTTCTGGAATTTATATTTTTATATCCTATGCAGTAATGATTAATATTTTTCCCATATGGATATCCAGCTGACTGAGAACCAATAGTTGACCCTTGGACAACATGGGTTTAAACTACACAAGTGCACTTACACGAGGATTTTTTTGAATAGTAAATACTGCACTACTACACGATCCAAGGTTGGTTCAATCCTCAGATGCAGAATTGCCGATTATGGAGAAACCATGTACGTACAGAGGACTGGCTATAAGTTATACTTGGATTTTCAACTTAGCAGAGGGTTGGCACCCCTAACACCCTTGAACCCTAGTTCAAGGATCAACTGTATTAACAAGAGTTCTTCCCCCTCTCTGCTGCAGTGTTTTCTTTTCTTTCTTTTTTCTTTTGGCCGTGCTGCGTGGCTTGCAGGATCTCAGTTCCCCGACCAGGGACTGAACCAGGGTCACCACAGTGAAAGCGCCAAATCCTTACCACTAGACCACCAGGGAGCTCCCTGCAGTGTTTTCTTTTTACACGTTGTTATAATGTCTGTTTCAACATGGATTTTGATGTCTATTATCTTGTCTATCCTTGAGCAAACACCAGACTATCTTATATTGTAGATTTATAGTAAGGTTTAATGTGACTAATATCTTTCTTTTCATTCTTCTTTCAGATTGTCCCAGCTCTTCTTTTATTTTTTATTTTTATGTTTTTTTAGATGTTGGGGGTAGGAGTTTATTTACTTATTTTTGCTGTGTTGGGTCTTCGTTTCTGTGCGAGGGCTTTCTTTAGTTGTGGCAAGCGGGGGCCACTCCTCATCGTGGTGCGTGGGCCTCACTATCACGGCCTCTTGTTGGGGAGCACAGGCTCTAGACGCACAGGCTCAGTACGTGGCTCACGGGCCTAGTTGCTCCGTGGCATGTGGGATCTTCCCAGACCAGGGCTCAAACCCGTGTCCCCTGCATTAGCAGGCAGATTCTCAACCACTGCGCCACCAGGGAAGCCCCCAGCTCTTCTTGTAGCTCTTTGCTTTCCCACATAATATTTGTAAACATCTCATCAATTTCCAAGGGAAAAAATGCTGATGTTTTTATTGGGGTTTGATTGAGCCTATAGATCATTTTGAGGATTACTGATATCTTTGTAATATTGAATCTTCAAGCCATGAATATCACTATTTTTAAGAATTTCTCTTGGAGAAAAATAAAAGTGGATCCCATGTAATAAAATGTACATAAATAGACTCCAAAATATTTAAAGGACCTACATGTGAAAGATAAGTCTAGAAAGTTAATTTTTAAAAGGTAGAAATATATTTTTTCACCTGAGGAGTTTCAGAAGCACAGATGTTAAGAAATTATTGGTTTATTATCTTATAATTAAAGATTTCTATTCCATGAAGAACACAATAGAAAAATTTTAGAAACACGTGCCCAATTAGGAAAGGATACTTGTAATTGGTAAAACTGAAAAGGTATTAATAATCAGAATATGTAATAGAAATGAGGAAGAAAAAGATAGCATCCACATTAGAAAATGGGGCAAAAGTTTTAAGTAGACACTTATAGATGAAGCTACCAAGCATTTGAAAAAAAGATCAAACTTATTAGAAATCAGAGAAATTTAACTAAAACAAGATACTACTATACATTTAATACACTAGCAAAACGGTGATGAGTCGTCCAAATGAAGGTAAGTGGTTGCACAAAAACCTGACGTGCAACTCTTTGGTAATCTGGACTGGTGTAGCCGTTCAGGAAGTCAATCTGGCTATATTATTAAAGTATACATATTTGCTATGAAATAATTTCACTCGGGTATGTATTCCAAAGAAATTCTCAGATACGTCTATAAACAAATGTAAGAAGATGTTTATTTTATTATCATTGGCATGGCAGTTGGAAGAGTACAGGTAAAATGTGGGTGCAGAAAATGGAACTCTATGAAACAAATTAGATAGAGGGGTGAATGTTTTTTTTGTTTGTTTGTTTTTCTGCGGTACGTGGGCCTCTCGCTGTTGTGGCCTCTCCCGCTGCGGAGCACAGGCTCCGGACGTGCAGGCTCAGCAGCCATGGCTCACGGGCCCAGCCGCTCCACGGCATGTGGGATTTTCCCAGACTGGGGCATGAACCCGCGTCCCCTGCATCGGCAGGCAGACTCTCAACCACTGTGCCACCAGGGAAGCCTGGATGGGTGAATCTTAAAAATATACTCCTGAATGAAGGAAATAAACACCAGAATGAATTTTATGACACAATATTATTTATATGAATTGAAAATATACACAAGTGCACATTTTGCACAAGAACACACCCAAAAGAAAACACATCAAACAAATTAGAATGGTAGCTTACGGGGTAGAGAAGGGAGTGGAGGGTGCCATAGGGAACAGGAGGTGAATAAATAAAACTTAATCATGTTACCGTATTTCATCATGCTATATCCAAGATTTCACTTTCCTTGTAGTGGAAAGAAATCCTGTGTGCTATGTTGGCTTAAGTCAGGAATAGTTCTTGGAGGATATTTTCCTGAAAGAATTTGGAACACATTTTTGAAAAAATCTTTGTTTATACTATGGATGATCTTTTTTTGTTTGTTTTGTTTGTTTCTTTAATTTCTGTTTTGTGGGTGTGTGTGGGATCTACTTTATTTTTGTATTTCATTCATCTGATCTTATATTTTTCCATCTGCCTTCTTCAGTTTTATTATTCATTTATTAATTTCCTGAAATGGATGTTTTCTGAATCAATTTTCAACTTCCTTTCTACTTTATTTGTTTTGTTTTGTTTTGTTTTTGTTTTCCTTGCTGTACGCGGGCCTCTCACTGTTGTGGCCTCTCCCGTTGCGGAGCGCAGGCTCCGGACGCCCAGGCTCAGCGGCCATGGCTCACGGGCCCAGCCGCTCCGTGGTGTGTGGGATCTTCCCGGACCAGGGCACGAACCCATGTCCCCTGCATCGGCAGGCGGACTCTCAACCACTGCGCCACCAGGGAAGCCCCCCTTTCTACTTTAATATATGCTTTTAAGGCTCAACATTTCCCTCTATGTATGTGTTCCAATCTCCAGATCCAATTATGAATTTGAATGTTTCTCTTCATGGTTCTGTCAATGTTTGCTTTATAAAGTATCAGCTGAAGTTATTAGTTTCTGAGAATTTGAAACTTTTATGACTGTGAAGTGTCCCTCCGTATGTCAAGTAATGCTTTTTCCTTCCCCTTAAAGTTCACTTGGTCAAATAGCAATGTCACAGATTTTATAATTACAGAAATAACTTGAGACCTAGGATGTTGATGTCTGTCTCTAGAAAGGATTTTCCCTTGCTTCTGCACGGGTTGTAAGATGCTAACAAAACACGTTCACCTTTACACAATTTCAGGGAATGAGGTGTTTTGGCGTTTGGCTTCAGTCCCTGCCAAAGAAAGCCCAGTTTCCTTCTCCCCTTATTCCAATGGTGAAACTCTTTGGGGTTTACCAGGAAGCCTTCGTGGCTGTTAATGCTTTTACGTCGCTTAGCCTCTTGAAGACGTCCAAAATTCGACTGAGTTTGTACGCCTTTCAATGAACAGAATCTACACTCTTCTGAGGCCTACACAGTAGAACGGCAAGACGGCCTGAGACCTTCTCAGGGATTCCGGAAAGTGAAAACCAGAGTGAAAACATGTAGTCCAGAGCTCGTGCCGGTAGACACCCCCGCACCCACCCTTGCATTCTGGGACATGAAGTCCAGAGCTCGTAAACTCGTGTAGTCCCATATACTGCAGCTACAGTAACGCCTCGCTGTAAAGGTTTACCCGCGGAATTCTGGGAAATATGGTCCAGGAGTTCCGGGTTAGTCGCAGGCACTTCCGCCCCAGGAGGACACGTAGCAGCCATGTTCTGCCTGGTGACGGTGTTTCAGGTCCGCTCTTCACGACCCATTCAAGCTTCCCCTTTGCAGACCTTTCATTTGGGGAGAAAGAGGAGGAGCGGCTAAAAGCGGAGGTTTGAGGGCCTGGAGTGGTGATGTACGTCCCGCGGGCGGAGCTTCTTTGCGTTTGGTAACGTAGCCGGGATGGGGTGGGCTCAGGTCGTGCCGCCTGGGGTTTGAGGGTCTCCCCGGTTTTCTTCACCCCTAACCTGACCCCGTCCCCCACCTATGAGCTAGCCCTACCGCTTCATACGGCGTCACACTGGGTGAGTTGCTTAACTCCTCTGTGCCTCCGTTGCTGTTCGGTAAAAGGGGGGAAAAAGGAATGCCTTGTTAATATAGTGTTGTGAGGAGAAACGAGATAGCACAAGTAAAAGGTCTACAACTGCCTGATACATTGTTGGTATTAATACTACGCTAATTCGGGAGGCACCCATTTCGCAGCGGGATTCTGTGAGCCCAGGAAGCTGAGTTGTCCTGGACTCCTGGCCTGTTTTGGAAGGAGAGGACTTCTAGCTGGTACGGGGGCGGAAGGGGGTGCGGTATGAATTAGTGGGGATGGAAACACAGCCCTGGTATTTCACAGTCTCCTTTCCTTCCCCAGCCCTGGCTTCTCAAAAAGCACTGCGCGGAGGAGGAGGCAGCAGAGCCCCACGTGAGTAGGACTTGGCATTCTTCCTACTTAAGATATTCCTATAAATTGTAGAACGTATGAGACATGGGTAAGGATGAGAACTGAGCCTTGGTCACTAATTTCCATTCTAAAAGCTTTATGCAAATGAACACATTTCCATCAGGCGGTGGCTCTGTGAATTGGTACTGCTGTTTTCTCTACTTTAAGGCAGGGAACACAACCCTGTTGGCCCATCCTCACCCAGATGGTAGGAGGCAGAGCTGGGGTTGGGACCCAGGCAGTTTGAGTCCAGCAGCTGAGTTTGCTAATCCCTTTGGTATATTCTCTTTGAGCATAGGGTACTGGCTAGAATCATATCATGAAAGGAGGTTGGGACTTAATTGTGGGGACCTTGAGAGCAAGGTTTAGGCTATTTTATGAGTGTTTAAGATAGTTTTCTCAACTGGGTCATTTATTTTATTTCAAATAATATGTATATCATAGAAGTAGCATAATCATTATGGAAAAATGCAGATATATACATAAAGAAAAATTTTAATTATCTGTAACTTTAGGATGTAAAGATAACAGTTGTTAATGTTTTAGTGCCTTTTTGTCTGGTTACTCTTTGTGTATGTTTCTGTGTAGTGGAGGCTGTTTTTTGTGGGACTGATGTTACACTGCAGTGCTACTCAAATTGTGTTCCACAAACCAGCGGCATTGGCATCACTTGGATAGAAATGCCCAGCCTTGAGCCCCATTCGAGACGTTCTGATTTATAATTTCTGCGTAGGGGGTCCAGGAGGCTGCATTCCAACAAGATCCCGCAGTAATTCACATGCACGTGAAAATTCGAGAAGCTCAAGAGAGGGTCTTTTCTGGAAACTGAGGCCGAGGAAATTGACCCTGCTGGATGTCACAGATAAAACTGAGCTGGCTTCACCAAAGGCCTACTTAGTCCAATGATTTTATTCCCCCACTAATTATTGTCAACTGTCAGGGCCCCTTTCAGAATCCTGAATTGAGCAGAAGACAGCTAGCAAGTGTAGAGTCAAAATGGAGGTCGTTAGAAGTTGTGAAGATATCTCTCTCCCAAGCTTTGGGGAGTGGAATCATTGCCATCTTTTGTACTAGATCGAACCCGGGCCCCCTGCATTGGGAATGTGGCGTCTTATCCACTGCACCACCAGGGAAGTCTCCCATTTATTTCTTAAACTTTCCTATATTTATAATGATATAATTACAATTCAGATTCCTGTCTTTTTTTCATTTGAATTAGGTATGGACTGTCAAACTATTTTTTATTGTTGTTGCAGAATCCTGGCTTTTATTAGTTCTCTTTACCTCTGTGCATAATTGTCAAAAGGGTACTTCCTGTTTAAAAAGAAACTTAACGTATTTTTATACCTTTTGTAAAAAGTTGTCCATGTCAATTTAAATATTATTGTTGCAGTCACAAAATCTTTAGGAAGACAAGCAGAGATTTTCAGAAGTCTATAAAGACTCTCACATAACAGGGCAACAACGTATGACCTCCACATGTCTGACAGTCTTCTGTTGGTAGAAATCACATCTCTAAGGATAATTTCTAACTAAAATATCATCTGCTTTACCGCAGTTGCTAAGAAATAAGAAACCCTGACAGTGGTGTTCTCAGAGCTTCCTACCTTATGACGATCTCACGAGGTGGATGCCCGTGTTCTCCCCTACTGGCAGAAGACAGAACTGAGGCGAAGAGATGTGAATAATTTGCCCAGGGTGACACTGCTAGTGAATGGCGTAGCCTGATCAGAGCCCATGCATATTGACTCCAAAACCTACTCTGACTTACATGGTCTCTGTTTACCCCATACCCAGAATAAGAATGACCCCTGTGGAAGCCGCAGGCACACTGTGAGGGGGCCACTGTGTATGGCTGGGCAGGTCATTCCTCACACAGCCACTGAGGGGGTTCACGGGGGCATCTGGTATCTGCGTGGGGCTCTGCTCATCAAGCATAATCAGCTGTAGCCACCCCGAGGACTGGGAGCCTTGGTAATTCACAATGAGCACCACGTGGGTTAGTGACTTCTTTTTCTTTAAACCAGTTTCCAGTTTGACTTCTTCTTTCCCTGTCTGTCTTGCTAGGACTCTGCACTGCCCCAGAAGGAGAGAGAAAATGAGCACATTCCAGGTGAGTAGAGCTTGCCTTTCTTGCTGTTAAAAACGCCATTTTTGTACTCAGGTTGGACACAGGTTTTCCTCTTTTTTTTCTTTTTCTTTTTTTTTTTTGATTGGAGTATAGTTGATTTACAATGTATTAATTTCAGGTGTACAGCAAAGTGATTCAGTTATACATATATATACATATATTTTCAGATTCTTTTCCCTTATAGGTTATTACAAAATATTGGGTATAGTTCCATATGGGTTTTCTCTTTCAAGGAGAGTCTAAGCATATGAGGACCTGAGTGTGCCATGTGTGCTTTTTTTAAAATTCCTGTTAAATTTAATTGGTTTCGGTTTTAATTTTTGTTTTATTTCATCATTTTTTTTATTTTACAAGTAAAAGAAAAATTAAGGGAAATGAAGGACATCTTCCAGTCTACTGCTTACCTGCTTACAAATTAGCTGCTTTTATATTTCTGTAATCTCTTCATCATATGTATTCATGGATGTGTATTTGTATTTATAACATAGATACAGTTTTAAATTGTTTTTTTCATTTAATACTAGCTAACATTCACTTTTAATTGCTTTATCATGTTCCTGCAAACTTATGCACCTATTTTTTTTTTTTTTCTGGTATGCGGGCCTCTCACTGTTGTGGCCTCTCCCGTTGCGGGGCACAGGCTCCGGACGCGCAGGCTCAGCGGCCATGGCTCACGGGCCCAGCTGCTCCGCGGCATGTGGGATCTTCCCAGACCGGGGCACGAACCCGTGTCCCCTGCATCGGCAGGCGGACTCTCAACCACTGCGCCACCAGGGGAGCCCTGCACCTATTCTTTAAACTATTCTTTATGCACAGACATTTAGTTTAAAGACTTCTCCTGTTTTAGGAGCACTACAGTGACAGTGTTCCTGATTTAACCTTTTTCTCAAAATATCTGTTCTGAAGAATATTGCCCCTTTTTGCCCTTAACATAGTAGGTTTAGGTATTCAGAATTTAAGAGGTATGTTTTACATGTGGTGCCTTGGATGTTTTTTGGTAGAATATCCAAATACGGCAGAGCACAGCAGGATCAAACTGCTGCTTCACGCAGAAAAAATCATGTATTGTTGGAAGTTTTCTCACGACCAGAGTTAGATTCAGTCTTCCCCATGCTTGAGTCAGACCCTTTGTGTATTTTATTTACTGGTTTGTTTCTTTTTCCATCTTAGATTTTTTTCTAATCAGAGTAATGCATGACCTTAGTTTAAAAAGTCCAGTGGTACTTAAAGCACTTGTCACTGCATAGACAGCTCAGAACAATTGTATAAAGAGGTGCTTGGCTTCATCTTTGTTTTAAATATAAAGAATCGGGGTTGTGAAAAAAGGAGGAACCAACTCAGACTCACCCAGAAAACCAAGGGTCTGGAGTCAGAGTATTGCATTCAAGCGAAAGACAGAAACGGGGAAAGAGAGAGTTTTCATTCAGAGACCTGGCATGGCCTTTTGGTTAGTTTCCACATATAACACTCCTTCTCAGCTGGTTCCGACCTCAGTGAGAAAGCAGGTGCCATCAAATACTGCCAGGACTAAATTGGTAACTGTTTCTGGGGCACTTGGCAATAATAATTAAACAGTGAAAGCTTTTTAGTTCAGGATCCAGTGGTTAGAATTCTAGGGAGTTTACTTATGAGTTGTCTGAGAGCCCCAGGTAAACACACAAAGCTTTCTCTTTCATAGCTGCACGTCCAGTGAGGCTGAGGAAAGTCAGTGTGTGGCATTGGCAGGATGGAAGGAGGGGGTGCTGGGAAGTCTGCACACCTCACAGGAGCCGGAGCAACTTCCCATCCTCCTCGTCTCCTCGGGGCTGCCCCTCTTCCACTGGCCACTGGGTATAAGATTGAGGTGGTGTTGTTTGTCGTAGGAGGCGGTGACCTTCAAGGACGTGGCCGTGGCCTTCACAGAGGAGGAGCTGGGGCTGCTGGACTCGGCCCAGAGGAAGCTGTACCAGGATGTGATGGTGGAACACTTCGGGAACCTGGTCTCAGTGGGTGAGGACAGCCTTTCTCTGCGAGTGTCTTTGTGACCTTGGTGTTTCAAGGCTTTGGGCCTCTTGAGGTGGTTCCCTGAGTTTGGGGACCAGACTTTTGCAATTCCTGTGGGACACGAGAGGATGTCTCTGGTCTTTCCAAACAGTGTGTTTCAGGTCCTTTTCAATTATTTTGTAAAAGAACTGTAAATCGGCAGTATCTTGCTGTACCTTGTGTATTCTTCTTCAGATTTCCCTCCCTGCCATTAGTGGATCATAAAGCCAATTTATTGAGCCCTACGTGTGACTTTTTAATGAAATAAAATAGTATAGAAAATATCAGAGTTTCTTAGGAAGAGTACAACACATTGCAGCAGAAACTCTGGGCGATGGCATGAGTGGTGTGAGAGCCAGTGGGAACAGATTTCATGAAAAGAGACATTGGTTAGATATAGGTCATTCAAGCTTCGTTTTAGTAATGTATACTTTTCTACCTGTGTATCTAGGTTGTGAAATAAATGCTGTTTCTTCAGTGGGTCGTGATACAAAGTTTGAAAAACACAGCTTTCAATACCTTGAATATGCAGTTGGAACTCAAATTTCTAGTAAACTTTCGCTCTAGCCCGTTCATGTTAACCTGTGACTTTGCATGTTCTCATTCTTCAAACGAGATACAAAACATATAGAAAGAGAAGAGAGGCTTTGGTTGATGAATTCAGCAACCCAGATAGAAATTTAGGTGAGAACCAAGCAGCCGTGAGTTCCTGTGGTTAGCTCTCTATCTGTTTTGCTTCTCACCAGCCCTGTGCTGTCCATCACCTGGTCCCAGTTGGAAATCTCTTTCCAGGATTATTGCATAGTCTTTGTACTGGTCACCTGTTGCCACCCTTCTCCTCCCACAGTTTGTTCTTTAGGTGGCAAAGTGATCTTTTGTAACTTTAAGTCAGGTTATGTTCTTGTTTCAAAATTCTCTTGTGGCTTCTTTTACTTAGAATAAAAACCACTTAAAGTGGCTTCTAGAGCCTTCTGTGGGCTGCTGTTCGTTCTCCACCACCTCCCTGAATACACCACCTCTCCTCCCTCTTACCCTATCTTTTCCAGACCTGCAAAGGATGCTTCTGCCACAGAGCCTTTTCCTGGTCCTTCTCTCTGCCTGGAATACTCTTTCACCTGTAATCTTTTAGGCCTCTACTTCTTTCAGTCAGTCACCTTAAAGATGAGGAGGTGGCTGTCCTCTGACCACCCTATGGAAAATACAGTCCTCTCTTTCTTACTCTCTCTGCCCTGCCTTGTTTTGTCTCTAAGCGTTTCACTCATGTACATTTTGTTCACCTGTTTCTCACCTCTCTTTCTTCCACTGGAGGGTAATCCAGGAGTGCAGGAGGAATTCGGTCTGTTATATGTTTATTGCTCACTAGCCTCAGTGCTTAGCATAGTCTTGGTACATGACAGGAACTCTTAAATATTTCTTGAATAAACGAATGAGTTAATGGATAGAGAAATTAGCCTTCCATGAAAATAGCTAGTAGGCGGTGAACAAATCCGAGTGAATAAGGGATATTGCTAAATGTTTTTTTGTCTTCAAATGAATTCCTAGCCTAATTCTAACTTCTCAGGTGCCCATGATGTGTGTATGTGTGTGTTTGCCTTTCTGTACAAGTTGGCCCTCATCAACTTGCACAAAAAATATGTACAGAACCTGTAATTATAACCAAACTGAGTAAAATGCTTTCCCTGTGACTTTCCTTGAGCTCTCAGTAGCAGAGCAAATTCATTTGGGGAGGAAATACTGTTGTGAATGAGGATTCTTATGTCTACTTCTTAGGTAACCCTCCCATAGAAGGAAAGAAATTTCTATTTCCTTATCCCTTATACCAGGGGAGAACAGGTCTCAGAAAACAGCCAGCTGGTGAGTTAGCCTTTCCCTTAAAAGATTTGCCCCGCTGCGTCCCATTTGCCTCCTCCAAAGCCCACCTCACTAATAAGAAATCGATCTTTGTTAGCTGTACAAACATTTTGTGTGTGTGTGTGTGTGTGCATTTGTATGTATCTTGTAGAAGGCATTTTAGATAATGTCACCTTGAGTGCTTTGATCATTCTTTAATAGTTTCTAGTCTGTTTCTTCTCAATACTTATCACAGGCTATGGAATTTATTCCCAGCTCACTCATAAAGCCCATTCTTCACTTTGGAACTCATTCTTGTTAAAGACCAATGTATCTGTGTCCAAAAATTTTCCATGCTGTTTTTAAAGAGACAGCATTCTTCCCTAGCCTCTACATTTTGACTCCTGCTTGGCAGGGGGAGTGGAGGAACATATTAGGCAGCACAAATGCCTGAGAAGGATCCAGTGCATAGGTCTTCATGCTTTTTTTTAACCCCACTGATTCTTAGACCCTTTTTTAAAATTAATTAATTGTTGGTTGCATTGGGTCTTGGTTGCTGCATATGGGCTTTTCTCTCGTTGTGGTGAGTGGGAGCAGCTCTTCGTTGTGGTGCGCAGGCTTCTCATTGCAGTGGCTTCTCTTGTTTCAGAGCACGGTCTCTAGGAACGCGGGCTTCAGTAGTTGTGGCACGTGGGCTCAGTAGTTGTGGCTCACGGGCTTAGTTGCTCTGCGGCATGTGGGATCTTCCCGGACCAGGGCTCGAACCTGTGTCCCCTGCACTGGCAGGCAGATTATTAACCACTGTGCCACCGGGGCAGTCCCGGTTTTTAGCCCCTTTCATATCCTCCTCAGCACTAACCCCCTTGGTGTGCTGCCGCCTCGGGTGCAGCCTTTCAACTTAAGCCAAACTGTACTTTCCAGTCCTTTTCCTGTATCTGATACCTGACTTGTAAAAGCTGTTTCGCTTCTCTGACTTGGTTCAAACTTAACCTGGGATTCAGAATTGTAGAGAATCCTAGAAATCAAACTGAGTTCACCTGTGCATGCATTTCTTGAGCCCTGACTAACTGCTAGGCACTGTTAAAGCTGTGAGCACAGCAAAATGCTTGTCTTTATTGATACTGTGTTATGGTAGGAATGGCATGTAATTTTTGAAAGATGATTGAAATAGTATGTCAGAGTAGTCATTTGGTTTTAAATGGGTTTCATTAATGCTAAGTATTTGGGAGTTTAACAGACCATCTCTTGGTTTCTGTTAGTATATAAACCAGAGAACTTCATTTGTCGTGCGAAAGATAAGCTGAACCATCCTGAGGTTCATTAAAGTCCCATACTGTGTCTTAAGTGTAAAATCTTGAATCTTTGAACAAAGCTTTCACGTGTCCACATCTCTGAATTCTCTGTCCCTCTAGAAGAAAACAATCAAAGTGAGTTGAGGGCCGTTCAAGACAGAGGATCACGTGAAGAGCTTTCCTGCTGGCAAATCTGGCAACAAATTGCAAATGACTTAACCAGATGCCAAGACTCCATGATAAATAGTTGTCAGTTCCACAAACAAGGTGATTCCCCCTGCCAGATTGGGGCAGGACTCTATTCAAATTTCTGAAGATGAGAACCGTATATTAAATGATAAAGCAGGTGATCCCAGTAGTCCTGGAAATCCAAGGTTTGCAACTCTGAGAGCCCAGGATTCTTGGAGGAAAACTTCATTGGCTGAGTCACAGAATTATCAGAATAGACACCAGCAAATTTCCATGAAAAATAAACTGTGTCAGTGTAAAGAGGATGTTGACACCATCAGTTGGATTTCACATCACCTTGATGCTCATGGAGTACACAAGGGTCAAAAACCTTACGGCTACAGTGATTATAGAAAAGATAGCACGAGGGTTTCAACACTGGATCAGAATACTATGATTCACACGGGACAAAATCCTTACCAGTGTAATGAATGTAAAGAAACCTTCACCGATCTCTCCACCTTTGATCTTCACCAGCAATTACACTCAAAAGAGAAGTCTCATACGTGCAGTGAGTGTGGAAAAGGCTTCCGTTACAGCTCGGTTCTTCATATTCATCAGAGAGTTCACGTGGGAGGAGAACACAGTGAGTGTGATGAGTGTGGCAAGGAGTTCAGTCAGAGCTCCCAGCTGCAGACTCCTCAGAAAGTCCACACTGTAGAGAAACCATTCAAATGTGGGGAATGTGGGAAAGGCTTCAGTCGTAGGTCAGCACTTAACTATTCATTGTAAAGTCCACACGGGAGAGAAACCTTATAATTGTGAGGAGTGTGGGAGGGCCTTCAGTCAGGCCTCTCACCTTCAGGACCATCAGAGAGTCCACACTGGGGAGAAAGCATTCAAATGTGACACATGTGATAAGAGCTTCAGTCGGAATTCACACCTTCAGTCCCATCAGAGAGTCCATACGGGAGAGAAACCGTACAAATGTGAGGAGTGTGGGAAGGGCTTCATTTGTAGCTCAAATCTATACATTCATCAGAGGGTCCACACAGGAGAAAAACCCTACAAATGTGAGGAATGTGGGAAAGGCTTTAGTCGGCCTTCAAGTCTTCAGGCCCATCAGGGAGTCCACACTGGAGAGAAATCATACATACGTAATGTGTGTGGTAAAGGCTTTACTCTGAGTTCAAACCTTCAGGCACATCAAAGAGTCCATACAGGAGAGAAACCATACAACTGTAAGGAGTGTGGGAAGAGCTTCAGGAGGAACTCCCATTATCAAGTTCATCTGGTTGTCCACACAGGGGAGAAGCCCTATAAATGTGAGGTATGTGGGAAGGGCTTCCGTCAGAGTTCATATCTTCAAATCCATCAGAAGGCCCACAGTGTAGAGAAACCTTACAAGTGTGAGGAGTGTGGGCAGGGCTTCAATCAGAGTTCACGACTTCAGATCCACCAGCTGATCCATACCGGTGAGAAACCATACAAATGTGAAGAGTGTGGGAAGGGATTCAGTCGTAGAGCAGATCTTAAAATTCATTGCAGAATCCACACCGGAGAGAAACCGTATAATTGTGAGGAGTGTGGGAAAGTCTTCAGGCAGGCCTCAAATCTTCTGGCCCATGAGAGAGTCCACAGCAGAGAAAAACCATTCAAATGTGAAGAGTGTGGGAAGAGCTTTGGTCGGAGTTCACACCTTCAAGCCCATCAAAAAGTCCACACTGGAGAAAAGCCATACAAATGTGAGGAGTGTGGGAAGGGCTTCAAGTGGAGCCTGAACCTCGACATGCATCAGAGGGTCCACACAGGAGAGAAACCATATAAGTGTGGGGAGTGTGGGAAGCACTTCATTCAGGCCTCAAGTCTTCAGCTTCATCAAAGCGTCCACACTGGAGAGAAGCCGTACAGATGTGACAGATGCAGTAAGGTCTTCAGTCGGCCTTCACAGCTACAGTCTCATCAAAGAGTGCACACAGGGGAGAAGCCTTACAAGTGTGAGACCTGTGGTAAGAGCTTCAGTTGGCGCTCCAATCTTATAAGTCATCACAAAATGCATACTGGGGACACATTTTATGAAAGCAGCGAGAGTGGTAAGAACATCAAGGAACTGTCAGAGGATAGAAGTTCTACAAAATGTTGTTTTCAAAAAACTCACGTGCAACGTGAATTCTTGCAAGCGTCAGGTCTCATAGGAGAGAAAGTATTTTAACTTAGTTGGTGTTGAAGCAGTAGCTAAACAGATCCTAGTGTTCAGCAGAGCACACAGCAGAGATCCCTTCTGAGTGGTGCAGTAAGGGCTGCATTCAGAACTTTGACATTTATCAGATGTCACTTAGGAGATAGCACTTAGAAAGGAAAAGAGTTTGGTCTGGGCTTTAACAAAAGTGTAAGGATGAGCTAGTCAAAATTGATGTCCATGAGAATGTGCGCTCCATGAGGGCAGGGACTTGGCTGCTGAATGTACACAACCTTATCATTGACTAGTGCTTTTAGGTGTGCTCAGTACTTGTGTTTTAAATAAACCAAAAGGGGGAAATGTATAATATATGAAAGTTGTATCCAGATGGGGAAACCTGCAAAATAAAATTAATTCAGGACATGAACTTTTGTTGAAATACTGAAAACCACTGCAGAAAACCAATCTGCAATATATATTTTTTTAATTTATTTTTGGCTGCCTTGGGTCTTTATTGCTGCACGCAGGCTTTCTCTAGTTGCAGTGAGTGGGGGCTACTTTTCATTGCAGTGTGTGGGCTTCTCATTGCAGTGGCTTCTCTTTGTGGAGCACGGGCTCTAGGTGTGCAGGCTTCAGTAGTTGTGGCACACGGCTGAGCTGCTGTGCAGCATGTGGGATCTTCCTGGACCAGGGCTCAAACCCGTGTCCCCTGCATTGGCAGGCAGATTCTTAACCACTACGCCACCAGGGAAGGGAAGCCCCCCAATCTTCAATATTAATATGCTATTAGCCTATCGCAACTGGCTCCTTGCCTCCCGCAGCCTCTGTTCTCAAGTTGGGTGGTTATTTGAGACCCCGTCTAGTTTTCCAAGGACTGTGTTCAGTAGAAATTGAACTACCTTGTGATTTTTTTTTTCTGATGGTACAGAGTGAAAAAACATGATTAACTTTGCAACAACAGTAACTGCATAGTATACAACTGATTTTTTGTCTGTCAATATTAAGGCAGGGTTTACTGTAACACTTTGAAAGTGTCACAAAAATTGTTTGTCCCTAGAAAAAAAAATTTTTAGTTGACCTTGAACTTACTGATATCTAATTCTCTGCATTTTCATCCAGACTTTGAAATGTTTGCCTTCTAATTATTGTAGCATTTCTTCTAAAGTTCTCAGGTAGGGGCTATGCCATATTCTTCCCCCACATCCATGAGGCAAATACCCAGAAAACTTGTAGGAATCTGATAAAATTATCCAGTGTATTATTGAGACAAGACTGACATTTATGTGCTTTTCCCTATTGGTTGCAGTAAAGCATGGTTTCAGGAAAGGAGTATATATATCAGAATATATTAGATCTCTTTGATTTAGAAATCATATAATTGGAAGTTATTGATTGTGAGATTAAAATACCAAAAAGATGAACACCACATCAATGATGTCACTAAATTTTTTAATGGAAATTAGTGTACAGCTGTAAGAATTTGAGTTTTGATAGATTCCTATATTAATCTGAAGCCGGTGAAATGATGACAGGGACTTCCCTGGTGGTGCAGTGGCTAAGAATTCGCCTGCCAATGCAGGGGACACGGGTTCGAGCCCTGGTCCAGGAAGATCCCACATGCTGTGGAGCAACTAAGCCCGTGTGCCACAACTACTGAGGCTGTGTGCCACAACAACTGAAGCCTACGTGCTTAGAGCCTGTGCTCCACAACAAGAGAAGCCACTGCAATGAGAAGCCCGCGCACCGCAACGAAGAGTAGCCCACACTCACTGCAACTAGAGAAAGCCCGCACGCAGCAACGAAGACCCAATGCAGCCCAAAATAAATAAATTAAATAAAAAGTTTATTTTAAAAATTTATGACATATCATAATCGCAGGAGATACACAATATGGGCTTTGAGAGGTCACAGATTGTAGCCTTCATAGTATAATCAACCATAAATCTTTGTTAGTGTTTGTGTATGTGTGCATGTGCACACATGTATGTGTACATGCATAAGATCATGTGTAAAGGGATACTCTTCCAGAGTGGTTTTCCTAGGCAAGGAGCATTTTGTGATATTTTTCCATTTTATAACTTCATGTTATATTTTTTTCATTGAATAGTGGGTATTGCCAAAGCAGGAAATTATTTTAATAGAATTTGAAAAAGTATTAAATAATTATCCCTTGCAGTTAAGACCTCATATGATTGTTCTATATTGTCATAAGGCATATAAGATCAAAATTATGGTATGAACTCTGGAAGCCAATTTCAAAAACAAAACAGTTCTCAGATTATTTTGCATACACAGAAAAATTCATGAGTTTCAACAGTTGAAGCTTTCTTATTTATGCTGTGCTTTAACTACAGATCCATAATAGGGAGAGGGAAAATCCTGGAGCTAGAAACAAAAGTGGATATACCTACATTGTGGAGGTTTAAAAAAAAAGTTTCTCTTGTTGAAAAGATGCACATGAGGAGAGAACTGAACATAATAGCAGAGGACCCTCTGGATGTGGAACCAGTAAGGACAAAGCAGGTTTGGATGGCATTCCATATGCAGACCAATGGTGGTATTTTTAATATAGTTGGTTAAAGGGCTTTATTTAGCAAGTTACAGTTGACCCTTGAACAATATGGGTTTGAACTGGGCAGGTCCACTTATATGCAGGGTTTTTTTTTTAATAGTAATTACTACAGTACTACATGATCTGTGGTTGGTTGAACCCATGGTTGCAGAATTGCAGATACAGAGGAACCACGGATATGGAAGTCTGACCATAAGTTATTTATACAGATCTGTCTACCCATCCATCCATCCGTCCACCCATCTGTAGAGAGAGAGAGGGAGTGAGTGCACGTGCTAGGTATTTACAGAAGTAGATATGGAAGTGCGAGGATATACAAACACACACATGTGTATGTGATGTATATAAGCATGTATATCCACGTTTCTATTTCAGGGCTGGAGCAAGGAAAGTGTAGAATGATCCTGGAGAAAATTTACTGTGCCAGAAAGTAGGAAAGAGTGGTGGGACGTGTAAAAAGATCCAGCTTGAAGAGACTCACACTGGGTAAATCTGAGCAATTTGACCCTAAAATAAATAATTATCATACAGAATATGAATAAAAAAAGAGGAAGGGAGGGAAGGAAGGGCTCTCATAATAGAATGCCAAACCATAAACATATAGAAGGAATGACGTAATGTAAAAATCATTATTTACAACCATCATAGTAATGATAGGTTCTGGCAAGAGTAATCAATGAATTATAAAACTACTGGTTGAAAGTTTACAAGGAGCAGGATGCTACAAAACCCCAAATATCTCTCCACAAAGTATTGATCACAACAAGAAATACAGTAGGTATAAATTTGGTGAACACTACCTTAGCCAAGAGGTGAACATTATCAATAACAGAACAAACGAACGTTTTAGATCTCTGGGGTATGATATACTGAGAAGGACGCAACGTTGCTTCAGGATTATTTCTGAGAGAAATAAACAACCAGATCTTATCACAAGGAAGCATCCACGTTGAGAGTCTCCTGTTTCACAGTTATGACCACAGGGAGCATAACTGGCCAAAGGTCCCAGCTGCTGCTCTTAAATCCATCACCACGTTTGCCTGGAGGCCGGCCTTGCCCCTGATTGCTCCTAGTCAGCACAGCAGGGATCCTAAGGCAGGCCATTTCTTGGAGACCAGGATTCCTCTGTCCAGTGACCTTTTTTCAAGGACTCTGACAGCCTTGAAGGATTTTACGTAGATGACAAGGCAGTCTCGGATGATTTACCAAATCTTTCTTCCAAATCTTCACTCAGGGTCAGACTTGCACTATGCGCTGATAGTTCTGCCAGCCTTCCAGAGCTCCCTGCCATTTTCTCTCCGATGTTTCCCCTAATGAAATATTTGTTCATTAAAGTCTTTCTCAGCACTTTGCCGTCTAGTTCTTGGAGGACCAGGACAAGCCCCAAACCCTAGAAGCATCCCTTTTTGGCTCTTTCTAGTAACCTTCCTTTCCATATGGTAGCCACTAATTTGTAATGGTGTAGATTCACTTAGCCTATTTTGTACTTGATATAAATGGAGTCATGTAATAGGTGCTATTTTGTGTTGGCTTCATTTGCTCCACAGTATATCCATGACATTTATCCATATTGATGGGAGTGGATACCGTTGATTCATTTTCATTGGTGGATATTATTGCAGTGTGTAAACATATCAAAATCTATTTATTAATCCCATTATTGGTGGGTATTGGGTACTTCCCCATTCTTGGCTATCACAGTTAGTGGTGATGTGAGCAATCTAGAATGTGCCTTGTGCACTTGTTTGAGGGATATTTCTATGGGTGGAACCAAAGGGTTATAGGGTATATGTTCAACTTTGGTAGATACAGTTGACCCTTGAAGAATGCATGGGCATGAGGGATGCATCTGAGTCTTTTATTCCATAGATGTTTTTAAAATCTCTCTCACTTTTGGCCCAAGAGTGCTGCGTTTGGGTTTACGGTGTTTCTTAACTTTGAAATAGTCCAATTTTTCAATTTTTTCTTTCACAGTTGGTGATTTTTTTGGTCTTAAGAAATTCTTCCTACTCCAAGGCAAAAAGGCTGTTATCTTACCTTTCTTTCCTAAAGCATCATTGTTTACTTTTCAAATTTAAGTCTGCAGATCTTCTGGAATTTATATTTTTATATCCTATGCAGTAATGATTAATATTTTTCCCATATGGATATCCAGCTGACTGAGAACCAATAGTTGACCCTTGGACAACATGGGTTTAAACTACACAAGTGCACTTATACGAGGATTTTTTTGAATAGTAAATACTGCACTACTACACGATCCAAGGTTGGTTCAATCCTCAGATGCAGAATTGCCGATTATGGAGAAACCATGTACGTACAGAGGACTGGCTATAAGTTATACTTGGATTTTCAACTTAGCAGAGGGTTGGCACCCCTAACCCCCTTGAACCCTAGTTCAAGGATCAACTGTATTAACAAGAGTTCTTCCCCCTCTCTGCTGCAGTGTTTTCTTTTCTTTCTTTTTTCTTTTGGCCGTGCTGCGTGGCTTGCAGGATCTCAGTTCCCTGACCAGGGATTGAACCAGGGTCACCACAGTGAAAGCGCCAAATCCTTACCACTAGACCACCAGGGAGCTCCCTGCAGTGTTTTCTTTTTACACGTTGTTATAATGTCTGTTTCAACATGGATTTTGATGTCTATTATCTTGTCTATCCTTGAGCAAACACCAGACTATCTTATATTGTAGATTTATAGTAAGGTTTAATGTGACTAATATCTTTCTTTTCATTCTTCTTTCAGATTGTCCCAGCTCTTCTTTTATTTTTTATTTTTATGTTTTTTTAGATGTTGGGGGTAGGAGTTTATTTACTTATTTTTGCTGTGTTGGGTCTTCGTTTCTGTGCGAGGGCTTTCTTTAGTTGTGGCAAGCGGGGGCCACTCCTCATCGTGGTGCGTGGGCCTCACTATCACGGCCTCTTGTTGGGGAGCACAGGCTCCAGACGCGCAGGCTCAGTACGTGGCTCACGGGCCTAGTTGCTCCGTGGCATGTGGGATCTTCCCAGACCAGGGCTCAAACCCGTGTCCCCTGCATTAGCAGGCAGATTCTCAACCACTGCGCCACCAGGGAAGCCCCCAGCTCTTCTTGTAGCTCTTTGCTTTCCCACATAATATTTGTAAACATCTCATCAATTTCCAAGGGAAAAAATGCTGATGTTTTTATTGGGGTTTGATTGAGCCTATAGATCATTTTGAGGATTACTGATATCTTTGTAATATTGAATCTTCAAGCCATGAATATCACTATTTTTAAGAATTTCTCTTGGAGAAAAATAAAAGTGGATCCCATGTAATAAAATGTACATAAATAGACTCCAAAATATTTAAAGGACCTACATGTGAAAGATAAGTCTAGAAAGTTAATTTTTAAAAGGTAGAAATATATTTTTTCACCTGAGGAGTTTCAGAAGCACAGATGTTAAGAAATTATTGGTTTATTATCTTATAATTAAAGATTTCTATTCCATGAAGAACACAATAGAAAAATTTTAGAAACACGTGCCCAATTAGGAAAGGATACTTGTAATTGGTAAAACTGAAAAGGTATTAATAATCAGAATATGTAATAGAAATGAGGAAGAAAAAGATAGCATCCACATTAGAAAATGGGGCAAAAGTTTTAAGTAGACACTTATAGATGAAGCTACCAAGCATTTGAAAAAAAGATCAAACTTATTAGAAATCAGAGAAATTTAACTAAAACAAGATACTACTATACATTTAATACACTAGCAAAACGGTGATGAGTCGTCCAAATGAAGGTAAGTGGTTGCACAAAAACCTGACGTGCAACTCTTTGGTAATCTGGACTGGTGTAGCCGTTCAGGAAGTCAATCTGGCTATATTATTAAAGTATACATATTTGCTATGAAATAATTTCACTCGGGTATGTATTCCAAAGAAATTCTCAGATACGTCTATAAACAAATGTAAGAAGATGTTTATTTTATTATCATTGGCATGGCAGTTGGAAGAGTACAGGTAAAATGTGGGTGCAGAAAATGGAACTCTATGAAACAAATTAGATAGAGGGGTGAATGTTTTTTTTGTTTGTTTGTTTTTCTGCGGTACGTGGGCCTCTCGCTGTTGTGGCCTCTCCCGCTGCGGAGCACAGGCTCCGGACGTGCAGGCTCAGCAGCCATGGCTCACGGGCCCAGCCGCTCCACGGCATGTGGGATTTTCCCAGACTGGGGCATGAACCCGCGTCCCCTGCATCGGCAGGCAGACTCTCAACCACTGTGCCACCAGGGAAGCCTGGATGGGTGAATCTTAAAAATATACTCCTGAATGAAGGAAATAAACACCAGAATGAATTTTATGACACAATATTATTTATATGAATTGAAAATATACACAAGTGCACATTTTGCACAAGAACACACCCAAAAGAAAACACATCAAACAAATTAGAATGGTAGCTTACGGGGTAGAGAAGGGAGTGGAGGGTGCCATAGGGAACAGGAGGTGAATAAATAAAACTTAATCATGTTACCGTATTTCATCATGCTATATCCAAGATTTCACTTTCCTTGTAGTGGAAAGAAATCCTGTGTGCTATGTTGGCTTAAGTCAGGAATAGTTCTTGGAGGATATTTTCCTGAAAGAATTTGGAACACATTTTTGAAAAAATCTTTGTTTATACTATGGATGATCTTTTTTTGTTTGTTTTGTTTGTTTCTTTAATTTCTGTTTTGTGGGTGTGTGTGGGATCTACTTTATTTTTGTATTTCATTCATCTGATCTTATATTTTTCCATCTGCCTTCTTCAGTTTTATTATTCATTTATTAATTTCCTGAAATGGATGTTTTCTGAATCAATTTTCAACTTCCTTTCTACTTTATTTGTTTTGTTTTGTTTTGTTTTTGTTTTCCTTGCTGTACGCGGGCCTCTCACTGTTGTGGCCTCTCCCGTTGCGGAGCACAGGCTCCGGACGCCCAGGCTCAGCGGCCATGGCTCACGGGCCCAGCCGCTCTGTGGTATGTGGGATCTTCCCGGACCAGGGCACGAACCCATGTCCCCTGCATCGGCAGGCGGACTCTCAACCACTGCGCCACCAGGGAAGCCCCCCTTGCTACTTTAATATATGCTTTTAAGGCTCAACATTTCCCTCTATGTATGTGTTCCAATCTCCAGATCCAATTATGAATTTGAATGTTTCTCTTCATGGTTCTGTCAATGTTTGCTTTATAAAGTATCAGCTGAAGTTATTAGTTTCTGAGAATTTGAAACTTTTATGACTGTGAAGTGTCCCTCCGTATGTCAAGTAATGCTTTTTCCTTCCCCTTAAAGTTCACTTGGTCAAATAGCAATGTCACAGATTTTATAATTACAGAAATAACTTGAGACCTAGGATGTTGATGTCTGTCTCTAGAAAGGATTTTCCCTTGCTTCTGCACGGGTTGTAAGATGCTAACAAAACACGTTCACCTTTACACAATTTCAGGGAATGAGGTGTTTTGGCGTTTGGCTTCAGTCCCTGCCAAAGAAAGCCCAGTTTCCTTCTCCCCTTATTCCAATGGTGAAACTCTTTGGGGTTTACCAGGAAGCCTTCGTGGCTGTTAATGCTTTTACGTCGCTTAGCCTCTTGAAGACGTCCAAAATTCGACTGAGTTTGTACGCCTTTCAATGAACAGAATCTACACTCTTCTGAGGCCTACACAGTAGAACGGCAAGACGGCCTGAGACCTTCTCAGGGATTCCGGAAAGTGAAAACCAGAGTGAAAACATGTAGTCCAGAGCTCGTGCCGGTAGACACCCCCGCACCCACCCTTGCATTCTGGGACATGTAGTCCAGAGCTCGTAAACTCGTGTAGCCCCATATACTGCAGCTACAGTAACGCCTCGCTGTAAAGGTTTACCCGCGGAATTCTGGGAAATATGGTCCAGGAGTTCCGGGTTAGTCGCAGGCACTTCCGCCCCAGGAGGACACGTAGCAGCCATGTTCTGCCTGGTGACGGTGTTTCAGGTCCGCTCTTCACGACCCATTCAAGCTTCCCCTTTGCAGACCTTTCATTTGGGGAGAAAGAGGAGGAGCGGCTAAAAGCGGAGGTTTGAGGGCCTGGAGTGGTGATGTACGTCCCACGGGCAGAGCTTCTTTGCGTTTGGTAACGTAGCCGGGATGGGGTGGGCTCAGGTCGTGCCTCCTGGGGTTTGAGGGTCTCCCCGGTTTTCTTCACCCCTAACCTGACCCCGTCCCCCACCTATGAGCTAGCCCTACCGCTTCATACGGCGTCACACTGGGTGAGTTGCTTAACTCCTCTGTGCCTCCGTTGCTGTTCGGTAAAAGGGGGGAAAAAGGAATGCCTTGTTAATATAGTGTTGTGAGGAGAAACGAGATAGCACAAGTAAAAGGTCTACAACTGCCTGATACATTGTTGGTATTAATACTACGCTAATTCGGGAGGCACCCATTTCGCAGCGGGATTCTGTGAGCCCAGGAAGCTGAGTTGTCCTGGACTCCTGGCCTGTTTTGGAAGGAGAGGACTTCTAGCTGGTACGGGGGCGGAAGGGGGTGCGGTATGAATTAGTGGGGATGGAAACACAGCCCTGGTATTTCACAGTCTCCTTTCCTTCCCCAGCCCTGGCTTCTCAAAGAGCACTGCACGGAGGAAGAGGCAGCAGAGCCCCACGTGAGTAGGACTTGGCATTCTTCTACTTAAGATATTCCTATAAATTGTAGAACGTATGAGACATGGGTAAGGATGAGAACTGAGCCTTGGTCACTAATTTCCATTCTAAAAGCTTTATGCAAATGAACACATTTCCATCAGGCGGTGGCTCTGTGAATTGGTACTGCTGTTTTCTCTACTTTAAGGCAGGGAACACAACCCTGTTGGCCCATCCTCACCCAGATGGTAGGAGGCAGAGCTGGGGTTGGGACCCAGGCAGTTTGAGTCCAGCAGCTGAGTTTGCTAATCCCTTTGGTATATTCTCTTTGAGCATAGGGTACTGGCTAGGATCATATCATGAAAGGAGGTTGGGACTTAATTGTGGGGACCTTGAGAGCAAGGTTTAGGCTATTTTATGAGTGTTTAAGATAGTTTTCTCAACTGGGTCATTTATTTTATTTCAAATAATATGTATATCATAGAAGTAGCATAATCATTATGGAAAAATGCAGATATATACATAAAGAAAAATTTTAATTATCTGTAACTTTAGGATGTAAAGATAACAGTTGTTAATGTTTTAGTGCCTTTTTGTCTGGTTACTCTTTGTGTATGTTTCTGTGTAGTGGAGGCTGTTTTTTTGCGGGACTGATGTTACACTGCAGTGCTACTCAAATTGTGTTCCACAAACCAGCGGCATTGGCATCACTTGGATAGAAATGCCCAGCCTTGAGCCCCATTCGAGACGTTCTGATTTATAATTTCTGCGTAGGGGGTCCAGGAGGCTGCATTCCAACAAGATCCCGCAGTAATTCACATGCACGTGAAAATTCGAGAAGCTCAAGAGAGGGTCTTTTCTGGAAACTGAGGCCGAGGAAATTGACCCTGCTGGATGTCACAGATAAAACTGAGCTGGCTTCACCAAAGGCCTACTTAGTCCAATGATTTTATTCCCCCACTAATTATTGTCAACTGTCAGGGCCCCTTTCAGAATCCTGAATTGAGCAGAAGACAGCTAGCAAGTGTAGAGTCAAAATGGAGGTCGTTAGAAGTTGTGAAGATATCTCTCTCCCAAGCTTTGGGGAGTGGAATCATTGCCATCTTTTGTACTAGATCGAACCCGGGCCCCCTGCATTGGGAATGTGGCGTCTTATCCACTGCACCACCAGGGAAGTCTCCCATTTATTTCTTAAACTTTCCTATATTTATAATGATATAATTACAATTCAGATTCCTGTCTTTTTTTCATTTGAATTAGGTATGGGCTGTCAAACTATTTTTTATTGTTGTTGCAGAATCCTGGCTTTTATTAGTTCTCTTTACCTCTGTGCATAATTGTCAAAAGGGTACTTCCTGTTTAAGAAGAAACTTAACGTATTTTTATACCTTTTGTAAAAAGTTGTCCATGTCAATTTAAATATTATTGTTGCAGTCACAAAATCTTTAGGAAGACAAGCAGAGATTTTCAGAAGTTTATAAAGACTCTCACATAACAGGGCAACAACGTACGATCTCCACATGTCTGACAGTCTTCTGTTGGTAGAAATCACATCTC
This sequence comes from Mesoplodon mirus, assembly GCF_964341445.2. Classification (NCBI taxonomy): domain Eukaryota; kingdom Metazoa; phylum Chordata; class Mammalia; order Artiodactyla; family Ziphiidae; genus Mesoplodon; species Mesoplodon mirus. The sequence goes on along the minus strand of NW_028295741.1, from coordinate 1,719,532 downwards.
TAAGGATAATTTCTAACTAAAATATCATCTGCTTTACCGCAGTTGCTAAGAAATAAGAAACCCTGACAGTGGTGTTCTCAGAGCTTCCTACCTTATGACGATCTCACGAGGTGGATGCCCGTGTTCTCCCCTACTGGCAGAAGACAGAACTGAGGCGAAGAGATGTGAATAATTTGCCCAGGGTGACACTGCTAGTGAATGGCGTAGCCTGATCAGAGCCCATGCATATTGACTCCAAAACCTACTCTGACTTACATGGTCTCTGTTTACCCCATACCCAGAATAAGAATGACCCCTGTGGAAGCTGCAGGCACACTGTGAGGGGGCCACTGTGTATGGCTGGGCAGGTCATTCCTCACACAGCCACTGAGGGGGTTCACGGGGGCATCTGGTATCTGCGTGGGGCTCTGCTCATCAAGCATAATCAGCTGTAGCCACCCCGAGGACTGGGAGCCTTGGTAATTCACAATGAGCACCACGTGGGTTAGTGACTTCTTTTTCTTTAAACCAGTTTCCAGTTTGACTTCTTCTTTCCCTGTCTGTCTTGCTAGGACTCTGCACTGCCCCAGAAGGAGAGAGAAAATGAGCACATTCCAGGTGAGTAGAGCTTGCCTTTCTTGCTGTTAAAAACGCCATTTTTGTACTCAGGTTGGACACAGGTTTTCCTCTTTTTTTTCTTTTTCTTTTTTTTTTTTGATTGGAGTATAGTTGATTTACAATGTATTAATTTCAGGTGTACAGCAAAGTGATTCAGTTATACATATATATACATATATTTTCAGATTCTTTTCCCTTATAGGTTATTACAAAATATTGGGTATAGTTCCATATGGGTTTTCTCTTTCAAGGAGAGTCTAAGCATATGAGGACCTGAGTGTGCCATGTGTGCTTTTTTTAAAATTCCTGTTAAATTTAATTGGTTTCGGTTTTAATTTTTGTTTTATTTCATCATTTTTTTTTATTTTACAAGTAAAAGAAAAATTAAGGGAAATGAAGGACATCTTCCAGTCTACTGCTTACCTGCTTACAAATTAGCTGCTTTTATATTTCTGTAATCTCTTCATCATATGTATTCATGGATGTGTATTCGTATTTATAACATAGATACAGTTTTAAATTGTTTTTTTCATTTAATACTAGCTAACATTCACTTTTAATTGCTTTATCATGTTCCTGCAAACTTATGCACCTATTTTTTTTTTTTTCTGGTATGCGGGCCTCTCACTGTTGTGGCCTCTCCCGTTGCGGGGCACAGGCTCCGGACGCGCAGGCTCAGCGGCCATGGCTCACGGGCCCAGCTGCTCCGCGGCATGTGGGATCTTCCCGGACCGGGGCACGAACCCGTGTCCCCTGCATCGGCAGGCGGACTCTCAACCACTGCGCCACCAGGGGAGCCCTGCACCTATTCTTTAAACTATTCTTTATGCACAGACATTTAGTTTAAAGACTTCTCCTGTTTTAGGAGCACTACAGTGACAGTGTTCCTGATTTAACCTTTTTCTCAAAATATCTGTTCTGAAGAATATTGCCCCTTTTTGCCCTTAACATAGTAGGTTTAGGTATTCAGAATTTAAGAGGTATGTTTTACATGTGGTGCCTTGGATGTTTTTTGGTAGAATATCCAAATACGGCAGAGCACAGCAGGATCAAACTGCTGCTTCACGCAGAAAAAATCAGGTATTGTTGGAAGTTTTCTCACGACCAGAGTTAGATTCAGTCTTCCCCATGCTTGAGTCAGACCCTTTGTGTATTTTATTTACTGGTTTGTTTCTTTTTCCATCTTAGATTTTTTTCTAATCAGAGTAATGCATGACCTTAGTTTAAAAAGTCCAGTGGTACTTAAAGCACTTGTCACTGCATAGACAGCTCAGAACAATTGTATAAAGAGGTGCTTGGTTTCATCTTTGTTTTAAATATAAAGAATCGGGGTTGTGAAAAAAGGAGGAACCAACTCAGACTCACCCAGAAAACCAAGGGTCTGGAGTCAGAGTATTGCATTCAAGCGAAAGACAGAAACGGGGAAAGAGAGAGTTTTCATTCAGAGACCTGGCATGGCCTTTTGGTTAGTTTCCACATATAACACTCCTTCTCAGCTGGTTCCGACCTCAGTGAGAAAGCAGGTGCCATCAAATACTGCCAGGACTAAATTGGTAACTGTTTCTGGGGCACTTGGCAATAATAATTAAACAGTGAAAGCTTTTTAGTTCAGGATCCAGTGGTTAGAATTCTAGGGAGTTTACTTATGAGTTGTCTGAGAGCCCCAGGTAAACACACAAAGCTTTCTCTTTCATAGCTGCACGTCCAGTGAGGCTGAGGAAAGTCAGTGTGTGGCATTGGCAGGATGGAAGGAGGGGGTGCTGGGAAGTCTGCACACCTCACAGGAGCCGGAGCAACTTCCCATCCTCCTCGTCTCCTCGGGGCTGCCCCTCTTCCACTGGCCACTGGGTATAAGATTGAGGTGGTGTTGTTTGTCGTAGGAGGCGGTGACCTTCAAGGACGTGGCCGTGGCCTTCACAGAGGAGGAGCTGGGGCTGCTGGACTCGGCCCAGGATGTGATTGTGGAACACTTCGGGAACCTGGTCTCAGTGGGTGAGGACAGCCTTTCTCTGCGAGTGTCTTTGTGACCTTGGTGTTTCAAGGCTTTGGGCCTCTTGAGGTGGTTCCCTGAGTTTGGGGACCAGACTTTTGCAATTCCTGTGGGACACGAGAGGATGTCTCTGGTCTTTCCAAACAGTGTGTTTCAGGTCCTTTTCAATTATTTTGTAAAAGAACTGTAAATCGGCAGTATCTTGCTGTACCTTGTGTATTCTTCTTCAGATTTCCCTCCCTGCCATTAGTGGATCATAAAGCCAATTTATTGAGCCCTACGTGTGACTTTTTAATGAAATAAAATAGTATAGAAAATATCAGAGTTTCTTAGGAAGAGTACAACACATTGCAGCAGAAACTCTGGGCGATGGCATGAGTGGTGTGAGAGCCAGTGGGAACAGATTTCATGAAAAGAGACATTGGTTAGATATAGGTCATTCAAGCTTCGTTTTAGTAATGTATACTTTTCTACCTGTGTATCTAGGTTGTGAAATAAATGCTGTTTCTTCAGTGGGTCGTGATACAAAGTTTGAAAAACACAGCTTTCAATACCTTGAATATGCAGTTGGAACTCAAATTTCTAGTAAACTTTCGCTCTAGCCCGTTCATGTTAACTTGTGACTTTGCATGTTCTCATTCTTCAAACGAGATACAAAACATACAGAAAGAGAAGAGAGGCTTTGGTTGATGAATTCAGCAACCCAGATAGAAATTTAGGTGAGAACCAAGCAGCCGTGAGTTCCTGTGGTTAGCTCTCTATCTGTTTTGCTTCTCACCAGCCCTGTGCTGTCCATCACCTGGTCCCAGTTGGAAATCTCTTTCCAGGATTATTGCATAGTCTTTGTACTGGTCACCTGTTGCCACCCTTCTCCTCCCACAGTTTGTTCTTTAGGTGGCAAAGTGATCTTTTGTAACTTTAAGTCAGGTTATGTTCTTGTTTCAGAATTCTCTTGTGGCTTCTTTTACTTAGAATAAAAACCACTTAAAGTGGCTTCTAGAGCCTTCTGTGGGCTGCTGTTCGTTCTCCACCACCTCCCTGAATACACCACCTCTCCTCCCTCTTACCCTATCTTTTCCAGACCTGCAAAGGATGCTTCTGCCACAGAGCCTTTTCCTGGTCCTTCTCTCTGCCTGGAATACTCTTTCACCTGTAATCTTTTAGGCCTCTACTTCTTTCAGTCAGTCACCTTAAAGATGAGGAGGTGGCTGTCCTCTGACCACCCTATGGAAAATACAGTCCTCTCTTTCTTACTCTCTCTGCCCTGCCTTGTTTTGTCTCTAAGCGTTTCACTCATGTACATTTTGTTCACCTGTTTCTCACCTCTCTTTCTTCCACTGGAGGGTAATCCAGGAGTGCAGGAGGAATTCGGTCTGTTATATGTTTATTGCTCACTAGCCTCAGTGCTTAGCATAGTCTTGGTACGTGACAGGAACTCTTAAATATTTCTTGAATAAACGAATGAGTTAATGGATAGAGAAATTAGCCTTCCATGAAAATAGCTAGTAGGCGGTGAACAAATCCGAGTGAATAAGGGATATTGCTAAATGTTTTTTTGTCTTCAAATGAATTCCCAGCCTAATTCTAACTTCTCAGGTGCCCATGATGTGTGTATGTGTGTGTTTGCCTTTCTGTACAAGTTGGCCCTCATCAACTTGCACAAAAAAATATGTACAGAACCTGTAATTATAACCAAACTGAGTAAAATGCTTTCCCTGTGACTTTCCTTGAGCTCTCAGTAGCAGAGCAAATTCATTTGGGGAGGAAATACTGTTGTGAATGAGGATTCTTATGTCTACTTCTTAGGTAACCCTCCCATAGAAGGAAAGAAATTTCTATTTCCTTATCCCTTATACCAGGGGAGAACAGGTCTCAGAAAACAGCCAGCTGGTGAGTTAGCCTTTCCCTTAAAAGATTTGCCCCGCTGCGTCCCATTTGCCTCCTCCAAAGCCCACCTCACTAATAAGAAATCGATCTTTGTTAGCTGTACAAACATTTTGTGTGTGTGTGTGTGTGTGCATTTGTATGTATCTTGTAGAAGGCATTTTAGATAATGTCACCTTGAGTGCTTTGATCATTCTTTAATAGTTTCTAGTCTGTTTCTTCTCAATACTTATCACAGGCTATGGAATTTATTCCCAGCTCACTCATAAAGCCCATTCTTCACTTTGGAACTCATTCTTGTTAAAGACCAATGTATCTGTGTCCAAAAATTTTCCATGCTGTTTTTAAAGAGACAGCATTCTTCCCTAGCCTCTACATTTTGACTCCTGCTTGGCAGGGGGAGTGGAGGAACATATTAGGCAGCACAAATGCCTGAGAAGGATCCAGTGCATAGGTCTTCATGCTTTTTTTTAACCCCACTGATTCTTAGACCCTTTTTTAAAATTAATTAATTGTTGGTTGCATTGGGTCTTGGTTGCTGCATATGGGCTTTTCTCTCGTTGTGGTGAGTGGGAGCAGCTCTTCGTTGTGGTGCGCAGGCTTCTCATTGCAGTGGCTTCTCTTGTTTCAGAGCACGGTCTCTAGGAACGCGGGCTTCAGTAGTTGTGGCACGTGGGCTCAGTAGTTGTGGCTCACGGGCTTAGTTGCTCTGCGGCATGTGGGATCTTCCCGGACCAGGGCTCGAACCTGTGTCCCCTGCACTGGCAGGCAGATTATTAACCACTGTGCCACCGGGGCAGTCCCGGTTTTTAGCCCCTTTCATATCCTCCTCAGCACTAACCCCCTTGGTGTGCTGCCGCCTCGGGTGCAGCCTTTCAACTTAAGCCAAACTGTACTTTCCAGTCCTTTTCCTGTATCTGATATCTGACTTGTAAAAGCTGTTTCGCTTCTCTGACTTGGTTCAAACTTAACCTGGGATTCAGAATTGTAGAGAATCCTAGAAATCAAACTGAGTTCACCTGTGCATGCATTTCTTGAGCCCTGACTAACTGCTAGGCACTGTTAAAGCTGTGAGCACAGCAAAATGCTTGTCTTTATTGATACTGTGTTATGGTAGGAATGGCATGTAATTTTTGAAAGATGATTGAAATAGTATGTCAGAGTAGTCATTTGGTTTTAAATGGGTTTCATTAATGCTAAGTATTTGGGAGTTTAACAGACCATCTCTTGGTTTCTGTTAGTATATAAACCAGAGAACTTCATTTGTCGTGCGAAAGATAAGCTGAACCATCCTGAGGTTCATTAAAGTCCCATACTGTGTCTTAAGTGTAAAATCTTGAATCTTTGAACAAAGCTTTCACGTGTCCACATCTCTGAATTCTCTGTCCCTCTAGAAGAAAACAATCAAAGTGAGTTGAGGGCCGTTCAAGACAGAGGATCACGTGAAGAGCTTTCCTGCTGGCAAATCTGGCAACAAATTGCAAATGACTTAACCAGATGCCAAGACTCCATGATAAATAGTTGTCAGTTCCACAAACAAGGTGATTCCCCCTGCCAGATTGGGGCAGGACTCTATTCAAATTTCTGAAGATGAGAACCGTATATTAAATGATAAAGCAGGTGATCCCAGTAGTCCTGGAAATCCAAGGTTTGCAACTCTGAGAGCCCAGGATTCTTGGAGGAAAACTTCATTGGCTGAGTCACAGAATTATCAGAATAGACACCAGCAAATTTCCATGAAAAATAAACTGTGTCAGTGTAAAGAGGATGTTGACACCATCAGTTGGATTTCACATCACCTTGATGCTCATGGAGTACACAAGGGTCAAAAACCTTACGGCTACAGTGATTATAGAAAAGATAGCACGAGGGTTTCAACACTGGATCAGAATACTATGATTCACACGGGACAAAATCCTTACCAGTGTAATGAATGTAAAGAAACCTTCACCGATCTCTCCACCTTTGATCTTCACCAGCAATTACACTCAAAAGAGAAGTCTCATACGTGCAGTGAGTGTGGAAAAGGCTTCCGTTACAGCTCGGTTCTTCATATTCATCAGAGAGTTCACGTGGGAGGAGAACACAGTGAGTGTGATGAGTGTGGCAAGGAGTTCAGTCAGAGCTCCCAGCTGCAGACTCCTCAGAAAGTCCACACTGTAGAGAAACCATTCAAATGTGGGGAATGTGGGAAAGGCTTCAGTCGTAGGTCAGCACTTAACTATTCATTGTAAAGTCCACACGGGAGAGAAACCTTATAATTGTGAGGAGTGTGGGAGGGCCTTCAGTCAGGCCTCTCACCTTCAGGACCATCAGAGAGTCCACACTGGGGAGAAAGCATTCAAATGTGACACATGTGATAAGAGCTTCAGTCGGAATTCACACCTTCAGTCCCATCAGAGCGTCCATACGGGAGAGAAACCGTACAAATGTGAGGAGTGTGGGAAGGGCTTCATTTGTAGCTCAAATCTATACATTCATCAGAGGGTCCACACAGGAGAAAAACCCTACAAATGTGAGGAATGTGGGAAAGGCTTTAGTCGGCCTTCAAGTCTTCAGGCCCATCAGGGAGTCCACACTGGAGAGAAATCATACATACGTAATGTGTGTGGTAAAGGCTTTACTCTGAGTTCAAACCTTCAGGCACATCAAAGAGTCCATACAGGAGAGAAACCATACAACTGTAAGGAGTGTGGGAAGAGCTTCAGGAGGAACTCCCATTATCAAGTTCATCTGGTTGTCCACACAGGGGAGAAGCCCTATAAATGTGAGGTATGTGGGAAGGGCTTCCGTCAGAGTTCATATCTTCAAATCCATCAGAAGGCCCACAGTGTAGAGAAACCTTACAAGTGTGAGGAGCGTGGGCAGGGCTTCAATCAGAGTTCACGACTTCAGATCCACCAGCTGATCCATACCGGTGAGAAACCATACAAATGTGAAGAGTGTGGGAAGGGATTCAGTCGTAGAGCAGATCTTAAAATTCATTGCAGAATCCACACCGGAGAGAAACCGTATAATTGTGAGGAGTGTGGGAAAGTCTTCAGGCAGGCCTCAAATCTTCTGGCCCATGAGAGAGTCCACAGCAGAGAAAAACCATTCAAATGTGAAGAGTGTGGGAAGAGCTTTGGTCGGAGTTCACACCTTCAAGCCCATCAAAAAGTCCACACTGGAGAAAAGCCATACAAATGTGAGGAGTGTGGGAAGGGCTTCAAGTGGAGCCTGAACCTCGACATGCATCAGAGGGTCCACACAGGAGAGAAACCATATAAGTGTGGGGAGTGTGGGAAGCACTTCATTCAGGCCTCAAGTCTTCAGCTTCATCAAAGCGTCCACACTGGAGAGAAGCCGTACAGATGTGACAGATGCAGTAAGGTCTTCAGTCGGCCTTCACAGCTACAGTCTCATCAAAGAGTGCACACAGGGGAGAAGCCTTACAAGTGTGAGACCTGTGGTAAGAGCTTCAGTTGGCGCTCCAATCTTATAAGTCATCACAAAATGCATACTGGGGACACATTTTATGAAAGCAGCGAGAGTGGTAAGAACATCAAGGAACTGTCAGAGGATAGAAGTTCTACAAAATGTTGTTTTCAAAAAACTCACGTGCAACGTGAATTCTTGCAAGCGTCAGGTCTCATAGGAGAGAAAGTATTTTAACTTAGTTGGTGTTGAAGCAGTAGCTAAACAGATCCTAGTGTTCAGCAGAGCACACAGCAGAGATCCCTTCTGAGTGGTGCAGTAAGGGCTGCATTCAGAACTTTGACATTTATCAGATGTCACTTAGGAGATAGCACTTAGAAAGGAAAAGAGTTTGGTCTGGGCTTTAACAAAAGTGTAAGGATGAGCTAGTCAAAATTGATGTCCATGAGAATGTGCGCTCCATGAGGGCAGGGACTTGGCTGCTGAATGTACACAACCTTATCATTGACTAGTGCTTTTAGGTGTGCTCAGTACTTGTGTTTTAAATAAACCAAAAGGGGGAAATGTATAATATATGAAAGTTGTATCCAGATGGGGAAACCTGCAAAATAAAATTAATTCAGGACATGAACTTTTGTTGAAATACTGAAAACCACTGCAGAAAACCAATCTGCAATATATATTTTTTTAATTTATTTTTGGCTGCCTTGGGTCTTTATTGCTGCACGCAGGCTTTCTCTAGTTGCAGTGAGTGGGGGCTACTTTTCATTGCAGTGTGTGGGCTTCTCATTGCAGTGGCTTCTCTTTGTGGAGCACGGGCTCTAGGTGTGCAGGCTTCAGTAGTTGTGGCACGCGGCTGAGCTGCTGTGCAGCATGTGGGATCTTCCTGGACCAGGGCTCAAACCCGTGTCCCCTGCATTGGCAGGCAGATTCTTAACCACTACGCCACCAGGGAAGGGAAGCCCCCCAATCTTCAATATTAATATGCTATTAGCCTATCGCAACTGGCTCCTTGCCTCCCGCAGCCTCTGTTCTCAAGTTGGGTGGTTATTTGAGACCCCGTCTAGTTTTCCAAGGACTGTGTTCAGTAGAAATTGAACTACCTTGTGATTTTTTTTTTCTGATGGTACAGAGTGAAAAAACATGATTAACTTTGCAACAACAGTAACTGCATAGTATACAATTGATTTTTTGTCTGTCAATATTAAGGCAGGGTTTACTGTAACACTTTGAAAGTGTCACAAAAATTGTTTGTCCCTAGAAAAAAAAATTTTTAGTTGACCTTGAACTTACTGATTTCTAATTCTCTGCATTTTCATCCAGACTTTGGAATGTTTGCCTTCTAATTATTGTAGCATTTCTTCTAAAGTTCTCAGGTAGGGGCTATGCCATATTCTTCCCCCATATCCATGAGGCAAATACCCAGAAAACTTGTAGGAATCTGATAAAATTATCCAGTGTATTATTGAGACAAGAGTGACATTTATGTGCTTTTCCCTATTGGTTGCAGTAAAGCATGGTTTCAGGAAAGGAGTATATATATCAGAATATATTAGATCTCTTTGATTTAGAAATCATATAATTGGAAGTTATTGATTGTGAGATTAAAATACCAAAAAGATGAACACCACATCAATGATGTCACTAAATTTTTTAATGGAAATTAGTGTACAGCTGTAAGAATTTGAGTTTTGATAGATTCCTATATTAATCTGAAGCCGGTGAAATGATGACAGGGACTTCCCTGGTGGTACAGTGGCTAAGAATTCGCCTGCCAATGCAGGGGACACGGGTTCGAGCCCTGGTCCAGGAAGATCCCACATGCTGTGGAGCAACTAAGCCCGTGTGCCACAACTACTGAGGCTGTGTGCCACAACAACTGAAGCCTACGTGCTTAGAGCCTGTGCTCCGCAACAAGAGAAGCCACTGCAATGAGAAGCCCGCGCACCGCAACGAAGAGTAGCCCACACTCACTGCAACTAGAGAAAGCCCGCACGCAGCAACGAAGACCCAATGCAGCCCAAAATAAATAAATTAAATAAAAAGTTTATTTTAAAAATTTATGACATATCATAATCGCAGGAGATACACAATATGGGCTTTGAGAGGTCACAGATTGTAGCCTTCATAGTATAATCAACCATAAATCTTTGTTAGTGTTTGTGTATGTGTGCATGTGCACACATGTATGTGTACATGCATAAGATCATGTGTAAAGGGATACTCTTCCAGAGTGGTTTTCCTAGGCAAGGAGCATTTTGTGATATTTTTCCATTTTATAACTTCATGTTATATTTTTTTCATTGAATAGTGGGTATTGCCAAAGCAGGAAATTATTTTAATAGAATTTGAAAAAGTATTAAATAATTATCCCTTGCAGTTAAGACCTCATATGATTGTTCTATATTGTCATAAGGCATATAAGATCAAAATTATGGTATGAACTCTGGAAGCCAATTTCAAAAACAAAACAGTTCTCAGATTATTTTGCATACACAGAAAAATTCATGAGTTTCAATAGTTGAAGCTTTATTATTTATGCTGTGCTTTAACTACAGATCCATAATAGGGAGAGGGAAAATCCTGGAGCTAGAAACAAAAGTGGATATACCTACAGTGTGGAGGTTTAAAAAAAAAAGTTTCTCTTGTTGAAAAGATGCACATGAGGAGAGAACTGAGCATAATAGCAGAGGACCCTCTGGATGTGGAACCAGTAAGGACAAAGCAGGTTTGGATGGCATTCCATATGCAGACCAATGGTGGTATTTTTAATATAGTTGGTTAAAGGGCTTTATTTAGCAAGTTACAGTTGACCCTTGAACAATATGGGTTTGAACTGGGCAGGTCCACTTATATGCAGGGTTTTTTTTTTAATAGTAATTACTACAGTACTACATGATCTGTGGTTGGTTGAACCCATGGTTGCAGAATTGCAGATACAGAGGAACCACGGATATGGAAGTCTGACCATAAGTTATTTATACAGATCTGTCTACCCATCCATCCATCCGTCCACCCATCTGTAGAGAGAGAGAGGGAGTGAGTGCACGTGCTAGGTATTTACAGAAGTAGATATGGAAGTGCGAGGATATACAAACACACGCATGTGTATGTCATGTATATAAGCATGTATATCCACGTTTCTATTTCAGGGCTGGAGCAAGGAAAGTGTAGAATGATCCTGGAGAAAATTTACTGTGCCAGAAAGTAGGAAAGAGTGGTGGGACGTGTAAGAAGATCCAGCTTGAAGAGACTCACACTGGGTAAATCTGAGCAATTTGACCCTAAAATAAATAATTATCATACAGAATATGAATAAAAAAAGAGGAAGGGAGGGAAGGAAGGGCTCTCATAATAGAATGCCAAACCATAAACATATAGAAGGAATGACGTAATGTAAAAATCATTATTTACAACCATCATAGTAATGATAGGTTCTGGCAAGAGTAATCAATGAATTATAAAACTACTGGTTGAAAGTTTACAAGGAGCAGGATGCTACAAAACCCCAAATATCTCTCCACAAAGTATTGATCACAACAAGAAATACAGTAGGTATAAATTTGGTGAACACTACCTTAGCCAAGAGGTGAACATTATCAATAACAGAACAAACGAACGTTTTAGATCTCTGGGGTATGATATACTGAGAAGGACGCAACGTTGCTTCAGGATTATTTCTGACAGAAATAAACAACCAGATCTTATCACAAGGAAGCATCCACGTTGAGAGTCTCCTGTTTCACAGTTATGACCACAGGGAGCATAACTGGCCAAAGGTCCCAGCTGCTGCTCTTAAATCCATCACCACGTTTGCCTGGAGGCCGGCCTTGCCCCTGATTGCTCCTAGTCAGCACAGCAGGGATCCTAAGGCAGGCCATTTCTTGGAGACCAGGATTCCTCTGTCCAGTGACCTTTTTTCAAGGACTCTGACAGCCTTGAAGGATTTTACGTAGATGACAAGGCAGTCTCGGATGATTTACCAAATCTTTCTTCCAAATCTTCACTCAGGGTCAGACTTGCACTATGCGCTGATAGTTCTGCCAGCCTTCCAGAGCTCCCTGCCATTTTCTCTCCGATGTTTCCCCTAATGAAATATTTGTTCATTAAAGTCTTTCTCAGCACTTTGCCGTCTAGTTCTTGGAGGACCAGGACAAGCCCCAAACCCTAGAAGCATCCCTTTTTGGCTCTTTCTAGTAACCTTCCTTTCCATATGGTAGCCACTAATTTGTAATGGTGTAGATTCACTTAGCCTATTTTGTACTTGATATAAATGGAGTCATGTAATAGGTGCTATTTTGTGTTGGCTTCATTTGCTCCACAGTATATCCATGACATTTATCCATATTGATGGGAGTGGATACCGTTGATTCATTTTCATTGGTGGATATTATTGCAGTGTGTAAACATATCAAAATCTATTTATTAATCCCATTATTGGTGGGTATTGGGTACTTCCCCATTCTTGGCTATCACAGTTAGTGGTGATGTGAGCAATCTAGAATGTGCCTTGTGCACTTGTTTGAGGGATATTTCTATGGGTGGAACCAAAGGGTTATAGGGTATATGTTCAACTTTGGTAGATACAGTTGACCCTTGAAGAATGCATGGGCATGAGGGATGCATCTGAGTCTTTTATTCCATAGATGTTTTTTAAAATCTCTCTCACTTTTGGCCCAAGAGTGCTGCGTTTGGGTTTACGGTGTTTCTTAACTTTGAAATAGTCCAATTTTTCAATATTTTCTTTCACAGTTGGTGATTTTTTTGGTCTTAAGAAATTCTTCCTACTCCAAGGCAAAAAGGCTGTTATCTTACGTTTCTTTCCTAAAGCATCATTGTTTACTTTTCAAATTTAAGTCTGCAGATCTTCTGGAATTTATATTTTTATATCCTATGCAGTAATGACTAATATTTTTCCCATATGGATATCCAGCTGACTGAGAACCAATAGTTGACCCTTGGACAACATGGGTTTAAACTACACAAGTGCACTTATACGAGGATTTTTTTTTAATAGTAAATACTGCACTACTACACGATCCAAGGTTGGTTCAATCCTCAGATGCAGAATTGCCGATTATGGAGAAACCGTGTACGTACAGAGGACTGGCTATAAGTTATACTTGGATTTTCAACTTAGCAGAGGGTTGGCACCCCTAACCCCCTTGAACCCTAGTTCAAGGATCAACTGTATTAACAAGAGTTCTTTCCCCTCTCTGCTGCAGTGTTTTCTTTTCTTTCTTTTTTCTTTTGGCCGTGCTGCGTGGCTTGCAGGATCTCAGTTCCCTGACCAGGGATTGAACCAGGGTCACCACAGTGAAAGCGCCAAATCCTTACCACTAGACCACCAGGGAGCTCCCTGCAGTGTTTTCTTTTTACACGTTGTTATAATGTCTGTTTCAACATGGATTTTGATGTCTATTATCTTGTCTATCCTTGAGCAAACACCAGACTATCTTATATTGTAGATTTATAGTAAGGTTTAATGTGACTAATATCTTTCTTTTCATTCTTCTTTCAGATTGTCCCAGCTCTTCTTTTATTTTTTATTTTTATGTTTTTTTAGATGTTGGGGGTAGGAGTTTATTTACTTATTTTTGCTGTGTTGGGTCTTCGTTTCTGTGCGAGGGCTTTCTTTAGTTGTGGCAAGCGGGGGCCACTCCTCATCGTGGTGCGTGGGCCTCACTATCACGGCCTCTTGTTGGGGAGCACAGGCTCCAGACGCGCAGGCTCAGTACGTGGCTCACGGGCCTAGTTGCTCCGTGGCATGTGGGATCTTCCCAGACCAGGGCTCAAACCCGTGTCCCCTGCATTAGCAGGCAGATTCTCAACCACTGCGCCACCAGGGAAGCCCCCAGCTCTTCTTGTAGCTCTTTGCTTTCCCACATAATATTTGTAAACATCTCATCAATTTCCAAGGGAAAAAATGCTGATGTTTTTATTGGGGTTTGATTGAGCCTATAGATCATTTTGAGGATTACTGATATCTTTGTAATATTGAATCTTCAAGCCATGAATATCACTATTTTTAAGAACTTCTCTTGGAGAAAAATAAAAGTGGATCCCATGTAATAAAATGTACATAAATAGACTCCAAAATATTTAAAGGACCTACGTGTGAAAGATAAGTCTAGAAAGTTAATTTTTAAAAGGTAGAAATATATTTTTTCACCTGAGGAGTTTCAGAAGCACAGATATTAAGAAATTATTGGTTTATTATCTTATAATTAAAGATTTCTATTCCATGAAGAACACAATAGAAAAATTTTAGAAACACGTGCCCAATTAGGAAAGGATACTTGTAATTGGTAAAACTGAAAAGGTATTAATAATCAGAATATGTAATAGAAATGAGGAAGAAAAAGATAGCATCCACATTAGAAAATGGGGCAAAAGTTTTAAGTAGACACTTATAGATGAAGCTACCAAGCATTTGAAAAAAAGATCAAACTTATTAGAAATCAGAGAAATTTAACTAAAACAAGATACTACTATACATTTAATACACTAGCAAAACGGTGATGAGTCGTCCAAATGAAGGTAAGTGGTTGCACAAAAACCTGACGTGCAACTCTTTGGTAATCTGGACTGGTGTAGCCGTTCAGGAAGTCAATCTGGCTATATTATTAAAGTATACATATTTGCTATGAAATAATTTCACTCGGGTATGTGTTCCAAAGAAATTCTCAGATACGTCTATAAACAAATGTAAGAAGATGTTTATTTTATTATCATTGGCATGGCAGTTGGAAGAGTACAGGTAAAATGTGGGTGCAGAAAATGGAACTCTATGAAACAAATTAGATAGAGGGGTGAATGTTTTTTTTGTTTGTTTGTTTTTCTGCGGTACGTGGGCCTCTCGCTGTTGTGGCCTCTCCCGCTGTGGAGCACAGGCTCCGGACGTGCAGGCTCAGCAGCCATGGCTCACGGGCCCAGCCGCTCCACGGCATGTGGGATTTTCCCAGACTGGGGCATGAACCCGCGTCCCCTGCATCGGCAGGCAGACTCTCAACCACTGTGCCACCAGGGAAGCCTGGATGGGTGAATCTTAAAAATATACTCCTGAATGAAGGAAATAAACACCAGAATGAATTTTATGACACAATATTATTTATATGAATTGAAAATATACACAAGTGCACATTTTGCACAAGAACACACCCAAAAGAAAACACATCAAACAAATTAGAATGGTAGCTTACGGGGTAGAGAAGGGAGTGGAGGGTGCCATAGGGAACAGGAGGTGAATAAATAAAACTTAATCATGTTACCGTATTTCATCATGCTATATCCAAGATTTCACTTTCCTTGTAGTGGAAAGAAATCCTGTGTGCTATGTTGGCTTAAGTCAGGAATAGTTCTTGGAGGATATTTTCCTGAAAGAATTTGGAACACATTTTTGAAAAAATCTTTGTTTATACTATGGATGATCTTTTTTTGTTTGTTTTGTTTGTTTCTTTAATTTCTGTTTTGTGGGTGTGTGTGGGATCTACTTTATTTTTGTATTTCATTCATCTGATCTTATATTTTTCCATCTGCCTTCTTCAGTTTTATTATTCATTTATTAATTTCCTGAAATGGATGTTTTCTGAATCAATTTTCAACTTCCTTTCTACTTTATTTGTTTTGTTTTGTTTTGTTTTTGTTTTCCTTGCTGTACGCGGGCCTCTCACTGTTGTGGCCTCTCCCGTTGCGGAGCACAGGCTCCGGACGCCCAGGCTCAGCGGCCATGGCTCACGGGCCCAGCCGCTCTGTGGTATGTGGGATCTTCCCGGACCAGGGCACGAACCCATGTCCCCTGCATCGGCAGGCGGACTCTCAACCACTGCGCCACCAGGGAAGCCCCCCTTGCTACTTTAATATATGCTTTTAAGGCTCAACATTTCCCTCTATGTATGTGTTCCAATCTCCAGATCCAATTATGAATTTGAATGTTTCTCTTCATGGTTCTGTCAATGTTTGCTTTATAAAGTATCAGCTGAAGTTATTAGTTTCTGAGAATTTGAAACTTTTATGACTGTGAAGTGTCCCTCCGTATGTCAAGTAATGCTTTTTCCTTCCCCTTAAAGTTCACTTGGTCAAATAGCAATGTCACAGATTTTATAATTACAGAAATAACTTGAGACCTAGGATGTTGATGTCTGTCTCTAGAAAGGATTTTCCCTTGCTTCTGCACGGGTTGTAAGATGCTAACAAAACACGTTCACCTTTACACAATTTCAGGGAATGAGGTGTTTTGGCGTTTGGCTTCAGTCCCTGCCAAAGAAAGCCCAGTTTCCTTCTCCCCTTATTCCAATGGTGAAACTCTTTGGGGTTTACCAGGAAGCCTTCGTGGCTGTTAATGCTTTTATGTCGCTTAGCCTCTTGAAGACGTCCAAAATTCGACTGAGTTTGTACGCCTTTCAATGAACAGAATCTACACTCTTCTGAGGCCTACACAGTAGAACGGCAAGACGGCCTGAGACCTTCTCAGGGATTCCGGAAAGTGAAAACCAGAGTGAAAACATGTAGTCCAGAGCTCGTGCCGGTAGACACCCCCGCACCCACCCTTGCATTCTGGGACATGTAGTCCAGAGCTCGTAAACTCGTGTAGCCCCATATACTGCAGCTACAGTAACGCCTCGCTGTAAAGGTTTACCCGCGGAATTCTGGGAAATATGGTCCAGGAGTTCCGGGTTAGTCGCAGGCACTTCCGCCCCAGGAGGACACGTAGCAGCCATGTTCTGCCTGGTGACGGTGTTTCAGGTCCGCTCTTCACGACCCATTCAAGCTTCCCCTTTGCAGACCTTTCATTTGGGGAGAAAGAGGAGGAGCGGCTAAAAGCGGAGGTTTGAGGGCCTGGAGTGGTGATGTACGTCCCGCGGGCGGAGCTTCTTTGCGTTTGGTAACGTAGCCGGGATGGGGTGGGCTCAGGTCGTGCCGCCTGGGGTTTGAGGGTCTCCCCGGTTTTCTTCACCCCTAACCTGACCCCGTCCCCCACCTATGAGCTAGCCCTACCGCTTCATACGGCGTCACACTGGGTGAGTTGCTTAACTCCTCTGTGCCTCCGTTGCTGTTCGGTAAAAGGGGGGAAAAAGGAATGCCTTGTTAATATAGTGTTGTGAGGAGAAACGAGATAGCACAAGTAAAAGGTCTACAACTGCCTGATACATTGTTGGTATTAATACTACGCTAATTCGGGAGGCACCCATTTCGCAGCGGGATTCTGTGAGCCCAGGAAGCTGAATTGTCCTGGACTCCTGGCCTGTTTTGGAAGGAGAGGACTTCTAGCTGGTACGGGGGCGGAAGGGGGTGCGGTATGAATTAGTGGGGATGGAAACACAGCCCTGGTATTTCACAGTCTCCTTTCCTTCCCCAGCCCTGGCTTCTCAAAAAGCACTGCGCGGAGGAAGAGGCAGCAGAGCCCCACGTGAGTAGGACTTGGCATTCTTCCTACTTAAGATATTCCTATAAATTGTAGAACGTATGAGACATGGGTAAGGATGAGAACTGAGCCTTGGTCACTAATTTCCATTCTAAAAGCTTTATGCAAATGAACACATTTCCATCAGGCGGTGGCTCTGTGAATTGGTACTGCTGTTTTCTCTACTTTAAGGCAGGGAACACAACCCTGTTGGCCCATCCTCACCCAGATGGTAGGAGGCAGAGCTGGGGTTGGGACCCAGGCAGTTTGAGTCCAGCAGCTGAGTTTGCTAATCCCTTTGGTATATTCTCTTTGAGCATAGGGTACTGGCTAGAATCATATCATGAAAGGAGGTTGGGACTTAATTGTGGGGACCTTGAGAGCAAGGTTTAGGCTATTTTATGAGTGTTTAAGATAGTTTTCTCAACTGGGTCATTTATTTTATTTCAAATAATATGTATATCATAGAAGTAGCATAATCATTATGGAAAAATGCAGATATATACATAAAGAACAATTTTAATTATCTGTAACTTTAGGATGTAAAGACAACAGTTGTTAATGTTCTAGTGCCTTTTTGTCTGGTTACTCTTTGTGTATGTTTCTGTGTAGTGGAGGCTGTTTTTTGTGGGACTGATGTTACACTGCAGTGCTACTCAAATTGTGTTCCACAAACCAGCGGCATTGGCATCACTTGGATAGAAATGCCCAGCCTTGAGCCCCATTCGAGACGTTCTGATTTATAATTTCTGCGTAGGGGGTCCAGGAGGCTGCATTCCAACAAGATCCCGCAGTAATTCACATGCACGTGAAAATTCGAGAAGCTCAAGAGAGGGTCTTTTCTGGAAACTGAGGCCGAGGAAATTGACCCTGCTGGATGTCACAGATAAAACTGAGCTGGCTTCACCAAAGGCCTACTTAGTCCAATGATTTTATTCCCCCACTAATTATTGTCAACTGTCAGGGCCCCTTTCAGAATCCTGAATTGAGCAGAAGACAGCTAGCAAGTGTAGAGTCAAAATGGAGGTCGTTAGAAGTTGTGAAGATATCTCTCTCCCAAGCTTTGGGGAGTGGAATCATTGCCATCTTTTGTACTAGATCGAACCCGGGCCTCCTGCATTGGGAATGTGGCGTCTTATCCACTGCACCACCAGGGAAGTCTCCCAATTATTTCTTAAACTTTCCTATATTTATAATGATATAATTACAATTCAGATTCCTGTCTTTTTTTCATTTGAATTAGGTATGGACTGTCAAACTATTTTTTATTGTTGTTGCAGAATCCTGGCTTTTATTAGTTCTCTTTACCTCTGTGCATAATTGTCAAAAGGGTACTTCCTGTTTAAAAAGAAACAACGTATTTTTATACCTTTTGTAAAAAGTTGTCCATGTCAATTTAAATATTATTGTTGCAGTCACAAAATCTTTAGGAAGACAAGCAGAGATTTTCAGAAGTCTATAAAGACTCTCACATAACAGGGCAACAACGTACGACCTCCACATGTCTGACAGTCTTCTGTTGGTAGAAATCACATCTCTAAGGATAATTTCTAACTAAAATATCATCTGCTTTACCGCAGTTGCTAAGAAATAAGAAACCCTGACAGTGGTGTTCTCAGAGCTTCCTACCTTATGACGATCTCACGAGGTGGATGCCCGTGTTCTCCCCTACTGGCAGAAGACAGAACAGAGGCGAAGAGATGTGAATAATTTGCCCAGGGTGACACTGCTAGTGAATGGCGTAGCCTGATCAGAGCCCATGCATATTGACTCCAAAACCTACTCTGACTTACATGGTCTCTGTTTACCCCATACCCAGAATAAGAATGACCCCTGTGGAAGCTGCAGGCACACTGTGAGGGGGCCACTGTGTATGGCTGGGCAGGTCATTCCTCACACAGCCACTGAGGGGGTTCACGGGGGCATCTGGTATCTGCGTGGGGCTCTGCTCATCAAGCATAATCAGCTGTAGCCACCCCGAGGACTGGGAGCCTTGGTAATTCACAATGAGCACCACGTGGGTTAGTGACTTCTTTTTCTTTAAACCAGTTTCCAGTTTGACTTCTTCTTTCCCTGTCTGTCTTGCTAGGACTCTGCACTGCCCCAGAAGGAGAGAGAAAATGAGCACATTCCAGGTGAGTAGAGCTTGCCTTTCTTGCTGTTAAAAACGCCATTTTTGTACTCAGGTTGGACACAGGTTTTCCTCTTTTTTTCTTTTTCTTTTTTTTTTTTGATTGGAGTATAGTTGATTTACAATGTATTAATTTCAGGTGTACAGCAAAGTGATTCAGTTATACATATATATACATATATTTTCAGATTATTTTCCCTTATAGGTTATTACGAAATATTGGGTATAGTTCCATATGGGTTTTCTCTTTCAAGGAGAGTCTAAGCATATGAGGACCTGAGTGTGCCATGTGTGCTTTTTTTAAAATTCCTGTTAAATTTAATTGGTTTCGGTTTTAATTTTTGTTTTATTTCATCATTTTTTTTATTTTACAAGTAAAAGAAAAATTAAGGGAAATGAAGGACATCTTCCAGTCTACTGCTTACCTGCTTACAAATTAGCTGCTTTTATATTTCTGTAATCTCTTCATCATATGTATTCATGGATGTGTATTCGTATTTATAACATAGATACAGTTTTAAATTGTTTTTTTCATTTAATACTAGCTAACATTCACTTTTAATTGCTTTATCATGTTCCTGCAAACTTATGCACCTATTTTTTTTTTTTTCTGGTATGCGGGCCTCTCACTGTTGTGGCCTCTCCCGTTGCGGGGCACAGGCTCCGGACGCGCAGGCTCAGCGGCCATGGCTCACGGGCCCAGCTGCTCCGCGGCATGTGGGATCTTCCCGGACCGGGGCACGAACCCGTGTCCCCTGCATCGGCAGGCGGACTCTCAACCACTGCGCCACCAGGGGAGCCCTGCACCTATTCTTTAAACTATTCTTTATGCACAGACATTTAGTTTAAAGACTTCTCCTGTTTTAGGAGCACTACAGTGACAGTGTTCCTGATTTAACCTTTTTCTCAAAATATCTGTTCTGAAGAATATTGCCCCTTTTTGCCCTTAACATAGTAGGTTTAGGTATTCAGAATTTAAGAGGTATGTTTTACATGTGGTGCCTTGGATGTTTTTTGGTAGAATATCCAAATACGGCAGAGCACAGCAGGATCAAACTGCTGCTTCACGCAGAAAAAATCAGGTATTGTTGGAAGTTTTCTCACGACCAGAGTTAGATTCAGTCTTCCCCATGCTTGAGTCAGACCCTTTGTGTATTTTATTTACTGGTTTGTTTCTTTTTCCATCTTAGATTTTTTTCTAATCAGAGTAATGCATGACCTTAGTTTAAAAAGTCCAGTGGTACTTAAAGCACTTGTCACTGCATAGACAGCTCAGAACAATTGTATAAAGAGGTGCTTGGTTTCATCTTTGTTTTAAATATAAAGAATCGGGGTTGTGAAAAAAGGAGGAACCAACTCAGACTCACCCAGAAAACCAAGGGTCTGGAGTCAGAGTATTGCATTCAAGCGAAAGACAGAAACGGGGAAAGAGAGAGTTTTCATTCAGAGACCTGGCATGGCCTTTTGGTTAGTTTCCACATATAACACTCCTTCTCAGCTGGTTCCGACCTCAGTGAGAAAGCAGGTGCCATCAAATACTGCCAGGACTAAATTGGTAACTGTTTCTGGGGCACTTGGCAATAATAATTAAACAGTGAAAGCTTTTTAGTTCAGGATCCAGTGGTTAGAATTCTAGGGAGTTTACTTATGAGTTGTCTGAGAGCCCCAGGTAAACACACAAAGCTTTCTCTTTCATAGCTGCACGTCCAGTGAGGCTGAGGAAAGTCAGTGTGTGGCATTGGCAGGATGGAAGGAGGGGGTGCTGGGAAGTCTGCACACCTCACAGGAGCCGGAGCAACTTCCCATCCTCCTCGTCTCCTCGGGGCTGCCCCTCTTCCACTGGCCACTGGGTATAAGATTGAGGTGGTGTTGTTTGTCGTAGGAGGTGGTGACCTTCAAGGACGTGGCCGTGGCCTTCACAGAGGAGGAGCTGGGGCTGCTGGACTCGGCCCAGGATGTGATGGTGGAACACTTCGGGAACCTGGTCTCAGTGGGTGAGGACAGCCTTTCTCTGCGAGTGTCTTTGTGACCTTGGTGTTTCAAGGCTTTGGGCCTCTTGAGGTGGTTCCCTGAGTTTGGGGACCAGACTTTTGCAATTCCTGTGGGACACGAGAGGATGTCTCTGGTCTTTCCAAACAGTGTGTTTCAGGTCCTTTTCAATTATTTTGTAAAAGAACTGTAAATCGGCAGTATCTTGCTGTACCTTGTGTATTCTTCTTCAGATTTCCCTCCCTGCCATTAGTGGATCATAAAGCCAATTTATTGAGCCCTACGTGTGACTTTTTAATGAAATAAAATAGTATAGAAAATATCAGAGTTTCTTAGGAAGAGTACAACACATTGCAGCAGAAACTCTGGGCGATGGCATGAGTGGTGTGAGAGCCAGTGGGAACAGATTTCATGAAAAGAGACATTGGTTAGATATAGGTCATTCAAGCTTCGTTTTAGTAATGTATACTTTTCTACCTGTGTATCTAGGTTGTGAAATAAATGCTGTTTCTTCAGTGGGTCGTGATACAAAGTTTGAAAAACACAGCTTTCAATACCTTGAATATGCAGTTGGAACTCAAATTTCTAGTAAACTTTCGCTCTAGCCCGTTCATGTTAACCTGTGACTTTGCATGTTCTCATTCTTCAAACGAGATACAAAACATATAGAAAGAGAAGAGAGGCTTTGGTTGATGAATTCAGCAACCCAGATAGAAATTTAGGTGAGAACCAAGCAGCCGTGAGTTCCTGTGGTTAGCTCTCTATCTGTTTTGCTTCTCACCAGCCCTGTGCTGTCCATCACCTGGTCCCAGTTGGAAATCTCTTTCCAGGATTATTGCATAGTCTTTGTACTGGTCACCTGTTGCCACCCTTCTCCTCCCACAGTTTGTTCTTTAGGTGGCAAAGTGATCTTTTGTAACTTTAAGTCAGGTTATGTTCTTGTTTCAAAATTCTCTTGTGGCTTCTTTTACTTAGAATAAAAACCACTTAAAGTGGCTTCTAGAGCCTTCTGTGGGCTGCTGTTCGTTCTCCACCACCTCCCTGAATACACCACCTCTCCTCCCTCTTACCCTATCTTTTCCAGACCTGCAAAGGATGCTTCTGCCACAGAGCCTTTTCCTGGTCCTTCTCTCTGCCTGGAATACTCTTTCACCTGTAATCTTTTAGGCCTCTACTTCTTTCAGTCAGTCACCTTAAAGATGAGGAGGTGGCTGTCCTCTGACCACCCTATGGAAAATACAGTCCTCTCTTTCTTACTCTCTCTGCCCTGCCTTGTTTTGTCTCTAAGCGTTTCACTCATGTACATTTTGTTCACCTGTTTCTCACCTCTCTTTCTTCCACTGGAGGGTAATCCAGGAGTGCAGGAGGAATTCGGTCTGTTATATGTTTATTGCTCACTAGCCTCAGTGCTTAGCATAGTCTTGGTACATGACAGGAACTCTTAAATATTTCTTGAATAAACGAATGAGTTAATGGATAGAGAAATTAGCCTTCCATGAAAATAGCTAGTAGGCGGTGAACAAATCCGAGTGAATAAGGGATATTGCTAAATGTTTTTTTGTCTTCAAATGAATTCCCAGCCTAATTCTAACTTCTCAGGTGCCCATGATGTGTGTATGTGTGTGTTTGCCTTTCTGTACAAGTTGGCCCTCATCAACTTGCACAAAAAAATATGTACAGAACCTGTAATTATAACCAAACTGAGTAAAATGCTTTCCCTGTGACTTTCCTTGAGCTCTCAGTAGCAGAGCAAATTCATTTGGGGAGGAAATACTGTTGTGAATGAGGATTCTTATGTCTACTTCTTAGGTAACCCTCCCATAGAAGGAAAGAAATTTCTATTTCCTTATCCCTTATACCAGGGGAGAACAGGTCTCAGAAAACAGCCAGCTGGTGAGTTAGCCTTTCCCTTAAAAGATTTGCCCCGCTGCGTCCCATTTGCCTCCTCCAAAGCCCACCTCACTAATAAGAAATCGATCTTTGTTAGCTGTACAAACATTTTGTGTGTGTGTGTGTGTGTGCATTTGTATGTATCTTGTAGAAGGCATTTTAGATAATGTCACCTTGAGTGCTTTGATCATTCTTTAATAGTTTCTAGTCTGTTTCTTCTCAATACTTATCACAGGCTATGGAATTTATTCCCAGCTCACTCATAAAGCCCATTCTTCACTTTGGAACTCATTCTTGTTAAAGACCAATGTATCTGTGTCCAAAAATTTTCCATGCTGTTTTTAAAGAGACAGCATTCTTCCCTAGCCTCTACATTTTGACTCCTGCTTGGCAGGGGGAGTGGAGGAACATATTAGGCAGCACAAATGCCTGAGAAGGATCCAGTGCATAGGTCTTCATGCTTTTTTTTAACCCCACTGATTCTTAGACCCTTTTTTAAAATTAATTAATTGTTGGTTGCATTGGGTCTTGGTTGCTGCATATGGGCTTTTCTCTCGTTGTGGTGAGTGGGAGCAGCTCTTCGTTGTGGTGCGCAGGCTTCTCATTGCAGTGGCTTCTCTTGTTTCAGAGCACGGTCTCTAGGAACGCGGGCTTCAGTAGTTGTGGCACGTGGGCTCAGTAGTTGTGGCTCACGGGCTTAGTTGCTCTGCGGCATGTGGGATCTTCCCGGACCAGGGCTCGAACCTGTGTCCCCTGCACTGGCAGGCAGATTATTAACCACTGTGCCACCGGGGCAGTCCCGGTTTTTAGCCCCTTTCATATCCTCCTCAGCACTAACCCCCTTGGTGTGCTGCCGCCTCGGGTGCAGCCTTTCAACTTAAGCCAAACTGTACTTTCCAGTCCTTTTCCTGTATCTGATACCTGACTTGTAAAAGCTGTTTCGCTTCTCTGACTTGGTTCAAACTTAACCTGGGATTCAGAATTGTAGAGAATCCTAGAAATCAAACTGAGTTCACCTGTGCATGCATTTCTTGAGCCCTGACTAACTGCTAGGCACTGTTAAAGCTGTGAGCACAGCAAAATGCTTGTCTTTATTGATACTGTGTTATGGTAGGAATGGCATGTAATTTTTGAAAGATGATTGAAATAGTATGTCAGAGTAGTCATTTGGTTTTAAATGGGTTTCATTAATGCTAAGTATTTGGGAGTTTAACAGACCATCTCTTGGTTTCTGTTAGTATATAAACCAGAGAACTTCATTTGTCGTGCGAAAGATAAGCTGAACCATCCTGAGGTTCATTAAAGTCCCATACTGTGTCTTAAGTGTAAAATCTTGAATCTTTGAACAAAGCTTTCACGTGTCCACATCTCTGAATTCTCTGTCCCTCTAGAAGAAAACAATCAAAGTGAGTTGAGGGCCGTTCAAGACAGAGGATCACGTGAAGAGCTTTCCTGCTGGCAAATCTGGCAACAAATTGCAAATGACTTAACCAGATGCCAAGACTCCATGATAAATAGTTGTCAGTTCCACAAACAAGGTGATTCCCCCTGCCAGATTGGGGCAGGACTCTATTCAAATTTCTGAAGATGAGAACCGTATATTAAATGATAAAGCAGGTGATCCCAGTAGTCCTGGAAATCCAAGGTTTGCAACTCTGAGAGCCCAGGATTCTTGGAGGAAAACTTCATTGGCTGAGTCACAGAATTATCAGAATAGACACCAGCAAATTTCCATGAAAAATAAACTGTGTCAGTGTAAAGAGGATGTTGACACCATCAGTTGGATTTCACATCACCTTGATGCTCATGGAGTACACAAGGGTCAAAAACCTTACGGCTACAGTGATTATAGAAAAGATAGCACGAGGGTTTCAACACTGGATCAGAATACTATGATTCACACGGGACAAAATCCTTACCAGTGTAATGAATGTAAAGAAACCTTCACCGATCTCTCCACCTTTGATCTTCACCAGCAATTACACTCAAAAGAGAAGTCTCATACGTGCAGTGAGTGTGGAAAAGGCTTCCGTTACAGCTCGGTTCTTCATATTCATCAGAGAGTTCACGTGGGAGGAGAACACAGTGAGTGTGATGAGTGTGGCAAGGAGTTCAGTCAGAGCTCCCAGCTGCAGACTCCTCAGAAAGTCCACACTGTAGAGAAACCATTCAAATGTGGGGAATGTGGGAAAGGCTTCAGTCGTAGGTCAGCACTTAACTATTCATTGTAAAGTCCACACGGGAGAGAAACCTTATAATTGTGAGGAGTGTGGGAGGGCCTTCAGTCAGGCCTCTCACCTTCAGGACCATCAGAGAGTCCACACTGGGGAGAAACCATTCAAATGTGACACATGTGATAAGAGCTTCAGTCGGAATTCACACCTTCAGTCCCATCAGAGAGTCCATACGGGAGAGAAACCGTACAAATGTGAGGAGTGTGGGAAGGGCTTCATTTGTAGCTCAAATCTATACATTCATCAGAGGGTCCACACAGGAGAAAAACCCTACAAATGTGAGGAATGTGGGAAAGGCGTTAGTCGGCCTTCAGGTCTTCAGGCCCATCAGGGAGTCCACACTGGAGAGAAATCATACATACATAATGTGTGTGGTAAAGGCTTTACTCTGAGTTCAAACCTTCAGGCACATCAAAGAGTCCATACAGGAGAGAAACCATACAACTGTAAGGAGTGTGGGAAGAGCTTCAGGAGGAACTCCCATTATCAAGTTCATCTGGTTGTCCACACAGGGGAGAAGCCCTATAAATGTGAGGTATGTGGGAAGGGCTTCCGTCAGAGTTCATATCTTCAAATCCATCAGAAGGCCCACAGTGTAGAGAAACCTTACAAGTGTGAGGAGTGTGGGCAGGGCTTCAATCAGAGTTCACGACTTCAGATCCACCAGCTGATCCATACCGGTGAGAAACCATACAAATGTGAAGAGTGTAGGAAGGGATTCAGTCGTAGAGCAGATCTTAAAATTCATTGCAGAATCCACACCGGAGAGAAACCGTATAATTGTGAGGAGTGTGGGAAAGTCTTCAGGCAGGCCTCAAATCTTCTGGCCCATGAGAGAGTCCACAGCAGAGAAAAACCATTCAAATGTGAAGAGTGTGGGAAGAGCTTTGGTCGGAGTTCACACCTTCAAGCCCATCAAAAAGTCCACACTGGAGAAAAGCCATACAAATGTGAGGAGTGTGGGAAGGGCTTCAAGTGGAGCCTGAACCTCGACATGCATCAGAGGGTCCACACAGGAGAGAAACCATATAAGTGTGGGGAGTGTGGGAAGCACTTCATTCAGGCCTCAAGTCTTCAGCTTCATCAAAGCGTCCACACTGGAGAGAAGCCGTACAGATGTGACAGATGCAGTAAGGTCTTCAGTCGGCCTTCACAGCTACAGTCTCATCAAAGAGTGCACACAGGGGAGAAGCCTTACAAGTGTGAGACCTGTGGTAAGAGCTTCAGTTGGCGCTCCAATCTTATAAGTCATCACAAAATGCATACTGGGGACACATTTTATGAAAGCAGCGAGAGTGGTAAGAACATCAAGGAACTGTCAGAGGATAGAAGTTCTACAAAATGTTGTTTTCAAAAAACTCACGTGCAACGTGAATTCTTGCAAGCATCAGGTCTCATAGGAGAGAAAGTATTTTAACTTAGTTGGTGTTGAAGCAGTAGCTAAACAGATCCTAGTGTTCAGCAGAGCACACAGCAGAGATCCCTTCTGAGTGGTGCAGTAAGGGCTGCATTCAGAACTTTGACATTTATCAGATGTCACTTAGGAGATAGCACTTAGAAAGGAAAAGAGTTTGGTCTGGGCTTTAACAAAAGTGTAAGGATGAGCTAGTCAAAATTGATGTCCATGAGAATGTGCGCTCCATGAGGGCAGGGACTTGGCTGCTGAATGTACACAACCTTATCATTGACTAGTGCTTTTAGGTGTGCTCAGTACTTGTGTTTTAAATAAACCAAAAGGGGGAAATGTATAATATATGAAAGTTGTATCCAGATGGGGAAACCTGCAAAATAAAATTAATTCAGGACATGAACTTTTGTTGAAATACTGAAAACCACTGCAGAAAACCAATCTGCAATATATATTTTTTTAATTTATTTTTGGCTGCCTTGGGTCTTTATTGCTGCACGCAGGCTTTCTCTAGTTGCAGTGAGTGGGGGCTACTTTTCATTGCAGTGTGTGGGCTTCTCATTGCAGTGGCTTCTCTTTGTGGAGCACGGGCTCTAGGTGTGCAGGCTTCAGTAGTTGTGGCACGCGGCTGAGCTGCTGTGCAGCATGTGGGATCTTCCTGGACCAGGGCTCAAACCCGTGTCCCCTGCATTGGCAGGCAGATTCTTAACCACTACGCCACCAGGGAAGGGAAGCCCCCCAATCTTCAATATTAATATGCTATTAGCCTATCGCAACTGGCTCCTTGCCTCCCGCAGCCTCTGTTCTCAAGTTGGGTGGTTATTTGAGACCCCGTCTAGTTTTCCAAGGACTGTGTTCAGTAGAAATTGAACTACCTTGTGATTTTTTTTTTCTGATGGTACAGAGTGAAAAAACATGATTAACTTTGCAACAACAGTAACTGCATAGTATACAATTGATTTTTTGTCTGTCAATATTAAGGCAGGGTTTACTGTAACACTTTGAAAGTGTCACAAAAATTGTTTGTCCCTAGAAAAAAAAATTTTTAGTTGACCTTGAACTTACTGATTTCTAATTCTCTGCATTTTCATCCAGACTTTGGAATGTTTGCCTTCTAATTATTGTAGCATTTCTTCTAAAGTTCTCAGGTAGGGGCTATGCCATATTCTTCCCCCACATCCATGAGGCAAATACCCAGAAAACTTGTAGGAATCTGATAAAATTATCCAGTGTATTATTGAGACAAGACTGACATTTATGTGCTTTTCCCTATTGGTTGCAGTAAAGCATGGTTTCAGGAAAGGAGTATATATATCAGAATATATTAGATCTCTTTGATTTAGAAATCATATAATTGGAAGTTATTGATTGTGAGATTAAAATACCAAAAAGATGAACACCACATCAATGATGTCACTAAATTTTTTAATGGAAATTAGTGTACAGCTGTAAGAATTTGAGTTTTGATAGATTCCTATATTAATCTGAAGCCGGTGAAATGATGACAGGGACTTCCCTGGTGGTACAGTGGCTAAGAATTCGCCTGCCAATGCAGGGGACACGGGTTCGAGCCCTGGTCCAGGAAGATCCCACATGCTGTGGAGCAACTAAGCCCGTGTGCCACAACTACTGAGGCTGTGTGCCACAACAACTGAAGCCTACGTGCTTAGAGCCTGTGCTCCGCAACAAGAGAAGCCACTGCAATGAGAAGCCCGCGCACCGCAACGAAGAGTAGCCCACACTCACTGCAACTAGAGAAAGCCCGCACGCAGCAACGAAGACCCAATGCAGCCCAAAATAAATAAATTAAATAAAAAGTTTATTTTAAAAATTTATGACATATCATAATCGCAGGAGATACACAATATGGGCTTTGAGAGGTCACAGATTGTAGCCTTCATAGTATAATCAACCATAAATCTTTGTTAGTGTTTGTGTATGTGTGCATGTGCACACATGTATGTGTACATGCATAAGATCATGTGTAAAGGGATACTCTTCCAGAGTGGTTTTCCTAGGCAAGGAGCATTTTGTGATATTTTTCCATTTTATAACTTCATGTTATATTTTTTTCATTGAATAGTGGGTATTGCCAAAGCAGGAAATTATTTTAATAGAATTTGAAAAATTATTAAATAATTATCCCTTGCAGTTAAGACCTCATATGATTGTTCTATATTGTCATAAGGCATATAAGATCAAAATTATGGTATGAACTCTGGAAGCCAATTTCAAAAACAAAACAGTTCTCAGATTATTTTGCATACACAGAAAAATTCATGAGTTTCAACAGTTGAAGCTTTATTATTTATGCTGTGCTTTAACTACAGATCCATAATAGGGAGAGGGAAAATCCTGGAGCTAGAAACAAAAGTGGATATACCTACAGTGTGGAGGTTTAAAAAAAAAAGTTTCTCTTGTTGAAAAGATGCACATGAGGAGAGAACTGAGCATAATAGCAGAGGACCCTCTGGATGTGGAACCAGTAAGGACAAAGCAGGTTTGGATGGCATTCCATATGCAGACCAATGGTGGTATTTTTAATATAGTTGGTTAAAGGGCTTTATTTAGCAAGTTACAGTTGACCCTTGAACAATATGGGTTTGAACTGGGCAGGTCCACTTATATGCAGGTTTTTTTTTTTAATAGTAATTACTACAGTACTACATGATCTGTGGTTGGTTGAACCCATGGTTGCAGAATTGCAGATACAGAGGAACCACGGATATGGAAGTCTGACCATAAGTTATTTATACAGATCTGTCTACCCATCCATCCATCCGTCCACCCATCTGTAGAGAGAGAGAGGGAGTGAGTGCACGTGCTAGGTATTTACAGAAGTAGATATGGAAGTGCGAGGATATACAAACACACGCATGTGTATGTCATGTATATAAGCATGTATATCCACGTTTCTATTTCAGGGCTGGAGCAAGGAAAGTGTAGAATGATCCTGGAGAAAATTTACTGTGCCAGAAAGTAGGAAAGAGTGGTGGGACGTGTAAGAAGATCCAGCTTGAAGAGACTCACACTGGGTAAATCTGAGCAATTTGACCCTAAAATAAATAATTATCATACAGAATATGAATAAAAAAAGAGGAAGGGAGGGAAGGAAGGGCTCTCATAATAGAATGCCAAACCATAAACATATAGAAGGAATGACGTAATGTAAAAATCATTATTTACAACCATCATAGTAATGATAGGTTCTGGCAAGAGTAATCAATGAATTATAAAACTACTGGTTGAAAGTTTACAAGGAGCAGGATGCTACAAAACCCCAAATATCTCTCCACAAAGTATTGATCACAACAAGAAATACAGTAGGTATAAATTTGGTGAACACTACCTTAGCCAAGAGGTGAACATTATCAATAACAGAACAAACGAACGTTTTAGATCTCTGGGGTATGATATACTGAGAAGGACGCAACGTTGCTTCAGGATTATTTCTGACAGAAATAAACAACCAGATCTTATCACAAGGAAGCATCCACGTTGAGAGTCTCCTGTTTCACAGTTATGACCACAGGGAGCATAACTGGCCAAAGGTCCCAGCTGCTGCTCTTAAATCCATCACCACGTTTGCCTGGAGGCCGGCCTTGCCCCTGATTGCTCCTAGTCAGCACAGCAGGGATCCTAAGGCAGGCCATTTCTTGGAGACCAGGATTCCTCTGTCCAGTGACCTTTTTTCAAGGACTCTGACAGCCTTGAAGGATTTTACGTAGATGACAAGGCAGTCTCGGATGATTTACCAAATCTTTCTTCCAAATCTTCACTCAGGGTCAGACTTGCACTATGCGCTGATAGTTCTGCCAGCCTTCCAGAGCTCCCTGCCATTTTCTCTCCGATGTTTCCCCTAATGAAATATTTGTTCATTAAAGTGTTTCTCAGCACTTTGCCGTCTAGTTCTTGGAGGACCAGGACAAGCCCCAAACCCTAGAAGCATCCCTTTTTGGCTCTATCTAGTAACCTTCCTTTCCATATGGTAGCCACTAATTTGTAATGGTGTAGATTCACTTAGCCTATTTTGTACTTGATATAAATGGAGTCATGTAATAGGTGCTATTTTGTGTTGGCTTCATTTGCTCCACAGTATATCCATGACATTTATCCATATTGATGGGAGTGGATACCGTTGATTCATTTTCATTGGTGGATATTATTGCAGTGTGTAAACATATCAAAATCTATTTATTAATCCCATTATTGGTGGGTATTGGGTACTTCCCCATTCTTGGCTATCACAGTTAGTGGTGATGTGAGCAATCTAGAATGTGCCTTGTGCACTTGTTTGAGGGATATTTCTATGGGTGGAACCAAAGGGTTATAGGGTATATGTTCAACTTTGGTAGATACAGTTGACCCTTGAAGAATGCATGGGCATGAGGGATGCATCTGAGTCTTTTATTCCATAGATGTTTTTAAAATCTCTCTCACTTTTGGCCCAAGAGTGCTGCGTTTGGGTTTACGGTGTTTCTTAACTTTGAAATAGTCCAATTTTTCAATATTTTCTTTCACAGTTGGTGATTTTTTTGGTCTTAAGAAATTCTTCCTACTCCAAGGCAAAAAGGCTGTTATCTTACGTTTCTTTCCTAAAGCATCATTGTTTACTTTTCAAATTTAAGTCTGCAGATCTTCTGGAATTTATATTTTTATATCCTATGCAGTAATGATTAATATTTTTCCCATATGGATATCCAGCTGACTGAGAACCAATAGTTGACCCTTGGACAACATGGGTTTAAACTACACAAGTGCACTTATACGAGGATTTTTTTTTTAATAGTAAATACTGCACTACTACACGATCCAAGGTTGGTTCAATCCTCAGATGCAGAATTGCCGATTATGGAGAAACCGTGTACGTACAGAGGACTGGCTATAAGTTATACTTGGATTTTCAACTTAGCAGAGGGTTGGCACCCCTAACCCCCTTGAACCCTAGTTCAAGGATCAACTGTATTAACAAGAGTTCTTTCCCCTCTCTGCTGCAGTGTTTTCTTTTCTTTCTTTTTTCTTTTGGCCGTGCTGCGTGGCTTGCAGGATCTCAGTTCCCTGACCAGGGATTGAACCAGGGTCACCACAGTGAAAGCGCCAAATCCTTACCACTAGACCACCAGGGAGCTCCCTGCAGTGTTTTCTTTTTACACGTTGTTATAATGTCTGTTTCAACATGGATTTTGATGTCTATTATCTTGTCTATCCTTGAGCAAACACCAGACTATCTTATATTGTAGATTTATAGTAAGGTTTAATGTGACTAATATCTTTCTTTTCATTCTTCTTTCAGATTGTCCCAGCTCTTCTTTTATTTTTTATTTTTATGTTTTTTTAGATGTTGGGGGTAGGAGTTTATTTACTTATTTTTGCTGTGTTGGGTCTTCGTTTCTGTGCGAGGGCTTTCTTTAGTTGTGGCAAGCGGGGGCCACTCCTCATCGTGGTGCGTGGGCCTCACTATCACGGCCTCTTGTTGGGGAGCACAGGCTCCAGACGCGCAGGCTCAGTACGTGGCTCACGGGCCAAGTTGCTCCGTGGCATGTGGGATCTTCCCAGACCAGGGCTCAAACCCGTGTCCCCTGCATTAGCAGGCAGATTCTCAACCACTGCGCCACCAGGGAAGCCCCCAGCTCTTCTTGTAGCTCTTTGCTTTCCCACATAATATTTGTAAACATCTCATCAATTTCCAAGGGAAAAAATGCTGATGTTTTTATTGGGGTTTGATTGAGCCTATAGATCATTTTGAGGATTACTGATATCTTTGTAATATTGAATCTTCAAGCCATGAATATCACTATTTTTAAGAACTTCTCTTGGAGAAAAATAAAAGTGGATCCCATGTAATAAAATGTACATAAATAGACTCCAAAATATTTAAAGGACCTACATGTGAAAGATAAGTCTAGAAAGTTAATTTTTAAAAGGTAGAAATATATTTTTTCACCTGAGGAGTTTCAGAAGCACAGATATTAAGAAATTATTGGTTTATTATCTTATAATTAAAGATTTCTATTCCATGAAGAACACAATAGAAAAATTTTAGAAACACGTGCCCAATTAGGAAAGGATACTTGTAATTGGTAAAACTGAAAAGGTATTAATAATCAGAATATGTAATAGAAATGAGGAAGAAAAAGATAGCATCCACATTAGAAAATGGGGCAAAAGTTTTAAGTAGACACTTATAGATGAAGCTACCAAGCATTTGAAAAAAAGATCAAACTTATTAGAAATCAGAGAAATTTTAACTAAAACAAGATACTACTATACATTTAATACACTAGCAAAACGGTGATGAGTCGTCCAAATGAAGGTAAGTGGTTGCACAAAAACCTGACGTGCAACTCTTTGGTAATCTGGACTGGTGTAGCCGTTCAGGAAGTCAATCTGGCTATATTATTAAAGTATACATATTTGCTATGAAATAATTTCACTCGGGTATGTATTCCAAAGAAATTCTCAGATACGTCTATAAACAAATGTAAGAAGATGTTTATTTTATTATCATTGGCATGGCAGTTGGAAGAGTACAGGTAAAATGTGGGTGCAGAAAATGGAACTCTATGAAACAAATTAGATAGAGGGGTGAATGTTTTTTTTGTTTGTTTGTTTTTCTGCGGTACGTGGGCCTCTCGCTGTTGTGGCCTCTCCCGCTGCGGAGCACAGGCTCCGGACGTGCAGGCTCAGCAGCCATGGCTCACGGGCCCAGCCGCTCCACGGCATGTGGGATTTTCCCAGACTGGGGCATGAACCCGCGTCCCCTGCATCGGCAGGCAGACTCTCAACCACTGTGCCACCAGGGAAGCCTGGATGGGTGAATCTTAAAAATATACTCCTGAATGAAGGAAATAAACACCAGAATGAATTTTATGACACAATATTATTTATATGAATTGAAAATATACACAAGTGCACATTTTGCACAAGAACACACCCAAAAGAAAACACATCAAACAAATTAGAATGGTAGCTTACGGGGTAGAGAAGGGAGTGGAGGGTGCCATAGGGAACAGGAGGTGAATAAATAAAACTTAATCATGTTACCGTATTTCATCATGCTATATCCAAGATTTCACTTTCCTTGTAGTGGAAAGAAATCCTGTGTGCTATGTTGGCTTAAGTCAGGAATAGTTCTTGGAGGATATTTTCCTGAAAGAATTTGGAACACATTTTTGAAAAAATCTTTGTTTATACTATGGATGATCTTTTTTTGTTTGTTTTGTTTGTTTCTTTAATTTCTGTTTTGTGGGTGTGTGTGGGATCTACTTTATTTTTGTATTTCATTCATCTGATCTTATATTTTTCCATCTGCCTTCTTCAGTTTTATTATTCATTTATTAATTTCCTGAAATGGATGTTTTCTGAATCAATTTTCAACTTCCTTTCTACTTTATTTGTTTTGTTTTGTTTTGTTTTTGTTTTCCTTGCTGTACGCGGGCCTCTCACTGTTGTGGCCTCTCCCGTTGCGGAGCACAGGCTCCGGACGCCCAGGCTCAGCGGCCATGGCTCACGGGCCCAGCCGCTCTGTGGTATGTGGGATCTTCCCGGACCAGGGCACGAACCCATGTCCCCTGCATCGGCAGGCGGACTCTCAACCACTGCGCCACCAGGGAAGCCCCCCTTGCTACTTTAATATATGCTTTTAAGGCTCAACATTTCCCTCTATGTATGTGTTCCAATCTCCAGATCCAATTATGAATTTGAATGTTTCTCTTCATGGTTCTGTCAATGTTTGCTTTATAAAGTATCAGCTGAAGTTATTAGTTTCTGAGAATTTGAAACTTTTATGACTGTGAAGTGTCCCTCCGTATGTCAAGTAATGCTTTTTCCTTCCCCTTAAAGTTCACTTGGTCAAATAGCAATGTCACAGATTTTATAATTACAGAAATAACTTGAGACCTAGGATGTTGATGTCTGTCTCTAGAAAGGATTTTCCCTTGCTTCTGCACGGGTTGTAAGATGCTAACAAAACACGTTCACCTTTACACAATTTCAGGGAATGAGGTGTTTTGGCGTTTGGCTTCAGTCCCTGCCAAAGAAAGCCCAGTTTCCTTCTCCCCTTATTCCAATGGTGAAACTCTTTGGGGTTTACCAGGAAGCCTTCGTGGCTGTTAATGCTTTTATGTCGCTTAGCCTCTTGAAGACGTCCAAAATTCGACTGAGTTTGTACGCCTTTCAATGAACAGAATCTACACTCTTCTGAGGCCTACACAGTAGAACGGCAAGACGGCCTGAGACCTTCTCAGGGATTCCGGAAAGTGAAAACCAGAGTGAAAACATGTAGTCCAGAGCTCGTGCCGGTAGACACCCCCGCACCCACCCTTGCATTCTGGGACATGTAGTCCAGAGCTCGTAAACTCGTGTAGCCCCATATACTGCAGCTACAGTAACGCCTCGCTGTAAAGGTTTACCCGCGGAATTCTGGGAAATATGGTCCAGGAGTTCCGGGTTAGTCGCAGGCACTTCCGCCCCAGGAGGACACGTAGCAGCCATGTTCTGCCTGGTGACGGTGTTTCAGGTCCGCTCTTCACGACCCATTCAAGCTTCCCCTTTGCAGACCTTTCATTTGGGGAGAAAGAGGAGGAGCGGCTAAAAGCGGAGGTTTGAGGGCCTGGAGTGGTGATGTACGTCCCGCGGGCGGAGCTTCTTTGCGTTTGGTAACGTAGCCGGGATGGGGTGGGCTCAGGTCGTGCCTCCTGGGGTTTGAGGGTCTCCCCGGTTTTCTTCACCCCTAACCTGACCCCGTCCCCCACCTATGAGCTAGCCCTACCGCTTCATACGGCGTCACACTGGGTGAGTTGCTTAACTCCTCTGTGCCTCCGTTGCTGTTCGGTAAAAGGGGGGAAAAAGGAATGCCTTGTTAATATAGTGTTGTGAGGAGAAACGAGATAGCACAAGTAAAAGGTCTACAACTGCCTGATACATTGTTGGTATTAATACTACGCTAATTCGGGAGGCA
This sequence comes from Mesoplodon mirus, assembly GCF_964341445.2. Classification (NCBI taxonomy): domain Eukaryota; kingdom Metazoa; phylum Chordata; class Mammalia; order Artiodactyla; family Ziphiidae; genus Mesoplodon; species Mesoplodon mirus. Next base: position 1,683,630 of record NW_028295741.1, on the reverse strand, counting down.
CCCATTTCGCAGCGGGATTCTGTGAGCCCAGGAAGCTGAATTGTCCTGGACTCCTGGCCTGTTTTGGAAGGAGAGGACTTCTAGCTGGTACGGGGGCGGAAGGGGGTGCGGTATGAATTAGTGGGGATGGAAACACAGCCCTGGTATTTCACAGTCTCCTTTCCTTCCCCAGCCCTGGCTTCTCAAAAAGCACTGCGCGGAGGAGGAGGCAGCAGAGCCCCACGTGAGTAGGACTTGGCATTCTTCCTACTTAAGATATTCCTATAAATTGTAGAACGTATGAGACATGGGTAAGGATGATAACTGAGCCTTGGTCACTAATTTCCATTCTAAAAGCTTTATGCAAATGAACACATTTCCATCAGGCGGTGGCTCTGTGAATTGGTACTGCTGTTTTCTCTACTTTAAGGCAGGGAACACAACCCTGTTGGCCCATCCTCACCCAGATGGTAGGAGGCAGAGCTGGGGTTGGGACCCAGGCAGTTTGAGTCCAGCAGCTGAGTTTGCTAATCCCTTTGGTATATTCTCTTTGAGCATAGGGTACTGGCTAGAATCATATCATGAAAGGAGGTTGGGACTTAATTGTGGGGACCTTGAGAGCAAGGTTTAGGCTATTTTATGAGTGTTTAAGATAGTTTTCTCAACTGGGTCATTTATTTTATTTCAAATAATATGTATATCATAGAAGTAGCATAATCATTATGGAAAAATGCAGATATATACATAAAGAAAAATTTTAATTATCTGTAACTTTAGGATGTAAAGACAACAGTTGTTAATGTTTTAGTGCCTTTTTGTCTGGTTACTCTTTGTGTATGTTTCTGTGTAGTGGAGGCTGTTTTTTGTGGGACTGATGTTACACTGCAGTGCTACTCAAATTGTGTTCCACAAACCAGCGGCATTGGCATCACTTGGATAGAAATGCCCAGCCTTGAGCCCCATTCGAGACCTTCTGATTTATAATTTCTGCGTAGGGGGTCCAGGAGGCTGCATTCCAACAGGATCCCGCAGTAATTCACATGCACGTGAAAATTCGAGAAGCTCAAGAGAGGGTCTTTTCTGGAAACTGAGGCCGAGGAAATTGACCCTGCTGGATGTCACAGATAAAACTGAGCTGGCTTCACCAAAGGCCTACTTAGTCCAATGATTTTATTCCCCCACTAATTATTGTCAACTGTCAGGGCCCCTTTCAGAATCCTGAATTGAGCAGAAGACAGCTAGCAAGTGTAGAGTCAAAATGGAGGTCGTTAGAAGTTGTGAAGATATCTCTCTCCCAAGCTTTGGGGAGTGGAATCATTGCCATCTTTTGTACTAGATCGAACCCGGGCCCCCTGCATTGGGAATGTGGCGTCTTATCCACTGCACCACCAGGGAAGTCTCCCATTTATTTCTTAAACTTTCCTATATTTATAATGATATAATTACAATTCAGATTCCTGTCTTTTTTTCATTTGAATTAGGTATGGACTGTCAAACTATTTTTTATTGTTGTTGCAGAATCCTGGCTTTTATTAGTTCTCTTTACCTCTGTGCATAATTGTCAAAAGGGTACTTCCTGTTTAAAAAGAAACTTAACGTATTTTTATACCTTTTGTAAAAAGTTGTCCATGTCAATTTAAATATTATTGTTGCAGTCACAAAATCTTTAGGAAGACAAGCAGAGATTTTCAGAAGTCTATAAAGACTCTCACATAACAGGGCAACAACGTACGACCTCCACATGTCTGACAGTCTTCTGTTGGTAGAAATCACATCTCTAAGGATAATTTCTAACTAAAATATCATCTGCTTTACCGCAGTTGCTAAGAAATAAGAAACCCTGACAGTGGTGTTCTCAGAGCTTCCTACCTTATGACGATCTCACGAGGTGGATGCCCGTGTTCTCCCCTACTGGCAGAAGACAGAACTGAGGCGAAGAGATGTGAATAATTTGCCCAGGGTGACACTGCTAGTGAATGGCGTAGCCTGATCAGAGCCCATGCATATTGACTCCAAAACCTACTCTGACTTACATGGTCTCTGTTTACCCCATACCCAGAATAAGAATGACCCCTGTGGAAGCTGCAGGCACACTGTGAGGGGGCCACTGTGTATGGCTGGGCAGGTCATTCCTCACACAGCCACTGAGGGGGTTCACGGGGGCATCTGGTATCTGCGTGGGGCTCTGCTCATCAAGCATAATCAGCTGTAGCCACCCCGAGGACTGGGAGCCTTGGTAATTCACAATGAGCACCACGTGGGTTAGTGACTTCTTTTTCTTTAAACCAGTTTCCAGTTTGACTTCTTCTTTCCCTGTCTGTCTTGCTAGGACTCTGCACTGCCCCAGAAGGAGAGAGAAAATGAGCACATTCCAGGTGAGTAGAGCTTGCCTTTCTTGCTGTTAAAAACGCCATTTTTGTACTCAGGTTGGACACAGGTTTTCCTCTTTTTTTCTTTTTCTTTTTTTTTTTTTTGATTGGAGTATAGTTGATTTACAATGTATTAATTTCAGGTGTACAGCAAAGTGATTCAGTTATACATATATATACATATATTTTCAGATTCTTTTCCCTTATAGGTTATTACGAAATATTGGGTATAGTTCCATATGGGTTTTCTCTTTCAAGGAGAGTCTAAGCATATGAGGACCTGAGTGTGCCATGTGTGCTTTTTTTAAAATTCCTGTTAAATTTAATTGGTTTCGGTTTTAATTTTTGTTTTATTTCATCATTTTTTTTATTTTACAAGTAAAAGAAAAATTAAGGGAAATGAAGGACATCTTCCAGTCTACTGCTTACCTGCTTACAAATTAGCTGCTTTTATATTTCTGTAATCTCTTCATCATATGTATTCATGGATGTGTATTCGTATTTATAACATAGATACAGTTTTAAATTGTTTTTTTCATTTAATACTAGCTAACATTCACTTTTAATTGCTTTATCATGTTCCTGCAAACTTATGCACCTATTTTTTTTTTTTTTTCTGGTATGCGGGCCTCTCACTGTTGTGGCCTCTCCCGTTGCGGGGCACAGGCTCCGGACGCGCAGGCTCAGCGGCCATGGCTCACGGGCCCAGCTGCTCCGCGGCATGTGGGATCTTCCCGGACCGGGGCACGAACCCGTGTCCCCTGCATCGGCAGGCGGACTCTCAACCACTGCGCCACCAGGGGAGCCCTGCACCTATTCTTTAAACTATTCTTTATGCACAGACATTTAGTTTAAAGACTGCTCCTGTTTTAGGAGCACTACAGTGACAGTGTTCCTGATTTAACCTTTTTCTCAAAATATCTGTTCTGAAGAATATTGCCCCTTTTTGCCCTTAACATAGTAGGTTTAGGTATTCAGAATTTAAGAGGTATGTTTTACATGTGGTGCCTTGGATGTTTTTTGGTAGAATATCCAAATACGGCAGAGCACAGCAGGATCAAACTGCTGCTTCACGCAGAAAAAATCAGGTATTGTTGGAAGTTTTCTCACGACCAGAGTTAGATTCAGTCTTCCCCATGCTTGAGTCAGACCCTTTGTGTATTTTATTTACTGGTTTGTTTCTTTTTCCATCTTAGATTTTTTTCTAATCAGAGTAATGCATGACCTTAGTTTAAAAAGTCCAGTGGTACTTAAAGCACTTGTCACTGCATAGACAGCTCAGAACAATTGTATAAAGAGGTGCTTGGTTTCATCTTTGTTTTAAATATAAAGAATCGGGGTTGTGAAAAAAGGAGGAACCAACTCAGACTCACCCAGAAAACCAAGGGTCTGGAGTCAGAGTATTGCATTCAAGCGAAAGACAGAAACGGGGAAAGAGAGAGTTTTCATTCAGAGACCTGGCATGGCCTTTTGGTTAGTTTCCACATATAACACTCCTTCTCAGCTGGTTCCGACCTCAGTGAGAAAGCAGGTGCCATCAAATACTGCCAGGACTAAATTGGTAACTGTTTCTGGGGCACTTGGCAATAATAATTAAACAGTGAAAGCTTTTTAGTTCAGGATCCAGTGGTTAGAATTCTAGGGAGTTTACTTATGAGTTGTCTGAGAGCCCCAGGTAAACACACAAAGCTTTCTCTTTCATAGCTGCACGTCCAGTGAGGCTGAGGAAAGTCAGTGTGTGGCATTGGCAGGATGGAAGGAGGGGGTGCTGGGAAGTCTGCACACCTCACAGGAGCCGGAGCAACTTCCCATCCTCCTCGTCTCCTCGGGGCTGCCCCTCTTCCACTGGCCACTGGGTATAAGATTGAGGTGGTGTTGTTTGTCGTAGGAGGCGGTGACCTTCAAGGACGTGGCCGTGGCCTTCACAGAGGAGGAGCTGGGGCTGCTGGACTCGGCCCAGAGGAAGCTGTACCAGGATGTGATGGTGGAACACTTCGGGAACCTGGTCTCAGTGGGTGAGGACAGCCTTTCTCTGCGAGTGTCTTTGTGACCTTGGTGTTTCAAGGCTTTGGGCCTCTTGAGGTGGTTCCCTGAGTTTGGGGACCAGACTTTTGCAATTCCTGTGGGACACGAGAGGATGTCTCTGGTCTTTCCAAACAGTGTGTTTCAGGTCCTTTTCAATTATTTTGTAAAAGAACTGTAAATCGGCAGTATCTTGCTGTACCTTGTGTATTCTTCTTCAGATTTCCCTCCCTGCCATTAGTGGATCATAAAGCCAATTTATTGAGCCCTACGTGTGACTTTTTAATGAAATAAAATAGTATAGAAAATATCAGAGTTTCTTAGGAAGAGTACAACACATTGCAGCAGAAACTCTGGGCGATGGCATGAGTGGTGTGAGAGCCAGTGGGAACAGATTTCATGAAAAGAGACATTGGTTAGATATAGGTCATTCAAGCTTCGTTTTAGTAATGTATACTTTTCTACCTGTGTATCTAGGTTGTGAAATAAATGCTGTTTCTTCAGTGGGTCGTGATACAAAGTTTGAAAAACACAGCTTTCAATACCTTGACTATGCAGTTGGAACTCAAATTTCTAGTAAACTTTCGCTCTAGCCCGTTCATGTTAACTTGTGACTTTGCATGTTCTCATTCTTCAAACGAGATACAAAACATATAGAAAGAGAAGAGAGGCTTTGGTTGATGAATTCAGCAACCCAGATAGAAATTTAGGTGAGAACCAAGCAGCCGTGAGTTCCTGTGGTTAGCTCTCTATCTGTTTTGCTTCTCACCAGCCCTGTGCTGTCCATCACCTGGTCCCAGTTGGAAATCTCTTTCCAGGATTATTGCATAGTCTTTGTACTGGTCACCTGTTGCCACCCTTCTCCTCCCACAGTTTGTTCTTTAGGTGGCAAAGTGATCTTTTGTAACTTTAAGTCAGGTTATGTTCTTGTTTCAAAATTCTCTTGTGGCTTCTTTTACTTAGAATAAAAACCACTTAAAGTGGCTTCTAGAGCCTTCTGTGGGCTGCTGTTCGTTCTCCACCACCTCCCTGAATACACCACCTCTCCTCCCTCTTACCCTATCTTTTCCAGACCTGCAAAGGATGCTTCTGCCACAGAGCCTTTTCCTGGTCCTTCTCTCTGCCTGGAATACTCTTTCACCTGTAATCTTTTAGGCCTCTACTTCTTTCAGTCAGTCACCTTAAAGATGAGGAGGTGGCTGTCCTCTGACCACCCTATGGAAAATACAGTCCTCTCTTTCTTACTCTCTCTGCCCTGCCTTGTTTTGTCTCTAAGCGTTTCACTCATGTACATTTTGTTCACCTGTTTCTCACCTCTCTTTCTTCCACTGGAGGGTAATCCAGGAGTGCAGGAGGAATTCGGTCTGTTATATGTTTATTGCTCACTAGCCTCAGTGCTTAGCATAGTCTTGGTACATGACAGGAACTCTTAAATATTTCTTGAATAAACGAATGAGTTAATGGATAGAGAAATTAGCCTTCCATGAAAATAGCTAGTAGGCGGTGAACAAATCCGAGTGAATAAGGGATATTGCTAAATGTTTTTTTGTCTTCAAATGAATTCCCAGCCTAATTCTAACTTCTCAGGTGCCCATGATGTGTGTATGTGTGTGTTTGCCTTTCTGTACAAGTTGGCCCTCATCAACTTGCACAAAAAAATATGTACAGAACCTGTAATTATAACCAAACTGAGTAAAATGCTTTCCCTGTGACTTTCCTTGAGCTCTCAGTAGCAGAGCAAATTCATTTGGGGAGGAAATACTGTTGTGAATGAGGATTCTTATGTCTACTTCTTAGGTAACCCTCCCATAGAAGGAAAGAAATTTCTATTTCCTTATCCCTTATACCAGGGGAGAACAGGTCTCAGAAAACAGCCAGCTGGTGAGTTAGCCTTTCCCTTAAAAGATTTGCCCCGCTGCGTCCCATTTGCCTCCTCCAAAGCCCACCTCACTAATAAGAAATCGATCTTTGTTAGCTGTACAAACATTTTGTGTGTGTGTGTGTGTGTGCATTTGTATGTATCTTGTAGAAGGCATTTTAGATAATGTCACCTTGAGTGCTTTGATCATTCTTTAATAGTTTCTAGTCTGTTTCTTCTCAATACTTATCACAGGCTATGGAATTTATTCCCAGCTCACTCATAAAGCCCATTCTTCACTTTGGAACTCATTCTTGTTAAAGACCAATGTATCTGTGTCCAAAAATTTTCCATGCTGTTTTTAAAGAGACAGCATTCTTCCCTAGCCTCTACATTTTGACTCCTGCTTGGCAGGGGGAGTGGAGGAACATATTAGGCAGCACAAATGCCTGAGAAGGATCCAGTGCATAGGTCTTCATGCTTTTTTTTAACCCCACTGATTCTTAGACCCTTTTTTAAAATTAATTAATTGTTGGTTGCATTGGGTCTTGGTTGCTGCATATGGGCTTTTCTCTCGTTGTGGTGAGTGGGAGCAGCTCTTCGTTGTGGTGCGCAGGCTTCTCATTGCAGTGGCTTCTCTTGTTTCAGAGCACGGTCTCTAGGAACGCGGGCTTCAGTAGTTGTGGCACGTGGGCTCAGTAGTTGTGGCTCACGGGCTTAGTTGCTCTGCGGCATGTGGGATCTTCCCGGACCAGGGCTCGAACCTGTGTCCCCTGCACTGGCAGGCAGATTATTAACCACTGTGCCACCGGGGCAGTCCCGGTTTTTAGCCCCTTTCATATCCTCCTCAGCACTAACCCCCTTGGTGTGCTGCCGCCTCGGGTGCAGCCTTTCAACTTAAGCCAAACTGTACTTTCCAGTCCTTTTCCTGTATCTGATACCTGACTTGTAAAAGCTGTTTCGCTTCTCTGACTTGGTTCAAACTTAACCTGGGATTCAGAATTGTAGAGAATCCTAGAAATCAAACTGAGTTCACCTGTGCATGCATTTCTTGAGCCCTGACTAACTGCTAGGCACTGTTAAAGCTGTGAGCACAGCAAAATGCTTGTCTTTATTGATACTGTGTTATGGTAGGAATGGCATGTAATTTTTGAAAGATGATTGAAATAGTATGTCAGAGTAGTCATTTGGTTTTAAATGGGTTTCATTAATGCTAAGTATTTGGGAGTTTAACAGACCATCTCTTGGTTTCTGTTAGTATATAAACCAGAGAACTTCATTTGTCGTGCGAAAGATAAGCTGAACCATCCTGAGGTTCATTAAAGTCCCATACTGTGTCTTAAGTGTAAAATCTTGAATCTTTGAACAAAGCTTTCACGTGTCCACATCTCTGAATTCTCTGTCCCTCTAGAAGAAAACAATCAAAGTGAGTTGAGGGCCGTTCAAGACAGAGGATCACGTGAAGAGCTTTCCTGCTGGCAAATCTGGCAACAAATTGCAAATGACTTAACCAGATGCCAAGACTCCATGATAAATAGTTGTCAGTTCCACAAACAAGGTGATTCCCCCTGCCAGATTGGGGCAGGACTCTATTCAAATTTCTGAAGATGAGAACCGTATATTAAATGATAAAGCAGGTGATCCCAGTAGTCCTGGAAATCCAAGGTTTGCAACTCTGAGAGCCCAGGATTCTTGGAGGAAAACTTCATTGGCTGAGTCACAGAATTATCAGAATAGACACCAGCAAATTTCCATGAAAAATAAACTGTGTCAGTGTAAAGAGGATGTTGACACCATCAGTTGGATTTCACATCACCTTGATGCTCATGGAGTACACAAGGGTCAAAAACCTTACGGCTACAGTGATTATAGAAAAGATAGCACGAGGGTTTCAACACTGGATCAGAATACTATGATTCACACGGGACAAAATCCTTACCAGTGTAATGAATGTAAAGAAACCTTCACCGATCTCTCCACCTTTGATCTTCACCAGCAATTACACTCAAAAGAGAAGTCTCATACGTGCAGTGAGTGTGGAAAAGGCTTCCGTTACAGCTCGGTTCTTCATATTCATCAGAGAGTTCACGTGGGAGGAGAACACAGTGAGTGTGATGAGTGTGGCAAGGAGTTCAGTCAGAGCTCCCAGCTGCAGACTCCTCAGAAAGTCCACACTGTAGAGAAACCATTCAAATGTGGGGAATGTGGGAAAGGCTTCAGTCGTAGGTCAGCACTTAACTATTCATTGTAAAGTCCACACGGGAGAGAAACCTTATAATTGTGAGGAGTGTGGGAGGGCCTTCAGTCAGGCCTCTCACCTTCAGGACCATCAGAGAGTCCACACTGGGGAGAAAGCATTCAAATGTGACACATGTGATAAGAGCTTCAGTCGGAATTCACACCTTCAGTCCCATCAGAGAGTCCATACGGGAGAGAAACCGTACAAATGTGAGGAGTGTGGGAAGGGCTTCATTTGTAGCTCAAATCTATACATTCATCAGAGGGTCCACACAGGAGAAAAACCCTACAAATGTGAGGAATGTGGGAAAGGCGTTAGTCGGCCTTCAGGTCTTCAGGCCCATCAGGGAGTCCACACTGGAGAGAAATCATACATACATAATGTGTGTGGTAAAGGCTTTACTCTGAGTTCAAACCTTCAGGCACATCAAAGAGTCCATACAGGAGAGAAACCATACAACTGTAAGGAGTGTGGGAAGAGCTTCAGGAGGAACTCCCATTATCAAGTTCATCTGGTTGTCCACACAGGGGAGAAGCCCTATAAATGTGAGGTATGTGGGAAGGGCTTCCGTCAGAGTTCATATCTTCAAATCCATCAGAAGGCCCACAGTGTAGAGAAACCTTACAAGTGTGAGGAGTGTGGGCAGGGCTTCAATCAGAGTTCACGACTTCAGATCCACCAGCTGATCCATACCGGTGAGAAACCATACAAATGTGAAGAGTGTAGGAAGGGATTCAGTCGTAGAGCAGATCTTAAAATTCATTGCAGAATCCACACCGGAGAGAAACCGTATAATTGTGAGGAGTGTGGGAAAGTCTTCAGGCAGGCCTCAAATCTTCTGGCCCATGAGAGAGTCCACAGCAGAGAAAAACCATTCAAATGTGAAGAGTGTGGGAAGAGCTTTGGTCGGAGTTCACACCTTCAAGCCCATCAAAAAGTCCACACTGGAGAAAAGCCATACAAATGTGAGGAGTGTGGGAAGGGCTTCAAGTGGAGCCTGAACCTCGACATGCATCAGAGGGTCCACACAGGAGAGAAACCATATAAGTGTGGGGAGTGTGGGAAGCACTTCATTCAGGCCTCAAGTCTTCAGCTTCATCAAAGCGTCCACACTGGAGAGAAGCCGTACAGATGTGACAGATGCAGTAAGGTCTTCAGTCGGCCTTCACAGCTACAGTCTCATCAAAGAGTGCACACAGGGGAGAAGCCTTACAAGTGTGAGACCTGTGGTAAGAGCTTCAGTTGGCGCTCCAATCTTATAAGTCATCACAAAATGCATACTGGGGACACATTTTATGAAAGCAGCGAGAGTGGTAAGAACATCAAGGAACTGTCAGAGGATAGAAGTTCTACAAAATGTTGTTTTCAAAAAACTCACGTGCAACGTGAATTCTTGCAAGCGTCAGGTCTCATAGGAGAGAAAGTATTTTAACTTAGTTGGTGTTGAAGCAGTAGCTAAACAGATCCTAGTGTTCAGCAGAGCACACAGCAGAGATCCCTTCTGAGTGGTGCAGTAAGGGCTGCATTCAGAACTTTGACATTTATCAGATGTCACTTAGGAGATAGCACTTAGAAAGGAAAAGAGTTTGGTCTGGGCTTTAACAAAAGTGTAAGGATGAGCTAGTCAAAATTGATGTCCATGAGAATGTGCGCTCCATGAGGGCAGGGACTTGGCTGCTGAATGTACACAACCTTATCATTGACTAGTGCTTTTAGGTGTGCTCAGTACTTGTGTTTTAAATAAACCAAAAGGGGGAAATGTATAATATATGAAAGTTGTATCCAGATGGGGAAACCTGCAAAATAAAATTAATTCAGGACATGAACTTTTGTTGAAATACTGAAAACCACTGCAGAAAACCAATCTGCAATATATATTTTTTTAATTTATTTTTGGCTGCCTTGGGTCTTTATTGCTGCACGCAGGCTTTCTCTAGTTGCAGTGAGTGGGGGCTACTTTTCATTGCAGTGTGTGGGCTTCTCATTGCAGTGGCTTCTCTTTGTGGAGCACGGGCTCTAGGTGTGCAGGCTTCAGTAGTTGTGGCACGCGGCTGAGCTGCTGTGCAGCATGTGGGATCTTCCTGGACCAGGGCTCAAACCCGTGTCCCCTGCATTGGCAGGCAGATTCTTAACCACTACGCCACCAGGGAAGGGAAGCCCCCCAATCTTCAATATTAATATGCTATTAGCCTATCGCAACTGGCTCCTTGCCTCCCGCAGCCTCTGTTCTCAAGTTGGGTGGTTATTTGAGACCCCGTCTAGTTTTCCAAGGACTGTGTTCAGTAGAAATTGAACTACCTTGTGATTTTTTTTTTCTGATGGTACAGAGTGAAAAAACATGATTAACTTTGCAACAACAGTAACTGCATAGTATACAATTGATTTTTTGTCTGTCAATATTAAGGCAGGGTTTACTGTAACACTTTGAAAGTGTCACAAAAATTGTTTGTCCCTAGAAAAAAAAATTTTTAGTTGACCTTGAACTTACTGATTTCTAATTCTCTGCATTTTCATCCAGACTTTGGAATGTTTGCCTTCTAATTATTGTAGCATTTCTTCTAAAGTTCTCAGGTAGGGGCTATGCCATATTCTTCCCCCACATCCATGAGGCAAATACCCAGAAAACTTGTAGGAATCTGATAAAATTATCCAGTGTATTATTGAGACAAGAGTGACATTTATGTGCTTTTCCCTATTGGTTGCAGTAAAGCATGGTTTCAGGAAAGGAGTATATATATCAGAATATATTAGATCTCTTTGATTTAGAAATCATATAATTGGAAGTTATTGATTGTGAGATTAAAATACCAAAAAGATGAACACCACATCAATGATGTCACTAAATTTTTTAATGGAAATTAGTGTACAGCTGTAAGAATTTGAGTTTTGATAGATTCCTATATTAATCTGAAGCCGGTGAAATGATGACAGGGACTTCCCTGGTGGTACAGTGGCTAAGAATTCGCCTGCCAATGCAGGGGACACGGGTTCGAGCCCTGGTCCAGGAAGATCCCACATGCTGTGGAGCAACTAAGCCCGTGTGCCACAACTACTGAGGCTGTGTGCCACAACAACTGAAGCCTACGTGCTTAGAGCCTGTGCTCCGCAACAAGAGAAGCCACTGCAATGAGAAGCCCGCGCACCGCAACAAAGAGTAGCCCACACTCACTGCAACTAGAGAAAGCCCGCACGCAGCAACGAAGACCCAATGCAGCCCAAAATAAATAAATTAAATAAAAAGTTTATTTTAAAAATTTATGACATATCATAATCGCAGGAGATACACAATATGGGCTTTGAGAGGTCACAGATTGTAGCCTTCATAGTATAATCAACCATAAATCTTTGTTAGTGTTTGTGTATGTGTGCATGTGCACACATGTATGTGTACATGCATAAGATCATGTGTAAAGGGATACTCTTCCAGAGTGGTTTTCCTAGGCAAGGAGCATTTTGTGATATTTTTCCATTTTATAACTTCATGTTATATTTTTTTCATTGAATAGTGGGTATTGCCAAAGCAGGAAATTATTTTAATAGAATTTGAAAAAGTATTAAATAATTATCCCTTGCAGTTAAGACCTCATATGATTGTTCTATATTGTCATAAGGCATATAAGATCAAAATTATGGTATGAACTCTGGAAGCCAATTTCAAAAACAAAACAGTTCTCAGATTATTTTGCATACACAGAAAAATTCATGAGTTTCAACAGTTGAAGCTTTATTATTTATGCTGTGCTTTAACTACAGATCCATAATAGGGAGAGGGAAAATCCTGGAGCTAGAAACAAAAGTGGATATACCTACAGTGTGGAGGTTTAAAAAAAAAAGTTTCTCTTGTTGAAAAGATGCACATGAGGAGAGAACTGAGCATAATAGCAGAGGACCCTCTGGATGTGGAACCAGTAAGGACAAAGCAGGTTTGGATGGCATTCCATATGCAGACCAATGGTGGTATTTTTAATATAGTTGGTTAAAGGGCTTTATTTAGCAAGTTACAGTTGACCCTTGAACAATATGGGTTTGAACTGGGCAGGTCCACTTATATGCAGGTTTTTTTTTTTAATAGTAATTACTACAGTACTACATGATCTGTGGTTGGTTGAACCCATGGTTGCAGAATTGCAGATACAGAGGAACCACGGATATGGAAGTCTGACCATAAGTTATTTATACAGATCTGTCTACCCATCCATCCATCCGTCCACCCATCTGTAGAGAGAGAGAGGGAGTGAGTGCACGTGCTAGGTATTTACAGAAGTAGATATGGAAGTGCGAGGATATACAAACACACGCATGTGTATGTCATGTATATAAGCATGTATATCCACGTTTCTATTTCAGGGCTGGAGCAAGGAAAGTGTAGAATGATCCTGGAGAAAATTTACTGTGCCAGAAAGTAGGAAAGAGTGGTGGGACGTGTAAGAAGATCCAGCTTGAAGAGACTCACACTGGGTAAATCTGAGCAATTTGACCCTAAAATAAATAATTATCATACAGAATATGAATAAAAAAAGAGGAAGGGAGGGAAGGAAGGGCTCTCATAATAGAATGCCAAACCATAAACATATAGAAGGAATGACGTAATGTAAAAATCATTATTTACAACCATCATAGTAATGATAGGTTCTGGCAAGAGTAATCAATGAATTATAAAACTACTGGTTGAAAGTTTACAAGGAGCAGGATGCTACAAAACCCCAAATATCTCTCCACAAAGTATTGATCACAACAAGAAATACAGTAGGTATAAATTTGGTGAACACTACCTTAGCCAAGAGGTGAACATTATCAATAACAGAACAAACGAACGTTTTAGATCTCTGGGGTATGATATACTGAGAAGGACGCAACGTTGCTTCAGGATTATTTCTGACAGAAATAAACAACCAGATCTTATCACAAGGAAGCATCCACGTTGAGAGTCTCCTGTTTCACAGTTATGACCACAGGGAGCATAACTGGCCAAAGGTCCCAGCTGCTGCTCTTAAATCCATCACCACGTTTGCCTGGAGGCCGGCCTTGCCCCTGATTGCTCCTAGTCAGCACAGCAGGGATCCTAAGGCAGGCCATTTCTTGGAGACCAGGATTCCTCTGTCCAGTGACCTTTTTTCAAGGACTCTGACAGCCTTGAAGGATTTTACGTAGATGACAAGGCAGTCTCGGATGATTTACCAAATCTTTCTTCCAAATCTTCACTCAGGGTCAGACTTGCACTATGCGCTGATAGTTCTGCCAGCCTTCCAGAGCTCCCTGCCATTTTCTCTCCGATGTTTCCCCTAATGAAATATTTGTTCATTAAAGTGTTTCTCAGCACTTTGCCGTCTAGTTCTTGGAGGACCAGGACAAGCCCCAAACCCTAGAAGCATCCCTTTTTGGCTCTTTCTAGTAACCTTCCTTTCCATATGGTAGCCACTAATTTGTAATGGTGTAGATTCACTTAGCCTATTTTGTACTTGATATAAATGGAGTCATGTAATAGGTGCTATTTTGTGTTGGCTTCATTTGCTCCACAGTATATCCATGACATTTATCCATATTGATGGGAGTGGATACCGTTGATTCATTTTCATTGGTGGATATTATTGCAGTGTGTAAACATATCAAAATCTATTTATTAATCCCATTATTGGTGGGTATTGGGTACTTCCCCATTCTTGGCTATCACAGTTAGTGGTGATGTGAGCAATCTAGAATGTGCCTTGTGCACTTGTTTGAGGGATATTTCTATGGGTGGAACCAAAGGGTTATAGGGTATATGTTCAACTTTGGTAGATACAGTTGACCCTTGAAGAATGCATGGGCATGAGGGATGCATCTGAGTCTTTTATTCCATAGATGTTTTTTAAAATCTCTCTCACTTTTGGCCCAAGAGTGCTGCGTTTGGGTTTACGGTGTTTCTTAACTTTGAAATAGTCCAATTTTTCAATATTTTCTTTCACAGTTGGTGATTTTTTTGGTCTTAAGAAATTCTTCCTACTCCAAGGCAAAAAGGCTGTTATCTTACGTTTCTTTCCTAAAGCATCATTGTTTACTTTTCAAATTTAAGTCTGCAGATCTTCTGGAATTTATATTTTTATATCCTATGCAGTAATGATTAATATTTTTCCCATATGGATATCCAGCTGACTGAGAACCAATAGTTGACCCTTGGACAACATGGGTTTAAACTACACAAGTGCACTTATACGAGGATTTTTTTTTAATAGTAAATACTGCACTACTACACGATCCAAGGTTGGTTCAATCCTCAGATGCAGAATTGCCGATTATGGAGAAACCGTGTACGTACAGAGGACTGGCTATAAGTTATACTTGGATTTTCAACTTAGCAGAGGGTTGGCACCCCTAACCCCCTTGAACCCTAGTTCAAGGATCAACTGTATTAACAAGAGTTCTTTCCCCTCTCTGCTGCAGTGTTTTCTTTTCTTTCTTTTTTCTTTTGGCCGTGCTGCGTGGCTTGCAGGATCTCAGTTCCCTGACCAGGGATTGAACCAGGGTCACCACAGTGAAAGCGCCAAATCCTTACCACTAGACCACCAGGGAGCTCCCTGCAGTGTTTTCTTTTTACACGTTGTTATAATGTCTGTTTCAACATGGATTTTGATGTCTATTATCTTGTCTATCCTTGAGCAAACACCAGACTATCTTATATTGTAGATTTATAGTAAGGTTTAATGTGACTAATATCTTTCTTTTCATTCTTCTTTCAGATTGTCCCAGCTCTTCTTTTATTTTTTATTTTTATGTTTTTTTAGATGTTGGGGGTAGGAGTTTATTTACTTATTTTTGCTGTGTTGGGTCTTCGTTTCTGTGCGAGGGCTTTCTTTAGTTGTGGCAAGCGGGGGCCACTCCTCATCGTGGTGCGTGGGCCTCACTATCACGGCCTCTTGTTGGGGAGCACAGGCTCCAGACGCGCAGGCTCAGTACGTGGCTCACGGGCCAAGTTGCTCCGTGGCATGTGGGATCTTCCCAGACCAGGGCTCAAACCCGTGTCCCCTGCATTAGCAGGCAGATTCTCAACCACTGCGCCACCAGGGAAGCCCCCAGCTCTTCTTGTAGCTCTTTGCTTTCCCACATAATATTTGTAAACATCTCATCAATTTCCAAGGGAAAAAATGCTGATGTTTTTATTGGGGTTTGATTGAGCCTATAGATCATTTTGAGGATTACTGATATCTTTGTAATATTGAATCTTCAAGCCATGAATATCACTATTTTTAAGAACTTCTCTTGGAGAAAAATAAAAGTGGATCCCATGTAATAAAATGTACATAAATAGACTCCAAAATATTTAAAGGACCTACATGTGAAAGATAAGTCTAGAAAGTTAATTTTTAAAAGGTAGAAATATATTTTTTCACCTGAGGAGTTTCAGAAGCACAGATATTAAGAAATTATTGGTTTATTATCTTATAATTAAAGATTTCTATTCCATGAAGAACACAATAGAAAAATTTTAGAAACACGTGCCCAATTAGGAAAGGATACTTGTAATTGGTAAAACTGAAAAGGTATTAATAATCAGAATATGTAATAGAAATGAGGAAGAAAAAGATAGCATCCACATTAGAAAATGGGGCAAAAGTTTTAAGTAGACACTTATAGATGAAGCTACCAAGCATTTGAAAAAAAGATCAAACTTATTAGAAATCAGAGAAATTTAACTAAAACAAGATACTACTATACATTTAATACACTAGCAAAACGGTGATGAGTCGTCCAAATGAAGGTAAGTGGTTGCACAAAAACCTGACGTGCAACTCTTTGGTAATCTGGACTGGTGTAGCCGTTCAGGAAGTCAATCTGGCTATATTATTAAAGTATACATATTTGCTATGAAATAATTTCACTCGGGTATGTATTCCAAAGAAATTCTCAGATACGTCTATAAACAAATGTAAGAAGATGTTTATTTTATTATCATTGGCATGGCAGTTGGAAGAGTACAGGTAAAATGTGGGTGCAGAAAATGGAACTCTATGAAACAAATTAGATAGAGGGGTGAATGTTTTTTTTTGTTTGTTTGTTTTTCTGCGGTACGTGGGCCTCTCGCTGTTGTGGCCTCTCCCGCTGCGGAGCACAGGCTCCGGACGTGCAGGCTCAGCAGCCATGGCTCACGGGCCCAGCCGCTCCACGGCATGTGGGATTTTCCCAGACTGGGGCATGAACCCGCGTCCCCTGCATCGGCAGGCAGACTCTCAACCACTGTGCCACCAGGGAAGCCTGGATGGGTGAATCTTAAAAATATACTCCTGAATGAAGGAAATAAACACCAGAATGAATTTTATGACACAATATTATTTATATGAATTGAAAATATACACAAGTGCACATTTTGCACAAGAACACACCCAAAAGAAAACACATCAAACAAATTAGAATGGTAGCTTACGGGGTAGAGAAGGGAGTGGAGGGTGCCATAGGGAACAGGAGGTGAATAAATAAAACTTAATCATGTTACCGTATTTCATCATGCTATATCCAAGATTTCACTTTCCTTGTAGTGGAAAGAAATCCTGTGTGCTATGTTGGCTTAAGTCAGGAATAGTTCTTGGAGGATATTTTCCTGAAAGAATTTGGAACACATTTTTGAAAAAATCTTTGTTTATACTATGGATGATCTTTTTTTGTTTGTTTTGTTTGTTTCTTTAATTTCTGTTTTGTGGGTGTGTGTGGGATCTACTTTATTTTTGTATTTCATTCATCTGATCTTATATTTTTCCATCTGCCTTCTTCAGTTTTATTATTCATTTATTAATTTCCTGAAATGGATGTTTTCTGAATCAATTTTCAACTTCCTTTCTACTTTATTTGTTTTGTTTTGTTTTGTTTTTGTTTTCCTTGCTGTACGCGGGCCTCTCACTGTTGTGGCCTCTCCCGTTGCGGAGCACAGGCTCCGGACGCCCAGGCTCAGCGGCCATGGCTCACGGGCCCAGCCGCTCTGTGGTATGTGGGATCTTCCCGGACCAGGGCACGAACCCATGTCCCCTGCATCGGCAGGCGGACTCTCAACCACTGCGCCACCAGGGAAGCCCCCCTTTCTACTTTAATATATGCTTTTAAGGCTCAACATTTCCCTCTATGTATGTGTTCCAATCTCCAGATCCAATTATGAATTTGAATGTTTCTCTTCATGGTTCTGTCAATGTTTGCTTTATAAAGTATCAGCTGAAGTTATTAGTTTCTGAGAATTTGAAACTTTTATGACTGTGAAGTGTCCCTCCGTATGTCAAGTAATGCTTTTTCCTTCCCCTTAAAGTTCACTTGGTCAAATAGCAATGTCACAGATTTTATAATTACAGAAATAACTTGAGACCTAGGATGTTGATGTCTGTCTCTAGAAAGGATTTTCCCTTGCTTCTGCACGGGTTGTAAGATGCTAACAAAACACGTTCACCTTTACACAATTTCAGGGAATGAGGTGTTTTGGCGTTTGGCTTCAGTCCCTGCCAAAGAAAGCCCAGTTTCCTTCTCCCCTTATTCCAATGGTGAAACTCTTTGGGGTTTACCAGGAAGCCTTCGTGGCTGTTAATGCTTTTATGTCGCTTAGCCTCTTGAAGACGTCCAAAATTCGACTGAGTTTGTACGCCTTTCAATGAACAGAATCTACACTCTTCTGAGGCCTACACAGTAGAACGGCAAGACGGCCTGAGACCTTCTCAGGGATTCCGGAAAGTGAAAACCAGAGTGAAAACATGTAGTCCAGAGCTCGTGCCGGTAGACACCCCCGCACCCACCCTTGCATTCTGGGACATGTAGTCCAGAGCTCGTAAACTCGTGTAGCCCCATATACTGCAGCTACAGTAACGCCTCGCTGTAAAGGTTTACCCGCGGAATTCTGGGAAATATGGTCCAGGAGTTCCGGGTTAGTCGCAGGCACTTCCGCCCCAGGAGGACACGTAGCAGCCATGTTCTGCCTGGTGACGGTGTTTCAGGTCCGCTCTTCACGACCCATTCAAGCTTCCCCTTTGCAGACCTTTCATTTGGGGAGAAAGAGGAGGAGCGGCTAAAAGCGGAGGTTTGAGGGCCTGGAGTGGTGATGTACGTCCCGCGGGCGGAGCTTCTTTGCGTTTGGTAACGTAGCCGGGATGGGGTGGGCTCAGGTCGTGCCTCCTGGGGTTTGAGGGTCTCCCCGGTTTTCTTCACCCCTAACCTGACCCCGTCCCCCACCTATGAGCTAGCCCTACCGCTTCATACGGCGTCACACTGGGTGAGTTGCTTAACTCCTCTGTGCCTCCGTTGCTGTTCGGTAAAAGGGGGGAAAAAGGAATGCCTTGTTAATATAGTGTTGTGAGGAGAAACGAGATAGCACAAGTAAAAGGTCTACAACTGCCTGATACATTGTTGGTATTAATACTACGCTAATTCGGGAGGCACCCATTTCGCAGCGGAATTCTGTGAGCCCAGGAAGCTGAATTGTCCTGGACTCCTGGCCTGTTTTGGAAGGAGAGGACTTCTAGCTGGTACGGGGGCGGAAGGGGGTGCGGTATGAATTAGTGGGGATGGAAACACAGCCCTGGTATTTCACAGTCTCCTTTCCTTCCCCAGCCCTGGCTTCTCAAAAAGCACTGCGCGGAGGAAGAGGCAGCAGAGCCCCACGTGAGTAGGACTTGGCATTCTTCCTACTTAAGATATTCCTATAAATTGTAGAACGTATGAGACATGGGTAAGGATGAGAACTGAGCCTTGGTCACTAATTTCCATTCTAAAAGCTTTATGCAAATGAACACATTTCCATCAGGCGGTGGCTCTGTGAATTGGTACTGCTGTTTTCTCTACTTTAAGGCAGGGAACACAACCCTGTTGGCCCATCCTCACCCAGATGGTAGGAGGCAGAGCTGGGGTTGGGACCCAGGCAGTTTGAGTCCAGCAGCTGAGTTTGCTAATCCCTTTGGTATATTCTCTTTGAGCATAGGGTACTGGCTAGAATCATATCATGAAAGGAGGTTGGGACTTAATTGTGGGGACCTTGAGAGCAAGGTTTAGGCTATTTTATGAGTGTTTAAGATAGTTTTCTCAACTGGGTCATTTATTTTATTTCAAATAATATGTATATCATAGAAGTAGCATAATCATTATGGAAAAATGCAGATATATACATAAAGAAAAATTTTAATTATCTGTAACTTTAGGATGTAAAGATAACAGTTGTTAATGTTTTAGTGCCTTTTTGTCTGGTTACTCTTTGTGTATGTTTCTGTGTAGTGGAGGCTGTTTTTTGTGGGACTGATGTTACACTGCAGTGCTACTCAAATTGTGTTCCACAAACCAGCGGCATTGGCATCACTTGGATAGAAATGCCCAGCCTTGAGCCCCATTCGAGACCTTCTGATTTATAATTTCTGCGTAGGGGGTCCAGGAGGCTGCATTCCAACAAGATCCCGCAGTAATTCACATGCACGTGAAAATTCGAGAAGCTCAAGAGAGGGTCTTTTCTGGAAACTGAGGCCGAGGAAATTGACCCTGCTGGATGTCACAGATAAAACTGAGCTGGCTTCACCAAAGGCCTACTTAGTCCAATGATTTTATTCCCCCACTAATTATTGTCAACTGTCAGGGCCCCTTTCAGAATCCTGAATTGAGCAGAAGACAGCTAGCAAGTGTAGAGTCAAAATGGAGGTCGTTAGAAGTTGTGAAGATATCTCTCTCCCAAGCTTTGGGGAGTGGAATCATTGCCATCTTTTGTACTAGATCGAACCCGGGCCCCCTGCATTGGGAATGTGGCGTCTTATCCACTGCACCACCAGGGAAGTCTCCCATTTATTTCTTAAACTTTCCTATATTTATAATGATATAATTACAATTCAGATTCCTGTCTTTTTTTCATTTGAATTAGGTATGGACTGTCAAACTATTTTTTATTGTTGTTGCAGAATCCTGGCTTTTATTAGTTCTCTTTACCTCTGTGCATAATTGTCAAAAGGGTACTTCCTGTTTAAAAAGAAACTTAACGTATTTTTATACCTTTTGTAAAAAGTTGTCCATGTCAATTTAAATATTATTGTTGCAGTCACAAAATCTTTAGGAAGACAAGCAGAGATTTTCAGAAGTCTATAAAGACTCTCACATAACAGGGCAACAACGTACGACCTCCACATGTCTGACAGTCTTCTGTTGGTAGAAATCACATCTCTAAGGATAATTTCTAACTAAAATATCATCTGCTTTACCGCAGTTGCTAAGAAATAAGAAACCCTGACAGTGGTGTTCTCAGAGCTTCCTACCTTATGACGATCTCACGAGGTGGATGCCCGTGTTCTCCCCTACTGGCAGAAGACAGAACTGAGGCGAAGAGATGTGAATAATTTGCCCAGGGTGACACTGCTAGTGAATGGCGTAGCCTGATCAGAGCCCATGCATATTGACTCCAAAACCTACTCTGACTTACATGGTCTCTGTTTACCCCATACCCAGAATAAGAATGACCCCTGTGGAAGCTGCAGGCACACTGTGAGGGGGCCACTGTGTATGGCTGGGCAGGTCATTCCTCACACAGCCACTGAGGGGGTTCACGGGGGCATCTGGTATCTGCGTGGGGCTCTGCTCATCAAGCATAATCAGCTGTAGCCACCCCGAGGACTGGGAGCCTTGGTAATTCACAATGAGCACCACGTGGGTTAGTGACTTCTTTTTCTTTAAACCAGTTTCCAGTTTGACTTCTTCTTTCCCTGTCTGTCTTGCTAGGACTCTGCACTGCCCCAGAAGGAGAGAGAAAATGAGCACATTCCAGGTGAGTAGAGCTTGCCTTTCTTGCTGTTAAAAACGCCATTTTTGTACTCAGGTTGGACACAGGTTTTCCTCTTTTTTTCTTTTTCTTTTTTTTTTTTTTGATTGGAGTATAGTTGATTTACAATGTATTAATTTCAGGTGTACAGCAAAGTGATTCAGTTATACATATATATACATATATTTTCAGATTCTTTTCCCTTATAGGTTATTACGAAATATTGGGTATAGTTCCATATGGGTTTTCTCTTTCAAGGAGAGTCTAAGCATATGAGGACCTGAGTGTGCCATGTGTGCTTTTTTTAAAATTCCTGTTAAATTTAATTGGTTTCGGTTTTAATTTTTGTTTTATTTCATCATTTTTTTTATTTTACAAGTAAAAGAAAAATTAAGGGAAATGAAGGACATCTTCCAGTCTACTGCTTACCTGCTTACAAATTAGCTGCTTTTATATTTCTGTAATCTCTTCATCATATGTATTCATGGATGTGTATTCGTATTTATAACATAGATACAGTTTTAAATTGTTTTTTTCATTTAATACTAGCTAACATTCACTTTTAATTGCTTTATCATGTTCCTGCAAACTTATGCACCTATTTTTTTTTTTTTCTGGTATGCGGGCCTCTCACTGTTGTGGCCTCTCCCGTTGCGGGGCACAGGCTCCGGACGCGCAGGCTCAGCGGCCATGGCTCACGGGCCCAGCTGCTCCGCGGCATGTGGGATCTTCCCGGACCGGGGCACGAACCCGTGTCCCCTGCATCGGCAGGCGGACTCTCAACCACTGCGCCACCAGGGGAGCCCTGCACCTATTCTTTAAACTATTCTTTATGCACAGACATTTAGTTTAAAGACTTCTCCTGTTTTAGGAGCACTACAGTGACAGTGTTCCTGATTTAACCTTTTTCTCAAAATATCTGTTCTGAAGAATATTGCCCCTTTTTGCCCTTAACATAGTAGGTTTAGGTATTCAGAATTTAAGAGGTATGTTTTACATGTGGTGCCTTGGATGTTTTTTGGTAGAATATCCAAATACGGCAGAGCACAGCAGGATCAAACTGCTGCTTCACGCAGAAAAAATCAGGTATTGTTGGAAGTTTTCTCACGACCAGAGTTAGATTCAGTCTTCCCCATGCTTGAGTCAGACCCTTTGTGTATTTTATTTACTGGTTTGTTTCTTTTTCCATCTTAGATTTTTTTCTAATCAGAGTAATGCATGACCTTAGTTTAAAAAGTCCAGTGGTACTTAAAGCACTTGTCACTGCATAGACAGCTCAGAACAATTGTATAAAGAGGTGCTTGGTTTCATCTTTGTTTTAAATATAAAGAATCGGGGTTGTGAAAAAAGGAGGAACCAACTCAGACTCACCCAGAAAACCAAGGGTCTGGAGTCAGAGTATTGCATTCAAGCGAAAGACAGAAACGGGGAAAGAGAGAGTTTTCATTCAGAGACCTGGCATGGCCTTTTGGTTAGTTTCCACATATAACACTCCTTCTCAGCTGGTTCCGACCTCAGTGAGAAAGCAGGTGCCATCAAATACTGCCAGGACTAAATTGGTAACTGTTTCTGGGGCACTTGGCAATAATAATTAAACAGTGAAAGCTTTTTAGTTCAGGATCCAGTGGTTAGAATTCTAGGGAGTTTACTTATGAGTTGTCTGAGAGCCCCAGGTAAACACACAAAGCTTTCTCTTTCATAGCTGCACGTCCAGTGAGGCTGAGGAAAGTCAGTGTGTGGCATTGGCAGGATGGAAGGAGGGGGTGCTGGGAAGTCTGCACACCTCACAGGAGCCGGAGCAACTTCCCATCCTCCTCGTCTCCTCGGGGCTGCCCCTCTTCCACTGGCCACTGGGTATAAGATTGAGGTGGTGTTGTTTGTCGTAGGAGGCGGTGACCTTCAAGGACGTGGCCGTGGCCTTCACAGAGGAGGAGCTGGGGCTGCTGGACTCGGCCCAGAGGAAGCTGTACCAGGATGTGATGGTGGAACACTTCGGGAACCTGGTCTCAGTGGGTGAGGACAGCCTTTCTCTGCGAGTGTCTTTGTGACCTTGGTGTTTCAAGGCTTTGGGCCTCTTGAGGTGGTTCCCTGAGTTTGGGGACCAGACTTTTGCAATTCCTGTGGGACACGAGAGGATGTCTCTGGTCTTTCCAAACAGTGTGTTTCAGGTCCTTTTCAATTATTTTGTAAAAGAACTGTAAATCGGCAGTATCTTGCTGTACCTTGTGTATTCTTCTTCAGATTTCCCTCCCTGCCATTAGTGGATCATAAAGCCAATTTATTGAGCCCTACGTGTGACTTTTTAATGAAATAAAATAGTATAGAAAATATCAGAGTTTCTTAGGAAGAGTACAACACATTGCAGCAGAAACTCTGGGCGATGGCATGAGTGGTGTGAGAGCCAGTGGGAACAGATTTCATGAAAAGAGACATTGGTTAGATATAGGTCATTCAAGCTTCGTTTTAGTAATGTATACTTTTCTACCTGTGTATCTAGGTTGTGAAATAAATGCTGTTTCTTCAGTGGGTCGTGATACAAAGTTTGAAAAACACAGCTTTCAATACCTTGAATATGCAGTTGGAACTCAAATTTCTAGTAAACTTTCGCTCTAGCCCGTTCATGTTAACTTGTGACTTTGCATGTTCTCATTCTTCAAACGAGATACAAAACATACAGAAAGAGAAGAGAGGCTTTGGTTGATGAATTCAGCAACCCAGATAGAAATTTAGGTGAGAACCAAGCAGCCGTGAGTTCCTGTGGTTAGCTCTCTATCTGTTTTGCTTCTCACCAGCCCTGTGCTGTCCATCACCTGGTCCCAGTTGGAAATCTCTTTCCAGGATTATTGCATAGTCTTTGTACTGGTCACCTGTTGCCACCCTTCTCCTCCCACAGTTTGTTCTTTAGGTGGCAAAGTGATCTTTTGTAACTTTAAGTCAGGTTATGTTCTTGTTTCAGAATTCTCTTGTGGCTTCTTTTACTTAGAATAAAAACCACTTAAAGTGGCTTCTAGAGCCTTCTGTGGGCTGCTGTTCGTTCTCCACCACCTCCCTGAATACACCACCTCTCCTCCCTCTTACCCTATCTTTTCCAGACCTGCAAAGGATGCTTCTGCCACAGAGCCTTTTCCTGGTCCTTCTCTCTGCCTGGAATACTCTTTCACCTGTAATCTTTTAGGCCTCTACTTCTTTCAGTCAGTCACCTTAAAGATGAGGAGGTGGCTGTCCTCTGACCACCCTATGGAAAATACAGTCCTCTCTTTCTTACTCTCTCTGCCCTGCCTTGTTTTGTCTCTAAGCGTTTCACTCATGTACATTTTGTTCACCTGTTTCTCACCTCTCTTTCTTCCACTGGAGGGTAATCCAGGAGTGCAGGAGGAATTCGGTCTGTTATATGTTTATTGCTCACTAGCCTCAGTGCTTAGCATAGTCTTGGTACATGACAGGAACTCTTAAATATTTCTTGAATAAACGAATGAGTTAATGGATAGAGAAATTAGCCTTCCATGAAAATAGCTAGTAGGCGGTGAACAAATCCGAGTGAATAAGGGATATTGCTAAATGTTTTTTTGTCTTCAAATGAATTCCCAGCCTAATTCTAACTTCTCAGGTGCCCATGATGTGTGTATGTGTGTGTTTGCCTTTCTGTACAAGTTGGCCCTCATCAACTTGCACAAAAAAATATGTACAGAACCTGTAATTATAACCAAACTGAGTAAAATGCTTTCCCTGTGACTTTCCTTGAGCTCTCAGTAGCAGAGCAAATTCATTTGGGGAGGAAATACTGTTGTGAATGAGGATTCTTATGTCTACTTCTTAGGTAACCCTCCCATAGAAGGAAAGAAATTTCTATTTCCTTATCCCTTATACCAGGGGAGAACAGGTCTCAGAAAACAGCCAGCTGGTGAGTTAGCCTTTCCCTTAAAAGATTTGCCCCGCTGCGTCCCATTTGCCTCCTCCAAAGCCCACCTCACTAATAAGAAATCGATCTTTGTTAGCTGTACAAACATTTTGTGTGTGTGTGTGTGTGTGCATTTGTATGTATCTTGTAGAAGGCATTTTAGATAATGTCACCTTGAGTGCTTTGATCATTCTTTAATAGTTTCTAGTCTGTTTCTTCTCAATACTTATCACAGGCTATGGAATTTATTCCCAGCTCACTCATAAAGCCCATTCTTCACTTTGGAACTCATTCTTGTTAAAGACCAATGTATCTGTGTCCAAAAATTTTCCATGCTGTTTTTAAAGAGACAGCATTCTTCCCTAGCCTCTACATTTTGACTCCTGCTTGGCAGGGGGAGTGGAGGAACATATTAGGCAGCACAAATGCCTGAGAAGGATCCAGTGCATAGGTCTTCATGCTTTTTTTTAACCCCACTGATTCTTAGACCCTTTTTTAAAATTAATTAATTGTTGGTTGCATTGGGTCTTGGTTGCTGCATATGGGCTTTTCTCTCGTTGTGGTGAGTGGGAGCAGCTCTTCGTTGTGGTGCGCAGGCTTCTCATTGCAGTGGCTTCTCTTGTTTCAGAGCACGGTCTCTAGGAACGCGGGCTTCAGTAGTTGTGGCACGTGGGCTCAGTAGTTGTGGCTCACGGGCTTAGTTGCTCTGCGGCATGTGGGATCTTCCCGGACCAGGGCTCGAACCTGTGTCCCCTGCACTGGCAGGCAGATTATTAACCACTGTGCCACCGGGGCAGTCCCGGTTTTTAGCCCCTTTCATATCCTCCTCAGCACTAACCCCCTTGGTGTGCTGCCGCCTCGGGTGCAGCCTTTCAACTTAAGCCAAACTGTACTTTCCAGTCCTTTTCCTGTATCTGATACCTGACTTGTAAAAGCTGTTTCGCTTCTCTGACTTGGTTCAAACTTAACCTGGGATTCAGAATTGTAGAGAATCCTAGAAATCAAACTGAGTTCACCTGTGCATGCATTTCTTGAGCCCTGACTAACTGCTAGGCACTGTTAAAGCTGTGAGCACAGCAAAATGCTTGTCTTTATTGATACTGTGTTATGGTAGGAATGGCATGTAATTTTTGAAAGATGATTGAAATAGTATGTCAGAGTAGTCATTTGGTTTTAAATGGGTTTCATTAATGCTAAGTATTTGGGAGTTTAACAGACCATCTCTTGGTTTCTGTTAGTATATAAACCAGAGAACTTCATTTGTCGTGCGAAAGATAAGCTGAACCATCCTGAGGTTCATTAAAGTCCCATACTGTGTCTTAAGTGTAAAATCTTGAATCTTTGAACAAAGCTTTCACGTGTCCACATCTCTGAATTCTCTGTCCCTCTAGAAGAAAACAATCAAAGTGAGTTGAGGGCCGTTCAAGACAGAGGATCACGTGAAGAGCTTTCCTGCTGGCAAATCTGGCAACAAATTGCAAATGACTTAACCAGATGCCAAGACTCCATGATAAATAGTTGTCAGTTCCACAAACAAGGTGATTCCCCCTGCCAGATTGGGGCAGGACTCTATTCAAATTTCTGAAGATGAGAACCGTATATTAAATGATAAAGCAGGTGATCCCAGTAGTCCTGGAAATCCAAGGTTTGCAACTCTGAGAGCCCAGGATTCTTGGAGGAAAACTTCATTGGCTGAGTCACAGAATTATCAGAATAGACACCAGCAAATTTCCATGAAAAATAAACTGTGTCAGTGTAAAGAGGATGTTGACACCATCAGTTGGATTTCACATCACCTTGATGCTCATGGAGTACACAAGGGTCAAAAACCTTACGGCTACAGTGATTATAGAAAAGATAGCACGAGGGTTTCAACACTGGATCAGAATACTATGATTCACACGGGACAAAATCCTTACCAGTGTAATGAATGTAAAGAAACCTTCACCGATCTCTCCACCTTTGATCTTCACCAGCAATTACACTCAAAAGAGAAGTCTCATACGTGCAGTGAGTGTGGAAAAGGCTTCCGTTACAGCTCGGTTCTTCATATTCATCAGAGAGTTCACGTGGGAGGAGAACACAGTGAGTGTGATGAGTGTGGCAAGGAGTTCAGTCAGAGCTCCCAGCTGCAGACTCCTCAGAAAGTCCACACTGTAGAGAAACCATTCAAATGTGGGGAATGTGGGAAAGGCTTCAGTCGTAGGTCAGCACTTAACTATTCATTGTAAAGTCCACACGGGAGAGAAACCTTATAATTGTGAGGAGTGTGGGAGGGCCTTCAGTCAGGCCTCTCACCTTCAGGACCATCAGAGAGTCCACACTGGGGAGAAACCATTCAAATGTGACACATGTGATAAGAGCTTCAGTCGGAATTCACACCTTCAGTCCCATCAGAGCGTCCATACGGGAGAGAAACCGTACAAATGTGAGGAGTGTGGGAAGGGCTTCATTTGTAGCTCAAATCTATACATTCATCAGAGGGTCCACACAGGAGAAAAACCCTACAAATGTGAGGAATGTGGGAAAGGCTTTAGTCGGCCTTCAAGTCTTCAGGCCCATCAGGGAGTCCACACTGGAGAGAAATCATACATACGTAATGTGTGTGGTAAAGGCTTTACTCTGAGTTCAAACCTTCAGGCACATCAAAGAGTCCATACAGGAGAGAAACCATACAACTGTAAGGAGTGTGGGAAGAGCTTCAGGAGGAACTCCCATTATCAAGTTCATCTGGTTGTCCACACAGGGGAGAAGCCCTATAAATGTGAGGTATGTGGGAAGGGCTTCCGTCAGAGTTCATATCTTCAAATCCATCAGAAGGCCCACAGTGTAGAGAAACCTTACAAGTGTGAGGAGTGTGGGCAGGGCTTCAATCAGAGTTCACGACTTCAGATCCACCAGCTGATCCATACCGGTGAGAAACCATACAAATGTGAAGAGTGTGGGAAGGGATTCAGTCGTAGAGCAGATCTTAAAATTCATTGCAGAATCCACACCGGAGAGAAACCGTATAGTTGTGAGGAGTGTGGGAAAGTCTTCAGGCAGGCCTCAAATCTTCTGGCCCATGAGAGAGTCCACAGCAGAGAAAAACCATTCAAATGTGAAGAGTGTGGGAAGAGCTTTGGTCGGAGTTCACACCTTCAAGCCCATCAAAAAGTCCACACTGGAGAAAAGCCATACAAATGTGAGGAGTGTGGGAAGGGCTTCAAGTGGAGCCTGAACCTCGACATGCATCAGAGGGTCCACACAGGAGAGAAACCATATAAGTGTGGGGAGTGTGGGAAGCACTTCATTCAGGCCTCAAGTCTTCAGCTTCATCAAAGCGTCCACACTGGAGAGAAGCCGTACAGATGTGACAGATGCAGTAAGGTCTTCAGTCGGCCTTCACAGCTACAGTCTCATCAAAGAGTGCACACAGGGGAGAAGCCTTACAAGTGTGAGACCTGTGGTAAGAGCTTCAGTTGGCGCTCCAATCTTATAAGTCATCACAAAATGCATACTGGGGACACATTTTATGAAAGCAGCGAGAGTGGTAAGAACATCAAGGAACTGTCAGAGGATAGAAGTTCTACAAAATGTTGTTTTCAAAAAACTCACGTGCAACGTGAATTCTTGCAAGCGTCAGGTCTCATAGGAGAGAAAGTATTTTAACTTAGTTGGTGTTGAAGCAGTAGCTAAACAGATCCTAGTGTTCAGCAGAGCACACAGCAGAGATCCCTTCTGAGTGGTGCAGTAAGGGCTGCATTCAGAACTTTGACATTTATCAGATGTCACTTAGGAGATAGCACTTAGAAAGGAAAAGAGTTTGGTCTGGGCTTTAACAAAAGTGTAAGGATGAGCTAGTCAAAATTGATGTCCATGAGAATGTGCGCTCCATGAGGGCAGGGACTTGGCTGCTGAATGTACACAACCTTATCATTGACTAGTGCTTTTAGGTGTGCTCAGTACTTGTGTTTTAAATAAACCAAAAGGGGGAAATGTATAATATATGAAAGTTGTATCCAGATGGGGAAACCTGCAAAATAAAATTAATTCAGGACATGAACTTTTGTTGAAATACTGAAAACCACTGCAGAAAACCAATCTGCAATATATATTTTTTTAATTTATTTTTGGCTGCCTTGGGTCTTTATTGCTGCACGCAGGCTTTCTCTAGTTGCAGTGAGTGGGGGCTACTTTTCATTGCAGTGTGTGGGCTTCTCATTGCAGTGGCTTCTCTTTGTGGAGCACGGGCTCTAGGTGTGCAGGCTTCAGTAGTTGTGGCACGCGGCTGAGCTGCTGTGCAGCATGTGGGATCTTCCTGGACCAGGGCTCAAACCCGTGTCCCCTGCATTGGCAGGCAGATTCTTAATCACTACGCCACCAGGGAAGGGAAGCCCCCCAATCTTCAATATTAATATGCTATTAGCCTATCGCAACTGGCTCCTTGCCTCCCGCAGCCTCTGTTCTCAAGTTGGGTGGTTATTTGAGACCCCGTCTAGTTTTCCAAGGACTGTGTTCAGTAGAAATTGAACTACCTTGTGATTTTTTTTTCTGATGGTACAGAGTGAAAAAACATGATTAACTTTGCAACAACAGTAACTGCATAGTATACAATTGATTTTTTGTCTGTCAATATTAAGGCAGGGTTTACTGTAACACTTTGAAAGTGTCACAAAAATTGTTTGTCCCTAGAAAAAAAAATTTTTAGTTGACCTTGAACTTACTGATTTCTAATTCTCTGCATTTTCATCCAGACTTTGGAATGTTTGCCTTCTAATTATTGTAGCATTTCTTCTAAAGTTCTCAGGTAGGGGCTATGCCATATTCTTCCCCCACATCCATGAGGCAAATACCCAGAAAACTTGTAGGAATCTGATAAAATTATCCAGTGTATTATTGAGACAAGACTGACATTTATGTGCTTTTCCCTATTGGTTGCAGTAAAGCATGGTTTCAGGAAAGGAGTATATATATCAGAATATATTAGATCTCTTTGATTTAGAAATCATATAATTGGAAGTTATTGATTGTGAGATTAAAATACCAAAAAGATGAACACCACATCAATGATGTCACTAAATTTTTTAATGGAAATTAGTGTACAGCTGTAAGAATTTGAGTTTTGATAGATTCCTATATTAATCTGAAGCCGGTGAAATGATGACAGGGACTTCCCTGGTGGTACAGTGGCTAAGAATTCGCCTGCCAATGCAGGGGACACGGGTTCGAGCCCTGGTCCAGGAAGATCCCACATGCTGTGGAGCAACTAAGCCCGTGTGCCACAACTACTGAGGCTGTGTGCCACAACAACTGAAGCCTACGTGCTTAGAGCCTGTGCTCCACAACAAGAGAAGCCACTGCAATGAGAAGCCCGCGCACCGCAACGAAGAGTAGCCCACACTCACTGCAACTAGAGAAAGCCCGCACGCAGCAACGAAGACCCAATGCAGCCCAAAATAAATAAATTAAATAAAAAGTTTATTTTAAAAATTTATGACATATCATAATCGCAGGAGATACACAATATGGGCTTTGAGAGGTCACAGATTGTAGCCTTCATAGTATAATCAACCATAAATCTTTGTTAGTGTTTGTGTATGTGTGCATGTGCACACATGTATGTGTACATGCATAAGATCATGTGTAAAGGGATACTCTTCCAGAGTGGTTTTCCTAGGCAAGGAGCATTTTGTGATATTTTTCCATTTTATAACTTCATGTTATATTTTTTTCATTGAATAGTGGGTATTGCCAAAGCAGGAAATTATTTTAATAGAATTTGAAAAAGTATTAAATAATTATCCCTTGCAGTTAAGACCTCATATGATTGTTCTATATTGTCATAAGGCATATAAGATCAAAATTATGGTATGAACTCTGGAAGCCAATTTCAAAAACAAAACAGTTCTCAGATTATTTTGCATACACAGAAAAATTCATGAGTTTCAACAGTTGAAGCTTTATTATTTATGCTGTGCTTTAACTACAGATCCATAATAGGGAGAGGGAAAATCCTGGAGCTAGAAACAAAAGTGGATATACCTACAGTGTGGAGGTTTAAAAAAAAAAGTTTCTCTTGTTGAAAAGATGCACATGAGGAGAGAACTGAGCATAATAGCAGAGGACCCTCTGGATGTGGAACCAGTAAGGACAAAGCAGGTTTGGATGGCATTCCATATGCAGACCAATGGTGGTATTTTTAATATAGTTGGTTAAAGGGCTTTATTTAGCAAGTTACAGTTGACCCTTGAACAATATGGGTTTGAACTGGGCAGGTCCACTTATATGCAGGGTTTTTTTTTTAATAGTAATTACTACAGTACTACATGATCTGTGGTTGGTTGAACCCATGGTTGCAGAATTGCAGATACAGAGGAACCACGGATATGGAAGTCTGACCATAAGTTATTTATACAGATCTGTCTACCCATCCATCCATCCGTCCACCCATCTGTAGAGAGAGAGAGGGAGTGAGTGCACGTGCTAGGTATTTACAGAAGTAGATATGGAAGTGCGAGGATATACAAACACACGCATGTGTATGTCATGTATATAAGCATGTATATCCACGTTTCTATTTCAGGGCTGGAGCAAGGAAAGTGTAGAATGATCCTGGAGAAAATTTACTGTGCCAGAAAGTAGGAAAGAGTGGTGGGACGTGTAAGAAGATCCAGCTTGAAGAGACTCACACTGGGTAAATCTGAGCAATTTGACCCTAAAATAAATAATTATCATACAGAATATGAATAAAAAAAGAGGAAGGGAGGGAAGGAAGGGCTCTCATAATAGAATGCCAAACCATAAACATATAGAAGGAATGACGTAATGTAAAAATCATTATTTACAACCATCATAGTAATGATAGGTTCTGGCAAGAGTAATCAATGAATTATAAAACTACTGGTTGAAAGTTTACAAGGAGCAGGATGCTACAAAACCCCAAATATCTCTCCACAAAGTATTGATCACAACAAGAAATACAGTAGGTATAAATTTGGTGAACACTACCTTAGCCAAGAGGTGAACATTATCAATAACAGAACAAACGAACGTTTTAGATCTCTGGGGTATGATATACTGAGAAGGACGCAACGTTGCTTCAGGATTATTTCTGAGAGAAATAAACAACCAGATCTTATCACAAGGAAGCATCCACGTTGAGAGTCTCCTGTTTCACAGTTATGACCACAGGGAGCATAACTGGCCAAAGGTCCCAGCTGCTGCTCTTAAATCCATCACCACGTTTGCCTGGAGGCCGGCCTTGCCCCTGATTGCTCCTAGTCAGCACAGCAGGGATCCTAAGGCAGGCCATTTCTTGGAGACCAGGATTCCTCTGTCCAGTGACCTTTTTTCAAGGACTCTGACAGCCTTGAAGGATTTTACGTAGATGACAAGGCAGTCTCGGATGATTTACCAAATCTTTCTTCCAAATCTTCACTCAGGGTCAGACTTGCACTATGCGCTGATAGTTCTGCCAGCCTTCCAGAGCTCCCTGCCATTTTCTCTCCGATGTTTCCCCTAATGAAATATTTGTTCATTAAAGTGTTTCTCAGCACTTTGCCGTCTAGTTCTTGGAGGACCAGGACAAGCCCCAAACCCTAGAAGCATCCCTTTTTGGCTCTTTCTAGTAACCTTCCTTTCCATATGGTAGCCACTAATTTGTAATGGTGTAGATTCACTTAGCCTATTTTGTACTTGATATAAATGGAGTCATGTAATAGGTGCTATTTTGTGTTGGCTTCATTTGCTCCACAGTATATCCATGACATTTATCCATATTGATGGGAGTGGATACCGTTGATTCATTTTCATTGGTGGATATTATTGCAGTGTGTAAACATATCAAAATCTATTTATTAATCCCATTATTGGTGGGTATTGGGTACTTCCCCATTCTTGGCTATCACAGTTAGTGGTGATGTGAGCAATCTAGAATGTGCCTTGTGCACTTGTTTGAGGGATATTTCTATGGGTGGAACCAAAGGGTTATAGGGTATATGTTCAACTTTGGTAGATACAGTTGACCCTTGAAGAATGTATGGGCATGAGGGATGCATCTGAGTCTTTTATTCCATAGATGTTTTTAAAATCTCTCTCACTTTTGGCCCAAGAGTGCTGCGTTTGGGTTTACGGTGTTTCTTAACTTTGAAATAGTCCAATTTTTCAATATTTTCTTTCACAGTTGGTGATTTTTTTGGTCTTAAGAAATTCTTCCTACTCCAAGGCAAAAAGGCTGTTATCTTACGTTTCTTTCCTAAAGCATCATTGTTTACTTTTCAAATTTAAGTCTGCAGATCTTCTGGAATTTATATTTTTATATCCTATGCAGTAATGATTAATATTTTTCCCATATGGATATCCAGCTGACTGAGAACCAATAGTTGACCCTTGGACAACATGGGTTTAAACTACACAAGTGCACTTATACGAGGATTTTTTTTTAATAGTAAATACTGCACTACTACACGATCCAAGGTTGGTTCAATCCTCAGATGCAGAATTGCCGATTATGGAGAAACCGTGTACGTACAGAGGACTGGCTATAAGTTATACTTGGATTTTCAACTTAGCAGAGGGTTGGCACCCCTAACCCCCTTGAACCCTAGTTCAAGGATCAACTGTATTAACAAGAGTTCTTTCCCCTCTCTGCTGCAGTGTTTTCTTTTCTTTCTTTTTTCTTTTGGCTGTGCTGCGTGGCTTGCAGGATCTCAGTTCCCTGACCAGGGATTGAACCAGGGTCACCACAGTGAAAGCGCCAAATCCTTACCACTAGACCACCAGGGAGCTCCCTGCAGTGTTTTCTTTTTACACGTTGTTATAATGTCTGTTTCAACATGGATTTTGATGTCTATTATCTTGTCTATCCTTGAGCAAACACCAGACTATCTTATATTGTAGATTTATAGTAAGGTTTAATGTGACTAATATCTTTCTTTTCATTCTTCTTTCAGATTGTCCCAGCTCTTCTTTTATTTTTTATTTTTATGTTTTTTTAGATGTTGGGGGTAGGAGTTTATTTACTTATTTTTGCTGTGTTGGGTCTTCGTTTCTGTGCGAGGGCTTTCTTTAGTTGTGGCAAGCGGGGGCCACTCCTCATCGTGGTGCGTGGGCCTCACTATCACGGCCTCTTGTTGGGGAGCACAGGCTCCAGACGCGCAGGCTCAGTACGTGGCTCACGGGCCTAGTTGCTCCGTGGCATGTGGGATCTTCCCAGACCAGGGCTCAAACCCGTGTCCCCTGCATTAGCAGGCAGATTCTCAACCACTGCGCCACCAGGGAAGCCCCCAGCTCTTCTTGTAGCTCTTTGCTTTCCCACATAATATTTGTAAACATCTCATCAATTTCCAAGGGAAAAAATGCTGATGTTTTTATTGGGGTTTGATTGAGCCTATAGATCATTTTGAGGATTACTGATATCTTTGTAATATTGAATCTTCAAGCCATGAATATCACTATTTTTAAGAACTTCTCTTGGAGAAAAATAAAAGTGGATCCCATGTAATAAAATGTACATAAATAGACTCCAAAATATTTAAAGGACCTACATGTGAAAGATAAGTCTAGAAAGTTAATTTTTAAAAGGTAGAAATATATTTTTTCACCTGAGGAGTTTCAGAAGCACAGATATTAAGAAATTATTGGTTTATTATCTTATAATTAAAGATTTCTATTCCATGAAGAACACAATAGAAAAATTTTAGAAACACGTGCCCAATTAGGAAAGGATACTTGTAATTGGTAAAACTGAAAAGGTATTAATAATCAGAATATGTAATAGAAATGAGGAAGAAAAAGATAGCATCCACATTAGAAAATGGGGCAAAAGTTTTAAGTAGACACTTATAGATGAAGCTACCAAGCATTTGAAAAAAAGATCAAACTTATTAGAAATCAGAGAAATTTAACTAAAACAAGATACTACTATACATTTAATACACTAGCAAAACGGTGATGAGTCGTCCAAATGAAGGTAAGTGGTTGCACAAAAACCTGACGTGCAACTCTTTGGTAATCTGGACTGGTGTAGCCGTACAGTAAGTCAATCTGGCTATATTATTAAAGTATACATATTTGCTATGAAATAATTTCACTCGGGTATGTATTCCAAAGAAATTCTCAGATACGTCTATAAACAAATGTAAGAAGATGTTTATTTTATTATCATTGGCATGGCAGTTGGAAGAGTACAGGTAAAATGTGGGTGCAGAAAATGGAACTCTATGAAACAAATTAGATAGAGGGGTGAATGTTTTTTTTGTTTGTTTGTTTTTCTGCGGTACGTGGGCCTCTCGCTGTTGTGGCCTCTCCCGCTGCGGAGCACAGGCTCCGGACGTGCAGGCTCAGCAGCCATGGCTCACGGGCCCAGCCGCTCCACGGCATGTGGGATTTTCCCAGACTGGGGCATGAACCCGCGTCCCCTGCATCGGCAGGCAGACTCTCAACCACTGTGCCACCAGGGAAGCCTGGATGGGTGAATCTTAAAAATATACTCCTGAATGAAGGAAATAAACACCAGAATGAATTTTATGACACAATATTATTTATATGAATTGAAAATATACACAAGTGCACATTTTGCACAAGAACACACCCAAAAGAAAACACATCAAACAAATTAGAATGGTAGCTTACGGGGTAGAGAAGGGAGTGGAGGGTGCCATAGGGAACAGGAGGTGAATAAATAAAACTTAATCATGTTACCGTATTTCATCATGCTATATCCAAGATTTCACTTTCCTTGTAGTGGAAAGAAATCCTGTGTGCTATGTTGGCTTAAGTCAGGAATAGTTCTTGGAGGATATTTTCCTGAAAGAATTTGGAACACATTTTTGAAAAAATCTTTGTTTATACTATGGATGATCTTTTTTTGTTTGTTTTGTTTGTTTCTTTAATTTCTGTTTTGTGGGTGTGTGTGGGATCTACTTTATTTTTGTATTTCATTCATCTGATCTTATATTTTTCCATCTGCCTTCTTCAGTTTTATTATTCATTTATTAATTTCCTGAAATGGATGTTTTCTGAATCAATTTTCAACTTCCTTTCTACTTTATTTGTTTTGTTTTGTTTTGTTTTTGTTTTCCTTGCTGTACGCGGGCCTCTCACTGTTGTGGCCTCTCCCATTGCGGAGCACAGGCTCCGGACGCCCAGGCTCAGCGGCCATGGCTCACGGGCCCAGCCGCTCTGTGGTATGTGGGATCTTCCCGGACCAGGGCACGAACCCATGTCCCCTGCATCGGCAGGCGGACTCTCAACCACTGCGCCACCAGGGAAGCCCCCCTTTCTACTTTAATATATGCTTTTAAGGCTCAACATTTCCCTCTATGTATGTGTTCCAATCTCCAGATCCAATTATGAATTTGAATGTTTCTCTTCATGGTTCTGTCAATGTTTGCTTTATAAAGTATCAGCTGAAGTTATTAGTTTCTGAGAATTTGAAACTTTTATGACTGTGAAGTGTCCCTCCGTATGTCAAGTAATGCTTTTTCCTTCCCCTTAAAGTTCACTTGGTCAAATAGCAATGTCACAGATTTTATAATTACAGAAATAACTTGAGACCTAGGATGTTGATGTCTGTCTCTAGAAAGGATTTTCCCTTGCTTCTGCACGGGTTGTAAGATGCTAACAAAACACGTTCACCTTTACACAATTTCAGGGAATGAGGTGTTTTGGCGTTTGGCTTCAGTCCCTGCCAAAGAAAGCCCAGTTTCCTTCTCCCCTTATTCCAATGGTGAAACTCTTTGGGGTTTACCAGGAAGCCTTCGTGGCTGTTAATGCTTTTATGTCGCTTAGCCTCTTGAAGACGTCCAAAATTCGACTGAGTTTGTACGCCTTTCAATGAACAGAATCTACACTCTTCTGAGGCCTACACAGTAGAACGGCAAGACGGCCTGAGACCTTCTCAGGGATTCCGGAAAGTGAAAACCAGAGTGAAAACATGTAGTCCAGAGCTCGTGCCGGTAGACACCCCCGCACCCACCCTTGCATTCTGGGACATGTAGTCCAGAGCTCGTAAACTCGTGTAGCCCCATATACTGCAGCTACAGTAACGCCTCGCTGTAAAGGTTTACCCGCGGAATTCTGGGAAATATGGTCCAGGAGTTCCGGGTTAGTCGCAGGCACTTCCGCCCCAGGAGGACACGTAGCAGCCATGTTCTGCCTGGTGACGGTGTTTCAGGTCCGCTCTTCACGACCCATTCAAGCTTCCCCTTTGCAGACCTTTCATTTGGGGAGAAAGAGGAGGAGCGGCTAAAAGCGGAGGTTTGAGGGCCTGGAGTGGTGATGTACGTCCCGCGGGCGGAGCTTCTTTGCGTTTGGTAACGTAGCCGGGATGGGGTGGGCTCAGGTCGTGCCTCCTGGGGTTTGAGGGTCTCCCCGGTTTTCTTCACCCCTAACCTGACCCCGTCCCCCACCTATGAGCTAGCCCTACCGCTTCATACGGCGTCACACTGGGTGAGTTGCTTAACTCCTCTGTGCCTCCGTTGCTGTTCGGTAAAAGGGGGGAAAAAGGAATGCCTTGTTAATATAGTGTTGTGAGGAGAAACGAGATAGCACAAGTAAAAGGTCTACAACTGCCTGATACATTGTTGGTATTAATACTACGCTAATTCGGGAGGCACCCATTTCGCAGCGGAATTCTGTGAGCCCAGGAAGCTGAATTGTCCTGGACTCCTGGCCTGTTTTGGAAGGAGAGGACTTCTAGCTGGTACGGGGGCGGAAGGGGGTGCGGTATGAATTAGTGGGGATGGAAACACAGCCCTGGTATTTCACAGTCTCCTTTCCTTCCCCAGCCCTGGCTTCTCAAAAAGCACTGCGCGGAGGAAGAGGCAGCAGAGCCCCACGTGAGTAGGACTTGGCATTCTTCCTACTTAAGATATTCCTATAAATTGTAGAACGTATGAGACATGGGTAAGGATGAGAACTGAGCCTTGGTCACTAATTTCCATTCTAAAAGCTTTATGCAAATGAACACATTTCCATCAGGCGGTGGCTCTGTGAATTGGTACTGCTGTTTTCTCTACTTTAAGGCAGGGAACACAACCCTGTTGGCCCATCCTCACCCAGATGGTAGGAGGCAGAGCTGGGGTTGGGACCCAGGCAGTTTGAGTCCAGCAGCTGAGTTTGCTAATCCCTTTGGTATATTCTCTTTGAGCATAGGGTACTGGCTAGAATCATATCATGAAAGGAGGTTGGGACTTAATTGTGGGGACCTTGAGAGCAAGGTTTAGGCTATTTTATGAGTGTTTAAGATAGTTTTCTCAACTGGGTCATTTATTTTATTTCAAATAATATGTATATCATAGAAGTAGCATAATCATTATGGAAAAATGCAGATATATACATAAAGAAAAATTTTAATTATCTGTAACTTTAGGATGTAAAGACAACAGTTGTTAATGTTTTAGTGCCTTTTTGTCTGGTTACTCTTTGTGTATGTTTCTGTGTAGTGGAGGCTGTTTTTTGTGGGACTGATGTTACACTGCAGTGCTACTCAAATTGTGTTCCACAAACCAGCGGCATTGGCATCACTTGGATAGAAATGCCCAGCCTTGAGCCCCATTCGAGACCTTCTGATTTATAATTTCTGCGTAGGGGGTCCAGGAGGCTGCATTCCAACAGGATCCCGCAGTAATTCACATGCACGTGAAAATTCGAGAAGCTCAAGAGAGGGTCTTTTCTGGAAACTGAGGCCGAGGAAATTGACCCTGCTGGATGTCACAGATAAAACTGAGCTGGCTTCACCAAAGGCCTACTTAGTCCAATGATTTTATTCCCCCACTAATTATTGTCAACTGTCAGGGCCCCTTTCAGAATCCTGAATTGAGCAGAAGACAGCTAGCAAGTGTAGAGTCAAAATGGAGGTCGTTAGAAGTTGTGAAGATATCTCTCTCCCAAGCTTTGGGGAGTGGAATCATTGCCATCTTTTGTACTAGATCGAACCCGGGCCCCCTGCATTGGGAATGTGGCGTCTTATCCACTGCACCACCAGGGAAGTCTCCCATTTATTTCTTAAACTTTCCTATATTTATAATGATATAATTACAATTCAGATTCCTGTCTTTTTTTCATTTGAATTAGGTATGGACTGTCAAACTATTTTTTATTGTTGTTGCAGAATCCTGGCTTTTATTAGTTCTCTTTACCTCTGTGCATAATTGTCAAAAGGGTACTTCCTGTTTAAAAAGAAACTTAACGTATTTTTATACCTTTTGTAAAAAGTTGTCCATGTCAATTTAAATATTATTGTTGCAGTCACAAAATCTTTAGGAAGACAAGCAGAGATTTTCAGAAGTCTATAAAGACTCTCACATAACAGGGCAACAACGTACGACCTCCACATGTCTGACAGTCTTCTGTTGGTAGAAATCACATCTCTAAGGATAATTTCTAACTAAAATATCATCTGCTTTACCGCAGTTGCTAAGAAATAAGAAACCCTGACAGTGGTGTTCTCAGAGCTTCCTACCTTATGACGATCTCACGAGGTGGATGCCCGTGTTCTCCCCTACTGGCAGAAGACAGAACTGAGGCGAAGAGATGTGAATAATTTGCCCAGGGTGACACTGCTAGTGAATGGCGTAGCCTGATCAGAGCCCATGCATATTGACTCCAAAACCTACTCTGACTTACATGGTCTCTGTTTACCCCATACCCAGAATAAGAATGACCCCTGTGGAAGCTGCAGGCACACTGTGAGGGGGCCACTGTGTATGGCTGGGCAGGTCATTCCTCACACAGCCACTGAGGGGGTTCACGGGGGCATCTGGTATCTGCGTGGGGCTCTGCTCATCAAGCATAATCAGCTGTAGCCACCCCGAGGACTGGGAGCCTTGGTAATTCACAATGAGCACCACGTGGGTTAGTGACTTCTTTTTCTTTAAACCAGTTTCCAGTTTGACTTCTTCTTTCCCTGTCTGTCTTGCTAGGACTCTGCACTGCCCCAGAAGGAGAGAGAAAATGAGCACATTCCAGGTGAGTAGAGCTTGCCTTTCTTGCTGTTAAAAACGCCATTTTTGTACTCAGGTTGGACACAGGTTTTCCTCTTTTTTTCTTTTTCTTTTTTTTTTTTTTGATTGGAGTATAGTTGATTTACAATGTATTAATTTCAGGTGTACAGCAAAGTGATTCAGTTATACATATATATACATATATTTTCAGATTCTTTTCCCTTATAGGTTATTACGAAATATTGGGTATAGTTCCATATGGGTTTTCTCTTTCAAGGAGAGTCTAAGCATATGAGGACCTGAGTGTGCCATGTGTGCTTTTTTTAAAATTCCTGTTAAATTTAATTGGTTTCGGTTTTAATTTTTGTTTTATTTCATCATTTTTTTTATTTTACAAGTAAAAGAAAAATTAAGGGAAATGAAGGACATCTTCCAGTCTACTGCTTACCTGCTTACAAATTAGCTGCTTTTATATTTCTGTAATCTCTTCATCATATGTATTCATGGATGTGTATTCGTATTTATAACATAGATACAGTTTTAAATTGTTTTTTTCATTTAATACTAGCTAACATTCACTTTTAATTGCTTTATCATGTTCCTGCAAACTTATGCACCTATTTTTTTTTTTTTCTGGTATGCGGGCCTCTCACTGTTGTGGCCTCTCCCGTTGCGGGGCACAGGCTCCGGACGCGCAGGCTTAGCGGCCATGGCTCACGGGCCCAGCTGCTCCGCGGCATGTGGGATCTTCCCGGACCGGGGCACGAACCCGTGTCCCTTGCATCGGCAGGCGGACTCTCAACCACTGCGCCACCAGGGGAGCCCTGCACCTATTCTTTAAACTATTCTTTATGCACAGACATTTAGTTTAAAGACTTCTCCTGTTTTAGGAGCACTACAGTGACAGTGTTCCTGATTTAACCTTTTTCTCAAAATATCTGTTCTGAAGAATATTGCCCCTTTTTGCCCTTAACATAGTAGGTTTAGGTATTCAGAATTTAAGAGGTATGTTTTACATGTGGTGCCTTGGATGTTTTTTGGTAGAATATCCAAATACGGCAGAGCACAGCAGGATCAAACTGCTGCTTCACGCAGAAAAAATCAGGTATTGTTGGAAGTTTTCTCACGACCAGAGTTAGATTCAGTCTTCCCCATGCTTGAGTCAGACCCTTTGTGTATTTTATTTACTGGTTTGTTTCTTTTTCCATCTTAGATTTTTTTCTAATCAGAGTAATGCATGACCTTAGTTTAAAAAGTCCAGTGGTACTTAAAGCACTTGTCACTGCATAGACAGCTCAGAACAATTGTATAAAGAGGTGCTTGGTTTCATCTTTGTTTTAAATATAAAGAATCGGGGTTGTGAAAAAAGGAGGAACCAACTCAGACTCACCCAGAAAACCAAGGGTCTGGAGTCAGAGTATTGCATTCAAGCGAAAGACAGAAACGGGGAAAGAGAGAGTTTTCATTCAGAGACCTGGCATGGCCTTTTGGTTAGTTTCCACATATAACACTCCTTCTCAGCTGGTTCCGACCTCAGTGAGAAAGCAGGTGCCATCAAATACTGCCAGGACTAAATTGGTAACTGTTTCTGGGGCACTTGGCAATAATAATTAAACAGTGAAAGCTTTTTAGTTCAGGATCCAGTGGTTAGAATTCTAGGGAGTTTACTTATGAGTTGTCTGAGAGCCCCAGGTAAACACACAAAGCTTTCTCTTTCATAGCTGCACGTCCAGTGAGGCTGAGGAAAGTCAGTGTGTGGCATTGGCAGGATGGAAGGAGGGGGTGCTGGGAAGTCTGCACACCTCACAGGAGCCGGAGCAACTTCCCATCCTCCTCGTCTCCTCGGGGCTGCCCCTCTTCCACTGGCCACTGGGTATAAGATTGAGGTGGTGTTGTTTGTCGTAGGAGGCGGTGACCTTCAAGGACGTGGCCGTGGCCTTCACAGAGGAGGAGCTGGGGCTGCTGGACTCGGCCCAGAGGAAGCTGTACCAGGATGTGATGGTGGAACACTTCGGGAACCTGGTCTCAGTGGGTGAGGACAGCCTTTCTCTGCGAGTGTCTTTGTGACCTTGGTGTTTCAAGGCTTTGGGCCTCTTGAGGTGGTTCCCTGAGTTTGGGGACCAGACTTTTGCAATTCCTGTGGGACACGAGAGGATGTCTCTGGTCTTTCCAAACAGTGTGTTTCAGGTCCTTTTCAATTATTTTGTAAAAGAACTGTAAATCGGCAGTATCTTGCTGTACCTTGTGTATTCTTCTTCAGATTTCCCTCCCTGCCATTAGTGGATCATAAAGCCAATTTATTGAGCCCTACGTGTGACTTTTTAATGAAATAAAATAGTATAGAAAATATCAGAGTTTCTTAGGAAGAGTACAACACATTGCAGCAGAAACTCTGGGCGATGGCATGAGTGGTGTGAGAGCCAGTGGGAACAGATTTCATGAAAAGAGACATTGGTTAGATATAGGTCATTCAAGCTTCGTTTTAGTAATGTATACTTTTCTACCTGTGTATCTAGGTTGTGAAATAAATGCTGTTTCTTCAGTGGGTCGTGATACAAAGTTTGAAAAACACAGCTTTCAATACCTTGACTATGCAGTTGGAACTCAAATTTCTAGTAAACTTTCGCTCTAGCCCGTTCATGTTAACTTGTGACTTTGCATGTTCTCATTCTTCAAACGAGATACAAAACATATAGAAAGAGAAGAGAGGCTTTGGTTGATGAATTCAGCAACCCAGATAGAAATTTAGGTGAGAACCAAGCAGCCGTGAGTTCCTGTGGTTAGCTCTCTATCTGTTTTGCTTCTCACCAGCCCTGTGCTGTCCATCACCTGGTCCCAGTTGGAAATCTCTTTCCAGGATTATTGCATAGTCTTTGTACTGGTCACCTGTTGCCACCCTTCTCCTCCCACAGTTTGTTCTTTAGGTGGCAAAGTGATCTTTTGTAACTTTAAGTCAGGTTATGTTCTTGTTTCAAAATTCTCTTGTGGCTTCTTTTACTTAGAATAAAAACCACTTAAAGTGGCTTCTAGAGCCTTCTGTGGGCTGCTGTTCGTTCTCCACCACCTCCCTGAATACACCACCTCTCCTCCCTCTTACCCTATCTTTTCCAGACCTGCAAAGGATGCTTCTGCCACAGAGCCTTTTCCTGGTCCTTCTCTCTGCCTGGAATACTCTTTCACCTGTAATCTTTTAGGCCTCTACTTCTTTCAGTCAGTCACCTTAAAGATGAGGAGGTGGCTGTCCTCTGACCACCCTATGGAAAATACAGTCCTCTCTTTCTTACTCTCTCTGCCCTGCCTTGTTTTGTCTCTAAGCGTTTCACTCATGTACATTTTGTTCACCTGTTTCTCACCTCTCTTTCTTCCACTGGAGGGTAATCCAGGAGTGCAGGAGGAATTCGGTCTGTTATATGTTTATTGCTCACTAGCCTCAGTGCTTAGCATAGTCTTGGTACATGACAGGAACTCTTAAATATTTCTTGAATAAACGAATGAGTTAATGGATAGAGAAATTAGCCTTCCATGAAAATAGCTAGTAGGCGGTGAACAAATCCGAGTGAATAAGGGATATTGCTAAATGTTTTTTTGTCTTCAAATGAATTCCCAGCCTAATTCTAACTTCTCAGGTGCCCATGATGTGTGTATGTGTGTGTTTGCCTTTCTGTACAAGTTGGCCCTCATCAACTTGCACAAAAAAATATGTACAGAACCTGTAATTATAACCAAACTGAGTAAAATGCTTTCCCTGTGACT
This sequence comes from Mesoplodon mirus, assembly GCF_964341445.2. Taxonomy (NCBI): domain Eukaryota; kingdom Metazoa; phylum Chordata; class Mammalia; order Artiodactyla; family Ziphiidae; genus Mesoplodon; species Mesoplodon mirus. Next base: position 1,639,855 of record NW_028295741.1, on the reverse strand, counting down.
TTCCTTGAGCTCTCAGTAGCAGAGCAAATTCATTTGGGGAGGAAATACTGTTGTGAATGAGGATTCTTATGTCTACTTCTTAGGTAACCCTCCCATAGAAGGAAAGAAATTTCTATTTCCTTATCCCTTATACCAGGGGAGAACAGGTCTCAGAAAACAGCCAGCTGGTGAGTTAGCCTTTCCCTTAAAAGATTTGCCCCGCTGCGTCCCATTTGCCTCCTCCAAAGCCCACCTCACTAATAAGAAATCGATCTTTGTTAGCTGTACAAACATTTTGTGTGTGTGTGTGTGTGTGCATTTGTATGTATCTTGTAGAAGGCATTTTAGATAATGTCACCTTGAGTGCTTTGATCATTCTTTAATAGTTTCTAGTCTGTTTCTTCTCAATACTTATCACAGGCTATGGAATTTATTCCCAGCTCACTCATAAAGCCCATTCTTCACTTTGGAACTCATTCTTGTTAAAGACCAATGTATCTGTGTCCAAAAATTTTCCATGCTGTTTTTAAAGAGACAGCATTCTTCCCTAGCCTCTACATTTTGACTCCTGCTTGGCAGGGGGAGTGGAGGAACATATTAGGCAGCACAAATGCCTGAGAAGGATCCAGTGCATAGGTCTTCATGCTTTTTTTTAACCCCACTGATTCTTAGACCCTTTTTTAAAATTAATTAATTGTTGGTTGCATTGGGTCTTGGTTGCTGCATATGGGCTTTTCTCTCGTTGTGGTGAGTGGGAGCAGCTCTTCGTTGTGGTGCGCAGGCTTCTCATTGCAGTGGCTTCTCTTGTTTCAGAGCACGGTCTCTAGGAACGCGGGCTTCAGTAGTTGTGGCACGTGGGCTCAGTAGTTGTGGCTCACGGGCTTAGTTGCTCTGCGGCATGTGGGATCTTCCCGGACCAGGGCTCGAACCTGTGTCCCCTGCACTGGCAGGCAGATTATTAACCACTGTGCCACCGGGGCAGTCCCGGTTTTTAGCCCCTTTCATATCCTCCTCAGCACTAACCCCCTTGGTGTGCTGCCGCCTCGGGTGCAGCCTTTCAACTTAAGCCAAACTGTACTTTCCAGTCCTTTTCCTGTATCTGATACCTGACTTGTAAAAGCTGTTTCGCTTCTCTGACTTGGTTCAAACTTAACCTGGGATTCAGAATTGTAGAGAATCCTAGAAATCAAACTGAGTTCACCTGTGCATGCATTTCTTGAGCCCTGACTAACTGCTAGGCACTGTTAAAGCTGTGAGCACAGCAAAATGCTTGTCTTTATTGATACTGTGTTATGGTAGGAATGGCATGTAATTTTTGAAAGATGATTGAAATAGTATGTCAGAGTAGTCATTTGGTTTTAAATGGGTTTCATTAATGCTAAGTATTTGGGAGTTTAACAGACCATCTCTTGGTTTCTGTTAGTATATAAACCAGAGAACTTCATTTGTCGTGCGAAAGATAAGCTGAACCATCCTGAGGTTCATTAAAGTCCCATACTGTGTCTTAAGTGTAAAATCTTGAATCTTTGAACAAAGCTTTCACGTGTCCACATCTCTGAATTCTCTGTCCCTCTAGAAGAAAACAATCAAAGTGAGTTGAGGGCCGTTCAAGACAGAGGATCACGTGAAGAGCTTTCCTGCTGGCAAATCTGGCAACAAATTGCAAATGACTTAACCAGATGCCAAGACTCCATGATAAATAGTTGTCAGTTCCACAAACAAGGTGATTCCCCCTGCCAGATTGGGGCAGGACTCTATTCAAATTTCTGAAGATGAGAACCGTATATTAAATGATAAAGCAGGTGATCCCAGTAGTCCTGGAAATCCAAGGTTTGCAACTCTGAGAGCCCAGGATTCTTGGAGGAAAACTTCATTGGCTGAGTCACAGAATTATCAGAATAGACACCAGCAAATTTCCATGAAAAATAAACTGTGTCAGTGTAAAGAGGATGTTGACACCATCAGTTGGATTTCACATCACCTTGATGCTCATGGAGTACACAAGGGTCAAAAACCTTACGGCTACAGTGATTATAGAAAAGATAGCACGAGGGTTTCAACACTGGATCAGAATACTATGATTCACACGGGACAAAATCCTTACCAGTGTAATGAATGTAAAGAAACCTTCACCGATCTCTCCACCTTTGATCTTCACCAGCAATTACACTCAAAAGAGAAGTCTCATACGTGCAGTGAGTGTGGAAAAGGCTTCCGTTACAGCTCGGTTCTTCATATTCATCAGAGAGTTCACGTGGGAGGAGAACACAGTGAGTGTGATGAGTGTGGCAAGGAGTTCAGTCAGAGCTCCCAGCTGCAGACTCCTCAGAAAGTCCACACTGTAGAGAAACCATTCAAATGTGGGGAATGTGGGAAAGGCTTCAGTCGTAGGTCAGCACTTAACTATTCATTGTAAAGTCCACACGGGAGAGAAACCTTATAATTGTGAGGAGTGTGGGAGGGCCTTCAGTCAGGCCTCTCACCTTCAGGACCATCAGAGAGTCCACACTGGGGAGAAAGCATTCAAATGTGACACATGTGATAAGAGCTTCAGTCGGAATTCACACCTTCAGTCCCATCAGAGCGTCCATACGGGAGAGAAACCGTACAAATGTGAGGAGTGTGGGAAGGGCTTCATTTGTAGCTCAAATCTATACATTCATCAGAGGGTCCACACAGGAGAAAAACCCTACAAATGTGAGGAATGTGGGAAAGGCTTTAGTCGGCCTTCAAGTCTTCAGGCCCATCAGGGAGTCCACACTGGAGAGAAATCATACATACGTAATGTGTGTGGTAAAGGCTTTACTCTGAGTTCAAACCTTCAGGCACATCAAAGAGTCCATACAGGAGAGAAACCATACAACTGTAAGGAGTGTGGGAAGAGCTTCAGGAGGAACTCCCATTATCAAGTTCATCTGGTTGTCCACACAGGGGAGAAGCCCTATAAATGTGAGGTATGTGGGAAGGGCTTCCGTCAGAGTTCATATCTTCAAATCCATCAGAAGGCCCACAGTGTAGAGAAACCTTACAAGTGTGAGGAGTGTGGGCAGGGCTTCAATCAGAGTTCACGACTTCAGATCCACCAGCTGATCCATACCGGTGAGAAACCATACAAATGTGAAGAGTGTGGGAAGGGATTCAGTCGTAGAGCAGATCTTAAAATTCATTGCAGAATCCACACCGGAGAGAAACCGTATAATTGTGAGGAGTGTGGGAAAGTCTTCAGGCAGGCCTCAAATCTTCTGGCCCATGAGAGAGTCCACAGCAGAGAAAAACCATTCAAATGTGAAGAGTGTGGGAAGAGCTTTGGTCGGAGTTCACACCTTCAAGCCCATCAAAAAGTCCACACTGGAGAAAAGCCATACAAATGTGAGGAGTGTGGGAAGGGCTTCAAGTGGAGCCTGAACCTCGACATGCATCAGAGGGTCCACACAGGAGAGAAACCATATAAGTGTGGGGAGTGTGGGAAGCACTTCATTCAGGCCTCAAGTCTTCAGCTTCATCAAAGCGTCCACACTGGAGAGAAGCCGTACAGATGTGACAGATGCAGTAAGGTCTTCACAGCTACAGTCTCATCAAAGAGTGCACACAGGGGAGAAGCCTTACAAGTGTGAGACCTGTGGTAAGAGCTTCAGTTGGCGCTCCAATCTTATAAGTCATCACAAAATGCATACTGGGGACACATTTTATGAAAGCAGCGAGAGTGGTAAGAACATCAAGGAACTGTCAGAGGATAGAAGTTCTACAAAATGTTGTTTTCAAAAAACTCACGTGCAACGTGAATTCTTGCAAGCGTCAGGTCTCATAGGAGAGAAAGTATTTTAACTTAGTTGGTGTTGAAGCAGTAGCTAAACAGATCCTAGTGTTCAGCAGAGCACACAGCAGAGATCCCTTCTGAGTGGTGCAGTAAGGGCTGCATTCAGAACTTTGACATTTATCAGATGTCACTTAGGAGATAGCACTTAGAAAGGAAAAGAGTTTGGTCTGGGCTTTAACAAAAGTGTAAGGATGAGCTAGTCAAAATTGATGTCCATGAGAATGTGCGCTCCATGAGGGCAGGGACTTGGCTGCTGAATGTACACAACCTTATCATTGACTAGTGCTTTTAGGTGTGCTCAGTACTTGTGTTTTAAATAAACCAAAAGGGGGAAATGTATAATATATGAAAGTTGTATCCAGATGGGGAAACCTGCAAAATAAAATTAATTCAGGACATGAACTTTTGTTGAAATACTGAAAACCACTGCAGAAAACCAATCTGCAATATATATTTTTTTAATTTATTTTTGGCTGCCTTGGGTCTTTATTGCTGCACGCAGGCTTTCTCTAGTTGCAGTGAGTGGGGGCTACTTTTCATTGCAGTGTGTGGGCTTCTCATTGCAGTGGCTTCTCTTTGTGGAGCACGGGCTCTAGGTGTGCAGGCTTCAGTAGTTGTGGCACGCGGCTGAGCTGCTGTGCAGCATGTGGGATCTTCCTGGACCAGGGCTCAAACCCGTGTCCCCTGCATTGGCAGGCAGATTCTTAACCACTACGCCACCAGGGAAGGGAAGCCCCCCAATCTTCAATATTAATATGCTATTAGCCTATCGCAACTGGCTCCTTGCCTCCCGCAGCCTCTGTTCTCAAGTTGGGTGGTTATTTGAGACCCCGTCTAGTTTTCCAAGGACTGTGTTCAGTAGAAATTGAACTACCTTGTGATTTTTTTTTTCTGATGGTACAGAGTGAAAAAACATGATTAACTTTGCAACAACAGTAACTGCATAGTATACAATTGATTTTTTGTCTGTCAATATTAAGGCAGGGTTTACTGTAACACTTTGAAAGTGTCACAAAAATTGTTTGTCCCTAGAAAAAAAAATTTTTAGTTGACCTTGAACTTACTGATTTCTAATTCTCTGCATTTTCATCCAGACTTTGGAATGTTTGCCTTCTAATTATTGTAGCATTTCTTCTAAAGTTCTCAGGTAGGGGCTATGCCATATTCTTCCCCCACATCCATGAGGCAAATACCCAGAAAACTTGTAGGAATCTGATAAAATTATCCAGTGTATTATTGAGACAAGAGTGACATTTATGTGCTTTTCCCTATTGGTTGCAGTAAAGCATGGTTTCAGGAAAGGAGTATATATATCAGAATATATTAGATCTCTTTGATTTAGAAATCATATAATTGGAAGTTATTGATTGTGAGATTAAAATACCAAAAAGATGAACACCACATCAATGATGTCACTAAATTTTTTAATGGAAATTAGTGTACAGCTGTAAGAATTTGAGTTTTGATAGATTCCTATATTAATCTGAAGCCGGTGAAATGATGACAGGGACTTCCCTGGTGGTACAGTGGCTAAGAATTCGCCTGCCAATGCAGGGGACACGGGTTCGAGCCCTGGTCCAGGAAGATCCCACATGCTGTGGAGCAACTAAGCCCGTGTGCCACAACTACTGAGGCTGTGTGCCACAACAACTGAAGCCTACGTGCTTAGAGCCTGTGCTCCACAACAAGAGAAGCCACTGCAATGAGAAGCCCGCGCACCGCAACGAAGAGTAGCCCACACTCACTGCAACTAGAGAAAGCCCGCACGCAGCAACGAAGACCCAATGCAGCCCAAAATAAATAAATTAAATAAAAAGTTTATTTTAAAAATTTATGACATATCATAATCGCAGGAGATACACAATATGGGCTTTGAGAGGTCACAGATTGTAGCCTTCATAGTATAATCAACCATAAATCTTTGTTAGTGTTTGTGTATGTGTGCATGTGCACACATGTATGTGTACATGCATAAGATCATGTGTAAAGGGATACTCTTCCAGAGTGGTTTTCCTAGGCAAGGAGCATTTTGTGATATTTTTCCATTTTATAACTTCATGTTATATTTTTTTCATTGAATAGTGGGTATTGCCAAAGCAGGAAATTATTTTAATAGAATTTGAAAAAGTATTAAATAATTATCCCTTGCAGTTAAGACCTCATATGATTGTTCTATATTGTCATAAGGCATATAAGATCAAAATTATGGTATGAACTCTGGAAGCCAATTTCAAAAACAAAACAGTTCTCAGATTATTTTGCATACACAGAAAAATTCATGAGTTTCAACAGTTGAAGCTTTCTTATTTATGCTGTGCTTTAACTACAGATCCATAATAGGGAGAGGGAAAATCCTGGAGCTAGAAACAAAAGTGGATATACCTACATTGTGGAGGTTTAAAAAAAAAAGTTTCTCTTGTTGAAAAGATGCACATGAGGAGAGAACTGAGCATAATAGCAGAGGACCCTCTGGATGTGGAACCAGTAAGGACAAAGCAGGTTTGGATGGCATTCCATATGCAGACCAATGGTGGTATTTTTAATATAGTTGGTTAAAGGGCTTTATTTAGCAAGTTACAGTTGACCCTTGAACAATATGGGTTTGAACTGGGCAGGTCCACTTATATGCAGGGTTTTTTTTTTAATAGTAATTACTACAGTACTACATGATCTGTGGTTGGTTGAACCCATGGTTGCAGAATTGCAGATACAGAGGAACCACGGATATGGAAGTCTGACCATAAGTTATTTATACAGATCTGTCTACCCATCCATCCATCCGTCCACCCATCTGTAGAGAGAGAGAGGGAGTGAGTGCACGTGCTAGGTATTTACAGAAGTAGATATGGAAGTGCGAGGATATACAAACACACGCATGTGTATGTCATGTATATAAGCATGTATATCCACGTTTCTATTTCAGGGCTGGAGCAAGGAAAGTGTAGAATGATCCTGGAGAAAATTTACTGTGCCAGAAAGTAGGAAAGAGTGGTGGGACGTGTAAGAAGATCCAGCTTGAAGAGACTCACACTGGGTAAATCTGAGCAATTTGACCCTAAAATAAATAATTATCATACAGAATATGAATAAAAAAAGAGGAAGGGAGGGAAGGAAGGGCTCTCATAATAGAATGCCAAACCATAAACATATAGAAGGAATGACGTAATGTAAAAATCATTATTTACAACCATCATAGTAATGATAGGTTCTGGCAAGAGTAATCAATGAATTATAAAACTACTGGTTGAAAGTTTACAAGGAGCAGGATGCTACAAAACCCCAAATATCTCTCCACAAAGTATTGATCACAACAAGAAATACAGTAGGTATAAATTTGGTGAACACTACCTTAGCCAAGAGGTGAACATTATCAATAACAGAACAAACGAACGTTTTAGATCTCTGGGGTATGATATACTGAGAAGGACGCAACGTTGCTTCAGGATTATTTCTGACAGAAATAAACAACCAGATCTTATCACAAGGAAGCATCCACGTTGAGAGTCTCCTGTTTCACAGTTATGACCACAGGGAGCATAACTGGCCAAAGGTCCCAGCTGCTGCTCTTAAATCCATCACCACGTTTGCCTGGAGGCCGGCCTTGCCCCTGATTGCTCCTAGTCAGCACAGCAGGGATCCTAAGGCAGGCCATTTCTTGGAGACCAGGATTCCTCTGTCCAGTGACCTTTTTTCAAGGACTCTGACAGCCTTGAAGGATTTTACGTAGATGACAAGGCAGTCTCGGATGATTTACCAAATCTTTCTTCCAAATCTTCACTCAGGGTCAGACTTGCACTATGCGCTGATAGTTCTGCCAGCCTTCCAGAGCTCCCTGCCATTTTCTCTCCGATGTTTCCCCTAATGAAATATTTGTTCATTAAAGTCTTTCTCAGCACTTTGCCGTCTAGTTCTTGGAGGACCAGGACAAGCCCCAAACCCTAGAAGCATCCCTTTTTGGCTCTTTCTAGTAACCTTCCTTTCCATATGGTAGCCACTAATTTGTAATGGTGTAGATTCACTTAGCCTATTTTGTACTTGATATAAATGGAGTCATGTAATAGGTGCTATTTTGTGTTGGCTTCATTTGCTCCACAGTATATCCATGACATTTATCCATATTGATGGGAGTGGATACCGTTGATTCATTTTCATTGGTGGATATTATTGCAGTGTGTAAACATATCAAAATCTATTTATTAATCCCATTATTGGTGGGTATTGGGTACTTCCCCATTCTTGGCTATCACAGTTAGTGGTGATGTGAGCAATCTAGAATGTGCCTTGTGCACTTGTTTGAGGGATATTTCTATGGGTGGAACCAAAGGGTTATAGGGTATATGTTCAACTTTGGTAGATACAGTTGACCCTTGAAGAATGCATGGGCATGAGGGATGCATCTGAGTCTTTTATTCCATAGATGTTTTTAAAATCTCTCTCACTTTTGGCCCAAGAGTGCTGCGTTTGGGTTTACGGTGTTTCTTAACTTTGAAATAGTCCAATTTTTCAATATTTTCTTTCACAGTTGGTGATTTTTTTGGTCTTAAGAAATTCTTCCTACTCCAAGGCAAAAAGGCTGTTATCTTACCTTTCTTTCCTAAAGCATCATTGTTTACTTTTCAAATTTAAGTCTGCAGATCTTCTGGAATTTATATTTTTATATTCTATGCAGTAATGATTAATATTTTTCCCATATGGATATCCAGCTGACTGAGAACCAATAGTTGACCCTTGGACAACATGGGTTTAAACTACACAAGTGCACTTATACGAGGATTTTTTTGAATAGTAAATACTGCACTACTACACGATCCAAGGTTGGTTCAATCCTCAGATGCAGAATTGCCGATTATGGAGAAACCGTGTACGTACAGAGGACTGGCTATAAGTTATACTTGGATTTTCAACTTAGCAGAGGGTTGGCACCCCTAACCCCCTTGAACCCTAGTTCAAGGATCAACTGTATTAACAAGAGTTCTTCCCCCTCTCTGCTGCAGTGTTTTCTTTTCTTTCTTTTTTCTTTTGGCCGTGCTGCGTGGCTTGCAGGATCTCAGTTCCCTGACCAGGGATTGAACCAGGGTCACCACAGTGAAAGCGCCAAATCCTTACCACTAGACCACCAGGGAGCTCCCTGCAGTGTTTTCTTTTTACACGTTGTTATAATGTCTGTTTCAACATGGATTTTGATGTCTATTATCTTGTCTATCCTTGAGCAAACACCAGACTATCTTATATTGTAGATTTATAGTAAGGTTTAATGTGACTAATATCTTTCTTTTCATTCTTCTTTCAGATTGTCCCAGCTCTTCTTTTATTTTTTATTTTTATGTTTTTTTAGATGTTGGGGGTAGGAGTTTATTTACTTATTTTTGCTGTGTTGGGTCTTCGTTTCTGTGCGAGGGCTTTCTTTAGTTGTGGCAAGCGGGGGCCACTCCTCATCGTGGTGCGTGGGCCTCACTATCACGGCCTCTTGTTGGGGAGCACAGGCTCCAGACGCGCAGGCTCAGTACGTGGCTCACGGGCCAAGTTGCTCCGTGGCATGTGGGATCTTCCCAGACCAGGGCTCAAACCCGTGTCCCCTGCATTAGCAGGCAGATTCTCAACCACTGCGCCACCAGGGAAGCCCCCAGCTCTTCTTGTAGCTCTTTGCTTTCCCACATAATATTTGTAAACATCTCATCAATTTCCAAGGGAAAAAATGCTGATGTTTTTATTGGGGTTTGATTGAGCCTATAGATCATTTTGAGGATTACTGATATCTTTGTAATATTGAATCTTCAAGCCATGAATATCACTATTTTTAAGAACTTCTCTTGGAGAAAAATAAAAGTGGATCCCATGTAATAAAATGTACATAAATAGACTCCAAAATATTTAAAGGACCTACATGTGAAAGATAAGTCTAGAAAGTTAATTTTTAAAAGGTAGAAATATATTTTTTCACCTGAGGAGTTTCAGAAGCACAGATATTAAGAAATTATTGGTTTATTATCTTATAATTAAAGATTTCTATTCCATGAAGAACACAATAGAAAAATTTTAGAAACACGTGCCCAATTAGGAAAGGATACTTGTAATTGGTAAAACTGAAAAGGTATTAATAATCAGAATATGTAATAGAAATGAGGAAGAAAAAGATAGCATCCACATTAGAAAATGGGGCAAAAGTTTTAAGTAGACACTTATAGATGAAGCTACCAAGCATTTGAAAAAAAGATCAAACTTATTAGAAATCAGAGAAATTTAACTAAAACAAGATACTACTATACATTTAATACACTAGCAAAACGGTGATGAGTCGTCCAAATGAAGGTAAGTGGTTGCACAAAAACCTGACGTGCAACTCTTTGGTAATCTGGACTGGTGTAGCCGTTCAGGAAGTCAATCTGGCTATATTATTAAAGTATACATATTTGCTATGAAATAATTTCACTCGGGTATGTGTTCCAAAGAAATTCTCAGATACGTCTATAAACAAATGTAAGAAGATGTTTATTTTATTATCATTGGCATGGCAGTTGGAAGAGTACAGGTAAAATGTGGGTGCAGAAAATGGAACTCTATGAAACAAATTAGATAGAGGGGTGAATGTTTTTTTTGTTTGTTTGTTTTTCTGCGGTACGTGGGCCTCTCGCTGTTGTGGCCTCTCCCGCTGCGGAGCACAGGCTCCGGACGTGCAGGCTCAGCAGCCATGGCTCACGGGCCCAGCCGCTCCACGGCATGTGGGATTTTCCCAGACTGGGGCATGAACCCGCGTCCCCTGCATCGGCAGGCAGACTCTCAACCACTGTGCCACCAGGGAAGCCTGGATGGGTGAATCTTAAAAATATACTCCTGAATGAAGGAAATAAACACCAGAATGAATTTTATGACACAATATTATTTATATGAATTGAAAATATACACAAGTGCACATTTTGCACAAGAACACACCCAAAAGAAAACACATCAAACAAATTAGAATGGTAGCTTACGGGGTAGAGAAGGGAGTGGAGGGTGCCATAGGGAACAGGAGGTGAATAAATAAAACTTAATCATGTTACCGTATTTCATCATGCTATATCCAAGATTTCACTTTCCTTGTAGTGGAAAGAAATCCTGTGTGCTATGTTGGCTTAAGTCAGGAATAGTTCTTGGAGGATATTTTCCTGAAAGAATTTGGAACACATTTTTGAAAAAATCTTTGTTTATACTATGGATGATCTTTTTTTGTTTGTTTTGTTTGTTTCTTTAATTTCTGTTTTGTGGGTGTGTGTGGGATCTACTTTATTTTTGTATTTCATTCATCTGATCTTATATTTTTCCATCTGCCTTCTTCAGTTTTATTATTCATTTATTAATTTCCTGAAATGGATGTTTTCTGAATCAATTTTCAACTTCCTTTCTACTTTATTTGTTTTGTTTTGTTTTGTTTTTGTTTTCCTTGCTGTACGCGGGCCTCTCACTGTTGTGGCCTCTCCCGTTGCGGAGCACAGGCTCCGGACGCCCAGGCTCAGCGGCCATGGCTCACGGGCCCAGCCGCTCTGTGGTATGTGGGATCTTCCCGGACCAGGGCACGAACCCATGTCCCCTGCATCGGCAGGCGGACTCTCAACCACTGCGCCACCAGGGAAGCCCCCCTTTCTACTTTAATATATGCTTTTAAGGCTCAACATTTCCCTCTATGTATGTGTTCCAATCTCCAGATCCAATTATGAATTTGAATGTTTCTCTTCATGGTTCTGTCAATGTTTGCTTTATAAAGTATCAGCTGAAGTTATTAGTTTCTGAGAATTTGAAACTTTTATGACTGTGAAGTGTCCCTCCGTATGTCAAGTAATGCTTTTTCCTTCCCCTTAAAGTTCACTTGGTCAAATAGCAATGTCACAGATTTTATAATTACAGAAATAACTTGAGACCTAGGATGTTGATGTCTGTCTCTAGAAAGGATTTTCCCTTGCTTCTGCACGGGTTGTAAGATGCTAACAAAACACGTTCACCTTTACACAATTTCAGGGAATGAGGTGTTTTGGCGTTTGGCTTCAGTCCCTGCCAAAGAAAGCCCAGTTTCCTTCTCCCCTTATTCCAATGGTGAAACTCTTTGGGGTTTACCAGGAAGCCTTCGTGGCTGTTAATGCTTTTACGTCGCTTAGCCTCTTGAAGACGTCCAAAATTCGACTGAGTTTGTACGCCTTTCAATGAACAGAATCTACACTCTTCTGAGGCCTACACAGTAGAACGGCAAGACGGCCTGAGACCTTCTCAGGGATTCCGGAAAGTGAAAACATGTAGTCCAGAGCTCGTGCCGGTAGACACCCCCGCACCCACCCTTGCATTCTGGGACATGTAGTCCAGAGCTCGTAAACTCGTGTAGCCCCATATACTGCAGCTACAGTAACGCCTCGCTGTAAAGGTTTACCCGCGGAATTCTGGGAAATATGGTCCAGGAGTTCCGGGTTAGTCGCAGGCACTTCCGCCCCAGGAGGACACGTAGCAGCCATGTTCTGCCTGGTGACGGTGTTTCAGGTCCGCTCTTCACGACCCATTCAAGCTTCCCCTTTGCAGACCTTTCATTTGGGGAGAAAGAGGAGGAGCGGCTAAAAGCGGAGGTTTGAGGGCCTGGAGTGGTGATGTACGTCCCGCGGGCGGAGCTTCTTTGCGTTTGGTAACGTAGCCGGGATGGGGTGGGCTCAGGTCGTGCCTCCTGGGGTTTGAGGGTCTCCCCGGTTTTCTTCACCCCTAACCTGACCCCGTCCCCCACCTATGAGCTAGCCCTACCGCTTCATACGGCGTCACACTGGGTGAGTTGCTTAACTCCTCTGTGCCTCCGTTGCTGTTCGGTAAAAGGGGGGAAAAAGGAATGCCTTGTTAATATAGTGTTGTGAGGAGAAACGAGATAGCACAAGTAAAAGGTCTACAACTGCCTGATACATTGTTGGTATTAATACTACGCTAATTCGGGAGGCACCCATTTCGCAGCGGAATTCTGTGAGCCCAGGAAGCTGAATTGTCCTGGACTCCTGGCCTGTTTTGGAAGGAGAGGACTTCTAGCTGGTACGGGGGCGGAAGGGGGTGCGGTATGAATTAGTGGGGATGGAAACACAGCCCTGGTATTTCACAGTCTCCTTTCCTTCCCCAGCCCTGGCTTCTCAAAAAGCACTGCGCGGAGGAAGAGGCAGCAGAGCCCCACGTGAGTAGGACTTGGCATTCTTCCTACTTAAGATATTCCTATAAATTGTAGAACGTATGAGACATGGGTAAGGATGAGAACTGAGCCTTGGTCACTAATTTCCATTCTAAAAGCTTTATGCAAATGAACACATTTCCATCAGGCGGTGGCTCTGTGAATTGGTACTGCTGTTTTCTCTACTTTAAGGCAGGGAACACAACCCTGTTGGCCCATCCTCACCCAGATGGTAGGAGGCAGAGCTGGGGTTGGGACCCAGGCAGTTTGAGTCCAGCAGCTGAGTTTGCTAATCCCTTTGGTATATTCTCTTTGAGCATAGGGTACTGGCTAGAATCATATCATGAAAGGAGGTTGGGACTTAATTGTGGGGACCTTGAGAGCAAGGTTTAGGCTATTTTATGAGTGTTTAAGATAGTTTTCTCAACTGGGTCATTTATTTTATTTCAAATAATATGTATATCATAGAAGTAGCATAATCATTATGGAAAAATGCAGATATATACATAAAGAACAATTTTAATTATCTGTAACTTTAGGATGTAAAGACAACAGTTGTTAATGTTTTAGTGCCTTTTTGTCTGGTTACTCTTTGTGTATGTTTCTGTGTAGTGGAGGCTGTTTTTTGTGGGACTGATGTTACACTGCAGTGCTACTCAAATTGTGTTCCACAAACCAGCGGCATTGGCATCACTTGGATAGAAATGCCCAGCCTTGAGCCCCATTCGAGACCTTCTGATTTATAATTTCTGCGTAGGGGGTCCAGGAGGCTGCATTCCAACAGGATCCCGCAGTAATTCACATGCACGTGAAAATTCGAGAAGCTCAAGAGAGGGTCTTTTCTGGAAACTGAGGCCGAGGAAATTGACCCTGCTGGATGTCACAGATAAAACTGAGCTGGCTTCACCAAAGGCCTACTTAGTCCAATGATTTTATTCCCCCACTAATTATTGTCAACTGTCAGGGCCCCTTTCAGAATCCTGAATTGAGCAGAAGACAGCTAGCAAGTGTAGAGTCAAAATGGAGGTCGTTAGAAGTTGTGAAGATATCTCTCTCCCAAGCTTTGGGGAGTGGAATCATTGCCATCTTTTGTACTAGATCGAACCCGGGCCTCCTGCATTGGGAATGTGGCGTCTTATCCACTGCACCACCAGGGAAGTCTCCCATTTATTTCTTAAACTTTCCTATATTTATAATGATATAATTACAATTCAGATTCCTGTCTTTTTTTCATTTGAATTAGGTATGGACTGTCAAACTATTTTTTATTGTTGTTGCAGAATCCTGGCTTTTATTAGTTCTCTTTACCTCTGTGCATAATTGTCAAAAGGGTACTTCCTGTTTAAAAAGAAACTTAACGTATTTTTATACCTTTTGTAAAAAGTTGTCCATGTCAATTTAAATATTATTGTTGCAGTCACAAAATCTTTAGGAAGACAAGCAGAGATTTTCAGAAGTCTATAAAGACTCTCACATAACAGGGCAACAACGTACGACCTCCACATGTCTGACAGTCTTCTGTTGGTAGAAATCACATCTCTAAGGATAATTTCTAACTAAAATATCATCTGCTTTACCGCAGTTGCTAAGAAATAAGAAACCCTGACAGTGGTGTTCTCAGAGCTTCCTACCTTATGACGATCTCACGAGGTGGATGCCCGTGTTCTCCCCTACTGGCAGAAGACAGAACTGAGGCGAAGAGATGTGAATAATTTGCCCAGGGTGACACTGCTAGTGAATGGCGTAGCCTGATCAGAGCCCATGCATATTGACTCCAAAACCTACTCTGACTTACATGGTCTCTGTTTACCCCATACCCAGAATAAGAATGACCCCTGTGGAAGCTGCAGGCACACTGTGAGGGGGCCACTGTGTATGGCTGGGCAGGTCATTCCTCACACAGCCACTGAGGGGGTTCACGGGGGCATCTGGTATCTGCGTGGGGCTCTGCTCATCAAGCATAATCAGCTGTAGCCACCCCGAGGACTGGGAGCCTTGGTAATTCACAATGAGCACCACGTGGGTTAGTGATTCTTTTTCTTTAAACCAGTTTCCAGTTTGACTTCTTCTTTCCCTGTCTGTCTTGCTAGGACTCTGCACTGCCCCAGAAGGAGAGAGAAAATGAGCACATTCCAGGTGAGTAGAGCTTGCCTTTCTTGCTGTTAAAAACGCCATTTTTGTACTCAGGTTGGACACAGGTTTTCCTCTTTTTTTCTTTTTCTTTTTTTTTTTTTTGATTGGAGTATAGTTGATTTACAATGTATTAATTTCAGGTGTACAGCAAAGTGATTCAGTTATACATATATATACATATATTTTCAGATTCTTTTCCCTTATAGGTTATTACGAAATATTGGGTATAGTTCCATATGGGTTTTCTCTTTCAAGGAGAGTCTAAGCATATGAGGACCTGAGTGTGCCGTGTGTGCTTTTTTTAAAATTCCTGTTAAATTTAATTGGTTTCGGTTTTAATTTTTGTTTTATTTCATCATTTTTTTTATTTTACAAGTAAAAGAAAAATTAAGGGAAATGAAGGACATCTTCCAGTCTACTGCTTACCTGCTTACAAATTAGCTGCTTTTATATTTCTGTAATCTCTTCATCATATGTATTCATGGATGTGTATTCGTATTTATAACATAGATACAGTTTTAAATTGTTTTTTTCATTTAATACTAGCTAACATTCACTTTTAATTGCTTTATCATGTTCCTGCAAACTTATGCACCTATTTTTTTTTTTTTTTCTGGTATGCGGGCCTCTCACTGTTGTGGCCTCTCCCGTTGCGGGGCACAGGCTCCGGACGCGCAGGCTCAGCGGCCATGGCTCACGGGCCCAGCTGCTCCGCGGCATGTGGGATCTTCCCGGACCGGGGCACGAACCCGTGTCCCTTGCATCAGCAGGCGGACTCTCAACCACTGCGCCACCAGGGGAGCCCTGCACTTATTCTTTAAACTATTCTTTATGCACAGACATTTAGTTTAAAGACTTCTCCTGTTTTAGGAGCACTACAGTGACAGTGTTCCTGATTTAACCTTTTTCTCAAAATATCTGTTCTGAAGAATATTGCCCCTTTTTGCCCTTAACATAGTAGGTTTAGGTATTCAGAATTTAAGAGGTATGTTTTACATGTGGTGCCTTGGATGTTTTTTGGTAGAATATCCAAATACGGCAGAGCACAGCAGGATCAAACTGCTGCTTCACGCAGAAAAAATCAGGTATTGTTGGAAGTTTTCTCACGACCAGAGTTAGATTCAGTCTTCCCCATGCTTGAGTCAGACCCTTTGTGTATTTTATTTACTGGTTTGTTTCTTTTTCCATCTTAGATTTTTTTCTAATCAGAGTAATGCATGACCTTAGTTTAAAAAGTCCAGTGGTACTTAAAGCACTTGTCACTGCATAGACAGCTCAGAACAATTGTATAAAGAGGTGCTTGGTTTCATCTTTGTTTTAAATATAAAGAATCGGGGTTGTGAAAAAAGGAGGAACCAACTCAGACTCACCCAGAAAACCAAGGGTCTGGAGTCAGAGTATTGCATTCAAGCGAAAGACAGAAACGGGGAAAGAGAGAGTTTTCATTCAGAGACCTGGCATGGCCTTTTGGTTAGTTTCCACATATAACACTCCTTCTCAGCTGGTTCCGACCTCAGTGAGAAAGCAGGTGCCATCAAATACTGCCAGGACTAAATTGGTAACTGTTTCTGGGGCACTTGGCAATAATAATTAAACAGTGAAAGCTTTTTAGTTCAGGATCCAGTGGTTAGAATTCTAGGGAGTTTACTTATGAGTTGTCTGAGAGCCCCAGGTAAACACACAAAGCTTTCTCTTTCATAGCTGCACGTCCAGTGAGGCTGAGGAAAGTCAGTGTGTGGCATTGGCAGGATGGAAGGAGGGGGTGCTGGGAAGTCTGCACACCTCACAGGAGCCGGAGCAACTTCCCATCCTCCTCGTCTCCTCGGGGCTGCCCCTCTTCCACTGGCCACTGGGTATAAGATTGAGGTGGTGTTGTTTGTCGTAGGAGGCGGTGACCTTCAAGGACGTGGCCGTGGCCTTCACAGAGGAGGAGCTGGGGCTGCTGGACTCGGCCCAGAGGAAGCTGTACCAGGATGTGATGGTGGAACACTTCGGGAACCTGGTCTCAGTGGGTGAGGACAGCCTTTCTCTGCGAGTGTCTTTGTGACCTTGGTGTTTCAAGGCTTTGGGCCTCTTGAGGTGGTTCCCTGAGTTTGGGGACCAGACTTCTGCAATTCCTGTGGGACACGAGAGGATGTCTCTGGTCTTTCCAAACAGTGTGTTTCAGGTCCTTTTCAATTATTTTGTAAAAGAACTGTAAATCGGCAGTATCTTGCTGTACCTTGTGTATTCTTCTTCAGATTTCCCTCCCTGCCATTAGTGGATCATAAAGCCAATTTATTGAGCCCTACGTGTGACTTTTTAATGAAATAAAATAGTATAGAAAATATCAGAGTTTCTTAGGAAGAGTACAACACATTGCAGCAGAAACTCTGGGCGATGGCATGAGTGGTGTGAGAGCCAGTGGGAACAGATTTCATGAAAAGAGACATTGGTTAGATATAGGTCATTCAAGCTTCGTTTTAGTAATGTATACTTTTCTACCTGTGTATCTAGGTTGTGAAATAAATGCTGTTTCTTCAGTGGGTCGTGATACAAAGTTTGAAAAACACAGCTTTCAATACCTTGACTATGCAGTTGGAACTCAAATTTCTAGTAAACTTTCGCTCTAGCCCGTTCATGTTAACTTGTGACTTTGCATGTTCTCATTCTTCAAACGAGATACAAAACATATAGAAAGAGAAGAGAGGCTTTGGTTGATGAATTCAGCAACCCAGATAGAAATTTAGGTGAGAACCAAGCAGCCGTGAGTTCCTGTGGTTAGCTCTCTATCTGTTTTGCTTCTCACCAGCCCTGTGCTGTCCATCACCTGGTCCCAGTTGGAAATCTCTTTCCAGGATTATTGCATAGTCTTTGTACTGGTCACCTGTTGCCACCCTTCTCCTCCCACAGTTTGTTCTTTAGGTGGCAAAGTGATCTTTTGTAACTTTAAGTCAGGTTATGTTCTTGTTTCAAAATTCTCTTGTGGCTTCTTTTACTTAGAATAAAAACCACTTAAAGTGGCTTCTAGAGCCTTCTGTGGGCTGCTGTTCGTTCTCCACCACCTCCCTGAATACACCACCTCTCCTCCCTCTTACCCTATCTTTTCCAGACCTGCAAAGGATGCTTCTGCCACAGAGCCTTTTCCTGGTCCTTCTCTCTGCCTGGAATACTCTTTCACCTGTAATCTTTTAGGCCTCTACTTCTTTCAGTCAGTCACCTTAAAGATGAGGAGGTGGCTGTCCTCTGACCACCCTATGGAAAATACAGTCCTCTCTTTCTTACTCTCTCTGCCCTGCCTTGTTTTGTCTCTAAGCGTTTCACTCATGTACATTTTGTTCACCTGTTTCTCACCTCTCTTTCTTCCACTGGAGGGTAATCCAGGAGTGCAGGAGGAATTCGGTCTGTTATATGTTTATTGCTCACTAGCCTCAGTGCTTAGCATAGTCTTGGTACATGACAGGAACTCTTAAATATTTCTTGAATAAACGAATGAGTTAATGGATAGAGAAATTAGCCTTCCATGAAAATAGCTAGTAGGCGGTGAACAAATCCGAGTGAATAAGGGATATTGCTAAATGTTTTTTTGTCTTCAAATGAATTCCCAGCCTAATTCTAACTTCTCAGGTGCCCATGATGTGTGTATGTGTGTGTTTGCCTTTCTGTACAAGTTGGCCCTCATCAACTTGCACAAAAAAATATGTACAGAACCTGTAATTATAACCAAACTGAGTAAAATGCTTTCCCTGTGACTTTCCTTGAGCTCTCAGTAGCAGAGCAAATTCATTTGGGGAGGAAATACTGTTTTGAATGAGGATTCTTATGTCTACTTCTTAGGTAACCCTCCCATAGAAGGAAAGAAATTTCTATTTCCTTATCCCTTATACCAGGGGAGAACAGGTCTCAGAAAACAGCCAGCTGGTGAGTTAGCCTTTCCCTTAAAAGATTTGCCCCGCTGCGTCCCATTTGCCTCCTCCAAAGCCCACCTCACTAATAAGAAATCGATCTTTGTTAGCTGTACAAACATTTTGTGTGTGTGTGTGTGTGTGCATTTGTATGTATCTTGTAGAAGGCATTTTAGATAATGTCACCTTGAGTGCTTTGATCATTCTTTAATAGTTTCTAGTCTGTTTCTTCTCAATACTTATCACAGGCTATGGAATTTATTCCCAGCTCACTCATAAAGCCCATTCTTCACTTTGGAACTCATTCTTGTTAAAGACCAATGTATCTGTGTCCAAAAATTTTCCATGCTGTTTTTAAAGAGACAGCATTCTTCCCTAGCCTCTACATTTTGTCTCCTGCTTGGCAGGGGGAGTGGAGGAACATATTAGGCAGCACAAATGCCTGAGAAGGATCCAGTGCATAGGTCTTCATGCTTTTTTTTAACCCCACTGATTCTTAGACCCTTTTTTAAAATTAATTAATTGTTGGTTGCATTGGGTCTTGGTTGCTGCATATGGGCTTTTCTCTCGTTGTGGTGAGTGGGAGCAGCTCTTCGTTGTGGTGCGCAGGCTTCTCATTGCAGTGGCTTCTCTTGTTTCAGAGCACGGTCTCTAGGAACGCGGGCTTCAGTAGTTGTGGCACGTGGGCTCAGTAGTTGTGGCTCACGGGCTTAGTTGCTCTGCGGCATGTGGGATCTTCCCGGACCAGGGCTCGAACCTGTGTCCCCTGCACTGGCAGGCAGATTATTAACCACTGTGCCACCGGGGCAGTCCCGGTTTTTAGCCCCTTTCATATCCTCCTCAGCACTAACCCCCTTGGTGTGCTGCCGCCTCGGGTGCAGCCTTTCAACTTAAGCCAAACTGTACTTTCCAGTCCTTTTCCTGTATCTGATACCTGACTTGTAAAAGCTGTTTCGCTTCTCTGACTTGGTTCAAACTTAACCTGGGATTCAGAATTGTAGAGAATCATAGAAATCAAACTGAGTTCACCTGTGCATGCATTTCTTGAGCCCTGACTAACTGCTAGGCACTGTTAAAGCTGTGAGCACAGCAAAATGCTTGTCTTTATTGATACTGTGTTATGGTAGGAATGGCATGTAATTTTTGAAAGATGATTGAAATAGTATGTCAGAGTAGTCATTTGGTTTTAAATGGGTTTCATTAATGCTAAGTATTTGGGAGTTTAACAGACCATCTCTTGGTTTCTGTTAGTATATAAACCAGAGAACTTCATTTGTCGTGCGAAAGATAAGCTGAACCATCCTGAGGTTCATTAAAGTCCCATACTGTGTCTTAAGTGTAAAATCTTGAATCTTTGAACAAAGCTTTCACGTGTCCACATCTCTGAATTCTCTGTCCCTCTAGAAGAAAACAATCAAAGTGAGTTGAGGGCCGTTCAAGACAGAGGATCACGTGAAGAGCTTTCCTGCTGGCAAATCTGGCAACAAATTGCAAATGACTTAACCAGATGCCAAGACTCCATGATAAATAGTTGTCAGTTCCACAAACAAGGTGATTCCCCCTGCCAGATTGGGGCAGGACTCTATTCAAATTTCTGAAGATGAGAACCGTATATTAAATGATAAAGCAGGTGATCCCAGTAGTCCTGGAAATCCAAGGTTTGCAACTTTGAGAGCCCAGGATTCTTGGAGGAAAACTTCATTGGCTGAGTCACAGAATTATCAGAATAGACACCAGCAAATTTCCATGAAAAATAAACTGTGTCAGTGTAAAGAGGATGTTGACACCATCAGTTGGATTTCACATCACCTTGATGCTCATGGAGTACACAAGGGTCAAAAACCTTACGGCTACAGTGATTATAGAAAAGATAGCACGAGGGTTTCAACACTGGATCAGAATACTATGATTCACACGGGACAAAAACTTTACCAGTGTAATGAATGTAAAGAAACCTTCACCGATCTCTCCACCTTTGATCTTCACCAGCAATTACACTCAAAAGAGAAGTCTCATACGTGCAGTGAGTGTGGAAAAGGCTTCCGTTACAGCTCGGTTCTTCATATTCATCAGAGAGTTCACGTGGGAGGAGAACACAGTGAGTGTGATGAGTGTGGCAAGGAGTTCAGTCAGAGCTCCCAGCTGCAGACTCCTCAGAAAGTCCACACTGTAGAGAAACCATTCAAATGTGGGGAATGTGGGAAAGGCTTCAGTCGTAGGTCAGCACTTAACTATTCATTGTAAAGTCCACACGGGAGAGAAACCTTATAATTGTGAGGAGTGTGGGAGGGCCTTCAGTCAGGCCTCTCACCTTCAGGACCATCAGAGAGTCCACACTGGGGAGAAAGCATTCAAATGTGACACATGTGATAAGAGCTTCAGTCGGAATTCACACCTTCAGTCCCATCAGAGCGTCCATACGGGAGAGAAACCGTACAAATGTGAGGAGTGTGGGAAGGGCTTCATTTGTAGCTCAAATCTATACATTCATCAGAGGGTCCACACAGGAGAAAAACCCTACAAATGTGAGGAATGTGGGAAAGGCTTTAGTCGGCCTTCAAGTCTTCAGGCCCATCAGGGAGTCCACACTGGAGAGAAATCATACATACGTAATGTGTGTGGTAAAGGCTTTACTCTGAGTTCAAACCTTCAGGCACATCAAAGAGTCCATACAGGAGAGAAACCATACAACTGTAAGGAGTGTGGGAAGAGCTTCAGGAGGAACTCCCATTATCAAGTTCATCTGGTTGTCCACACAGGGGAGAAGCCCTATAAATGTGAGGTATGTGGGAAGGGCTTCCGTCAGAGTTCATATCTTCAAATCCATCAGAAGGCCCACAGTGTAGAGAAACCTTACAAGTGTGAGGAGTGTGGGCAGGGCTTCAATCAGAGTTCACGACTTCAGATCCACCAGCTGATCCATACCGGTGAGAAACCATACAAATGTGAAGAGTGTGGGAAGGGATTCAGTCGTAGAGCAGATCTTAAAATTCATTGCAGAATCCACACCGGAGAGAAACCGTATAATTGTGAGGAGTGTGGGAAAGTCTTCAGGCAGGCCTCAAATCTTCTGGCCCATGAGAGAGTCCACAGCAGAGAAAAACCATTCAAATGTGAAGAGTGTGGGAAGAGCTTTGGTTGGAGTTCACACCTTCAAGCCCATCAAAAAGTCCACACTGGAGAAAAGCCATACAAATGTGAGGAGTGTGGGAAGGGCTTCAAGTGGAGCCTGAACCTCGACATGCATCAGAGGGTCCACACAGGAGAGAAACCATATAAGTGTGGGGAGTGTGGGAAGCACTTCATTCAGGCCTCAAGTCTTCAGCTTCATCAAAGCGTCCACACTGGAGAGAAGCCGTACAGATGTGACAGATGCAGTAAGGTCTTCAGTCGGCCTTCACAGCTACAGTCTCATCAAAGAGTGCACACAGGGGAGAAGCCTTACAAGTGTGAGACCTGTGGTAAGAGCTTCAGTTGGCGCTCCAGTCTAACAGTTCATCACAGAATCCATGCTGCTGATAAATCCTATAAAAGTGATAGGAGTGGTAAGACCATCAGAGATCCCACACACGAAGAAAGTTCCATAAAATGATTAAAACAAAAACAAAAACAACTCAGGTGTCATGTGAATTCTTCCAGTCATCAAGTTCAAAAGAAAAAAAATCATTTCTTTCATTAAAGTCAGTGTTTCAGCCATAGCTCAACATGTCCCAGTAGTCAGGAGGCCACACGGCAGAGAACTCTGGTAAATGGTGTAGTAAGTTTGAACCTTGACCTCTATTAAATATTAGGGGAGAAGCCTTAGTGTGAGTTTTAGCAGGCCTTGTACAAAAGTATGATGAACATGCCAAAATGTATGCCCATTACAACGTAAATTCCACGAACGCAGCGACGTTTGTTCTGAATCTACAGTCTGAACATTGTCAGCTACTTTGTAGGTGCTCGATATTTGTTCAGTTAATGAATGAGGAAAAACTTTTTGAAAATTATGTTGCAATCCCCTCCAAAATTTCATAAAAATTTGTATTCAGAGCAGTTAACCTAAATCTGGCCTTAAAAGTAATTCAGGGAGACAAAAATTTGAAGTGTTAGAAAACCACTCAGTATTGCAATTTGTAATATTAATGTGGCATCGTCCTGTTACGATGAGCTCCATTTGTCTCCCCCCAGCCTCGCTTCAAGTTGGATCTTATCTTGGACTTTGTCTATCTAATATTCTGTGAATCTTATACAGTACAAATGTAGTTATCTTTTGTGACAGTATAGACTTACTGAAAATGGATTGTTCATCTTGCAATACAGAAAACATACTGTTGACCCTTTTTTCAAGAATGTCAAGGCAGAGGTTTAAGTGTCAGAAAGAGTTACTAATGACAGTGACAGAGGACAAACATTTCTTAGTAAATGAACTGATCGTTGGTTTCTTATTCACTACATTTCCGTCTAGGTTTTGATGTGATTGTCTCCCAAGGGTTTTAGCATTACTTTCATCAAGACTTCTTAAGTAGAGAAAAGAGGCTGTTTGAAGTAGATTACTTTTGTCAAGTTCTCTATCTCCTTACTCCTCTCTGGCCTGAGATAAAAAGAAAAAAATTATTTGTTGAAATTTGGTAATTTCATCAAACATATTTATTCAACGACTGACTTGCACACTTTTTCCTAGCGGTGGATTGAAAAATTGATTTTCAAAGTGAAGTTGCTGAGTACATATCAAAACATAGAACGTGCGTCCCTTTGATATAGAAATCACAGAATAGGACCTTATAATTAGGAAATTCAAATAGAAAAGGTGAGTAGCATGTCAATGTTACTAAATTTTGTAAAAGTGAAATATTCAATAGGAATGTCTTTATATTTTAAGATAGTTATGTAATAACAGGTCTGTTAAAATGATGGCTTAAACTTAATGACAGAAGCATGTAACAGTTTAATGTATTTTAGGTAGGTACATCACATACCTTAATCAAACATGTATGTGTATGTGTTAATGCATCCTATCATCTGTAAAGGGATATTCACCCTTATGTAAACAGTGGCAAGATTTTCAGGGATTTTTTCCACACGTAACTTCCATATTTTAAATTTTTCATTGAGCATCAATTTTCCAGTAAAATACTGTTATTTTTATAGTAACATAGGTAGTAAAATAATGTAAAATATAATATTAAAAATTACTAAGAACATATTAATCCCTCACAGTGAGAAATCCTATCATCATGAGGTATACATATATATGGCCAAAATTAAGGAATAGACCTCTAGAAATCAGTTATAAAAAGAAAAAAATGTATATGGTTATTCAAAGATACAGAATAGTAGTCAGTGTAACGGTATATTTATAATTAATGCATTTGAAGTTTAGGATAAATCCATGCAGCCCAGAATATTCTGTTTTAATTCCAACAGTAGAAATTTACACATCCTAGTTCTCCTCATCAGGCTTCCTTACTGGGTGAATGGATGGATAGCTCGGGGTACCGGCTTGTCCTTTCAAGTGCTTGGTCTGACTGGAGAAGTAGCTGGGTCGTTCCAGACACTATGACACAGAGAACCATTAGCTGTGGGAAAAAAGGAATTTACCCCCCAAAAAACTTTTTTAAATTGTTTACAAAGTAACAGTGATTGGGCAAATCCTGAAGATAGAGAGTGGAAATAGGTAAGTTTTAGAGGTAAAATTTATCAACGGTTCCCTAAGGAAAAATGTGCATAGGGAAGAAACCTCGACTGATGGGAACAAGTTGTTAAGGAGGAGGTTTGCATACCATTTCCTACTTCTTAGTCATTTCACTGATGTTTAACACTTACTTGGTTAAAGGGCTTTACTCAGCAAAAGATGTATTTAATGTGAGAGGCAGGTTTCCAAGATTGGTTTCCTAGACCACACCTTCACATGTGTATGTGAAGTCCATGCTACCTCAAATTGCATTGCATTAGATGTCAGAAATCCTAGGGCTTTCTTGTTTGGTTTGGTTTGGTAGCTATCAAACCACCAACTCTCAAGGTAATTTGTAGTTTAGTGAGTTAAGTCAAGGGCTGGAAAACTACCTCCTGTGAGCCCAACCTGGCTCATTGCCTTTAAAGCTTTATTGGAACATAAAAGCTCTTTATTGGCCCATCCATTTATTTACCATCTTTGAGTGTTTCCCATTGTGCTGACAGTGTTCAGTGGTTGTGACGAGCACTGATGGCCCACAAAACCTAAAATATTTACTTTCTGGCCCTTGAGAGAAAAAGTCTGTTGATCCCTGTTGTAAGCCCAAAAGGTTTGTCTCTGTAAGTGAAAGACCACAAGTAGAGCAGAACTTAGACTTGGTTCAGTGAGGATTCCAGAGAGGTTTCCTTTTTGATTCTCATATCTGCCCTTCTGGTTGACCTTGTTCTTTAGTTTGGTTCAAAGACAGTGGTAGCAACTAGGGACTACCTGTTTCTTTCTTCACATTCAATGAAAGAGCTGCTCTTCCATTCTTAGTGTTGAGTAGTTCACAACTCACTCCCAGTGCATGGCTTCCTCTAACCTTGACTCCCACCTATGCTAAAGACTAAGTCTTTAGCTTTGTATCCGGTTCCATTGGCCTTTGTAGGGCCTTCAGTTTCAACTCCCAGTTGATAGCTTGAGCTCGAAATCTCTTTTTAGCGTTGGGGATTTTCTGTCTTAGCTTTGAGCTTGGCTACATAAGCAACACTTTGGGGGACTTGTTATAATCAGCATTTCTATCTTTCTTTCCTTCCTTTTTATTTATTTATTTTTTTAAGTGGATCCAAAGTCAAATTCAGTCAGTGGCTGAATGACAACACATTGATTCACAACCTTGTAGATTCTCTTATGTCCTAGGGCATCAGTGGGAAGGAGTAGAATCCTGGAAATTTGAGGTGGAAATACATGGGCAGATTCCAACAAAGCTGAGGCCTGTGACCTCTGACCTGTGACCTCTTATTTGAGCCTGCTGTGCTATTAGAAGGAAGTCTGCCTCTACTCTGAGATAGTTTCCTTGCAGGGGTCTGTGGATCCTCAAGACTTGCCTCCACTACCTCTCGTTTTTCCAGACCTAGTAATCAGACTAGAGTCCTTGAAATGGGGACGGGAGCAGGGAAGGGGTGGGTACCCACCGGGTATAAAGGATGACCATGAGGAGACACTATCTGCTAAAATATGGAATTTTATAATTTATATCAATAGAAACCTGAGAAATAATGTGTGTGGATTTTGTAGGTATTGAAGCAGGTGGGAGTAATGTAATATTGGGTTAGGCTGGATTTGTTGATACGAGTGCATTCAACACCCATTCCAGACTCAGCGTGTTAGCTTGGCTACCTGGGAATGCCTTCAACAGTTTGCTCAAATGACTGAAACCTGTACCCAAAGTGAGCGTATGCTAAAGTCAAAATGCCAGGACTTTCTAAGTATGTTGTAGCAAAATTTCTTGGCGTTGGCATGACTGACATTTTGAACTGGATAGCTCTTTGTTGTTGGGAGCTGTCCTGTGCAATGTAAGATGGGCCAGTGGCACATACTCTTCCCTGCCACCCTAGTTGTAACAATCAAAAGTGCCTTGAGGGCTTCCCTGGTGGCGCAGTGATGGAGAGTCCGCCTGCCGATGCAGGGGACACGGGTTTGTGCCCCGGTCCGGGAAGATCCCACATGCCGCGGGGCAGCTGGGCCCGTGAGCCATGGCCGCTGAGCCTGCGCGTCCAGAGCCTGTGCTCCGCAACGGGAGAGACCACAACAGTGAGAGGCCCGCGTACCAAAGAAAAAAAAAAAGTGCCTTGATACATCCGTGTGCACCAGCCACGTGGGGCTCATTCATAACACAGCTCCTTAAAGAAAAAAGTCTCAAGGGGCATCCCTGGTGGCACAGTGGTTGAGAGTCCGCCTGCCGATGCAGGGGACATGGGTCCGTGCCAGGGCCTGGGAAGATCCCACATGCCATGGAGCAGCTAGGCCCGTGAGCCACGGCCACTGAGCCTGTGCGTCCAGAGCTTGTGCTCCACAACAGGAGAGGCCACAACAGTGAGAGGCCCGCGTACCACAAAAGAAAAAAAAAATTCTCAAGACACTGCCACATATATCCTGGGAGGGGGGACCAAAAGTGTCCCCAGCTGAGAACCACCACTGTAGAAGGTTTACAAAGGCATAGGAATGCCAGACCACTGGAGTGGATTTATCACATAAGATCTGCTCACCCAAACCCCGTATGTGCCCTGGGAGGGCTCAGAGGACACTTGCTTTGCCAGAGGTTTACGAAACGTATTGGTGAGGGGAGCGTTAGCAGTCTTGGAATGCTCTATAGCTGCTCTTCTCTGCAGGCCAGGAATGAGAGGGAAATTATGTCATCATAATGGGCTCCCTAAATTCAGTGAGGCTAATGGGATCGTGTGGCATCATTGGTCAAGTGGAAACACTTCATTGGCAGAGATAAAGTGAGCGTGTTTTTCACAATGAACAGCAAAATGAAAGGGCTCATTAGAATGCTTTGATACACAGAGATTTTTTTATATTTGCTCATGTGCTATCTCTAGGGCTGAAATAAATGGGAAGTCTACTAATACCCTACTTGATTTGAATCAGGAGAAAAGCTCTAGGTCTGATGAACATGTCTGACCGGAATCAACATGGGAGTTGTGCTCCCTCAGCCAATTCGATAACATGAGTCAGTTCCCATTTCCAGAGCATCTTGAATGAAGGGCAGGCCAGGTCCCCTTGAGGGAGGATATACCCTGGTTTACTACCAACTATCCCGAGGGTGCTTTCTTCTCCCTGGAAGGGATAAAACAACTGAGGTAGAACAGGAAGAGACAAGAAGCACTCCAAGCTCTGCTGGTCAGGGTTACCCTCCAGCATTGCCTTAATGCTCAGAGCCACACACACCACAGTGAGCTTGGCTCCAGATCAACTACCACGCAACGAAGGTTCTGGAACATTTCCATATCTCGGGGGACCTCATTTCCACGTGACTCTCTTTCATATTCCCCTTTGTCACAGAAGGCTAGGTCCAGTGGTCCGGGTGAGATCTCAGCTCAGGCCCAAGGCTCTCAGACCTCAAAGTTCTGGTCCTGCAAGGGCCCCTGTCCTCTCTTGAGACCACTCCTGGCTCTCTCTGCCGAGAAGGAGCTGCTGGCAGTACGTCCTCTAAGAGTTGAGGTCCATCGTGCAGACCCTGAGAAAACTCCTAGGAAAAGGCTCCACATTCTTATTGAAGTCAACAGAGCTCAATTCCTTTGGAAGTGCTGGGTGTGTCCCAAGTTGATGCAACTTCAGAGCCATTAGGTCAACCAGCACATGTGTGCGGCTCCTTCCCTTAGACTCCTCTGGGCCCTCATGACATAGGCTCAGAAGACTGCCAGCCTCAAGCCTTACCTCTTCCAAGACGACACCGTCTCCAGGATCTTCTGTCCCATGAATCTCAGTTGCTCTGTGGAAATCAAAAGAGAGGAAAGAGCCTGCCTACGGGGTCTCTTTGGGCTGGGGCCTTCTTGCTTCTCTTCCTCCTCCTCCTCGTCCTCCTCGTCCTCCTTGTCCTCCTCCTCGGGGTGATTTCGGATTCCACATTGCCCATCCACTGGGCCATGTTGAGATGAAAGATACGGCAGCTGAAGCCCTCCAGGACGCCGCCCTTCACGTGCTGCTGGAGGACCTCCAAGGTGGGGAAGACCCGGCAGCAGGCCATGCACCTGAAGCCAGTCTCCATGGTCACCATCCAGTCCGGTGTCTTGGCCCTGGGTGTCTCCTCGACGGCAGGTGACCCTGATGGGCTGCCTGGCTCTGCCCTTTCCTCATACTCTTTCTCCTCCCCAGTGGGCTCACTGTCAGACAGGAGGTTTTCGGTGGACACATCAGAGGGGTAAGTGTCTACTGTGCATGCATCCTCAGGAAGGGTCACTTCTTCTATCCTCAGCTGCTTTTCAGGCAACTCCAAGGGTTTCTTTGTCTTCCAGGAGACAGCGACACCCTTGTTCACTTGTACCTGCATGTAGTATATTTTCATGCCCCTTTCCTCTTTGTCTGTGTGCAGATTGTTCTTACAGGGTGAAGAGGGTGAGGAGGAGACACAGTGTGATGGGGGAGCGGTCTCCCCTTTTTCCTGAACCTGGGCTAGGGGTGCGGTAGGCTGGGCAGTGTCTCAATGTGATCGCCGGATTCCTGAAAAAGGAAATTAAAAACATAATAACATGCATGGGCCATGCCAGAAGCTGAGGGAGCAAGTGTGGTAGACGAGAGAGGGACATTTGCATGACGTAGCTATGTCGTGAGCTTGGTGTCTGTTGGCCGTAGGAGGCAGTGGTGTATCTGGTGTCATGTGTGGGCTTTTTTCTGCGTGTTGGGGGATACTGGAGCGGTGTCTGTATACACGGGTGTGGAGTACAGTGGTGAGGACTGTGGTATGTCAGGGATGCGGATGGATGCGTGTATGACGAGGAGTGTGAGTTTGGGAATACCGGTGGTGCATTCCTTGTGGAATGGGGCGGTGGTGCAGGAGGAGAGTACTGTGGATCACGTGCTTGGGGTTCTTGTGTGCACTGAGAAGGGCTGTGCCTGGAGGGCGCATGTGTGTGTGAGCTGTGTGGACCTGAGCTGGATGGTGCTGCTCTCAGGCTGGAGGTTTGTGATGCAGAACTATGTCTTTCTCTGGAAGCAAAGGCAAAGAGAAACCCTACATTTTCCTCTGAAGATGCTTAATCTGGTCCCTCTTCCCTGAACCTCAAGTCCAGACCTTTCCGGCCCCTGCTCCTTGACTTCCCCACCATGGTAGTACCAGGATTCACATCCGCCCCCCACCCCTGACTCAGCTGGGATCCACACCCTCGTAACAGCTCAGCCATCCGGCCCAGGCTCCTCCACAGAGCCCTCATCACCTCTGATGACCCTGGGTTTCCTCTCAGCCTCCCTGGGATCTGTGTGCCTCCTGCCTCACAGCCAAGCACCCCCTCACCTGAGGAGCCCCGCGCCCTTACCGGCGTAGATGAGCTTGCGTGGAGAAGAAGCACAGGAGAAGTGTTTAGGGGCAGAGGAGACCTCCCCTGCCCCTGGGCTGCAGCCTTGGGCCACCACAGTGGATCCAAGCCGAGGGGGATCCTCTTGTGACTTCGAGATTCCTGAGGGAGGAATGAAAGGCTCAGGGTGGGTTCATCAGTCCTCTGTCCACAAATATTTACTGAGAGTGACACGTCTCAGGTGCAGTGAATACACACAGTTGAGAGTGTGGTTCATCCTGCTCATCTCTGCACTACGACACACACACACACAGAGACACAGTCACACACACACACACACAGGAACATAGAGAAAAATATTCTGAATGGTTAGGGGCAGTCCTTGCCTTCCCCAGCCTGTCCCAGCCACTGCCTGAAAATCTGCCTGCTGTCTAGACCTCCATTGCCAGGGCCAACCCTACAGTCTCCAGTGTCCTGGGCCTGGAAGGAGCTACTGGGCTCTAATCTGGGGCAGAGACGTCTCGCTGGAACTCTGGGGTGACCACACCCGCCCAGGGCAAGCTACTCGCCTACATTTAATGCACGCCGGCACCCTGTGGCCCGTGGCTCTCAGAGCTCCCTGCAGGACCCTGAGGACATTTCTCACCCCCGCCCACGTGGTCTCAGTCTCTGGAAATCCCTTCCTTTCCCTTGATCTCCTTTGGGCAATTCTTCCTGTTGAAGGAATAAAACCTCCTTGCTTTCAATATGACACCAACCCTAGACAATCTTCTTTCGAACTGCATTCCACTTGTCAAGATACTTTTCAACAGGGCCTTCAACTCATGGGGCTTCTCTTTCCACTTTGGTAAAAGAGGCCAAGCAACCCATGGGTCTCTCTCAGCATCCTTGCATCCTTCACATCCCCCACCTCATGTCCACAGGGAAATATCCAAGAGCATAAGAGAGAAATCGGGGACTGAGAAAAGCTGCACCTCTAGGTCTGTGCAAGCAGGATGCAGCCTGCTGTGAGTCCGACAAAGCTCCAGGCCCGGCAGCCCCAGGAGAGAGTCCCCAGACCAGCGGAGCTGACCTCCCATCTCCCAGGGGGCATCTGGCCGTGCTGTGCCATCTCACACCACAGGGACCCTCCGGATGGATACGGCAGCATCAGTGAGACGAGGTCTCTCGCTCCCTGCTTCACAGGTGACACGTTCTCAGTCCCCCGCTTCCTAGAGAAGCTTCAGTTTGGCAGAAACCCATGTGCCCCAGCAAGTTGCCCCCCACATACCTCCTCCGTTCTCGGCAGTTTCCTGGGACTCTTCATTTTCCAGATGTTTCCTCTTTTGTCGCCGTTTCATGGTACTAACTAGAAGTCTCCCTTAGAAGATGCCTCAAGAGATGTCCAACTCCTCCTCTTCCCTACAGGTTGGCCCTTCTTGGCTCTTGGGCAATCCGTTGAAATGATTCAATACAAACAAAAATAGTCAAGTCTCGTAAATTGCTGAAAAACTTGTACCACTTAGTGAACCAGGAGTACTGCCTAGTGCTCACCAGGGCTGTTCAGTTTCCAAGGTTGCCAGGCGCACAGCAGGATTCTGTGACCTCAATGATGACATCAGAGCATTCTGTGGACCTAGGTTCAGCACAGTCACTGCAATAGCACAGGCCCCGTTTTCAAGAACAATTCCTGTTTCCCAGCCGAAGCTTTCCCTTGAAAGGGAAAGGTTC
Source organism: Mesoplodon mirus (assembly GCF_964341445.2). NCBI lineage: Eukaryota > Metazoa > Chordata > Mammalia > Artiodactyla > Ziphiidae > Mesoplodon > Mesoplodon mirus. Next base: position 1,608,243 of record NW_028295741.1, on the reverse strand, counting down.
ATACCATATCTATTATAAGTTGTATCATACCATATCTATTATAAAATGAACATTTTGATTGGAGATCTTTTAATATCTTTTCTAGAGAGATTTAATATGAATATTTTAAATGGTCTCCAGTTTCCCTGTGGATTATTGACATTTTAAACTCTGCACTTCAATTTTCCCTCAATACGTGTAATTTTGTCACAGCTATTTCTGTACTTAAAGATGAGTAACTATATAATTGATTTCTTCATTTTTTTCCCATCTCTTTCCAAGGTACTGAATTTGATTGTGTCTTACGAATGAGTGAAAAATGCGAGTCCGTGAGTCAGGACATTGGGCCCTTTACCAAGTAACTCAACCTGTCTGGGCTTCAGCTTCTGTCTGTGCGATCGAGAGGCTTGGCCTAGTTGACTTTTCAAATGCTGTGTTTCTTTGATTCACTCTCACGTACTGATCTGCTACTTAGAAAGAGGGCGTGTTCTCATAAAGTAAGAACAGTCGTTTTTTAATCCTTTGTTTGGGCGGAGTTTAAGTGGTCGTACTCAGTTTGTCAGTTTTATTTACTTTTACATATGCTTAGTTTAAGTAATTTATATGGCTCTTGTGACAATTTTCAGATCTTATTTTTTTCTTATTTTTTTTTTACAGTTTCTAATTTGCTATCGCCTGTATAGAGGAGCGTGATTGACTTTTAAAATTTATTGATCTTGTATGTGTGTGCCTTGTTGAACCGTCTTATTAGTTCCTGCTAGTTTATCTGTGGGTTCTTTTGGGTTTCCTAGATAAATGAACAGATTAAATGTAAATAATGTGTTCATTGGATAAAGTTTATCTTCTTGCATCTCTCTATATAGAAGCAATATGTTGAATTGATTTAAATATTTAAATACTTACATACCTGTTATCACATTCTAACATTCTTTATCTTATTTTCTTTCAATCAATATTATGTTTTCAAGATTTATCCACGTGAAATCATATAGATCTAGGTCTTTGATTTTTGACTGTTTGATATTATTTCATCACATGCATATAGCATCATTTATTTTCCATTCAAGCATTATTGGACAATTGGATTGTTTCCCTCCCTTCTCTAGAACAAACAACATTTCCTAGAATATCCCTGAAGATGTCTGACAGTCGAGAAGGGCCAGGCTGCCCGAAGGATTGCTACTTGCTTTTAGCCACCTTCCAACAGGCCGTCTCCAGCCAGCAATTTGAAGCACAGCTGAAATGAGAACTGCCCCAAATGTGAAGATCTTAGGAGCTTCCTAGAAGGTGGGAGGTTAATGATAGGCATCCTGCTGGGATCCCAGGGGAGTCTGAGCTGGCCTGAAGCTCATCTTCCTCCTCCACCTCTCAAGAGAAATGTGGAGGAAAGAAGACTTCAAAAACTGTGAGCAGGCAGAGGGAGAGATATTGGGGGCCGAAGCTGTAACTGAGGTCTTGGAGAGGGCTGTGAGCACGCAGAGCCTCTCGAGAGCCAGGCTCTGCCTTCTGAGAACTTCTCCCCTAAGGCTGCTCATAATTCACGTGATACCAGCCATATAGAGCCGACTTGGCCCACACTGTCACAGAAAGCCTTATCAGAATCTCTTCTTCTTCATACACTCTTGTGTCTGTTACTTGGTTATTGCCTTTGGTACTCCAGTGATGTGAACCACAGTCGCCAGGGGATGGAGGACACTAGTGACCCATCTTGCTCTGTGGCCTCAGTCCACAGCTTGAGGGTAAGGGAAGAGACCAAATGAAGGTCAAGAAGGAAAGATGGAGTTTGAAGAGAAGACCTGAGTTAAGGGTGTCTTCTCAAGTCTTGATGACTGAAATGTAGCTCCAGTACCTGAAGTCCTGCTTGTTCTCAAGGCTGACCGCGGGGCTGGGTGCACTCAGTGAAGGAACCGTATACACTTAGTATTTCCTTGCTTGCTTTCTCACACTTGCCCTCCTCTGATACACCCTCTGCAAGACTGATCTTCCCCTGAAACAACTTTCCACCTGCCACTGTCATCTCATGAACGTTTGCTTCCCCTTCCTAGTGTCCCCCTAGAATGCCATTGCAGCCAATTCATAATTTGATAATCATGCTGCTTACCATATTCTCAGCAACTTCTGAGAAATTTTATTCACTTTATTCCATAGTCTTCACCCATCAATAATCTTCCTTAACTTCCTAGCTGCAGGTTAACCCATTCGGAATCATTTCTTTTTCTTTCTCTTCTTTGGCAAATCCTTTCTATCTTTTAAGGTCTTTTTCTTGTCTCTCTACCATCTTGCCTTCCTGAACTTCTTTTTTTTCCGTTTAAGTAACCTTTCAATCTCCTTCCCCAATTTCCTCATACACATTGAGAGTTTATTCCTCACACGTTAGACAGCGGTTTATGAATGGCCAGGCATAATGGACTCAGAATGAGTTGGCACCCCCGAGGTACCTGTCTTGCTGGGGAGCCACAGGTGAAGGGCTGTCTGCTGGACACATGTTTGCATGGAGTCAGGCTGAGTGGCCTCAGGGTGTTTGCTCTGCACTTGTGTGTGTTTCTCCCTAGTTGGTTTCCTTGTCCAGCCACCTGTGACCTCCCTCCATCCAGCCCAGGGAATCCTTCTCATCACAGGGGTAGGATGTTTGTCTCATTTTCCATCACATCCTTTCCCCAAAGTTTGGTTGTGAGTTGTTCCCATTCCAAAGACCTTTCCTCTTTGAAGAGAAAAGAGAAAATCTTGTCTCTCCTTTTCTCTCACTTCACTTCTGCTCTATTATCTCCTCCGTCCAGAATGGCCCACTGACTCACATGGGTGTAGATACAAAGATGGCAGGAAATGCCAGCAATTCTGAGATAATAATACGGATGGATCAGGAAAACTTGAAAACCTTTATCCCGCCACATTAAAAAAAATTGCACTTCCAGTGTATTCAGAGTCTCAGTGTAGAAACACAAATGATAGAGAAATTGAATTACACTCAAGTTTTTCTTTCCTCCTTTCCTGATTTATTCTAATCCTCCAAGTTAACATGATGAACTCTTTGTTGTGTAAAGTTTCAGACATTTTCTACCCATGCACACTTTTCTTCTTTTCACATTAGACTGTGAACTAGGTCACTTTCAACATGCTGTGATTCTGTGATTCACTGTCTCCCACCGAGTCATCCACGGATAAAGTCATCTGTTTCATGGAGAAATATTTCCAATAGCTAATAGCCAATGTCTGTGGAGTGCTTACTCAGTGTCGGTTTCTTGTAACTACTTTACAGATCATTTGTACAACGTACTCATGGACCAGGTACAATTATGACCCCCAAGTGACAGATAAGTGCAGATAAGTACAAATAAATACAGAGGCCAAGTGACTTGCCCAAGACACTGGAGCAAATCAAAATCCATGCCTCTGTAATCATTTTGCTCTATTGCCTCTGTCTGGGAGGCTTGATGATTTGGCAACTAAAACCTTAAATATCATGTTCCATTTTTATATCTGTGACACAAGCGTGGGGCTGTGATACGGGGTAACTAACCTGACTACTTTTGAAAACCCTTATGCACCTGGATGAAAGTAAGCCAGGGACTGCAAGCCATAGATTTAAGGTTTCCTACCAACTTTTAAAAATAGCTTCTTGAATGCAATTTATGTAATGTCAAGTCTAGGATGTAGTCCAAATAGTAACAGAAAAATGGAGATATGTAGGAAAATACTTAAAGTTGACAAGTATTGGGAGTGTAGTATTTTTGGGGCCAGCGTGTAGACCACAGGAAAACTTGCTGTTTCCATCCCAAAGGGAAGAGCCCTACGTTGCAACTGCCAAGGTCCCTGGGGCAGCAAGTGTGCTCACTGCTTAGTAAAGAAGCATCCTCAGTTTGATAGAATCATATGGGAGCCTTACATTTGGTTAGCAGTTCTACATTCTTGATGTAATAATATTTTCAGGGTGTGGGAGGGTATCAAGCTCTGAAAATACCCTTGGAGAGATCTGCTTATTAAGTTTGGCTTTTTCAATCTCCCTACTACTTCTTTACTAAACACCAGGCGGTTTCCTTCACTTTTCAGAACCATGTTGTTTTTCCCTTGTCTAATGAACTTTGAAATACTTTTGGATGAGCTATTAAGTTTGGGGAAAAATAAACATCTCTTTAAAATAAGGAAGATAATAACAATGACAAGTAGAAAAAGCTCTAAAACAGAGAATATCCTCCATTCTAGCCAATGACTGGGAGTGGAAGGTTCGTGCTAGCTGTCTAGGACGTAGAAATAAAAGCTGAGGAGGCGCTGAGGTGTCTCCTGGATCTCTATGAGCCTCTATCATTTCTGCTGAGTAGGGTTGACAGATAAAATATAGGCTGTTTAGTTAAATATGAATGTTTGAAAAACAACGAGTACATTTTGAAGATAAGTATGCCCCAAATAGTTCATAGGATCTACTTATACTAAAAATAAAGACTTATTTTTCATGTGAAGTTCAACTTTAACTGGGTATCCTGTATTTTTATTTACTAAATCTGACAGCCCTACTGATGACCCACAACGGAGGCAGTTGAGGAGGGGTACATGCTGGCTCTCGGACAGTCAGAAATGGCTTCAGCAGATCCAGTTACAGTATGAAATTCTTTTTGGATGTAGCTCAGAAGCCATGGCCAGCCCTTGACTGCAGGTACTGCCTCGGGTTTCCCTGAGGTGGGGTAAACCGTCCTCTTAATGGCCTTTTGGTAAGTCTGGAAGACCATATCCAAAGGGAGCCCCAAAGTCAGTTTCATCCTCCCAACCATGTTTCCAATTCCTGGAATTGGCTGCATGTGACTCACAAGAGCTGAGGAGGTTTGTGGAAGTTGGGAGTGTCATAGCTTGAACCCTTTGTAGGTAAAGTTTTGCTGTTGTGAGAGTTTTAACAGGAGCAATGTGAAAGACTCCAGGTCCCCAGGTAGATAGAAATAACCCTGTTCTACCTGTGTGTATGTGACAAGTCTCTAATAGTTCAGAGAGCAAGTATCTGGTCTTAGAAAGACTGATCCAAGCTTGGATGTTTCTGGTGTCAAGGCAAGGCCCTGAGTATCAAGTTCACCTTTTATGGTTGAGGAGACAATAAGGTGGTCAGAAGGGAAATCATGGAGGAGACCTTGGCTTCATCCATCGTGCAGGCTTGTATATGTGGTTCTATGTAGATTGTGTTTCAAAGGTGGAGCTTGTTTACAACTATGAACATTCCCCGATGTGCTTTTTGGACCTTCATTCCCAGAGCGAGAGCAGTGCCGAGGCTCTAGAAATGCCGTGGATATTCTGAGCTGTCAGTGGCATTTCCCCGGGACTGTTCCCTTGGTGCCGCTCCTTGAAATGTCCAAAGGGATTATCATGTGTCTTGTGGCGGGTCCTAGCATTGTGAAAGGAAGCTGCTGCACCCGGCTCAGAGGATTTCGCATGTGGTGGGAGGAGGAGGAGTACTACGACTATAAATTGTATCACATAATATCTATTCCATCTTGAGAGTGGGGTTGGGGGGTTATGAAGGGGGGCTTTTATTGTACTTTTATACATTGTACCCTTGAAACTAATTCAATTTTTAAAAATTAATTAATTTATTTGGGGCTGCATTGGGTCTTTGTTGCTGCTAGCGGGCGTTCTCTAGTTGCAGTCAGCGGGGGCTCCTCTTGGCTCTGGTGCACGGGCTTCTCATTGCAGTGGCTTCTCTTGTTGCGGAGCATGGGCTCTAGGCACGCAGGCTTCCGTAGTTGTGGCACGTGGGCTCGGTCGATGTGGCACACGGGCTCTAGAGCGCAGGCTCAGTAGTTGTGGCGTGCGGGCTTAGTTACTCCGTGGCACGTGGGATCTTCCCAGACCAGGGCTAGAACCCATGTCCCCTGCATTCGCAGGCATATTCATAACAACTGCTCCACCAGGGAAGCCCAATAATTCAGTTTTTTATAAAGAGAAGATTCCTAATATTATTCCAAAATTTTAAAAATATGTAGTTGGATAACACTATGAAAAATTAACTGATATATTCTTTTATTATTTCTCTTTGCTCCCTGGATCTTTTTCCCCATCCAGTCAGCCAGGCACTGTGAGTTCACTGCATTAGGAAGGTAAAGACTCAGCAGAAATGAGGGAGAAAAACAGAAAAGTCTCAGCTTTGGAATGTTCACAACGGAGGCCACAGTAGAACAGGTGAGAATTCTGTGAACCAAAAATAAATGTCGTCTCAAATGCAAAAAAGTATTCTCTGCACTGGGAGGCAGGAGAGGGAGGGAGGGAAGGACTGAAGGAGAGAGATCAGTGTGGCCAGGGACATGGAGACTGTGCTTGAGGACGATATGCCCAGGAAGAGAATCAGAATCTGGAGAAGATTCAGCCTGCACGTGATCATTGCCTCCAGCCAGCACCCTCATCTCAGACGTTGGGAAATTCAGAGAGAGAGTGGGAGTACGTCAGGAGGGCCACGCGCATAGTCTGTGTGGCAGGGGTTGTGGCCGTTCCCTATTTGTGAGGAGTCCCCAGCAATTTGCAGGCCTCTTCTGGAAAATGCTGGCGGACGTCTCTAGTGCTTATGTGAAAGCTTGTTCACAAACCTTGAAAGATACAGATGTAGATGACAGATAGATGCATAGATAGAAAAATGTCCTTAAATAAAAGCTCCAGGAAAGGTTTGGAAAATGCCCTTTATTGCATAGGACGCTTCTATTGTCATATGATGTTAGACTGAGTGCCGGTCCCTTCATCCTCCTTCAGACCACGGCATTCTGTCTGCTACTCTCCCGAGGGTCCTTTCTTCTCCCTGGAAGGGATAAAACAAATGAGGTAGGCCAGGAAGAGACAAGAAGCACTCCAAGCTCTGCTGGTCAGGGTTACCCTCCAGCATTGCCTTAATGCTCAGAGCCACACACACCACAGTGAGCTTGGCTCCAGATCAACTACCACGCAACGAAGGTTCTGGAACATTTCCATATCTCGGGGGACCTCATTTCCACGTGACTCTCTTTCATATTCCCCTTTGTCATAGAAGGCTAGGTACAGTGGTCAGGGTGAGATCTCGGCTCAGGCCCAAGGCTCTCAGACCTCAAAATTCTGGTCCTGCAAGGGCCCCTGTCCTCTCTTGAGACCACTCCTGGCTCTCTCTGCCGAGAAGCAGCTGTTGGCAGTACGTCCTCTAAGAGTTGAGGTCCATCGTGCAGACCCTGAGAAAACTCCTAGGAAAAGGCTCCACCTTCTTGTTTACGTCAACAGAGGTCAATGCCTTTGTTAGTGCTGGGTGTGTCCCATTTGATGCAACTGCAGAGCCATTAGGTAAACCAGCACATGTGTGCGGCCCCTTCCCTTAGACTCCTCTGGGCCCTCGTGACATAGGCTCAGAAGACTGCCAGCCTCAAGCCTTACCTCTTCCAAGGGACGGCCACACCGTCTTCCAGGATCTTCTGTCCCATGAATCTCAGTTGCTGTTTGGAACTCAAAGGAGAGAAAAGACCCTGCCTGCGGGGTCTCTTTGGGCTGGGGCCTTCCCCCGTGGGCTGCTCTCCCTCATTCTCCTGTTCTTCTTGCTTCTCTTCCTCCTCCTCCTCCTCCTCCTCGTCATCTTCCTCAGGGGTGCTCTCGGATTCCACATTGCCCATCCACTGGGCCATGTTGAGATGAAAGACACGGCAGCCGAAGCCCTGCAGGACGCTGCCCTTCACGTGCTGCTTGAGGATCTCCAAGGTGGGGAAGACCCGGCAGCAGGCCATGCACCTGAAGCCCGTCTCCATGGTCACCATCCAGTCCGGTGTCTTGGCCCTGGGTCTCTCCTCGACGGCAGGTGACCCTGATGGGCTGCCTGGCTCTGCCCTTTCCTCATACTCTTTCTCCTCCCCAGTGGGCTCACTGTCAGACAGGAGGCTTTCGGTGAACACATCAGAGGGGCAAGTGCCTACTGTGCACGCATCCTCAGGAAGGGTCACTTCTTCTATCGTCAGCTGCTTTTCAGGCAACTCCAAGGGTTTCTTTGTCTTCCAGGAGACAGCGACACCCTTGTTCACTTGTACCTGCATGTAGTATATTTTCATGCCCCTTTCCTCTTTGTCTGGGTGCAGATAGTCCTTACAGTGTGAAGAGAGTGAGGAGGAGACACAGTGTGATGGGGGAGCGGTCTCCCCTTCTTCCTGAACCTGGGCTAGGGGTGCTGTAGGCCAGGCAGTGTCTCGAAATCTCCGCATTGCTGAAAAAGGAAATTAAAACCATAATAACATGCATGGGCCGTGCCGGAAGCTGAGGGAGCAGGTGTGGTAGACGAGAGAGGGACATTTGCATGACGTAGCTATGTCGTGAGCTTGGTGTCTGTTGGCCGTAGGATGGAGCGGTGTATCTGGTGTCATCTGTGGGCTTTTCATGTGCGTGGGGGGGATACTGGAGCGGTGTTTGTATACAGGGGTGTGGAGTATGGTGGTGAGGGCTGTGGTATGTGAGGGATGCGGCTGGATGCGTGTATGACAAGGAGTGTGATTTTGGTAATATTGGTGGTGCATTACTTGTGGAATGGGGCTGTGGTGCTTGGGGTTTATGTGTGCTGTGAGAAGGGCTGTGCCTGGAGGGCAGATGTATGTGTGAGCTGTGTGGACCTGAGCTGGATGGTCCTGCTCTCAGGCTGGAGGTGTATGATGCAGAACTCTGTCCTTCTCTGGAAGCAAAGGCAAAGACAAAGCCTACATTTTCCTCTGAAGATGCTTAATCTGGTCCCTCTTCCCTCCACCTCAAGCCCAGACCTTTCCGGCCCCTGCTCCTTGACTTCCCCACCATGGTACTACCAGTATTCACACCGCCACCCCAGACTCAGCTGGCATCCACGCCCTCGGAACAGCTCAGCCATCCTGCCCAGGCTCCTCCACAGAGCCCTCATCACCTCTGATGACCCTGGATTTCCTCTCAGCCTCCCTGGGATCTGTGTGCCTCCTGCCTCACAGCCAAGCACCCCCTCACCTGAGGAGCCCCGCGCCCTTACCAGCGTAGCTGAGCTTGCGCGGAGTAGAAGTACAGAAGAAGTATTTAGGGGCAGAGGAGACCTCCACTGCCCCTGGGCTGCAGCCTTGGGCCACCACAGTGGATCCAAGCCGAGGGGGATCCTCTTGTGACTTCGAGATTCCTGAGGGAGGAATGAAAGGCTCAGGGTGGGTTCATCAGTCCTCTGTCCACAAATATTTACTGAGTGTGTGACACGTGTCAGGTGCAGTGAATACACACAGTTGAGAGTGTGGTTCCCAGTGGATCCTCCAGGATTTAATTCCAATCAATACTTATTCTCTCACTGTCTAGTTGGTAATGTAGGCCTCGGTGGTGACTGTGAGTGTGTGGGAAGAGTGAGTGATGTGTATCAGTTAAGTCTGTGGTAAGTGTGGGGTTGGCATGGGGAGCACAGTGCAGACGTGTCTATCTGTGTCTGTGGCCTTTGTGTGCATGGTTTCTGTTCACAAGTCAGGAATTCTGGGACATGTAACGTTTCCTCATTACATGGTGTGGCTTGTATTTATGGTGTGTGTTCATTCATTCATTCACCAAGATTCAGTAAGCAGCTACTCCTGTGTATCCGGCACTCTTCCATTGTTGTAGTCTTTGGTAACGCTGCACATTCTAGTAGGGGAAGACACACACTAAACAAAACTACAATAAATATATAATACATCAGCTGGTGGTAAGTATATAAGGGTTGCCAGACTTAGCGAACAAGAATACAAGGCACCCAGTTAAATTTCAGTTTCAGATAAACCCAGAATAATTTTTTAGTGTAAGTATTCCCATGCAGTATTTGTTCTTACTTAGTTTTAGTGTAAGTATGGCCCATACAATATTTGGGACATACTGATACTGAAAAATTACTTGTTGTTTATCTGGAATTCAAATTGAACTGGATAGCCCATATTTTCTCTGGCAATCCTGACATGGGTTACTGAGACTGTGGTTTACTGTGGTTTGTACAAAGCGGGTCTGGCATTACTCAAGAATGTGTTACAAGTGTGGTGTGTATGACACGTGACTGGTTCTTACAGAGGTATTTAGCGATGGCTGAAGTTAGCTGTGTTTGTGCGAGAGTTGTGGAGATACATATATATATATATATATATATATATATATATATATATATATATATATATATATATATATAGTGTGTGTGTGTGTCTTATATATATAGTGTGTGTGTCTATATACATATCTCAACTCCAGCGTTTGGTGTTGGAGGAGAGGATTGTGATACAGGTGTGTTGTATGAGAATGTAGTACAGGAGTGATCCATGTATATACCTCCATGTGCTGTGTGTGGTTTACTAAGGAAGTTATATGTGGGGTGTGTGATATTTTTGCTGCATCAGAATGTACATGGGTGTATGAGTTACTGTCTCATAAAACACCCCTAACAAGAATTCTGTATACACTCTTACGTACACCGAGTGTCAGCCAGGTCCAGGCAGGGTGACAAGAACTTTACCACGCAGTCTTTATATCTGGTAAGCACTCTACCCCCATTCATCTCGCTCTTCTCTGCACTACCACACACACACACACACACACACACACACACACACTCACACACCCACACACACACAGGAACATAGAGCAAAATATTCTGAATGGTCAGGGGCAGTCATTGCCTTCCCCAGCCTGTCCCAGCCACTGCCTGGAAATCTGCCTGCTGTCTAGAGCTCCATTCCCAGGGCCCATCCTACAGTCTCCAGGGCCCTGGGCCTGGTAGGAGCTACTGGGCTCTAATCTGGGGCAGAGGCCTCTAGCTGGAGCTCTGGGGTGACCACCCCTCTCCCAGGGCAAGCTACTCGCCTACATTTAATGCACGCAGGCACCACGTGGCCCGTGGCTCTCAGAGCTCCCCGCAGGACCCTGAGGCCATTTCTCACCCCCGCTCACGTGGTCTCAGTCTCTGGAAAACCCTTCCCTTCCCTTGATCTCCTTTGGGAAATTCTTCCTGTTGAAGGAATAAATCCTCCTTGCTTTCAATATGACACCATCCCTAGACAAACAATCTTCTTTCAAAGTGCATTCCACTTGTCAAGATATTTTTCAACAGGGCCTTCAACTCATGGGGCTTCTCTTTCCACTTTGGTAAAAGAGGCCAAGCAACTCATGGGTCTCTCTCAGCATCCTTGCATCCTTCACATCCCCCACCTCATGACCCCAGGGAAAGATCCAAGAGAATAAGAGAGAAATCGGGGACTGAGAAAAGCTGCACCTCTAGGTCTGTGCAAGCAGGATGCAGCCTGCTGTGAGTCCGACAAAGCTCCAGGCCCGGCTGCCCCAGGAGAGAGTCCTCAGACCAGCGGAGCTGACCTGCCATCTCCCAGGGGTCATCTGGCCGTTCTGTGCCATCTCACAACACAGGGGCCCTCCAGATAGACACGGCAGCATCAGTGAGACAAGGTCTCTCGCTCCCTGCTTCACAGGTCACACGTTCTCAGTCCCCCGCTTCCTAGAGAAGCTTCAGTTTGGCAGAAACCCATGTGCCCCAGACAAGTTGCCCCCCACATACCTCCTCTGTTCTCGGCAGTTTCCTGGGACTCTTCATTTTCCAGATGTTTCCTCTTTTGTCGCCGTTCCATCGTACCAACTAGAAGTCTCCCTTAGAAGATGCCTCAAGAGATGTCCAACTCCTCCTCTTCCCTACAGGTTGGCCCTTCTTGGCTCTTGGGCAATCCGTTGAAATGATTCAATACAAACAAAAATAGTCAAGTCTCCTAAATGGCTGAAAAACTTGTACCACTTAGTGAACCAGCAGTAGTGCCTAGTGCTCACCAGGGCTGTTATGTTTGCAAGGTTGCCAGGCGCACAGCGGAATTCTGTGACCTCAGTGCTGACATCAGTGCATTCGGTGGACCTAGGGTGAGCACAGTGTCTGCAGTAGCACAGGCCCCATTTTCAAGAACAATTCCTTTTTCCCAGCCGATGCTTTCCCGTGAAAGGGAAAGGTTCCTACCATATCTATTATAAATTGTATCATACCATGTCTATTATAAAATTCACATTTTGATTGGACATCTTTTAATGTCTTTTCTAGAGAGATTTAATATGAATATTTTAAATGGTCTCCAGTTTCCCTGTGGATTATTGACATTTTAAACTCTGCACTTCAATTTTCCCTCAATACGTGTAATTTTGTCACAGCTATTTCTGTACTTAAAGATGAGGAACTATATAATTGATTTCTTCATTTTTTCCCCATCTCTTTCCAAGGTACTGCATTTGATTGTGTCTTGCGACTGAGTGAAAAATGCTAGTCCTTGAGTCAGGACATTGGGCCCTTTAGCAAGTAACTCAACCTATCTGGGCTTCAGCTTCTGTATGTGCGATCAAGAGGCTTGGACTAGCTGACTTTTCAAATGCTGTGTTTCTTTGATTCACTCTCACTTACTGATCTGCTCCTTAAGAAGAGGGTCTGTTCTCATAAAGTAACAACAGTCTTTTCCTAACCTTGGGTTGGGCGGAGTTTAACTGTTCGTACTCAGTTTGTTAGTTATATTGCCTTCTACGTATGCTTAGCTCTAAATAATTTATATGGCTCTTGTGACAATTTTTAGATCTTCTTTTTTTCTTATTTTCTTTTACAGTTTCTAATTTGTTATCACCAGTGTAGAGGAGCCTGATTGATTTTTAAAATTTATTGATCTTGTATGTGTGTGCCTTGTTGAACCGTCTTATTAGTTCCTGCTAGTTTATCTGTGGGTTCTTTTGGGTCTCCTAGATAAATGAGCATATTAAATGTAAATAATGTGTTCTTTGGATAAAGTTTATTTTCTTGCATCTCTATATATAGAAGCAATATGTTGAATTTATTTAAATATTTAAATACTTACATACCTGTTATCACAATCTAACGTTCTTTATCTTATTTTCTTTCAATCAATATTATGTTTTCAAGATTTATCCACGTGAATCCATAGAGATCTAGGTCTTTGATTTTTGACTGTTTGATATTATTTGATCACATGCATATAGCATCATTTATTTTCCATTCAAGCATTATTGGACAATTGGATTGTTTCCCTCCCTTCTGTAGAACAAACAACATTTCCTAGAATATCCCTGAAGATGTCTGACAGTCGAGAAGGGCCAGGCTGCCCGAAGGATTGCTACTTGCTTTTAGCCACCTTCCAACAGGCCGTCTCCAGCCAGCAATTTGAAGCACAGCTGAAATGAGAACTGCCCCAAATGTGAAGATCTTAGGAGTTTCCTAGAAGGTGGGAGGTTAATGATAGGCATCCTGCTGGGATCCCAGGGGAGTCTGAGCTGGCCTGAAGCTCATCTTCCTCCTCCACCTCTCAAGAGAAATGTGGAGGAAAGAAGACTTCAAAAACTGTGAGCAGGCAGAGGGAGAGATATTGGGGGCCGAAGCTGTAACTGAGGTCTTGGAGTGGGCTGTGAGCACGCAGAGCCTCTCGAGAGCCAGGCTCTGCCTTCTGAGAACTTCTCCCCTAAGGCTGCTCATAATTCACGTGATACCAGCCATATAGAGCCGACTTGGCCCACACTGTCACAGAAAGCCTTATCAGAATCTCTTCTTCTTCATACACTCTTGTGTCTGTTACTTGGTTATTGCCTTTGGTACTCCAGTGATGTGAACCACAGTCGCCAGGGGATGGAGGACACTAGTGACCCATCTTGCTCTGTGGCCTCAGTCCACAGCTGGAGGGTAAGGGAAGAGGCCAAATGAAGGTTAAGAAGGAAAGATGGAGTTTGAAGAGAAGACCTGAGTTAAGGGTGTCTTCTCAAGTCTTGATGACTGAAATGTAGCTCCAGTACCTGAAGTCCTGCTTGTTCTCAAGGCTGACCGCGGGGCTGGGTGCACTCAGTGAAGGAACCGTATACACTTAGTATTTCCTTGCTTGCTCACACTTGCCCTCCTCTGATACACCCTCTGCAAGACTGATCTTCCCCTGAAACAACTTTCCCCCTGCTACTGTCATCTCAGGAACATTTGCTTCCCCTTCCTAGTGTCCCCCTAGAATGCCATTGCAGCCAATTCATAATTTGATAATCATGCTGCTTACCATATTCTCAGCAATTTCGGATAAATTTTATTCACTCTATTCCATAGTCTTCACCCATCAATAATCTTTCTTAACTTCCTAGCTGCAGGTTAACCCAATCGGAATCATTTCTTTTTCTTTCTCTTCTTTGGCAAATCCTTTCTATCTTTTAAGGTCTTTTTCTTGTGTCTCTACCATCTTGCCTTGCTGAACTTCTTTTTTTTCCGTTTAAGTAACCTTTCAATCTCCTTCCCCAGTTTGCTCATAAACATTGAGAGTTTATTCCTCACACGTTAGACAGCGGTTTATGAATGGCCAGGCATAATGGACTCAGAATGAGTTGGCACCCCCGAGGTACCTGTCTTGCTGGGGAGCCACAGGTGAAGGGCTGGCTGCTGGAAACATGTTTGCATGGAGTCAGGCTGAGTGGCCTCAGGGTGTTTGCCCTGCACTTGTGTGTGTTTCTCCCTTGTTGGTTTCCTTGTCCAGCCACCTGTGACCTCCCTCCATCCAGCCCAGGGAATCCTTCTCATCACAGGGGTAGGATGTTTGTCTCATTTTCCATCACATCCTTTCCCCAAAGTTTGGCTGCGAGTTGTTCCCATTCCAAAGACCTTTCCTCTTTGAAGAGAAAAGAGAAAATCTTTTCTCTCCTTTCCTCTCACTTCACTTCTGCTCTATTATCTCCTCCGTCCAGAATGGCCCACTGACTCACATGGGTGTAGATCCGAAGATGGCAAGAACTGCCAGCAATTCTGAGATAATAATATGGATGGATCAGGAAAACTTGAAAACCTTTATCCCGCCACATTAAAAAAAAATTGCACTTCCAGTGTATTCAGAGTCTCTGTGTAGAAACACAAATGATAGAGAAGTTGAATTACACTCAAGTTTTTCTTTCCTCCTTTCCTGATTTATTCTAATCCTCAATGCTATCATGATGAACTATTTGTTAGGTAAAGTTTCAGACATTTTCTACCCATGCACACTTTTCTTTTTTTCACATAAGAGTGTGAACTAGGTCACTTTCAACATGCTGTGATTCTGTGATTCACTGTCTCCCACCGAGTCATCCACGGATAAAGTCATCTGTTTCACGGAGAAATATTTCCAATAGCTAATAACCAATGTCTGTGGAGCGCTTACTCTGTGTCGGTTTCTTGTAACTACTTTACAGATCATTTGTACAGCGTACCCATGGACCAGGTACAATTATGACCCCCAAGTGACAGATAAGTGCAGATAAGTACAAATAAATACAGAGGCCAAGTGACTTGCCCAAGACACTGGAGCAAATCAAAATCCATGCCTCTGTAATCATTTTGCTCTATTGCCTCTGTCTGGGAGGCTTGATGATTTGGCAACTAAAACCTTAAATATCATGTTCCATTTTTATATCTGTGACACAAGCGTGGGGCTGTGATACGGGGTAACTAACCTGACTACTTTTGAAAACCCTTATGCACCTGGATGAAAGTAAGCCAGGGACTGCAAGCCATAGATTTAAGGTTTCCTACCAACTTTTAAAAATAGCTTCTTGAATGCAATTGATGTAGCGTCAAGTCTAGGATGTAGTCCAAATAGTAACAGAAAAATGGAGATATGTAGGAAAATACTTAAAGTTGACAAGTATTGGGAGTGTAGTATTTTTGGGGCCAGCGTGTAGACCACAGGAAAACTTGCTGTTTCCATCCCAAAGGGAAGAGCCCTACGTTGCAACTGCCAAGGTCCCTGGGGCAGCAAGTGTGCTCACTGCTTAGTAAAGAAGCATCCTCAGTTTGATAGAATCATATGGGAGCCTTACATTTGGTTAGCAGTTCTACATTCTTGATGTAATAATATTTTCAGGGTGTGGGAGGGTATCAAGCTCTGAAAATACCCTTGGAGAGATCTGCTTATTAAGTTTGGCTTTTTCAATCTCCCTACTACTTCTTTACTAAACACCAGGCGGTTTCCTTCACTTTTCAGAACCATGTTGTTTTTCCCTTGTCTAATGAACTTTGAAATACTTTTGGATGAGCTATTAAGTTTGGGGAAAAATAAACATCTCTTTAAAATAAGGAAGATAATAACAATGACAAGTAGAAAAAGCTCTAAAACAGAGAATATCCTCCATTCTAGCCAATGACGGAGTGGAAGGTTCGTGCTCGCTGTCCAGGACGTAGAAATAAAAGCTGAGGAGGTGCTGAGGCGTCTCCTGGATCTCTATGAGCCTCCATCATTTCTGCTGAGTAGGGTTGACAGATGAAATATAGGCTGTTTAGTTAAATATGAATGTTTGAAAAACAACGAGTACATTTTGAAGATAAGTATGCCCCAAATAGTTCATAGGATCTACTTATACTAAAAATAATGACTTATTATTCATGTGAAGTTCAAGGTTAACTGGGTATCCTGTATTTTTGTTTACTAAATCTGACAGCCCTACTGATGATCCACAATGGAGGCAGTTGAGGAGCGGCCACAATGGAGGCAGTTGAGGAGCGGTACATGCTGGCTCTCGGACAGTCAGAAATGGCTTCAGCAGATCCAGGTACAGTATGAAATTCTTTTTGGATGTAGCTCAGAAGCCATGGCCAGCCCTTGACTGCAAGTACTGCCTCGGGTTTCCCTGAGGTGGGGTAAACCTTCCTCTTAATGGCCTTTTGGTAAGTCTGGAAGACCATATCCAAGGGGAGCCCCAAAGTCAGTTTCATCCTCACAACCATGTTTCCAATTCCTGGAATTGGCTGCATGTGACTCACAAGAGCTGAGGAGGTTTGTGGAAGTTGGGAGTGTCATAGCTTGAACCCTTTGTAGGTAAAGTTTTGCTGTTGTGAGAGTTTTAACAGGAGCAATGTGAAAGACTCCATGTCCCCAGGTAGATAGATATAATCCTGTTCTACCTGTGTGTATGTGACAAGTCTCTAATAGTTCAGAGAGCAAGTATCTGGTCTTAGAAAGACTGATCCAAGCTTGGATGTTTCTGGTGACAAGGCAAGGTCCTGAGTTTCAAGTTCACCTTTTATGGTTGAGGAGACAATAAGGTGGTCAGAAGGGAAATCATGGAGGAGACCTTGGCTTCATCCATCGTGCAGGCTTGTATATGTGGTTCTATGTAGATTGTGTTTCAAAGGTGGAGCTTGTTTACAACTATGAACATTCTCCGATGTGCTTTTTGGACCTTCATTCCCAGAGCGAGAGCAGTGCCGAGGCTCTAGAAATGCCATGGATATTCTGAGCTGTCAGTGGCATTTCCCCGGTACTGTTCCCTTGGTGCCGCTCCTTGAAATGTCCAAAGGGATTATCATGTGTCTTGTGGCGGGTCCTAGCATTGTGAAAGGAAGCTGCTGCACCTGGCTCAGAGGATTTCGGATGTGGTGGGAGGAGGAGTAGTACTACGACTATAAATTGTATCACAGCATATCTATTCCATCTTGAGAGTGGGGTTGGGGGGTTTGAAGGGGGGCTTTTATTGTACTTTTATACATTGTACCCTTGAAACTAATTCAATTTTTTAAAATTAATTAATTTATTTGGGGCTGCATTGGGTCTTTGTTGCTGCTAGCGGGCATTCTCTAGTTGCAGTGAGCGGGGGCTCCTCTTGGCTGTGGTGCATGGGCTTCTCATTGCAGTGGCTTCTCTTGTTGCGGAGCATGGGCTCTAGGCACGCAGGCTTCCGTAGTTGTGGCACGTGGGCTCGGTAGATGTGGCACGGGCTCTAGAGCGCAGGCTCAGTAGTTGTGGCGCGCGGGCTTAGTTACTCCGTGGCACGTGGGATCTTCCCAGAACAGGGCTCGAACCCATGTCCCCTGCATTCGCAGGCATATTCTTAACCACTGCTCCACCAGGGAAGCCCGATAATTCAGTTTTTTTATAAAGAGAAGATTCCTAATATTATTCCAAAATTTTAAAAATATGTAGTTGGATAACACTATGAAAAATTAACTGATATATTCTTTTATTATTTCTCTTTGCCCCCTGGATCTTTTTCCCCATCCAGTCAGCTAGGCACTCTGAGTTCACTGCATTAGGAAGGTAAAGACTCAGCAGAAATGAGGGAGAAAAACAGAAAAGTCTCAGCTTTGGAATGTTCACAACGGAGGCCACAGTAGAACAGGTGAGAATTCTGTGAACCAAAAATAAATGTCGTCTCAAATGCAAAAATGTATTCTCTGCACTGGGAGGCAGGGGAGGGAGGGAGGGAAGGACTGAAGGAGAGAGATCAGTGTGGCCAGGGACATGGAGACTGTGCTTGAGGACGATATGCCCAGGAAGAGAATCAGAATCTGGAGAAGATTCAGCCTGCACGTGATCATTGCCTCCAGCCAGCACCCTCATCTCAGACGTTGGGAAATTCAGAGAGAGAGTGGGAGTACGTCAGGAGGGCCACGCGCATAGTCTGTGTGGCAGGGGTTGTGGCCGTTCCCTATTTGTGAGGAGTCCCCAGCAATTTGCAGGCCTCTTCTGGAAAATGCTGGCGGACGTCTCTAGTGCTTATGTGAAAGCTTGTTCACAAACCTTGAAAGATACAGATGTAGATGACAGATAGATGCATAGATAGAAAAATGTCATTAAATAAAAGCTCCAGGAAAGGTTTGGAAAATGCCCTTTATTGCATAGGACGCTTCTATTGTCATATGATGTTAGACTGAGTGCCGGTCCCTTCATCCTCCTTCAGAGCACGGCATTCTGTCTGCTACTCTCCCGAGGGTCCTTTCTTCTCCCTGGAAGGGATAAAACAAATGAGGTAGGCCAGGAAGAGACAAGAAGCACTCCAAGCTCTGCTGGTCAGGGTTACCCTCCAGCATTGCCTTAATGCTCAGAGCCACACACACCACAGTGAGCTTGGCTCCAGATCAACTACCACGCAATGAAGGTTCTGGAACATTTCCATATCTCGGGGGACCTCATTTCCACGTGACTCTCTTTCATATTCCCCTTTGTCACAGAAGGCTCGGTCCAGTGGTCAGGGTGAGATCTCGGCTCAGGCCCAAGGCTCTCAGACCTCAAAGTTCTGGTCCTGCAAGGGCCCCTGTCCTCTCTTGAGACCACTCCTGGCTCTCTCTGCCGAGAAGGAGCTGCTGGCAGTACGTCCTCTAAGAGTTGAGGTCCATCGTGCAGACCCTGAGAAAACTCCTAGGAAAAGGCTCCACCTTCTTGTTTACGTCAACAGAGGTCAATGCCTTTGTTAGTGCTGGGTGTGTCCCATTTGATGCAACTGCAGAGCCATTAGGTAAACCAGCACATGTGTGCGGCCCCTTCCCTTAGACTCCTCTGGGCCCTCGTGACATAGGCTCAGAAGACTGCCAGCCTCAAGCCTTACCTCTTCCAAGGGACGGCCACACCGTCTTCCAGGATCTTCTGTCCCATGAATCTCAGTTGCTGTTTGGAACTCAAAGGAGAGAAAAGACCCTGCCTGCGGGGTCTCTTTGGGCTGGGGCCTTCCCCCGTGGGCTGCTCTCCCTCATTCTCCTTTTCTTCTTGCTTCTCTTCCTCCTCCTCCTCCTCCTCCTCAGGGGTGCTCTCGGATTCCACATTGCCCATCCACTGGGCCATGTTGAGATGAAAGACACGGCAGCTGAAGCCCTGCAGGACACCGCCCTACACGTGCTGCTGGAGGATCTCCAAGGTGGGGAAGACCGGGCAGCAGGCCATGCACCTGAAGCCGGTCTCCATGGTCACCATCCAGTCCAGTGTCTTGGCCCTGGGTCTCTCCTCGACGGCAGGTGACCCTGATGGGCTGCCTGGCTCTGCCCTTTCCTCATACTCTTTCTCCTCCCCAGTGGGCTCACTGTCAGACAGGAGGCTTTCGGTGAACACATCAGAGGGGCAAGTGCCTACTGTGCACGCATCCTCAGGAAGGGTCACTTCTTCTATCGTCAGCTGCTTTTCAGGCAACTCCAAGGGTTTCTTTGTCTTCCAGGAGACAGCGACACCCTTGTTCACTTGTACCTGCATGTAGTATATTTTCATGCCCCTTTCCTCTTTGTCTGGGTGCAGATAGTCCTTACAGGGTGAAGAGAGTGAGGAGGAGACACAGTGTGATGGGGGAGCGGTCTCCCCTTCTTCCTGAACCTGGGCTAGGTGTGCTGTAGGTCAGGCAGTGTCTCGAAATCTCCGCATTGCTGAAAAAGGAAATTAAAACCATAATAACATGCATGGGCCGTGCCGGAAGCTGAGGGAGCAGGTGTGGTAGACGAGAGAGGGACATTTGCATGACGTAGCTATGTCGTGAGCTTGGTGTCTGTTGGCCGTAGGATGGAGCGGTGTATCTGGTGTCATCTGTGGGCTTTTCATGTGCGTGGAGGGGATACTGGAGCGGTGTTTGTATACAGGGGTGTGGAGTATGGTGGTGAGGGCTGTGGTATGTGAGGGATGCGGCTGGATGCGTGTATGACAAGGAGTGTGATTTTGGTAATATCGGTGGTGCATTACTTGTGGAATGGGGCTGTGGTGCTTGGGGTTTATGTGTGCTGTGAGAAGGGCTGTGCCTGGAGGGCAGATGTATGTGTGAGCTGTGTGGACCTGAGCTGGATGGTCCTGCTCTCAGGCTGGAGGTGTATGATGCAGAACTCTGTCCTTCTCTGGAAGCAAAGGCAAAGACAAAGCCTACATTTTCCTCTGAAGATGCTTAATCTGGTCCCTCTTCCCTCCACCTCAAGCCCAGACCTTTCCGGCCCCTGCTCCTTGACTTCCCCACCATGGTACTACCAGTATTCACACCGCCCCCCCCAGACTCAGCTGGCATCCACGCCCTCGGAACAGCTCAGCCATCCTGCCCAGGCTCCTCCACAGAGCCCTCATCACCTCTGATGACCCTGGATTTCCTCTCAGCCTCCCTGGGATCTGTGTGCCTCCTGCCTCACAGCCAAGCACCCCCTCACCTGAGGAGCCCCGCGCCCTTACCAGCGTAGCTGAGCTTGCGCGGAGTAGAAGTACAGAAGAAGTATTTAGGGGCAGAGGAGACCTCCACTGCCCCTGGGCTGCAGCCTTGGGCCACCACAGTGGATCCAAGCCGAGGGGGATCCTCTTGTGACTTCGAGATTCCTGAGGGAGGAATGAAAGGCTCAGGGTGGGTTCATCAGTCCTCTGTCCACAAATATTTACTGAGTGTGTGACACGTGTCAGGTGCAGTGAATACACACAGTTGAGAGTGTGGTTCCCAGTGGATCCTCCAGGATTTAATTCCAATCAATACTTATTCTCTCACTGTCTAGTTGGTAATGTAGGCCTCGGTGGTGACTGTGAGTGTGTGGGAAGAGTGAGTGATGTGTATCAGTTAAGTCTGTGGTAAGTGTGGGGTTGGCATGGGGAGCACAGTGCAGATGTGTCTATCTGTGTCTGTGGCCTTTGTGTGCATTTTTTCTGTTCACAAGTCAGGAATTCTGGGACATGTAACGTTTCCTCATTACATGGTGTGGCTTGTATTTATGGTGCGTGTTCATTCATTCATTCACCAAGATTCAGTAAGCAGCTACTCCTGTGTATCCGGCACTCTTCCATTGTTGTAGTCTTTGGTAACGCTGCACATTCTAGTAGGGGAAGACACACACTAAACAAAACTACAATAAATATATAATACATCAGCTGGTGGTAAGTATATAAGGGTTGCCAGACTTAGCGAACAAGAATACAAGGCACCCAGTTAAATTTCAGTTTCAGATAAACCCAGAATAATTTTTAGTGTAAGTATTCCCATGCAGTATTTGTTCTTACTTAGTTTTAGTGTAAGTATGGCCCATACAATATTTGGGACATACTGATACTGAAAAATTACTTGTTCTTTATCTGGAATTCAAATTGAACTGGATAGCCCATATTTTCTCTGGCAATCCTGACATGGGTTACTGAGACTGTGGTTTACTGTGGTTTGTACAAAGCGGGTCTGGCATTACTCAAGAATGTGTTACAAGTGTGGTGTGTATGACACGTGACTGGTTCTTACAGAGGTATTTAGCGATGGCTGAAGTTAGCTGTGTTTGTGCGAGAGTTGTGGAGATACATATATATATATATATATATATATATATATATATAGTGTGTGTGTGTGTGTGTGTCCTATATATATAGTGTGAGTGTCTATATACATATCTCATCTCCAGCGTTTGGTGTTGGAGGAGAGGATTGTGATACAGGTGGGTTGTATGAGAACGTAGTACAGGAGGGATCCGTGTATATACCTCCATGTGCTGTGTGTGGTTTACTAAGGAAGTTAAATGTGGGGTGTGTGATATTTTTGCTGCATCAGAGTGTACATGGGTGTATGAGTTACTGTCTCATAAAACACCCCTAACAAGAATTCTGTATACACTCTTACGTACACCGAGTGTCAGCCAGGTCCAGGCAGGGTGACAAGAACTTTACCACGCAGACTTTATATCTGGTAAGCACTCTAACCCCATTCATCTCGCTCTTCTCTGCACTACCACACACACACACACACACACACACACACACACTCACACACCCACACACACACAGGAACATAGAGCAAAATATTCTGAATGGTCAGGGGCAGTCATTGCCTTCCCCAGCCTGTCCCAGCCACTGCCTGGAAATCTGCCTGCTGTCTAGAGCTCCATTCCCAGGGCCCATCCTACAGTCTCCAGGGCCCTGGGCCTGGTAGGAGCTACTGGGCTCTAATCTGGGGCAGAGGCCTCTAGCTGGAGCTCTGGGGTGACCACCCCTCTCCCAGGGCAAGCTACTCGCCTACATTTAATGCACACAGGCACCACGTGGCCCGTGGCTCTCAGAGCTCCCCGCAGGACCCTGAGGCCATTTCTCACCCCCGCTCACGTGGTCTCAGTCTCTGGAAAACCCTTCCCTTCCCTTGATCTCCTTTGGGAAATTCTTCCTGTTGAAGGAATAAATCCTCCTTGCTTTCAATATGACACCATCCCTAGACAAACAATCTTCTTTCAAAGTGCATTCCACTTGTCAAGATATTTTTCAACAGGGCCTTCAACTCATGGGGCTTCTCTTTCCACTTTGGTAAAAGAGGCCAAGCAACTCATGGGTCTCTCTCAGCATCCTTGCATCCTTCACATCCCCCACCTCATGACCCCAGGGAAAGATCCAAGAGAATAAGAGAGAAATCGGGGACTGAGCAAAGCTGCACCTCTAGGTCTGTGCAAGCAGGATGCAGCCTGCTGTGAGTCCGACAAAGCTCCAGGCCCGGCTGCCCCAGGAGAGAGTCCTCAGACCAGCGGAGCTGACCTCCCATCTCCCAGGGGGCATCTGGCCGTTCTGTGCCGTCTCACACCACAGGGGCCCTCCAGATAGATACGGCAGCATCAGTGAGACAAGGTCTCTCGCTCCCTGCTTCACAGGTGACACGTTCTCAGTCCCCCGCTTCCTAGAGAAGCTTCAGTTTGGCAGAAACCCATGTGCCCCAGACAAGTTTCCCCCCACATACCTCCTCCGTTCTCGGCAGTTTCCTGGGACTCTTCATTTTCCAGATGTTTCCTCTTTTGTCGCCGTTCCATCGTACCAACTAGAAGTCTCCCTTAGAAGATGCCTCAAGAGATGTCCAACTCCTCCTCTTCCCTACAGGTTGGCCCTTCTTGGCTCTTGGGCAATCCGTTGAAATGATTCAATACAAACAAAAATAGTCAAGTCTCCTAAATGGCTGAAAAACTTGTACCACTTAGTGAACCAGCAGTACTGCCTAGTGCTCACCAGGGCTGTTATGTTTGCAAGGTTGCCAGGCGCACAGCGGAATTCTGTGACCTCAGTGCTGACATCAGTGCATTCGGTGGACCTAGGGTGAGCACAGTGTCTGCAGTAGCACAGGCCCCATTTTCAAGAACAATTCCTTTTTCCCAGCCGATGCTTTCCCGTGAAAGGGAAAGGTTCCTACCATATCTATTATAAATTGTATCATACCATGTCTATTATAAAATTCACATTTTGATTGGACATCTTTTAATGTCTTTTCTAGAGAGATTTAATATGAATATTTTAAATGGTCTCCAGTTTCCCTGTGGATTATTGACATTTTAAACTCTGCACTTCAATTTTCCCTCAATACGTGTAATTTTGTCACAGCTATTTCTGTACTTAAAGATGAGGAACTATATAATTGATTTCTTCATTTTTTCCCCATCTCTCTCCAAGGTACTGCATTTGATTGTGTCTTGCGACTGAGTGAAAAATGCTAGTCCTTGAGTCAGGACATTGGGCCCTTTAGCAAGTAACTCAACCTATCTGGGCTTCAGCTTCTGTATGTGCGATCAAGAGGCTTGGACTAGCTGACTTTTCAAATGCTGTGTTTCTTTGATTCACTCTCACTTACTGATCTGCTCCTTAAGAAGAGGGTCTGTTCTCATAAAGTAACAACAGTCTTTTCCTAACCTTGGGTTGGGCGGAGTTTAACTGTTCGTACTCAGTTTGTTAGTTATATTGCCTTCTACGTATGCTTAGCTCTAAATAATTTATATGGCTCTTGTGACAATTTTTAGATCTTCTTTTTTTCTTATTTTCTTTTACAGTTTCTAATTTGTTATCGCCAGTGTAGAGGAGCCTGATTGATTTTTAAAATTTATTGATCTTGTATGTGTGTGCCTTGTTGAACCGTCTTATTAGTTCCTGCTAGTTTATCTGTGGGTTCTTTTGGGTCTCCTAGATAAATGAGCATATTAAATGTAAATAATGTGTTCTTTGGATAAAGTTTATTTTCTTGCATCTCTATATATAGAAGCAATATGTTGAATTGATTTAAATATTTAAATACTTACATACCTGTTATCACAATCTAACGTTCTTTATCTTATTTTCTTTCAATCAATATTATGTTTTCAAGATTTATCCACGTGAATCCATATAGATCTAGGTCTTTGATTTTTGACTGTTTGATATTATTTGATCACATGCATATAGCATCATTTATTTTCCATTCAAGCATTATTGGACAATTGGATTGTTTCCCTCCCTTCTCTAGAACAAACAACATTTCCTAGAATATCCCTGAAGATGTCTGACATTCGAGAAGGGCCAGGCTGCCCGAAGGATTGCTACTTGCTTTTAGCCACCTTCCAACAGGCCGTCTCCAGCCAGCAATTTGAAGCACAGCTGAAATGAGAACTGCCCCAAATGTGAAGATCTTAGGAGTTTCCTAGAAGGTGGGAGGTTAATGATAGGCATCCTGCTGGGATCCCAGGGGAGTCTGAGCTGGCCTGAAGCTCATCTTCCTCCTCCACCTCTCAAGAGAAATGTGGAGGAAAGAAGACTTCAAAAACTGTGAGCAGGCAGAGGGAGAGATATTGGGGGCCGAAGCTGTAACTAAGGTCTTGGAGTGGGCTGTGAGCACGCAGAGCCTCTTGAGAGCCAGGCTCTGCCTTCTGAGAACTTCTCCCCTAAGGCTGCTCATAATTCACGTGATACCAGCCATATAGAGCCGACTTGGCCCACACTGTCACAGAAAGCCTTATCAGAATCTCTTCTTCTTCATACACTCTTGTGTCTGGTACTTGGTTATTGCCTTTGGTACTCCAGTGATGTGAACCACAGTCGCCAGGGGATGGAGGACACTAGTGACCCATCTTGCTCTGTGGCCTCAGTCCACAGCTGGAGGGTAAGGGAAGAGGCCAAATGAAGGTTAAGAAGGAAAGATGGAGTTTGAAGAGAAGACCTGAGTTAAGGGTGTCTTCTCAAGTCTTGATGACTGAAATGTAGCTCCAGTACCTGAAGTCCTGCTTGTTCTCAAGGCTGACCGCGGGGCTGGGTGCACTCAGTGAAGGAACCGTATACACTTAGTATTTCCTTGCTTGCTCACACTTGCCCTCCTCTGATACACCCTCTGCAAGACTGATCTTCCCCTGAAACAACTTTCCCCCTGCTACTGTCATCTCAGGAACATTTGCTTCCCCTTCCTAGTGTCCCCCTAGAATGCCATTGCAGCCAATTCATAGTTTGATAATCATGCTGCTTACCATATTCTCAGCAATTTCGGATAAATTTTATTCACTTTATTCCATAGTCTTCACCCATCAATAATCTTTCTTAACTTCCTAGCTGCAGGTTAACCCAATCGGAATCATTTCTTTTTCTTTCTCTTCTTTGGCAAATCCTTTCTATCTTTTAAGGTCTTTTTCTTGTGTCTCTACCATCTTGCCTTGCTGAACTTCTTTTTTTTCCGTTTAAGTAACCTTTCAATCTCCTTCCCCAGTTTGCTCATAAACATTGAGAGTTTATTCCTCACACGTTAGACAGCGGTTTATGAATGGCCAGGCATAATGGACTCAGAATGAGTTGGCACCCCCGAGGTACCTGTCTTGCTGGGGAGCCACAGGTGAAGGGCTGGCTGCTGGAAACATGTTTGCATGGAGTCAGGCTGAGTGGCCTCAGGGTGTTTGCCCTGCACTTGTGTGTGTTTCTCCCTAGTTGGTTTCCTTGTCCAGCCACCTGTGACCTCCCTCCATCCAGCCCAGGGAATCCTTCTCATCACAGGGGTAGGATGTTTGTCTCATTTTCCATCACATCCTTTCCCCAAAGTTTGGCTGCGAGTTGTTCCCATTCCAAAGACCTTTCCTCTTTGAAGAGAAAAGAGAAAATCTTTTCTCTCCTTTCCTCTCACTTCACTTCTGCTCTATTATCTCCTCCGTCCAGAATGGCCCACTGACTCACATGGGTGTAGATCCGAAGATGGCAAGAACTGCCAGCAATTCTGAGATAATAATATGGATGGATCAGGAAAACTTGAAAACCTTTATCCCGCCACATTAAAAAAAATTGCACTTCCAGTGTATTCAGAGTCTCTGTGTAGAAACACAAATGATAGAGAAGTTGAATTACACTCAAGTTTTTCTTTCCTCCTTTCCTGATTTATTCTAATCCTCAATGCTAACATGATGAACTATTTGTTAGGTAAAGTTTCAGACATTTTCTACCCATGCACACTTTTCTTTTTTTCACATAAGAGTGTGAACTAGGTCACTTTCAACATGCTGTGATTCTGTGATTCACTGTCTCCCACCGAGTCATCCACGGATAAAGTCATCTGTTTCACGGAGAAATATTTCCAATAGCTAATAACCAATGTCTGTGGAGTGCTTACTCTGTGTCGGTTTCTTGTAACTACTTTACAGATCATTTGTACAGCGTACCCATGGACCAGGTACAATTATGACCCCCAAGTGACAGATAAGTGCAGATAAGTACAAATAAATACAGAGGCCAAGTGACTTGCCCAAGACACTGGAGCAAATCAAAATCCATGCCTCTGTAATCATTTTGCTCTATTGCCTCTGTCTGGGAGGCTTGATGATTTGGCAACTAAAACCTTAAATATCATGCTCCATTTTTATATCTGTGACACAAGCGTGGGGCTGTGATACGGGGTAACTAACCTGACTACTTTTGAAAACCCTTATGCACCTGGATGAAAGTAAGCCAGGGACTGCAAGCCATAGATTTAAGGTTTCCTACCAACTTTTAAAAATAGCTTCTTGAGTCCGCATGCCGATGCAGGGGATGCGGGTTCGTGCCCCGGTCTGGGAGGATCCCATGTGCCGCGGAGCGGCTGGGCCCGTGGGCCATGGCCTCTGGGCCTGCGCGTCCGGAGCCTGTGCTCCGCAGCGGGAGAGTCCACAACAGTGAGAGGCCCGCCTACCGCAAAAAGAAAAAAAAAAAAATAGCTTCTTGAATGCAATTTATGTAGTGTCAAGTCTAGGATGTAGTCCAAATAGTAACAGAAAAATGGAGATATGTAGGAAAATACTTAAAGTTGACAAGTATTGGGAGTGTAGTATTTTTGGGGCCAGCGTGTAGACCACAGGAAAACTTGCTGTTTCCATCCCAAAGGGAAGAGCGCTACGTTGCAACTGCCAAGGTCCCTGGGGCAGCAAGTGTGCTCACTGCTTAGTAAAGAAGCATCCTCAGTTTGATAGAATCATATGGGAGCCTTACATTTGGTTAGCAGTTCTACATTCTTGATGTAATAATATTTTCAGGGTGTGGGAGGGTATCAAGCTCTGAAAATACCCTTGGAGAGATCTGCTTATTAAGTTTGGCTTTTTCAATCTCCCTACTACTTCTTTACTAAACACCAGGCGGTTTCCTTCACTTTTCAGAACCATGTTGTTTTTCCCTTGTCTAATGAACTTTGAAATACTTTTGGATGAGCTATTAAGTTTGGGGAAAAATAAACATCTCTTTAAAATAAGGAAGATAATAACAATGACAAGTAGAAAAAGCTCTAAAACAGAGAATATCCTCCATTCTAGCCAATGACGGAGTGGAAGGTTCATGCTCGCTGTCCAGGACGTAGAAATAAAAGCTGAGGAGGCGCTGAGGCGTCTCCTGGATCTCTATGAGCCTCCATCATTTCTGCTGAGTAGGGTTGACAGATGAAATATAGGCTGTTTAGTTAAATATGAATGTTTGAAAAACAACGAGTACATTTTGAAGATAAGTATGCCCCAAATAGTTCATAGGATCTACTTATACTAAAAATAATGACTTATTATTCATGTGAAGTTCAAGGTTAACTGGGTATCCTGTATTTTTATTTACTAAATCTGACAGCCCTACTGATGATCCACAATGGAGGCAGTTGAGGAGCGGCCACAATGGAGGCAGTTGAGGAGCGGTACATGCTGGCTCTCGGACAGTCAGAAATGGCTTCAGCAGATCCAGGTACAGTATGAAATTCTTTTTGGATGTAGCTCAGAAGCCATGGCCAGCCCTTGACTGCAAGTACTGCCTCGGGTTTCCCTGAGGTGGGGTAAACCTTCCTCTTAATGGCCTTTTGGTAAGTCTGGAAGACCATATCCAAGGGGAGCCCCAAAGTCAGTTTCATCCTCACAACCATGTTTCCAATTCCTGGAATTGGCTGCATGTGACTCACAAGAGCTGAGGAGGTTTGTGGAAATTGGGAGTGTCATAGCTTGAACCCTTTGTAGGTAAAGTTTTGCTGTTGTGAGAGTTTTAACAGGAGCAATGTGAAAGACTCCATGTCCCCAGGTAGATAGAAATAATCCTGTTCTACCTGTGTGTATGTGACAAGTCTCTAATAGTTCAGAGAGCAAGTATCTGGTCTTAGAAAGACTGATCCAAGCTTGGATGTTTCTGGTGACAAGGCAAGGTCCTGAGTTTCAAGTTCACCTTTTATGGTTGAGGAGACAATAAGGTGGTCAGAAGGGAAATCATGGAGGAGACCTTGGCTTCATCCATCGTGCAGGCTTGTATATGTGGTTCTATGTAGATTGTGTTTCAAAGGTGGAGCTTGTTTACAACTATGAACATTCTCCGATGTGCTTTTTGGACCTTCATTCCCAGAGCGAGAGCAGTGCCGAGGCTCTAGAAATGCCATGGATATTCTGAGCTGTCAGTGGCATTTCCCCGGTACTGTTCCCTTGGTGCCGCTCCTTGAAATGTCCAAAGGGATTATCATGTGTCTTGTGGCGGGTCCTAGCATTGTGAAAGGAAGCTGCTGCACCTGGCTCAGAGGATTTCGGATGTGGTGGGAGGAGGAGTAGTACTACGACTATAAATTGTATCACAGCATATCTATTCCATCTTGAGAGTGGGGTTGGGGGGTTTGAAGGGGGGCTTTTATTGTACTTTTATACATTGTACCCTTGAAACTAATTCAATTTTTTAAAATTAATTAATTTATTTGGGGCTGCATTGGGTCTTTGTTGCTGCTAGCGGGCGTTCTCTAGTTGCAGTGAGCGGGGGCTCCTCTTGGCTGTGGTGCATGGGCTTCTCATTGCAGTGGCTTCTCTTGTTGCGGAGCATGGGCTCTAGGCACGCAGGCTTCCGTAGTTGTGGCACGTGGGCTCGGTAGATGTGGCACGGCCTCTAGAGCGCAGGCTCAGTAGTTGTGGCGCGCGGGCTTAGTTACTCCGTGGCACGTGGGATCTTCCCAGAACAGGGCTCGAACCCATGTCCCCTGCATTCGCAGGCATATTCTTAACCACTGCTCCACCAGGGAAGCCCGATAATTCAGTTTTTTTATAAAGAGAAGATTCCTAATATTATTCCAAAATTTAAAAAATATGTAGTTGGATAACACTATGAAAAATTAACTGATATATTCTTTTATTATTTCTCTTTGCCCCCTGGATCTTTTTCCCCATCCAGTCAGCTAGGCACTGTGAGTTCACTGCATTAGGAAGGTAAAGACTCAGCAGAAATGAGGGAGAAAAACAGAAAAGTCTCAGCTTTGGAATGTTCACAACGGAGGCCACAGTAGAACAGGTGAGAATTCTGTGAACCAAAAATAAATGTCGTCTCAAATGCAAAAATGTATTCTCTGCACTGGGAGGCAGGGGAGGGAGGGAGGGAAGGACTGAAGGAGAGAGATCAGTGTGCCCAGGGACATGGAGACTGTGCTTGAGGACGATATGCCCAGGAAGAGAATCAGAATCTGGAGAAGATTCAGCCTGCACGTGATCATTGCCTCCAGCCAGCACCCTCATCTCAGACGTTGGGAAATTCAGAGAGAGAGTGGGAGTACGTCAGGAGGGCCACGCGCATAGTCTGTGTGGCAGGGGTTGTGGCCGTTCCCTATTTGTGAGGAGTCCCCAGCAATTTGCAGGCCTCTTCTGGAAAATGCTGGCGGACGTCTCTAGTGCTTATGTGAAAGCTTGTTCACAAACCTTGAAAGATACAGATGTAGATGACAGATAGATGCATAGATAGAAAAATGTCATTAAATAAAAGCTCCAGGAAAGGTTTGGAAAATGCCCTTTATTGCATAGGACGCTTCTATTGTCATATGATGTTAGACTGAGTGCCGGTCCCTTCATCCTCCTTCAGACCACGGCATTCTGTCTGCTACTCTCCCGAGGGTCCTTTCTTCTCCCTGGAAGGGATAAAACAAATGAGGTAGGACAGGAAGAGACAAGAAGCACTCCAAGCTCTGCTGGTCAGGGTTACCCTCCAGCATTGCCTTAATGCTCAGAGCCACACACACCACAGTGAGCTTGGCTCCAGATCAACTACCACGCAACGAAGGTTCTGGAACATTTCCATATCTCGGGGGACCTCATTTCCACGTGACTCTCTTTCATATTCCCCTTTGTCACAGAAGGCTCGGTCCAGTGGTCAGGGTGAGATCTCGGCTCAGGCCCAAGGCTCTCAGACCTCAAAGTTCTGGTCCTGCAAGGGCCCCTGTCCTCTCTTGAGACCACTCCTGGCTCTCTCTGCCGAGAAGGAGCTGCTGGCAGTATGTCCTCTAAGAGTTGAGGTCCATCGTGCAGACCCTGAGAAAACTCCTAGGAAAAGGCTCCACCTTCTTGTTTACGTCAACAGAGGTCAATGCCTTTGTTAGTGCTGGGTGTGTCCCATTTGATGCAACTGCAGAGCCATTAGGTAAACCAGCACATGTGTGCGGCCCCTTCCCTTAGACTCCTCTGGGCCCTCGTGACATAGGCTCAGAAGACTGCCAGCCTCAAGCCTTACCTCTTCCAAGGGACGGCCACACCGTCTTCCAGGATCTTCTGTCCCATGAATCTCAGTTGCTGTTTGGAACTCAAAGGAGAGAAAAGACCCTGCCTGCGGGGTCTCTTTGGGCTGGGGCCTTCCCCCGTGGGCTGCTCTCCCTCATTCTCCTTTTCTTCTTGCTTCTCTTCCTCCTCCTCCTCCTCCTCCTCAGGGGTGCTCTCGGATTCCACATTGCCCATCCACTGGGCCATGTTGAGATGAAAGACACGGCAGCTGAAGCCCTGCAGGACACCGCCCTACACGTGCTGCTGGAGGATCTCCAAGGTGGGGAAGACCGGGCAGCAGGCCATGCACCTGAAGCCGGTCTCCATGGTCACCATCCAGTCCAGTGTCTTGGCCCTGGGTCTCTCCTCGACGGCAGGTGACCCTGATGGGCTGCCTGGCTCTGCCCTTTCCTCATACTCTTTCTCCTCCCCAGTGGGCTCACTGTCAGACAGGAGGCTTTCGGTGAACACATCAGAGGGGCAAGTGCCTACTGTGCACGCATCCTCAGGAAGGGTCACTTCTTCTATCGTCAGCTGCTTTTCAGGCAACTCCAAGGGTTTCTTTGTCTTCCAGGAGACAGCGACACCCTTGTTCACTTGTACCTGCATGTAGTATATTTTCATGCCCCTTTCCTCTTTGTCTGGGTGCAGATAGTCCTTACAGGGTGAAGAGAGTGAGGAGGAGACACAGTGTGATGGGGGAGCGGTCTCCCCTTCTTCCTGAACCTGGGCTAGGTGTGCTGTAGGCCAGGCAGTGTCTCGAAATCTCCGCATTGCTGAAAAAGGAAATTAAAACCATAATAACATGCATGGGCCGTGCCGGAAGCTGAGGGAGCAGGTGTGGTAGACGAGAGAGGGACATTTGCATGACGTAGCTATGTCGTGAGCTTGGTGTCTGTTGGCCGTAGGATGGAGCGGTGTATCTGGTGTCATCTGTGGGCTTTTCATGTGCGTGGGGGGGATACTGGAGCGGTGTTTGTATACAGGGGTGTGGAGTATGGTGGTGAGGGCTGTGGTATGTGAGGGATGCGGCTGGATGCGTGTATGACAAGGAGTGTGATTTTGGTAATATCGGTGGTGCGTTACTTGTGGAATGGGGCTGTGGTGCTTGGGGTTTATGTGTGCTGTGAGAAGGGCTGTGCCTGGAGGGCAGATGTATGTGTGAGCTGTGTGGACCTGAGCTGGATGGTCCTGCTCTCAGGCTGGAGGTGTATGATGCAGAACTCTGTCCTTCTCTGGAAGCAAAGGCAAAGACAAAGCCTACATTTTCCTCTGAAGATGCTTAATCTGGTCCCTCTTCCCTCCACCTCAAGCCCAGACCTTTCCGGCCCCTGCTCCTTGACTTCCCCACCATGGTACTACCAGTATTCACACCGCCCCCCCAGACTCAGCTGGCATCCACGCCCTCGGAACAGCTCAGCCATCCTGCCCAGGCTCCTCCACAGAGCCCTCATCACCTCTGATGACCCTGGATTTCCTCTCAGCCTCCCTGGGATCTGTGTGCCTCCTGCCTCACAGCCAAGCACCCCCTCACCTGAGGAGCCCCGCGCCCTTACCAGCGTAGCTGAGCTTGCGCGGAGTAGAAGTACAGAAGAAGTATTTAGGGGCGGAGGAGACCTCCACTGCCCCTGGGCTGCAGCCTTGGGCCACCACAGTGGATCCAGGCCGAGGGGGATCCTCTTGTGACTTCGAGATTCCTGAGGGAGGAATGAAAGGCTCAGGGTGGGTTCATCAGTCCTCTGTCCACAAATATTTACTGAGTGTGTGACACGTGTCAGGTGCAGTGAATACACACAGTTGAGAGTGTGGTTCCCAGTGGATCCTCCAGGATTTAATTCCAATCAATACTTATTCTCTCACTGTCTAGTTGGTAATGTAGGCCTCGGTGGTGACTGTGAGTGTGTGGGAAGAGTGAGTGATGTGTATCAGTTAAGTCTGTGGTAAGTGTGGGGTTGGCATGGGGAGCACAGTGCAGATGTGTCTATCTGTGTCTGTGGCCTTTGTGTGCATTTTTTCTGTTCACAAGTCAGGAATTCTGGGACATGTAACGTTTCCTCATTACATGGTGTGGCTTGTATTTATGGTGCGTGTTCATTCATTCATTCACCAAGATTCAGTAAGCAGCTACTCCTGTGTATCCGGCACTCTTCCATTGTTGTAGTCTTTGGTAACGCTGCACATTCTAGTAGGGGAAGACACACACTAAACAAAACTACAATAAATATATAATACATCAGCTGGTGGTAAGTATATAAGGGTTGCCAGACTTAGCGAACAAGAATACAAGGCACCCAGTTAAATTTCAGTTTCAGATAAACCCAGAATAATTTTTAGTGTAAGTATTCCCATGCAGTATTTGTTCTTACTTAGTTTTAGTGTAAGTATGGCCCATACAATATTTGGGACATACTGATACTGAAAAATTACTTGTTCTTTATCTGGAATTCAAATTGAACTGGATAGCCCATATTTTCTCTGGCAATCCTGACATGGGTTACTGAGACTGTGGTTTACTGTGGTTTGTACAAAGCGGGTCTGGCATTACTCAAGAATGTGTTACAAGTGTGGTGTGTATGACACGTGACTGGTTCTTACAGAGGTATTTAGCGATGGCTGAAGTTAGCTGTGTTTGTGCGAGAGTTGTGGAGATACATATATATATATATATATATATATATATATATATATATATATATATATATATATATATATATATATAGTGTGAGTGTGTGTGTGTGTCCTATATATATAGTGTGAGTGTCTATATACATATCTCATCTCCAGCGTTTGGTGTTGGAGGAGAGGATTGTGATACAGGTGGGTTGTATGAGAACGTAGTACAGGAGGGATCCGTGTATATACCTCCATGTGCTGTGTGTGGTTTACTAAGGAAGTTAAATGTGGGGTGTGTGATATTTTTGCTGCATCAGAGTGTACATGGGTGTATGAGTTACTGTCTCATAAAACACCCCTAACAAGAATTCTGTATACACTCTTACGTACACCGAGTGTCAGCCAGGTCCAGGCAGGGTGACAAGAACTTTACCACGCAGACTTTATATCTGGTAAGCACTCTAACCCCATTCATCTCGCTCTTCTCTGCACTACCACACACACACACACACACACACACACACACACTCACACACCCACACACACACAGGAACATAGAGCAAAATATTCTGAATGGTCAGGGGCAGTCATTGCCTTCCCCAGCCTGTCCCAGCCACTGCCTGGAAATCTGCCTGCTGTCTAGAGCTCCATTCCCAGGGCCCATCCTACAGTCTCCAGGGCCCTGGGCCTGGTAGGAGCTACTGGGCTCTAATCTGGGGCAGAGGCCTCTAGCTGGAGCTCTGGGGTGACCACCCCTCTCCCAGGGCAAGCTACTCGCCTACATTTAATGCACACAGGCACCACGTGGCCCGTGGCTCTCAGAGCTCCCCGCAGGACCCTGAGGCCATTTCTCACCCCCGCTCACGTGGTCTCAGTCTCTGGAAAACCCTTCCCTTCCCTTGATCTCCTTTGGGAAATTCTTCCTGTTGAAGGAATAAATCCTCCTTGCTTTCAATATGACACCATCCCTAGACAAACAATCTTCTTTCAAAGTGCATTCCACTTGTCAAGATATTTTTCAACAGGGCCTTCAACTCATGGGGCTTCTCTTTCCACTTTGGTAAAAGAGGCCAAGCAACTCATGGGTCTCTCTCAGCATCCTTGCATCCTTCACATCCCCCACCTCATGACCCCAGGGAAAGATCCAAGAGAATAAGAGAGAAATCGGGGACTGAGCAAAGCTGCACCTCTAGGTCTGTGCAAGCAGGATGCAGCCTGCTGTGAGTCCGACAAAGCTCCAGGCCCGGCTGCCCCAGGAGAGAGTCCTCAGACCAGCGGAGCTGACCTCCCATCTCCCAGGGGGCATCTGGCCGTTCTGTGCCGTCTCACACCACAGGGGCCCTCCAGATAGATACGGCAGCATCAGTGAGACAAGGTCTCTCGCTCCCTGCTTCACAGGTGACACGTTCTCAGTCCCCCGCTTCCTAGAGAAGCTTCAGTTTGGCAGAAACCCATGTGCCCCAGACAAGTTTCCCCCCACATACCTCCTCCGTTCTCGGCAGTTTCCTGGGACTCTTCATTTTCCAGATGTTTCCTCTTTTGTCGCCGTTCCATCGTACCAACTAGAAGTCTCCCTTAGAAGATGCCTCAAGAGATGTCCAACTCCTCCTCTTCCCTACAGGTTGGCCCTTCTTGGCTCTTGGGCAATCCGTTGAAATGATTCAATACAAACAAAAATAGTCAAGTCTCCTAAATGGCTGAAAAACTTGTACCACTTAGTGAACCAGCAGTACTGCCTAGTGCTCACCAGGGCTGTTATGTTTGCAAGGTTGCCAGGCGCACAGCGGAATTCTGTGACCTCAGTGCTGACATCAGTGCATTCGGTGGACCTAGGGTGAGCACAGTGTCTGCAGTAGCACAGGCCCCATTTTCAAGAACAATTCCTTTTTCCCAGCCGATGCTTTCCCGTGAAAGGGAAAGGTTCCTACCATATCTATTATAAATTGTATCATACCATGTCTATTATAAAATTCACATTTTGATTGGACATCTTTTAATGTCTTTTCTAGAGAGATTTAATATGAATATTTTAAATGGTCTCCAGTTTCCCTGTGGATTATTGACATTTTAAACTCTGCACTTCAATTTTCCCTCAATACGTGTAATTTTGTCACAGCTATTTCTGTACTTAAAGATGAGGAACTATATAATTGATTTCTTCATTTTTTCCCCATCTCTCTCCAAGGTACTGCATTTGATTGTGTCTTGCGACTGAGTGAAAAATGCTAGTCCTTGAGTCAGGACATTGGGCCCTTTAGCAAGTAACTCAACCTATCTGGGCTTCAGCTTCTGTATGTGCGATCAAGAGGCTTGGACTAGCTGACTTTTCAAATGCTGTGTTTCTTTGATTCACTCTCACTTACTGATCTGCTCCTTAAGAAGAGGGTCTGTTCTCATAAAGTAACAACAGTCTTTTCCTAACCTTGGGTTGGGCGGAGTTTAACTGTTCGTACTCAGTTTGTTAGTTATATTGCCTTCTACGTATGCTTAGCTCTAAATAATTTATATGGCTCTTGTGACAATTTTTAGATCTTCTTTTTTTCTTATTTTCTTTTACAGTTTCTAATTTGTTATCGCCAGTGTAGAGGAGCCTGATTGATTTTTAAAATTTATTGATCTTGTATGTGTGTGCCTTGTTGAACCGTCTTATTAGTTCCTGCTAGTTTATCTGTGGGTTCTTTTGGGTCTCCTAGATAAATGAGCATATTAAATGTAAATAATGTGTTCTTTGGATAAAGTTTATTTTCTTGCATCTCTATATATAGAAGCAATATGTTGAATTGATTTAAATATTTAAATACTTACATACCTGTTATCACAATCTAACGTTCTTTATCTTATTTTCTTTCAATCAATATTATGTTTTCAAGATTTATCCACGTGAATCCATATAGATCTAGGTCTTTGATTTTTGACTGTTTGATATTATTTGATCACATGCATATAGCATCATTTATTTTCCATTCAAGCATTATTGGACAATTGGATTGTTTCCCTCCCTTCTCTAGAACAAACAACATTTCCTAGAATATCCCTGAAGATGTCTGACAGTCGAGAAGGGCCAGGCTGCCCGAAGGATTGCTACTTGCTTTTAGCCACCTTCCAACAGGCCGTCTCCAGCCAGCAATTTGAAGCACAGCTGAAATGAGAACTGCCCCAAATGTGAAGATCTTAGGAGTTTCCTAGAAGGTGGGAGGTTAATGATAGGCATCCTGCTGGGATCCCAGGGGAGTCTGAGCTGGCCTGAAGCTCATCTTCCTCCTCCACCTCTCAAGAGAAATGTGGAGGAAAGAAGACTTCAAAAACTGTGAGCAGGCAGAGGGAGAGATATTGGGGGCCGAAGCTGTAACTAAGGTCTTGGAGTGGGCTGTGAGCACGCAGAGCCTCTTGAGAGCCAGGCTCTGCCTTCTGAGAACTTCTCCCCTAAGGCTGCTCATAATTCACGTGATACCAGCCATATAGAGCCGACTTGGCCCACACTGTCACAGAAAGCCTTATCAGAATCTCTTCTTCTTCATACACTCTTGTGTCTGGTACTTGGTTATTGCCTTTGGTACTCCAGTGATGTGAACCACAGTCGCCAGGGGATGGAGGACACTAGTGACCCATCTTGCTCTGTGGCCTCAGTCCACAGCTGGAGGGTAAGGGAAGAGGCCAAATGAAGGTTAAGAAGGAAAGATGGAGTTTGAAGAGAAGACCTGAGTTAAGGGTGTCTTCTCAAGTCTTGATGACTGAAATGTAGCTCCAGTACCTGAAGTCCTGCTTGTTCTCAAGGCTGACCGCGGGGCTGGGTGCACTCAGTGAAGGAACCGTATACACTTAGTATTTCCTTGCTTGCTCACACTTGCCCTCCTCTGATACACCCTCTGCAAGACTGATCTTCCCCTGAAACAACTTTCCCCCTGCTACTGTCATCTCAGGAACATTTGCTTCCCCTTCCTAGTGTCCCCCTAGAATGCCATTGCAGCCAATTCATAATTTGATAATCATGCTGCTTACCATATTCTCAGCAATTTCGGATAAATTTTATTCACTTTATTCCATAGTCTTCACCCATCAATAATCTTTCTTAACTTCCTAGCTGCAGGTTAACCCAATCGGAATCATTTCTTTTTCTTTCTCTTCTTTGGCAAATCCTTTCTATCTTTTAAGGTCTTTTTCTTGTGTCTCTACCATCTTGCCTTGCTGAACTTCTTTTTTTTCCGTTTAAGTAACCTTTCAATCTCCTTCCCCAGTTTGCTCATAAACATTGAGAGTTTATTCCTCACACGTTAGACAGCGGTTTATGAATGGCCAGGCATAATGGACTCAGAATGAGTTGGCACCCCCGAGGTACCTGTCTTGCTGGGGAGCCACAGGTGAAGGGCTGGCTGCTGGAAACATGTTTGCATGGAGTCAGGCTGAGTGGCCTCAGGGTGTTTGCCCTGCACTTGTGTGTGTTTCTCCCTAGTTGGTTTCCTTGTCCAGCCACCTGTGACCTCCCTCCATCCAGCCCAGGGAATCCTTCTCATCACAGGGGTAGGATGTTTGTCTCATTTTCCATCACATCCTTTCCCCAAAGTTTGGCTGCGAGTTGTTCCCATTCCAAAGACCTTTCCTCTTTGAAGAGAAAAGAGAAAATCTTTTCTCTCCTTTCCTCTCACTTCACTTCTGCTCTATTATCTCCTCCGTCCAGAATGGCCCACTGACTCACATGGGTGTAGATCCGAAGATGGCAAGAACTGCCAGCAATTCTGAGATAATAATATGGATGGATCAGGAAAACTTGAAAACCTTTATCCCGCCACATTAAAAAAAATTGCACTTCCAGTGTATTCAGAGTCTCTGTGTAGAAACACAAATGATAGAGAAGTTGAATTACACTCAAGTTTTTCTTTCCTCCTTTCCTGATTTATTCTAATCCTCAATGCTAACATGATGAACTATTTGTTAGGTAAAGTTTCAGACATTTTCTACCCATGCACACTTTTCTTTTTTTCACATAAGAGTGTGAACTAGGTCACTTTCAACATGCTGTGATTCTGTGATTCACTGTCTCCCACCGAGTCATCCACGGATAAAGTCATCTGTTTCACGGAGAAATATTTCCAATAGCTAATAACCAATGTCTGTGGAGTGCTTACTCTGTGTCGGTTTCTTGTAACTACTTTACAGATCATTTGTACAGCGTACCCATGGACCAGGTACAATTATGACCCCCAAGTGACAGATAAGTGCAGATAAGTACAAATAAATACAGAGGCCAAGTGACTTGCCCAAGACACTGGAGCAAATCAAAATCCATGCCTCTGTAATCATTTTGCTCTATTGCCTCTGTCTGGGAGGCTTGATGATTTGGCAACTAAAACCTTAAATATCATGTTCCATTTTTATATCTGTGACACAAGCGTGGGGCTGTGATACGGGGTAACTAACCTGACTACTTTTGAAAACCCTTATGCACCTGGATGAAAGTAAGCCAGGGACTGCAAGCCATAGATTTAAGGTTTCCTACCAACTTTTAAAAATAGCTTCTTGAGTCCGCATGCCGATGCAGGGGATGCGGGTTCGTGCCCCTGTCTGGGAGGATCCCATGTGCCGCGGAGCGGCTGGGCCCGTGGGCCATGGCCTCTGGGCCTGCGCGTCCGGAGCCTGTGCTCCGCAGCGGGAGAGTCCACAACAGTGAGAGGCCCGCCTACCGCAAAAAGAAAAAAAAAAAAAATAGCTTCTTGAATGCAATTTATGTAGTGTCAAGTCTAGGATGTAGTCCAAATAGTAACAGAAAAATGGAGATATGTAGGAAAATACTTAAAGTTGACAAGTATTGGGAGTGTAGTATTTTTGGGGCCAGCGTGTAGACCACAGGAAAACTTGCTGTTTCCATCCCAAAGGGAAGAGCGCTACGTTGCAACTGCCAAGGTCCCTGGGGCAGCAAGTGTGCTCACTGCTTAGTAAAGAAGC
This sequence comes from Mesoplodon mirus, assembly GCF_964341445.2. Classification (NCBI taxonomy): domain Eukaryota; kingdom Metazoa; phylum Chordata; class Mammalia; order Artiodactyla; family Ziphiidae; genus Mesoplodon; species Mesoplodon mirus. The sequence goes on along the minus strand of NW_028295741.1, from coordinate 1,568,315 downwards.
ATCCTCAGTTTGATAGAATCATATGGGAGCCTTACATTTGGTTAGCAGTTCTACATTCTTGATGTAATAATATTTTCAGGGTGTGGGAGGGTATCAAGCTCTGAAAATACCCTTGGAGAGATCTGCTTATTAAGTTTGGCTTTTTCAATCTCCCTACTACTTCTTTACTAAACACCAGGCGGTTTCCTTCACTTTTCAGAACCATGTTGTTTTTCCCTTGTCTAATGAACTTTGAAATACTTTTGGATGAGCTATTAAGTTTGGGGAAAAATAAACATCTCTTTAAAATAAGGAAGATAATAACAATGACAAGTAGAAAAAGCTCTAAAACAGAGAATATCCTCCATTCTAGCCAATGACGGAGTGGAAGGTTCGTGCTCGCTGTCCAGGACGTAGAAATAAAAGCTGAGGAGGCGCTGAGGCGTCTCCTGGATCTCTATGAGCCTCCATCATTTCTGCTGAGTAGGGTTGACAGATGAAATATAGGCTGTTTAGTTAAATATGAATGTTTGAAAAACAACGAGTACATTTTGAAGATAAGTATGCCCCAAATAGTTCATAGGATCTACTTATACTAAAAATAATGACTTATTATTCATGTGAAGTTCAAGGTTAACTGGGTATCCTGTATTTTTATTTACTAAATCTGACAGCCCTACTGATGATCCACAATGGAGGCAGTTGAGGAGCGGCCACAATGGAGGCAGTTGAGGAGCGGTACATGCTGGCTCTCGGACAGTCAGAAATGGCTTCAGCAGATCCAGGTACAGTATGAAATTCTTTTTGGATGTAGCTCAGAAGCCATGGCCAGCCCTTGACTGCAAGTACTGCCTCGGGTTTCCCTGAGGTGGGGTAAACCTTCCTCTTAATGGCCTTTTGGTAAGTCTGGAAGACCATATCCAAGGGGAGCCCCAAAGTCAGTTTCATCCTCACAACCATGTTTCCAATTCCTGGAATTGGCTGCATGTGACTCACAAGAGCTGAGGAGGTTTGTGGAAATTGGGAGTGTCATAGCTTGAACCCTTTGTAGGTAAAGTTTTGCTGTTGTGAGAGTTTTAACAGGAGCAATGTGAAAGACTCCATGTCCCCAGGTAGATAGAAATAATCCTGTTCTACCTGTGTGTATGTGACAAGTCTCTAATAGTTCAGAGAGCAAGTATCTGGTCTTAGAAAGACTGATCCAAGCTTGGATGTTTCTGGTGACAAGGCAAGGTCCTGAGTTTCAAGTTCACCTTTTATGGTTGAGGAGACAATAAGGTGGTCAGAAGGGAAATCATGGAGGAGACCTTGGCTTCATCCATCGTGCAGGCTTGTATATGTGGTTCTATGTAGATTGTGTTTCAAAGGTGGAGCTTGTTTACAACTATGAACATTCTCCGATGTGCTTTTTGGACCTTCATTCCCAGAGCGAGAGCAGTGCCGAGGCTCTAGAAATGCCATGGATATTCTGAGCTGTCAGTGGCATTTCCCCGGTACTGTTCCCTTGGTGCCGCTCCTTGAAATGTCCAAAGGGATTATCATGTGTCTTGTGGCGGGTCCTAGCATTGTGAAAGGAAGCTGCTGCACCTGGCTCAGAGGATTTCGGATGTGGTGGGAGGAGGAGTAGTACTACGACTATAAATTGTATCACAGCATATCTATTCCATCTTGAGAGTGGGGTTGGGGGGTTTGAAGGGGGGCTTTTATTGTACTTTTATACATTGTACCCTTGAAACTAATTCAATTTTTTAAAATTAATTAATTTATTTGGGGCTGCATTGGGTCTTTGTTGCTGCTAGCGGGCGTTCTCTAGTTGCAGTGAGCGGGGGCTCCTCTTGGCTGTGGTGCATGGGCTTCTCATTGCAGTGGCTTCTCTTGTTGCGGAGCATGGGCTCTAGGCACGCAGGCTTCCGTAGTTGTGGCACGTGGGCTCGGTAGATGTGGCACGGCCTCTAGAGCGCAGGCTCAGTAGTTGTGGCGCGCGGGCTTAGTTACTCCGTGGCACGTGGGATCTTCCCAGAACAGGGCTCGAACCCATGTCCCCTGCATTCGCAGGCATATTCTTAACCACTGCTCCACCAGGGAAGCCCGATAATTCAGTTTTTTTATAAAGAGAAGATTCCTAATATTATTCCAAAATTTAAAAAATATGTAGTTGGATAACACTATGAAAAATTAACTGATATATTCTTTTATTATTTCTCTTTGCCCCCTGGATCTTTTTCCCCATCCAGTCAGCTAGGCACTGTGAGTTCACTGCATTAGGAAGGTAAAGACTCAGCAGAAATGAGGGAGAAAAACAGAAAAGTCTCAGCTTTGGAATGTTCACAACGGAGGCCACAGTAGAACAGGTGAGAATTCTGTGAACCAAAAATAAATGTCGTCTCAAATGCAAAAATGTATTCTCTGCACTGGGAGGCAGGGGAGGGAGGGAGGGAAGGACTGAAGGAGAGAGATCAGTGTGCCCAGGGACATGGAGACTGTGCTTGAGGACGATATGCCCAGGAAGAGAATCAGAATCTGGAGAAGATTCAGCCTGCACGTGATCATTGCCTCCAGCCAGCACCCTCATCTCAGACGTTGGGAAATTCAGAGAGAGAGTGGGAGTACGTCAGGAGGGCCACGCGCATAGTCTGTGTGGCAGGGGTTGTGGCCGTTCCCTATTTGTGAGGAGTCCCCAGCAATTTGCAGGCCTCTTCTGGAAAATGCTGGCGGACGTCTCTAGTGCTTATGTGAAAGCTTGTTCACAAACCTTGAAAGATACAGATGTAGATGACAGATAGATGCATAGATAGAAAAATGTCATTAAATAAAAGCTCCAGGAAAGGTTTGGAAAATGCCCTTTATTGCATAGGACGCTTCTATTGTCATATGATGTTAGACTGAGTGCCGGTCCCTTCATCCTCCTTCAGACCACGGCATTCTGTCTGCTACTCTCCCGAGGGTCCTTTCTTCTCCCTGGAAGGGATAAAACAAATGAGGTAGGACAGGAAGAGACAAGAAGCACTCCAAGCTCTGCTGGTCAGGGTTACCCTCCAGCATTGCCTTAATGCTCAGAGCCACACACACCACAGTGAGCTTGGCTCCAGATCAACTACCACGCAACGAAGGTTCTGGAACATTTCCATATCTCGGGGGACCTCATTTCCACGTGACTCTCTTTCATATTCCCCTTTGTCACAGAAAGCTCGGTCCAGTGGTCAGGGTGAGATCTCGGCTCAGGCCCAAGGCTCTCAGACCTCAAAGTTCTGGTCCTGCAAGGGCCCCTGTCCTCTCTTGAGACCACTCCTGGCTCTCTCTGCCGAGAAGGAGCTGCTGGCAGTACGTCCTCTAAGAGTTGAGGTCCATCGTGCAGACCCTGAGAAAACTCCTAGGAAAAGGCTCCACCTTCTTGTTTACGTCAACAGAGGTCAATGCCTTTGTTAGTGCTGGGTGTGTCCCATTTGATGCAACTGCAGAGCCATTAGGTAAACCAGCACATGTGTGCGGCCCCTTCCCTTAGACTCCTCTGGGCCCTCGTGACATAGGCTCAGAAGACTGCCAGCCTCAAGCCTTACCTCTTCCAAGGGACGGCCACACCGTCTTCCAGGATCTTCTGTCCCATGAATCTCAGTTGCTGTTTGGAACTCAAAGGAGAGAAAAGACCCTGCCTGCGGGGTCTCTTTGGGCTGGGGCCTTCCCCCGTGGGCTGCTCTCCCTCATTCTCCTTTTCTTCTTGCTTCTCTTCCTCCTCCTCCTCCTCCTCCTCAGGGGTGCTCTCGGATTCCACATTGCCCATCCACTGGGCCATGTTGAGATGAAAGACACGGCAGCTGAAGCCCTGCAGGACACCGCCCTACACGTGCTGCTGGAGGATCTCCAAGGTGGGGAAGACCGGGCAGCAGGCCATGCACCTGAAGCCGGTCTCCATGGTCACCATCCAGTCCAGTGTCTTGGCCCTGGGTCTCTCCTCGACGGCAGGTGACCCTGATGGGCTGCCTGGCTCTGCCCTTTCCTCATACTCTTTCTCCTCCCCAGTGGGCTCACTGTCAGACAGGAGGCTTTCGGTGAACACATCAGAGGGGCAAGTGCCTACTGTGCACGCATCCTCAGGAAGGGTCACTTCTTCTATCGTCAGCTGCTTTTCAGGCAACTCCAAGGGTTTCTTTGTCTTCCAGGAGACAGCGACACCCTTGTTCACTTGTACCTGCATGTAGTATATTTTCATGCCCCTTTCCTCTTTGTCTGGGTGCAGATAGTCCTTACAGGGTGAAGAGAGTGAGGAGGAGACACAGTGTGATGGGGGAGCGGTCTCCCCTTCTTCCTGAACCTGGGCTAGGGGTGCTGTAGGCCAGGCAGTGTCTCGAAATCTCCGCATTGCTGAAAAAGGAAATTAAAACCATAATAACATGCATGGGCCGTGCCGGAAGCTGAGGGAGCAGGTGTGGTAGACGAGAGAGGGACATTTGCATGACGTAGCTATGTCGTGAGCTTGGTGTCTGTTGGCCGTAGGATGGAGCGGTGTATCTGGTGTCATCTGTGGGCTTTTCATGTGCGTGGGGGGGATACTGGAGCGGTGTTTGTATACAGGGGTGTGGAGTATGGTGGTGAGGGCTGTGGTATGTGAGGGATGCGGCTGGATGCGTGTATGACAAGGAGTGTGATTTTGGTAATATCGGTGGTGCGTTACTTGTGGAATGGGGCTGTGGTGCTTGGGGTTTATGTGTGCTGTGAGAAGGGCTGTGCCTGGAGGGCAGATGTATGTGTGAGCTGTGTGGACCTGAGCTGGATGGTCCTGCTCTCAGGCTGGAGGTGTATGATGCAGAACTCTGTCCTTCTCTGGAAGCAAAGGCAAAGACAAAGCCTACATTTTCCTCTGAAGATGCTTAATCTGGTCCCTCTTCCCTCCACCTCAAGCCCAGACCTTTCCGGCCCCTGCTCCTTGACTTCCCCACCATGGTACTACCAGTATTCACACCGCCCCCCCAGACTCAGCTGGCATCCACGCCCTCGGAACAGCTCAGCCATCCTGCCCAGGCTCCTCCACAGAGCCCTCATCACCTCTGATGACCCTGGATTTCCTCTCAGCCTCCCTGGGATCTGTGTGCCTCCTGCCTCACAGCCAAGCACCCCCTCACCTGAGGAGCCCCGCGCCCTTACCAGCGTAGCTGAGCTTGCGCGGAGTAGAAGTACAGAAGAAGTATTTAGGGGCGGAGGAGACCTCCACTGCCCCTGGGCTGCAGCCTTGGGCCACCACAGTGGATCCAAGCCGAGGGGGATCCTCTTGTGACTTCGAGATTCCTGAGGGAGGAATGAAAGGCTCAGGGTGGGTTCATCAGTCCTCTGTCCACAAATATTTACTGAGTGTGTGACACGTGTCAGGTGCAGTGAATACACACAGTTGAGAGTGTGGTTCCCAGTGGATCCTCCAGGATTTAATTCCAATCAATACTTATTCTCTCACTGTCTAGTTGGTAATGTAGGCCTCGGTGGTGACTGTGAGTGTGTGGGAAGAGTGAGTGATGTGTATCAGTTAAGTCTGTGGTAAGTGTGGGGTTGGCATGGGGAGCACAGTGCAGACGTGTCTATCTGTGTCTGTGGCCTTTGTGTGCATTTTTTCTGTTCACAAGTCAGGAATTCTGGGACATGTAACGTTTCCTCATTACATGGTGTGGCTTGTATTTATGGTGCGTGTTCATTCATTCATTCACCAAGATTCAGTAAGCAGCTACTCCTGTGTATCCGGCACTCTTCCATTGTTGTAGTCTTTGGTAACGCTGCACATTCTAGTAGGGGAAGACACACACTAAACAAAACTACAATAAATATATAATACATCAGCTGGTGGTAAGTATATAAGGGTTGCCAGACTTAGCGAACAAGAATACAAGGCACCCAGTTAAATTTCAGTTTCAGATAAACCCAGAATAATTTTTTAGTGTAAGTATTCCCATGCAGTATTTGTTCTTACTTAGTTTTAGTGTAAGTATGGCCCATACAATATTTGGGACATACTGATACTGAAAAATTACTTGTTCTTTATCTGGAATTCAAATTGAACTGGATAGCCCATATTTTCTCTGGCAATCCTGACATGGGTTACTGAGACTGTGGTTTACGGTGGTTTGTACAAAGCGGGTCTGGCATTACTCAAGAATGTGTTACAAGTGTGGTGTGTATGACACGTGACTGGTTCTTACAGAGGTATTTAGCGATGGCTGAAGTTAGCTGTGTTTGTGCGAGAGTTGTGGAGATACATATATATATATATATATATATATATATATATATATATATATATATAGTGTGTGTGTGTGTGTGTGTCCTATATATATAGTGTGAGTGTCTATATACATATCTCATCTCCAGCGTTTGGTGTTGGAGGAGAGGATTGTGATACAGGTGGGTTGTATGAGAACGTAGTACAGGAGGGATCCGTGTATATACCTCCATGTGCTGTGTGTGGTTTACTAAGGAAGTTAAATGTGGGGTGTGTGATATTTTTGCTGCATCAGAGTGTACATGGGTGTATGAGTTACTGTCTCATAAAACACCCCTAACAAGAATTCTGTATACACTCTTACGTACACCGAGTGTCAGCCAGGTGCAGGCAGGGTGACAAGAACTTTACCACGCAGACTTTATATCTGGTAAGCACTCTAACCCCATTCATCTCGCTCTTCTCTGCACAACCACACACACACACACACACACACACACACACACACACACACACTCACACACCCACACACACACAGGAACATAGAGCAAAATATTCTGAATGGTCAGGGGCAGTCATTGCCTTCCCCAGCCTGTCCCAGCCACTGCCTGGAAATCTGCCTGCTGTCTAGAGCTCCATTCCCAGGGCCCATCCTACAGTCTCCAGGGCCCTGGGCCTGGTAGGAGCTACTGGGCTCTAATCTGGGGCAGAGGCCTCTAGCTGGAGCTCTGGGGTGACCACCCCTCTCCCAGCGCAAGCTACTCGCCTACATTTAATGCACGCAGGCACCACGTGGCCCGTGGCTCTCAGAGCTCCCCGCAGGACCCTGAGGCCATTTCTCACCCCCGCTCACGTGGTCTCAGTCTCTGGAAAACCCTTCCCTTCCCTTGATCTCCTTTGGGAAATTCTTCCTGTTGAAGGAATAAATCCTCCTTGCTTTCAATATGACACCATCCCTAGACAAACAATCTTCTTTCAAAGTGCATTCCACTTGTCAAGATATTTTTCAACAGGGCCTTCAACTCATGGGGCTTCTCTTTCCACTTTGGTAAAAGAGGCCAAGCAACTCATGGGTCTCTCTCAGCATCCTTGCATCCTTCACATCCCCCACCTCATGACCCCAGGGAAAGATCCAAGAGAATAAGAGAGAAATCGGGGACTGAGCAAAGCTGCACCTCTAGGTCTGTGCAAGCAGGATGCAGCCTGCTGTGAGTCCGACAAAGCTCCAGGCCCGGCTGCCCCAGGAGAGAGTCCTCAGACCAGCGGAGCTGACCTCCCATCTCCCAGGGGGCATCTGGCCGTTCTGTGCCGTCTCACACCACAGGGGCCCTCCAGATAGATACGGCAGCATCAGTGAGACAAGGTCTCTCGCTCCCTGCTTCACAGGTGACACGTTCTCAGTCCCCCACTTCCTAGAGAAGCTTCAGTTTGGCAGAAACCCATGTGCCCCAGACAAGTTTCCCCCCACATACCTCCTCCGTTCTCGGCAGTTTCCTGGGACTCTTCATTTTCCAGATGTTTCCTCTTTTGTCGCCGTTCCATCGTACCAACTAGAAGTCTCCCTTAGAAGATGCCTCAAGAGATGTCCAACTCCTCCTCTTCCCTACAGGTTGGCCCTTCTTGGCTCTTGGGCAATCCGTTGAAATGATTCAATACAAACAAAAATAGTCAAGTCTCCTAAATGGCTGAAAAACTTGTACCACTTAGTGAACCAGCAGTAGTGCCTAGTGCTCACCAGGGCTGTTATGTTTGCAAGGTTGCCAGGCGCACAGCGGAATTCTGTGACCTCAGTGCTGACATCAGTGCATTCGGTGGACCTAGGGTGAGCACAGTGTCTGCAGTAGCACAGGCCCCATTTTCAAGAACAATTCCTTTTTCCCAGCCGATGCTTTCCCGTGAAAGGGAAAGGTTCCTACCATATCTATTATAAATTGTATCATACCATGTCTATTATAAAATTCACATTTTGATTGGACATCTTTTAATGTCTTTTCTAGAGAGATTTAATATGAATATTTTAAATGGTCTCCAGTTTCCCTGTGGATTATTGACATTTTAAACTCTGCACTTCAATTTTCCCTCAATACGTGTAATTTTGTCACAGCTATTTCTGTACTTAAAGATGAGGAACTATATAATTGATTTCTTCATTTTTTCCCCATCTCTTTCCAAGGTACTGCATTTGATTGTGTCTTGCGACTGAGTGAAAAATGCTAGTCCTTGAGTCAGGACATTGGGCCCTTTAGCAAGTAACTCAACCTATCTGGGCTTCAGCTTCTGTATGTGCGATCAAGAGGCTTGGACTAGCTGACTTTTCAAATGCTGTGTTTCTTTGATTCACTCTCACTTACTGATCTGCTCCTTAAGAAGAGGGTCTGTTCTCATAAAGTAACAACAGTCTTTTCCTAACCTTGGGTTGGGCGGAGTTTAACTGTTCGTACTCAGTTTGTTAGTTATATTGCCTTCTACGTATGCTTAGCTCTAAATAATTTATATGGCTGTTGTGACAATTTTTAGATCTTCTTTTTTTCTTATTTTCTTTTACAGTTTCTAATTTGTTATCACCAGTGTAGAGGAGCCTGATTGATTTTTAAAATTTATTGATCTTGTATGTGTGTGCCTTGTTGAACCGTCTTATTAGTTCCTGCTAGTTTATCTGTGGGTTCTTTTGGGTCTCCTAGATAAATGAGCATATTAAATGTAAATAATGTGTTCTTTGGATAAAGTTTATTTTCTTGCATCTCTATATATAGAAGCAATATGTTGAATTGATTTAAATATTTAAATACTTACATACCTGTTATCACAATCTAACGTTCTTTATCTTATTTTCTTTCAATCAATATTATGTTTTCAAGATTTATCCACGTGAATCCATAGAGATCTAGGTCTTTGATTTTTGACTGTTTGATATTATTTGATCACATGCATATAGCATCATTTATTTTCCATTCAAGCATTATTGGACAATTGGATTGTTTCCCTCCCTTCTCTAGAACAAACAACATTTCCTAGAATATCCCTGAAGATGTCTGACAGTCGAGAAGGGCCAGGCTGCCCGAAGGATTGCTACTTGCTTTTAGCCACCTTCCAACAGGCCGTCTCCAGCCAGCAATTTGAAGCACAGCTGAAATGAGAACTGCCCCAAATGTGAAGATCTTAGGAGTTTCCTAGAAGGTGGGAGGTTAATGATAGGCATCCTGCTGGGATCCCAGGGGAGTCTGAGCTGGCCTGAAGCTCATCTTCCTCCTCCACCTCTCAAGAGAAATGTGGAGGAAAGAAGACTTCAAAAACTGTGAGAAGGCAGAGGGAGAGATATTGGGGGCCGAAGCTGTAACTAAGGTCTTGGAGTGGGCTGTGAGCACGCAGAGCCTCTCGAGAGCCAGGCTCTGCCTTCTGAGAACTTCTCCCCTAAGGCTGCTCATAATTCACGTGATACCAGCCATATAGAGCCGACTTGGCCCACACTGTCACAGAAAGCCTTATCAGAATCTCTTCTTCTTCATACACTCTTGTGTCTGTTACTTGGTTATTGCCTTTGGTACTCCAGTGATGTGAACCACAGTCGCCAGGGGATGGAGGACACTAGTGACCCATCTTGCTCTGTGGCCTCAGTCCACAGCTGGAGGGTAAGGGAAGAGGCCAAATGAAGGTTAAGAAGGAAAGATGGAGTTTGAAGAGAAGACCTGAGTTAAGGGTGTCTTCTCAAGTCTTGATGACTGAAATGTAGCTCCAGTACCTGAAGTCCTGCTTGTTCTCAAGGCTGACCGCGGGGCTGGGTGCACTCAGTGAAGGAACCGTATACACTTAGTATTTCCTTGCTTGCTCACACTTGCCCTCCTCTGATACACCCTCTGCAAGACTGATCTTCCCCTGAAACAACTTTCCCCCTGCTACTGTCATCTCAGGAACATTTGCTTCCCCTTCCTAGTGTCCCCCTAGAATGCCATTGCAGCCAATTCATAATTTGATAATCATGCTGCTTACCATATTCTCAGCAATTTCGGATAAATTTTATTCACTTTATTCCATAGTCTTCACCCATCAATAATCTTTCTTAACTTCCTAGCTGCAGGTTAACCCAATCGGAATCATTTCTTTTTCTTTCTCTTCTTTGGCAAATCCTTTCTATCTTTTAAGGTCTTTTTCTTGTGTCTCTACCATCTTGCCTTGCTGAACTTCTTTTTTTTCCGTTTAAGTAACCTTTCAATCTCCTTCCCCAGTTTGCTCATAAACATTGAGAGTTTATTCCTCACACGTTAGACAGCGGTTTATGAATGGCCAGGCATAATGGACTCAGAATGAGTTGGCACCCCCGAGGTACCTGTCTTGCTGGGGAGCCACAGGTGAAGGGCTGTCTGCTGGAAACATGTTTGCATGGAGTCAGGCTGAGTGGCCTCAGGGTGTTTGCCCTGCACTTGTGTGTGTTTCTCCCTAGTTGGTTTCCTTGTCCAGCCACCTGTGACCTCCCTCCATCCAGCCCAGGGAATCCTTCTCATCACAGGGGTAGGATGTTTGTCTCATTTTCCATCACATCCTTTCCCCAAAGTTTGGCTGCGAGTTGTTCCCATTCCAAAGACCTTTCCTCTTTGAAGAGAAAAGAGAAAATCTTTTCTCTCCTTTCCTCTCACTTCACTTCTGCTCTATTATCTCCTCCGTCCAGAATGGCCCACTGACTCACATGGGTGTAGATCCGAAGATGGCAAGAACTGCCAGCAATTCTGAGATAATAATATGGATGGATCAGGAAAACTTGAAAACCTTTATCCCGCCACATTAAAAAAAATTGCACTTCCAGTGTATTCAGAGTCTCTGTGTAGAAACACAAATGATAGAGAAGTTGAATTACACTCAAGTTTTTCTTTCCTCCTTTCCTGATTTATTCTAATCCTCAATGCTAACATGATGAACTATTTGTTAGGTAAAGTTTCAGACATTTTCTACCCATGCACACTTTTCTTTTTTTCACATAAGAGTGTGAACTAGGTCACTTTCAACATGCTGTGATTCTGTGATTCACTGTCTCCCACCGAGTCATCCACTGATAAAGTCATCTGTTTCACGGAGAACTATTTCCAATAGCTAAACGCCAATGTCTGTGGAGTGCTTACTCTGTGTCGGTTTCTTGTAACTACTTTACAGATCATTTGTACAGCGTACCCATGGACCAGGTACAATTATGACCCCCAAGTGACAGATAAGTGCAGATAAGTACAAATAAATACAGAGGCCAAGTGACTTGCCCAAGACGCTGGAGCAAATCAAAATCCATGCCTCTGTAATCATTTTGCTCTATTGCCTCTGTCTGGGAGGCTTGATGATTTGGCAACTAAAACCTTAAATATCATGTTCCATTTTTATATCTGTGACACAAGCGTGGGGCTGTGATACGGGGTAACTAACCTGACTACTTTTGAAAACCCTTATGCACCTGGATGAAAGTAAGCCAGGGACTGCAAGCCATAGATTTAAGGTTTCCTACCAACTTTTATAAATAGCTTCTTGAATGCAATTGATGTAGCGTCAAGTCTAGGATGTAGCCCAAATAGTAACAGAAAAATGGAGATATGTAGGAAAATACTTAAAGTTGACAAGTATTGGGAGTGTAGTATTTTGGGGGCCAGCGTGTAGACCACAGGAAAACTTGCTGTTTCCATCCCAAAGGGAAGAGCCCTACGTTGCAACTGCCAAGGTCCCTGGGGCAGCAAGTGTGCTCACTGCTTAGTAAAGAAGCATCCTCAGTTTGATAGAATCATATGGGAGCCTTACATTTGGTTAGCAGTTCTACATTCTTGATGTAATAATATTTTCAGGGTGTGGGAGGGTATCAAGCTCTGAAAATACCCTTGGAGAGATCTGCTTATTAAGTTTGGCTTTTTCAATCTCCCTACTACTTCTTTACTAAACACCAGGCGGTTTCCTTCACTTTTCAGAACCATGTTGTTTTTCCCTTGTCTAATGAACTTTGAAATACTTTTGGATGAGCTATTAAGTTTGGGGAAAAATAAACATCTCTTTAAAATAAGGAAGATAATAACAATGACAAGTAGAAAAAGCTCTAAAACAGAGAATATCCTCCATTCTAGCCAATGACGGAGTGGAAGGTTCGTGCTCGCTGTCCAGAACGTAGAAATAAAAGCTGAGGAGGCGCTGAGGCGTCTCCTGGATCTCTATGAGCCTCCATCATTTCTGCTGAGTAGGGTTGACAGATGAAATATAGGCTGTTTAGTTAAATATGAATGTTTGAAAAACAACGAGTACATTTTGAAGATAAGTATGCCCCAAATAGTTCATAGGATCTACTTATACTAAAAATAATGACTTATTATTCATGTGAAGTTCAAGGTTAACTGGGTATCCTGTATTTTTATTTACTAAATCTGACAGCCCTACTGATGATCCACAATGGAGGCAGTTGAGGAGCGGTACATGCTGGCTCTCGGACAGTCAGAAATGGCTTCAGCAGATCCAGGTACAGTATGAAATTCTTTTTGGATGTAGCTCAGAAGCCATGGCCAGCCCTTGACTGCAAGTACTGCCTCGGGTTTCCCTGAGGTGGGGTAAACCTTCCTCTTAATGGCCTTTTGGTAAGTCTGGAAGACCATATCCAAGGGGAGCCCCAAAGTCAGTTTCATCCTCACAACCATGTTTCCAATTCCTGGAATTGGCTGCATGTGACTCACAAGAGCTGAGGAGGTTTGTGGAAATTGGGAGTGTCATAGCTTGAACCCTTTGTAGGTAAAGTTTTGCTGTTGTGAGAGTTTTATCAGGAGCAATGTGAAAGACTCCATGTCCCCAGGTAGATAGAAATAATCCTGTTCTACCTGTGTGTTTGTGACAAGTCTCTAATAGTTCAGAGAGCAGGTATCTGGTCTTAGAAAGACTGATCCAAGCTTGGATGTTTCTGGTGACAAGGCAAGGTCCTGAGTTTCAAGTTCACCTTTTATGGTTGAGGAGACAATAAGGTGGTCAGAAGGGAAATCATGGAGGAGACCTTGGCTTCATCCATCGTGCAGGCTTGTATATGTGGTTCTATGTAGATCGTGTTTCAAAGGTGGAGCTTGTTTACAACTATGAACATTCTCCGATGTGCTTTTTGGACCTTCATTCCCAGAGCGAGAGCAGTGCCGAGGCTCTAGAAATGCCATGGATATTCTGAGCTGTCAGTGGCATTTCCCCGGTACTGTTCCCTTGGTGCCGCTCCTTGAAATGTCCAAAGGGATTATCATGTGTCTTGTGGCGGGTCCTAGCATTGTGAAAGGAAGCTGCTGCACCTGGCTCAGAGGATTTCGGATGTGGTGGGAGGAGGAGTAGTACTACGACTATAAATTGTATCACAGCATATCGATTCCATCTTGAGAGTGGGGTTGGGGGGTTTGAAGGGGGGCTTTTATTGTACTTTTATACATTGTACCCTTGAAACTAATTCAATTTTTTAAAATTAATTAATTTATTTGGGGCTGCATTGGGTCTTTGTTGCTGCTAGCGGGCGTTCTCTAGTTGCAGTGAGCGGGGGCTCCTCTTGGCTGTGGTGCACGGGCTTCTCATTGCAGTGGCTTCTCTTGTTGCGGAGCATGGGCTCTAGGCACGCAGGCTTCCGTAGTTGTGGCACGTGGGCTCGGTAGATGTGGCACGGGCTCTAGAGCGCAGGCTCAGTAGTTGTGGCGCGCGGGCTTAGTTACTCCGTGGCACGTGGGATCTTCCCAGAACAGGGCTCGAACCCATGTCCCCTGCATTCGCAGGCATATTCTTAACCACTGCTCCACCAGGGAAGCCCGATAATTCAGTTTTTTATAAAGAGAAGATTCCTAATATTATTCCAAAATTTTAAAAATATGTAGTTGGATAACACTATGAAAAATTAACTGATATATTCTTTTATTATTTCTCTTTGCCCCCTGGATCTTTTTCCCCATCCAGTCAGCTAGGCACTGTGAGTTCACTGCATTAGGAAGGTAAAGACTCAGCAGAAATGAGGGAGAAAAACAGAAAAGTCTCAGCTTTGGAATGTTCACAACGGAGGCCACAGTAGAACAGGTGAGAATTCTGTGAACCAAAAATAAATGTCGTCTCAAATGCAAAAATGTATTCTCTGCACTGGGAGGCAGGGGAGGGAGGGAGGGAAGGACTGAAGGAGAGAGATCAGTGTGGCCAGGGACATGGAGACTGTGCTTGAGGACGATATGCCCAGGAAGAGAATCAGAATCTGGAGAAGATTCAGCCTGCACGTGATCATTGCCTCCAGCCAGCACCCTCATCTCAGACGTTGGGAAATTCAGAGAGAGAGTGGGAGTACGTCAGGAGGGCCACGCGCATAGTCTGTGTGGCAGGGGTTGTGGCCGTTCCCTATTTGTGAGGAGTCCCCAGCAATTTGCAGGCCTCTTCTGGAAAATGCTGGCGGACGTCTCTAGTGCTTATGTGAAAGCTTGTTCACAAACCTTGAAAGATACAGATGTAGATGACAGATAGATGCATAGATAGAAAAATGTCCTTAAATAAAAGCTCCAGGAAAGGTTTGGAAAATGCCCTTTATTGCATAGGACGCTTCTATTGTCATATGATGTTAGACTGAGTGCCGGTCCCTTCATCCTCCTTCAGACCACGGCATTCTGTCTGCTACTCTCCCGAGGGTCCATTCTTCTCCCTGGAAGGGATAAAACAAATGAGGTAGGACAGGAAGAGACAAGAAGCACTCCAAGCTCTGCTGGTCAGTGTTACCCTCCAGCATTGCCTTAATGCTCAGAGCCACACACACCACAGTGAGCTTGGCTCCAGATCAACTACCACGCAACGAAGGTTCTGGAACATTTCCATATCTCGGGCGACCTCATTTCCACGTGACTCTCTTTCATATTCCCCTTTGTCACAGAAGGCTCGGTCCAGTGGTCAGGGTGAGATCTCGGCTCAGGCCCAAGGCTCTCAGACCTCAAAGTTCTGGTCCTGCAAGGGCCCCTGTCCTCTCTTGAGACCACTCCTGGCTCTCTCTGCCGAGAAGGAGCTGCTGGCAGTACGTCCTCTAAGAGTTGAGGTCCATCGTGCAGACCCTGAGAAAACTCCTAGGAAAAGGCTCCACCTTCTTGTTTACGTCAACAGAGGTCAATGCCTTTGTTAGTGCTGGGTGTGTCCCATTTGATGCAACTGCAGAGCCATTAGGTAAACCAGCACATGTGTGCGGCCCCTTCCCTTAGACTCCTCTGGGCCCCCGTGACATAGGCTCAGAAGACTGCCAGCCTCAAGCCTTACCTCTTCCAAGGGATGGCCACACCGTCCTCCAGGATCTTCTGTCCCATGAATCTCAGTTGCTGTTTGGAACTCAAAGGAGAGAAAAGACCCTGCCTGCGGGGTCTCTTTGGGCTGGGGCCTTCCCCCGTGGGCTGCTCTCCCTCATTCTCCTTTTCTTCTTGCTTCTCTTCCTCCTCCTCCTCCTCCTCCTCAGGGGTGCTCTCGGATTCCACATTGCCCATCCACTGGGCCATGTTGAGATGAAAGACACGGCAGCTGAAGCCCTGCAGGACGCCGCCCTTCACGTGCTGCTGGAGGATCTCCAAGGTGGGGAAGACCCGGCAGCAGGCCATGCACCTGAAGCCGGTCTCCATGGTCACCATCCAGTCCGGTGTCTTGGCCCTGGGTCTCTCCTCAACGGCAGGTGACCCTGATGGGCTGCCTGGCTCTGCCCTTTCCTCATACTCTTTCTCCTCCCCAGTGGGCTCACTGTCAGACAGGAGGCTTTCGGTGAACACATCAGAGGGGCAAGTGCCTACTGTGCACGCATCCTCAGGAAGGGTCACTTCTTCTATCGTCAGCTGCTTTTCAGGCAACTCCAAGGGTTTCTTTGTCTTCCAGGAGACAGCGACACCCTTGTTCACTTGTACCTGCATGTAGTATATTTTCATGCCCCTTTCCTCTTTGTCTGGGTGCAGATAGTCCTTACAGGGTGAAGAGAGTGAGGAGGAGACACAGTGTGATGGGGGAGCGGTCTCCCCTTCTTCCTGAACCTGGGCTAGGGGTGCTGTAGGCCAGGCAGTGTCTCGAAATCTCCACATTGCTGAAAAAGGAAATTAAAACCATAATAACATGCATGGGCCGTGCCGGAAGCTGAGGGAGCAGGTGTGGTAGACGAGAGAGGGACATTTGCATGACGTAGCTATGTCGTGAGCTTGGTGTCTGTTGGCCGTAGGATGGAGCGGTGTATCTGGTGTCATCTGTGGGCTTTTCATGTGCGTGGGGGGGATACTGGAGCGGTGTCTGTATACAGGGGTGTGGAGTATGGTGGTGAGGGCTGTGGTATGTGAGGGTTGCGGCTGGATGCGTGTATGACAAGGAGTGTGATTTTGGTAATATCGGTGGTGCATTACTTGTGGAATGGGGCTGTGGTGCTTGGGGTTTATGTGTGCTGTGAGAAGGGCTGTGCCTGGAGGGCAGTTGTATGTGTGAGCTGTGTGGACCTGAGCTGGATGGTCCTGCTCTCAGGCTGGAGGTGTATGATGCAGAACTCTGTCCTTCTCTGGAAGCAAAGGCAAAGACAAAGCCTACATTTTCCTCTGAAGATGCTTAATCTGGTCCCTCTTCCCTCCACCTCAAGCCCAGACCTTTCCGGCCCCTGCTCCTTGACTTCCCCACCATGGTACTACCAGTATTCACACCGCCCCCCCAGACTCAGCTGGCATCCACGCCCTCGGAACAGCTCAGCCATCCTGCCCAGGCTCCTCCACAGAGCCCTCATCACCTCTGATGACCCTGGATTTCCTCTCAGCCTCCCTGGGATCTGTGTGCCTCCTGCCTCACAGCCAAGCACCCCCTCACCTGAGGAGCCCCGCGCCCTTACCAGCGTAGCTGAGCTTGCGCGGAGTAGAAGTACAGAAGAAGTATTTAGGGGCAGAGGAGACCTCCACTGCCCCTGGGCTGCAGCCTTGGGCCACCACAGTGGATCCAAGCCGAGGGGGATCCTCTTGTGACTTCGAGATTCCTGAGGGAGGAATGAAAGGCTCAGGGTGGGTTCATCAGTCCTCTGTCCACAAATATTTACTGAGTGTGTGACACGTGTCAGGTGCAGTGAATACACACAGTTGAGAGTGTGGTTCCCAGTGGATCCTCCAGGATTTAATTCCAATCAATACTTATTCTCTCACTGTCTAGTTGGTAATGTAGGCCTCGGTGGTGACTGTGAGTGTGTGGGAAGAGTGAGTGATGTGTATCAGTTAAGTCTGTGGTAAGTGTGGGGTTGGCATGGGGAGCACAGTGCAGACGTGTCTATCTGTGTCTGTGGCCTTTGTGTGCATGGTTTCTGTTCACAAGTCAGGAATTCTGGGACATGTAACGTTTCCTCATTACATGGTGTGGCTTGTATTTATGGTGCGTGTTCATTCATTCATTCACCAAGATTCAGTAAGCAGCTACTCCTGTGTATCCGGCACTCTTCCATTGTTGTAGTCTTTGGTAACGCTGCACATTCTAGTAGGGGAAGACACACACTAAACAAAACTACAATAAATATATAATACATCAGCTGGTGGTAAGTATATAAGGGTTGCCAGACTTAGCGAACAAGAATACAAGGCACCCAGTTAAATTTCAGTTTCAGATAAACCCAGAATAATTTTTTAGTGTAAGTATTCCCATGCAGTATTTGTTCTTACTTAGTTTTAGTGTAAGTATGGCCCATACAATATTTGGGACATACTGATACTGCAAAATTACTTGTTCTTTATCTGGAATTCAAATTGAACTGGATAGCCCATATTTTCTCTGGCAATCCTGACATGGGTTACTGAGACTGTGGTTTACTGTGGTTTGTACAAAGCGGGTCTGGCATTACTCAAGAATGTGTTACAAGTGTGGTGTGTATGACACGTGACTGGTTCTTACAGAGGTATTTAGCGATGGCTGAAGTTAGCTGTGTTTGTGCGAGATTTGTGGAGATACATATATATATATATATATATATATAGTGTGTGTGTGTGTGTGTGTGTCCTATATATATAGTGTGAGTGTCTATATACATATCTCATCTCCAGCGTTTGGTGTTGGAGGAGAGGATTGTGATACAGGTGGGTTGTATGAGAACGTAGTACAGGAGGGATCCGTGTATATACCTCCATGTGCTGTGTGTGGTTTACTAAGGAAGTTAAATGTGGGGTGTGTGATATTTTTGCTGCATCAGAGTGTACATGGGTGTATGAGTTACTGTCTCATAAAACACCCCTAACAAGAATTCTGTATACACTCTTACGTACACCGAGTGTCAGCCAGGTCCAGGCAGTGTGACAAGAACTTTACCACGCAGACTTTATATCTGGTAAGCACTCTAACCCCATTCATCTCGCTCTTCTCTGCACTACCACACACACACACACACACACACACACACTCACACACCCACACACACACAGGAACATAGAGCAAAATATTCTGAATGGTCAGGGGCAGTCATTGCCTTCCCCAGCCTGTCCCAGCCACTGCCTGGAAATCTGCCTGCTGTCTAGAGCTCCATTCCCAGGGCCCATCCTACAGTCTCCAGGGCCCTGGGCCTGGTAGGAGCTACTGGGCTCTAATCTGGGGCAGAGGCCTCTAGCTGGAGCTCTGGGGTGACCACCCCTCTCCCAGGGCAAGCTACTCGCCTCCATTTAATGCACGCAGGCACCACGTGGCCCGTGGCTCTCAGAGCTCCCCGCAGGACCCTGAGGCCATTTCTCACCCCCGCTCACGTGGTCTCAGTCTCTGGAAAACCCTTCCCTTCCCTTGATCTCCTTTGGGAAATTCTTCCTGTTGAAGGAATAAATCCTCCTTGCTTTCAATATGACACCATCCCTAGACAAACAATCTTCTTTCAAAGTGCATTCCACTTGTCAAGATATTTTTCAACAGGGCCTTCAACTCATGGGGCTTCTCTTTCCACTTTGGTAAAAGAGGCCAAGCAACTCATGGGTCTCTCTCAGCATCCTTGCATCCTTCACATCCCCCACCTCATGACCCCAGGGAAAGATCCAAGAGAATAAGAGAGAAATCGGGGACTGAGAAAAGCTGCACCTCTAGGTCTGTGCAAGCAGGATGCAGCCTGCTGTGAGTCCGACAAAGCTCCAGGCCCGGCTGCCCCAGGAGAGAGTCCTCAGACCAGCGGAGCTGACCTCCCAACTCCCAGGGGGCATCTGGCCGTTCTGTGCCATCTCACACCACAGGGGCCCTCCAGATATATACGGCAGCATCAGTGAGACAAGGTCTCTCGCTCCCTGCTTCACAGGTGACACGTTCTCAGTCCCCCGCTTCCTAGAGAAGCTTCAGTTTGGCAGAAACCCATGTGCCCCAGACAAGTTGCCCCCCACATACCTCCTCCGTTCTCGGCAGTCTCCTGGGACTCTTCATTTTCCAGATGTTTCCTCTTTTGTCGCCGTTCCATCGTACCAACTAGAAGTCTCCCTTAGAAGATGCCTCAAGAGATGTCCAACTCCTCCTCTTCCCTACAGGTTGGCCCTTCTTGGCTCTTGGGCAATCCGTTGAAATGATTCAATACAAACAAAAATAGTCAAGTCTCCTAAATGGCTGAAAAACTTGTACCACTTAGTGAACCAGCAGTACTGCCTAGTGCTCACCAGGGCTGTTATGTTTGCAAGGTTGCCAGGCGCACAGCGGAATTCTGTGACCTCAGTGCTGACATCAGTGCATTTGATGGACCTAGGGTGAGCACAGTGTCTGCAGTAGCACAGGCCCCATTTTCAAGAACAATTCCTTTTTCCCAGCCGATGCTTTCCCGTGAAAGGGAAAGGTTCCTACCATATCTATTATAAATTGTATCATACCATGTCTATTATAAAATTCACATTTTGATTGGACATCTTTTAATGTCTTTTCTAGAGAGATTTAATATGAATATTTTAAATGGTCTCCAGTTTCCCTGTGGATTATTGACATTTTAAACTCTGCACTTCAATTTTCCCTCAATACGTGTAATTTTGTCACAGCTATTTCTGTACTTAAAGATGAGGAACTATATAATTGATTTCTTCATTTTTTCCCCATCTCTCTCCAAGGTACTGCATTTGATTGTGTCTTGCGACTGAGTGAAAAATGCTAGTCCTTGAGTCAGGACATTGGGCCCTTTAGCAAGTAACTCAACCTATCTGGGCTTCAGCTTCTGTATGTGCGATCAAGAGGCTTGGACTAGCTGACTTTTCAAATGCTGTGTTTCTTTGATTCACTCTCACTTACTGATCTGCTCCTTAAGAAGAGGGTCTGTTCTCATAAAGTAACAACAGTCTTTTCCTAACCTTGGGTTGGGCGGAGTTTAACTGTTCGTACTCAGTTTGTTAGTTATATTGCCTTCTACGTATGCTTAGCTCTAAATAATTTATATGGCTCTTGTGACAATTTTTAGATCTTCTTTTTTTCTTATTTTCTTTTACAGTTTCTAATTTGTTATCGCCAGTGTAGAGGAGCCTGATTGATTTTTAAAATTTATTGATCTTGTATGTGTGTGCGTTGTTGAACCGTCTTATTAGTTCCTGCTAGTTTATCTGTGGGTTCTTTTGGGTCTCCTAGATAAATGAGAATATTAAATGTAAATAATGTGTTCTTTGGATAAAGTTTATTTTCTTGCATCTCTATATATAGAAGCAATATGTTGAATTTATTTAAATATTTAAATACTTACATACCTGTTATCACAATCTAACGTTCTTTATCTTATTTTCTTTCAATCAATATTATGTTTTCAAGATTTATCCACGTGAATCCATAGAGATCTAGGTCTTTGATTTTTGACTGTTTGATATTATTTGATCACATGCATATAGCATCATTTATTTTCCATTCAAGCATTATTGGACAATTGGATTGTTTCCCTCCCTTCTGTAGAACAAACAACATTTCCTAGAATATCCCTGAAGATGTCTGACAGTCGAGAAGGGCCAGGCTGCCCGAAGGATTGCTACTTGCTTTTAGCCACCTTCCAACAGGCCGTCTCCAGCCAGCAATTTGAAGCACAGCTGAAATGAGAACTGCCCCAAATGTGAAGATCTTAGGAGTTTCCTAGAAGGTGGGAGGTTAATGATAGGCATCCTGCTGGGATCCCAGGGGAGTCTGAGCTGGCCTGAAGCTCATCTTCCTCCTCCACCTCTCAAGAGAAATGTGGAGGAAAGAAGACTTCAAAAACTGTGAGCAGGCAGAGGGAGAGATATTGGGGGCCGAAGCTGTAACTGAGGTCTTGGAGTGGGCTGTGAGCACACAGAGCCTCTCGAGAGCCAGGCTCTGCCTTCTGAGAACTTCTCCCCTAAGGCTGCTCATAATTCACGTGATACCAGCCATATAGAGCCGACTTGGCCCACACTGTCACAGAAAGCCTTATCAGAATCTCTTCTTCTTCATACACTCTTGTGTCTGTTACTTGGTTATTGCCTTTGGTACTCCACTGATGTGAACCACAGTCGCCAGGGGATGGAGGACACTAGTGACCCATCTTGCTCTGTGGCCTCAGTCCACAGCTGGAGGGTAAGGGAAGAGGCCAAATGAAGGTTAAGAAGGAAAGATGGAGTTTGAAGAGAAGACCTGAGTTAAGGGTGTCTTCTCAAGTCTTGATGACTGAAATGTAGCTCCAGTACCTGAAGTCCTGCTTGTTCTCAAGGCTGACCGCGGGGCTGGGTGCACTCAGTGAAGGAACCGTATACACTTAGTATTTCCTTGCTTGCTCACGCTTGCCCTCCTCTGATACACCCTCTGCAAGACTGATCTTCCCCTGAAACAACTTTCCCCCTGCTACTGTCATCTCAGGAACATTTGCTTCCCCTTCCTAGTGTCCCCCTAGAATGCCATTGCAGCCAATTCATAATTTGATAATCATGCTGCTTACCATATTCTCAGCAATTTCGGATAAATTTTATTCACTTTATTCCATAGTCTTCACCCATCAATAATCTTTCTTAACTTCCTAGCTGCAGGTTAACCCAATCGGAATCATTTCTTTTTCTTTCTCTTCTTTGGCAAATCCTTTCTATCTTTTAAGGTCTTTTTCTTGTGTCTCTACCATCTTGCCTTGCTGAACTTCTTTTTTTTCCGTTTAAGTAACCTTTCAATCTCCTTCCCCAGTTTGCTCATAAACATTGAGAGTTTATTCCTCACACGTTAGACAGCGGTTTATGAATGGCCAGGCATAATGGACTCAGAATGAGTTGGCACCCCCGAGGTAACCTGTCTTGCTGGGGAGCCACAGGTGAAGGGCTGGCTGCTGGAAACATGTTTGCATGGAGTCAGGCTGAGTGGCCTCAGGGTGTTTGCCCTGCACTTGTGTGTGTTTCTCCCTAGTTGGTTTCCTTGTCCAGCCACCTGTGACCTCCCTCCATCCAGCCCAGGGAATCCTTCTCATCACAGGGGTAGGATGTTTGTCTCATTTTCCATCACATCCTTTCCCCAAAGTTTGGCTGCGAGTTGTTCCCATTCCAAAGACCTTTCCTCTTTGAAGAGAAAAGAGAAAATCTTTTCTCTCCTTTCCTCTCACTTCACTTCTGCTCTATTATCTCCTCCGTCCAGAATGGCCCACTGACTCACATGGGTGTAGATCTGAAGATGGCAAGAACTGCCAGCAATTCTGAGATAATAATATGGATGGATCAGGAAAACTTGAAAAACTTTATCCCGCCACATTAAAAAAAATTGCACTTCCAGTGTATTCAGAGTCTCTGTGTAGAAACACAAATGATAGAGAAGTTGAATTACACTCAAGTTTTTCTTTCCTCCTTTCCTGATTTATTCTAATCCTCAATGCTAACATGATGAACTATTTGTTAGGTAAAGTTTCAGACATTTTCTACCCATGCACACTTTTCTTCTTTTCACATTAGAGTGTGAACTAGGTCACTTTCAACATGCTGTGATTCTGTGATTCACTGTCTCCCACCGAGTCATCCACGGATAAAGTCATCTGTTTCACGGAGAACTATTTCCAATAGCTAAACGCCAATATCTGTGGAGTGCTTACTCTGTGTCGGTTTCTTGTAACTACTTTACAGATCATTTGTACAGCGTACCCATGGACCAGGTACAATTATGACCCCCAAGTGACAGATAAGTGCAGATAAGTACAAATAAATACAGAGGCCAAGTGACTTGCCCAAGACGCTGGAGCAAATCAAAATCCATGCCTCTGTAATCATTTTGCTCTATTGCCTCTGTCTGGGAGGCTTGATGATTTGGCAACTAAAACCTTAAATATCATGTTCCATTTTTATATCTGTGACACAAGCGTGGGGCTGTGATACGGGGTAACTAACCTGACTACTTTTGAAAACCCTTATGCACCTGGATGAAAGTAAGCCAGGGACTGCAAGCCATAGATTTAAGGTTTCCTACCAACTTTTATAAATAGCTTCTTGAATGCAATTGATGTAGCGTCAAGTCTAGGATGTAGCCCAAATAGTAACAGAAAAATGGAGATATGTAGGAAAATACTTAAAGTTGACAAGTATTGGGAGTGTAGTATTTTGGGGGCCAGCGTGTAGACCACAGGAAAACTTGCTGTTTCCATCCCAAAGGGAAGAGCCCTACGTTGCAACTGCCAAGGTCCCTGGGGCAGCAAGTGTGCTCACTGCTTAGTAAAGAAGCATCCTCAGTTTGATAGAA
The DNA here is from genome assembly GCF_964341445.2 of Mesoplodon mirus. Lineage (NCBI taxonomy): Eukaryota > Metazoa > Chordata > Mammalia > Artiodactyla > Ziphiidae > Mesoplodon > Mesoplodon mirus. The sequence goes on along the minus strand of NW_028295741.1, from coordinate 1,544,533 downwards.
TCATATGGGAGCCTTACATTTGGTTAGCAGTTCTACATTCTTGATGTAATAATATTTTCAGGGTGTGGGAGGGTATCAAGCTCTGAAAATACCCTTGGAGAGATCTGCTTATTAAGTTTGGCTTTTTCAATCTCCCTACTACTTCTTTACTAAACACCAGGCGGTTTCCTTCACTTTTCAGAACCATGTTGTTTTTCCCTTGTCTAATGAACTTTGAAATACTTTTGGATGAGCTATTAAGTTTGGGGAAAAATAAACATCTCTTTAAAATAAGGAAGATAATAACAATGACAAGTAGAAAAAGCTCTAAAACAGAGAATATCCTCCATTCTAGCCAATGACGGAGTGGAAGGTTCGTGCTCGCTGTCCAGAACGTAGAAATAAAAGCTGAGGAGGCGCTGAGGCGTCTCCTGGATCTCTATGAGCCTCCATCATTTCTGCTGAGTAGGGTTGACAGATGAAATATAGGCTGTTTAGTTAAATATGAATGTTTGAAAAACAACGAGTACATTTTGAAGATAAGTATGCCCCAAATAGTTCATAGGATCTACTTATACTAAAAATAATGACTTATTATTCATGTGAAGTTCAAGGTTAACTGGGTATCCTGTATTTTTATTTACTAAATCTGACAGCCCTACTGATGATCCACAATGGAGGCAGTTGAGGAGCGGTACATGCTGGCTCTCGGACAGTCAGAAATGGCTTCAGCAGATCCAGGTACAGTATGAAATTCTTTTTGGATGTAGCTCAGAAGCCATGGCCAGCCCTTGACTGCAAGTACTGCCTCGGGTTTCCCTGAGGTGGGGTAAACCTTCCTCTTAATGGCCTTTTGGTAAGTCTGGAAGACCATATCCAAGGGGAGCCCCAAAGTCAGTTTCATCCTCACAACCATGTTTCCAATTCCTGGAATTGGCTGCATGTGACTCACAAGAGCTGAGGAGGTTTGTGGAAATTGGGAGTGTCATAGCTTGAACCCTTTGTAGGTAAAGTTTTGCTGTTGTGAGAGTTTTATCAGGAGCAATGTGAAAGACTCCATGTCCCCAGGTAGATAGAAATAATCCTGTTCTACCTGTGTGTTTGTGACAAGTCTCTAATAGTTCAGAGAGCAGGTATCTGGTCTTAGAAAGACTGATCCAAGCTTGGATGTTTCTGGTGACAAGGCAAGGTCCTGAGTTTCAAGTTCACCTTTTATGGTTGAGGAGACAATAAGGTGGTCAGAAGGGAAATCATGGAGGAGACCTTGGCTTCATCCATCGTGCAGGCTTGTATATGTGGTTCTATGTAGATCGTGTTTCAAAGGTGGAGCTTGTTTACAACTATGAACATTCTCCGATGTGCTTTTTGGACCTTCATTCCCAGAGCGAGAGCAGTGCCGAGGCTCTAGAAATGCCATGGATATTCTGAGCTGTCAGTGGCATTTCCCCGGTACTGTTCCCTTGGTGCCGCTCCTTGAAATGTCCAAAGGGATTATCATGTGTCTTGTGGCGGGTCCTAGCATTGTGAAAGGAAGCTGCTGCACCTGGCTCAGAGGATTTCGGATGTGGTGGGAGGAGGAGTAGTACTACGACTATAAATTGTATCACAGCATATCGATTCCATCTTGAGAGTGGGGTTGGGGGGTTTGAAGGGGGGCTTTTATTGTACTTTTATACATTGTACCCTTGAAACTAATTCAATTTTTTAAAATTAATTAATTTATTTGGGGCTGCATTGGGTCTTTGTTGCTGCTAGCGGGCGTTCTCTAGTTGCAGTGAGCGGGGGCTCCTCTTGGCTGTGGTGCACGGGCTTCTCATTGCAGTGGCTTCTCTTGTTGCGGAGCATGGGCTCTAGGCACGCAGGCTTCCGTAGTTGTGGCACGTGGGCTCGGTAGATGTGGCACGGGCTCTAGAGCGCAGGCTCAGTAGTTGTGGCGCGCGGGCTTAGTTACTCCGTGGCACGTGGGATCTTCCCAGAACAGGGCTCGAACCCATGTCCCCTGCATTCGCAGGCATATTCTTAACCACTGCTCCACCAGGGAAGCCCGATAATTCAGTTTTTTATAAAGAGAAGATTCCTAATATTATTCCAAAATTTTAAAAATATGTAGTTGGATAACACTATGAAAAATTAACTGATATATTCTTTTATTATTTCTCTTTGCCCCCTGGATCTTTTTCCCCATCCAGTCAGCTAGGCACTGTGAGTTCACTGCATTAGGAAGGTAAAGACTCAGCAGAAATGAGGGAGAAAAACAGAAAAGTCTCAGCTTTGGAATGTTCACAACGGAGGCCACAGTAGAACAGGTGAGAATTCTGTGAACCAAAAATAAATGTCGTCTCAAATGCAAAAATGTATTCTCTGCACTGGGAGGCAGGAGAGGGAGGGAGGGAAGGACTGAAGGAGAGAGATCAGTGTGGCCAGGGACATGGAGACTGTGCTTGAGGACGATATGCCCAGGAAGAGAATCAGAATCTGGAGAAGATTCAGCCTGCACGTGATCATTGCCTCCAGCCAGCACCCTCATCTCAGACGTTGGGAAATTCAGAGAGAGAGTGGGAGTACGTCAGGAGGGCCACGCGCATAGTCTGTGTGGCAGGGGTTGTGGCCGTTCCCTATTTGTGAGGAGTCCCCAGCAATTTGCAGGCCTCTTCTGGAAAATGCTGGCGGACGTCTCTAGTGCTTATGTGAAAGCTTGTTCACAAACCTTGAAAGATACAGATGTAGATGACAGATAGATGCATAGATAGAAAAATGTCCTTAAATAAAAGCTCCAGGAAAGGTTTGGAAAATGCCCTTTATTGCATAGGACGCTTCTATTGTCATATGATGTTAGACTGAGTGCCGGTCCCTTCATCCTCCTTCAGACCACGGCATTCTGTCTGCTACTCTCCCGAGGGTCCATTCTTCTCCCTGGAAGGGATAAAACAAATGAGGTAGGACAGGAAGAGACAAGAAGCACTCCAAGCTCTGCTGGTCAGTGTTACCCTCCAGCATTGCCTTAATGCTCAGAGCCACACACACCACAGTGAGCTTGGCTCCAGATCAACTACCACGCAACGAAGGTTCTGGAACATTTCCATATCTCGGGCGACCTCATTTCCACGTGACTCTCTTTCATATTCCCCTTTGTCACAGAAGGCTCGGTCCAGTGGTCAGGGTGAGATCTCGGCTCAGGCCCAAGGCTCTCAGACCTCAAAGTTCTGGTCCTGCAAGGGCCCCTGTCCTCTCTTGAGACCACTCCTGGCTCTCTCTGCCGAGAAGGAGCTGCTGGCAGTACGTCCTCTAAGAGTTGAGGTCCATCGTGCAGACCCTGAGAAAACTCCTAGGAAAAGGCTCCACCTTCTTGTTTACGTCAACAGAGGTCAATGCCTTTGTTAGTGCTGGGTGTGTCCCATTTGATGCAACTGCAGAGCCATTAGGTAAACCAGCACATGTGTGCGGCCCCTTCCCTTAGACTCCTCTGGGCCCCCGTGACATAGGCTCAGAAGACTGCCAGCCTCAAGCCTTACCTCTTCCAAGGGACGGCCACACCGTCCTCCAGGATCTTCTGTCCCATGAATCTCAGTTGCTGTTTGGAACTCAAAGGAGAGAAAAGACCCTGCCTGCGGGGTCTCTTTGGGCTGGGGCCTTCCCCCGTGGGCTGCTCTCCCTCATTCTCCTTTTCTTCTTGCTTCTCTTCCTCCTCCTCCTCCTCCTCCTCAGGTGTGCTCTCGGATTCCACATTGCCCATCCACTGGGCCATGTTGAGATGAAAGACACGGCAGCTGAAGCCCTGCAGGACGCCGCCCTTCACGTGCTGCTGGAGGATCTCCAAGGTGGGGAAGACCCGGCAGCAGGCCATGCACCTGAAGCCGGTCTCCATGGTCACCATCCAGTCCGGTGTCTTGACCCTGGGTCTCTCCTCGACGGCAGGTGACCCTGATGGGCTGCCTGGCTCTGCCCTTTCCTCATACTCTTTCTCCTCCCCAGTGGGCTCACTGTCAGACAGGAGGCTTTCGGTGAACACATCAGAGGGGCAAGTGCCTACTGTGCACGCATCCTCAGGAAGGGTCACTTCTTCTATCGTCAGCTGCTTTTCAGGCAACTCCAAGGGTTTCTTTGTCTTCCAGGAGACAGCGACACCCTTGTTCACTTGTACCTGCATGTAGTATATTTTCATGCCCCTTTCCTCTTTGTCTGGGTGCAGATAGTCCTTACAGGGTGAAGAGAGTGAGGAGGAGACACAGTGTGATGGGGGAGCGGTCTCCCCTTCTTCCTGAACCTGGGCTAGGGGTGCTGTAGGCCAGGCAGTGTCTCGAAATCTCCGCATTGCTGAAAAAGGAAATTAAAACCATAATAACATGCATGGGCCGTGCCGGAAGCTGAGGGAGCAGGTGTGGTAGACGAGAGAGGGACATTTGCATGACGTAGCTATGTCGTGAGCTTGGTGTCTGTTGGCCGTAGGATGGAGCGGTGTATCTGGTGTCATCTGTGGGCTTTTCATGTGCGTGGGGGGGATACTGGAGCGGTGTCTGTATACAGGGGTGTGGAGTATGGTGGTGAGGGCTGTGGTATGTGAGGGATGTGGCTGGATGCGTGTATGACAAGGAGTGTGATTTTGGTAATATCGGTGGTGCATTACTTGTGGAATGGGGCTGTGGTGCTTGGGGTTTATGTGTGCTGTGAGAAGGGCTGTGCCTGGAGGGCAGTTGTATGTGTGAGCTGTGTGGACCTGAGCTGGATGGTCCTGCTCTCAGGCTGGAGGTGTATGATGCAGAACTCTGTCCTTCTCTGGAAGCAAAGGCAAAGACAAAGCCTACATTTTCCTCTGAAGATGCTTAATCTGGTCCCTCTTCCCTCCACCTCAAGCCCAGACCTTTCCGGCCCCTGCTCCTTGACTTCCCCACCATGGTACTACCAGTATTCACACCGCCCCCCCAGACTCAGCTGGCATCCACGCCCTCGGAACAGCTCAGCCATCCTGCCCAGGCTCCTCCACAGAGCCCTCATCACCTCTGATGACCCTGGATTTCCTCTCAGCCTCCCTGGGATCTGTGTGCCTCCTGCCTCACAGCCAAGCACCCCCTCACCTGAGGAGCCCCGCGCCCTTACCAGCGTAGCTGAGCTTGCGCGGAGTAGAAGTACAGAAGAAGTATTTAGGGGCAGAGGAGACCTCCACTGCCCCTGGGCTGCAGCCTTGGGCCACCACAGTGGATCCAAGCCGAGGGGGATCCTCTTGTGACTTCGAGATTCCTGAGGGAGGAATGAAAGGCTCAGGGTGGGTTCATCAGTCCTCTGTCCACAAATATTTACTGAGTGTGTGACACGTGTCAGGTGCAGTGAATACACACAGTTGAGAGTGTGATTCCCAGTGGATCCTCCAGGATTTAATTCCAATCAATACTTATTCTCTCACTGTCTAGTTGGTAATGTAGGCCTCGGTGGTGACTGTGAGTGTGTGGGAAGAGTGAGTGATGTGTATCAGTTAAGTCTGTGGTAAGTGTGGGGTTGGCATGGGGAGCACAGTGCAGACGTGTCTATCTGTGTCTGTGGCCTTTGTGTGCATGGTTTCTGTTCACAAGTCAGGAATTCTGGGACATGTAACGTTTCCTCATTACATGGTGTGGCTTGTATTTATGGTGCGTGTTCATTCATTCATTCACCAAGATTCAGTAAGCAGCTACTCCTGTGTATCCGGCACTCTTCCATTGTTGTAGTCTTTGGTAACGCTGCACATTCTAGTAGGGGAAGACACACACTAAACAAAACTACAATAAATATATAATACATCAGCTGGTGGTAAGTATATAAGGGTTGCCAGACTTAGCGAACAAGAATACAAGGCACCCAGTTAAATTTCAGTTTCAGATAAACCCAGAATAATTTTTTAGTGTAAGTATTCCCATGCAGTATTTGTTCTTACTTAGTTTTAGTGTAAGTATGGCCCATACAATATTTGGGACATACTGATACTGAAAAATTACTTGTTCTTTATCTGGAATTCAAATTGAACTGGATAGCCCATATTTTCTCTGGCAATCCTGACATGGGTTACTGAGACTGTGGTTTACTGTGGTTTGTACAAAGCGGGTCTGGCATTACTCAAGAATGTGTTACAAGTGTGGTGTGTATGACACGTGACTGGTTCTTACAGAGGTATTTAGCGATGGCTGAAGTTAGCTGTGTTTGTGCGAGAGTTGTGGAGATACATATATATATATATATATATATATATATATATATATATATATATATATATATATATATATATATATATATATATATATATATAGTGTGAGTGTGTGTGTGTGTCCTATATATATAGTGTGAGTGTCTATATACATATCTCATCTCCAGCGTTTGGTGTTGGAGGAGAGGATTGTGATACAGGTGGGTTGTATGAGAACGTAGTACAGGAGGGATCCGTGTATATACCTCCATGTGCTGTGTGTGGTTTACTAAGGAAGTTAAATGTGGGGTGTGTGATATTTTTGCTGCATCAGAGTGTACATGGGTGTATGAGTTACTGTCTCATAAAACACCCCTAACAAGAATTCTGTATACACTCTTACATACACCGAGTGTCAGCCAGGTCCAGGCAGGGTGACAAGAACTTTACCACGCAGACGTTATATCTGGTAAGCACTCTAACCCCATTCATCTCGCTCTTCTCTGCACTACCACACACACACACACACACACACACACACACACACTCACACACCCACACACACACAGGAACATAGAGCAAAATATTCTGAATGGTCAGGGGCAGTCATTGCCTTCCCCAGCCTGTCCCAGCCACTGCCTGGAAATCTGCCTGCTGTCTAGAGCTCCATTCCCAGGGCCCATCCTACAGTCTCCAGGGCCCTGGGCCTGGTAGGAGCTACTGGGCTCTAATCTGGGGCAGAGGCCTCTAGCTGGAGCTCTGGGGTGACCACCCCTCTCCCAGGGCAAGCTACTCACCTACATTTAATGCACGCAGGCACCACGTGGCCCGTGGCTCTCAGAGCTCCCTGCAGGACCCTGAGGCCATTTCTCACCCCCGCTCACGTGGTCTCAGTCTCTGGAAAACCCTTCCCTTCCCTTGATCTCCTTTGGGAAATTCTTCCTGTTGAAGGAATAAATCCTCCTTGCTTTCAATATGACACCATCCCTAGACAAACAATCTTCTTTCAAAGTGCATTCCACTTGTCAAGATATTTTTCAACAGGGCCTTCAACTCATGGGGCTTCTCTTTCCACTTTGGTAAAAGAGGCCAAGCAACTCATGGGTCTCTCTCAGCATCCTTGCATCCTTCACATCCCCCACCTCATGACCCCAGGGAAAGATCCAAGAGAATAAGAGAGAAATCGGGGACTGAGCAAAGCTGCACCTCTAGGTCTGTGCAAGCAGGATGCAGCCTGCTGTGAGTCCGACAAAGCTCCAGGCCCGGCTGCCCCAGGAGAGAGTCCTCAGACCAGCGGAGCTGACCTCCCAACTCCCAGGGGGCATCTGGCCGTTCTGTGCCATCTCACACCACAGGGGCCCTCCAGATATATACGGCAGCATCAGTGAGACAAGGTCTCTCGCTCCCTGCTTCACAGGTGACACGTTCTCAGTCCCCCGCTTCCTAGAGAAGCTTCAGTTTGGCAGAAACCCATGTGCCCCAGACAAGTTGCCCCCCACATACCTCCTCCGTTCTCGGCAGTTTCCTGGGACTCTTCATTTTCCAGATGTTTCCTCTTTTGTCGCCGTTCCATCGTACCAACTAGAAGTCTCCCTTAGAAGATGCCTCAAGAGATGTCCAACTCCTCCTCTTCCCTACAGGTTGGCCCTTCTTGGCTCTTGGGCAATCCGTTGAAATGATTCAATACAAACAAAAATAGTCAAGTCTCCTAAATGGCTGAAAAACTTGTACCACTTAGTGAACCAGCAGTACTGCCTAGTGCTCACCAGGGCTGTTATGTTTGCAAGGTTGCCAGGCGCACAGCGGAATTCTGTGACCTCAGTGCTGACATCAGTGCATTTGATGGACCTAGGGTGAGCACAGTGTCTGCAGTAGCACAGGCCCCATTTTCAAGAACAATTCCTTTTTCCCAGCCGATGCTTTCCCGTGAAAGGGAAAGGTTCATACCATATCTATTATAAATTGTATCATACCATGTCTATTATAAAATTCACATTTTGATTGGACATCTTTTAATGTCTTTTCTAGAGAGATTTAATATGAATATTTTAAATGGTCTCCAGTTTCCCTGTGGATTATTGACATTTTAAACTCTGCACTTCAATTTTCCCTCAATACGTGTAATTTTGTCACAGCTATTTCTGTACTTAAAGATGAGGAACTATATAATTGATTTCTTCATTTTTTCCCCATCTCTCTCCAAGGTACTGCATTTGATTGTGTCTTGCGACTGAGTGAAAAATGCTAGTCCTTGAGTCAGGACATTGGGCCCTTTAGCAAGTAACTCAACCTATCTGGGCTTCAGCTTCTGTATGTGCGATCAAGAGGCTTGGACTAGCTGACTTTTCAAATGCTGTGTTTCTTTGATTCACTCTCACTTACTGATCTGCTCCTTAAGAAGAGGGTCTGTTCTCATAAAGTAACAACAGTCTTTTCCTAACCTTGGGTTGGGCGGAGTTTAACTGTTCGTACTCAGTTTGTTAGTTATATTGCCTTCTACGTATGCTTAGCTCTAAATAATTTATATGGCTCTTGTGACAATTTTTAGATCTTCTTTTTTTCTTATTTTCTTTTACAGTTTCTAATTTGTTATCGCCAGTGTAGAGGAGCCTGATTGATTTTTAAAATTTATTGATCTTGTATGTGTGTGCGTTGTTGAACCGTCTTATTAGTTCCTGCTAGTTTATCTGTGGGTTCTTTTGGGTCTCCTAGATAAATGAGAATATTAAATGTAAATAATGTGTTCTTTGGATAAAGTTTATTTTCTTGCATCTCTATATATAGAAGCAATATGTTGAATTGATTTAAATATTTAAATACTTACATACCTGTTATCACAATCTAACGTTCTTTATCTTATTTTCTTTCAATCAATATTATGTTTTCAAGATTTATCCACGTGAATCCATAGAGATCTAGGTCTTTGATTTTTGACTGTTTGATATTATTTGATCACATGCATATAGCATCATTTATTTTCCATTCAAGCATTATTGGACAATTGGATTGTTTCCCTCCCTTCTGTAGAACAAACAACATTTCCTAGAATATCCCTGAAGATGTCTGACAGTCGAGAAGGGCCAGGCTGCCCGAAGGATTGCTACTTGCTTTTAGCCACCTTCCAACAGGCCGTCTCCAGCCAGCAATTTGAAGCACAGCTGAAATGAGAACTGCCCCAAATGTGAAGATCTTAGGAGTTTCCTAGAAGGTGGGAGGTTAATGATAGGCATCCTGCTGGGATCCCAGGGGAGTCTGAGCTGGCCTGAAGCTCATCTTCCTCCTCCACCTCTCAAGAGAAATGTGGAGGAAAGAAGACTTCAAAAACTGTGAGCAGGCAGAGGGAGAGATATTGGGGGCCGAAGCTGTAACTGAGGTCTTGGAGTGGGCTGTGAGCACACAGAGCCTCTCGAGAGCCAGGCTCTGCCTTCTGAGAACTTCTCCCCTAAGGCTGCTCATAATTCACGTGATACCAGCCATATAGAGCCGACTTGGCCCACACTGTCACAGAAAGCCTTATCAGAATCTCTTCTTCTTCATACACTCTTGTGTCTGTTACTTGGTTATTGCCTTTGGTACTCCACTGATGTGAACCACAGTCGCCAGGGGATGGAGGACACTAGTGACCCATCTTGCTCTGTGGCCTCAGTCCACAGCTGGAGGGTAAGGGAAGAGGCCAAATGAAGGTTAAGAAGGAAAGATGGAGTTTGAAGAGAAGACCTGAGTTAAGGGTGTCTTCTCAAGTCTTGATGACTGAAATGTAGCTCCAGTACCTGAAGTCCTGCTTGTTCTCAAGGCTGACCGCGGGGCTGGGTGCACTCAGTGAAGGAACCGTATACACTTAGTATTTCCTTGCTTGCTCACACTTGCCCTCCTCTGATACACCCTCTGCAAGACTGATCTTCCCCTGAAACAACTTTCCCCCTGCTACTGTCATCTCAGGAACATTTGCTTCCCCTTCCTAGTGTCCCCCTAGAATGCCATTGCAGCCAATTCATAATTTGATAATCATGCTGCTTACCATATTCTCAGCAATTTCGGATAAATTTTATTCACTTTATTCCATAGTCTTCACCCATCAATAATCTTTCTTAACTTCCTAGCTGCAGGTTAACCCAATCGGAATCATTTCTTTTTCTTTCTCTTCTTTGGCAAATCCTTTCTATCTTTTAAGGTCTTTTTCTTGTGTCTCTACCATCTTGCCTTGCTGAACTTCTTTTTTTTCCGTTTAAGTAACCTTTCAATCTCCTTCCCCAGTTTGCTCATAAACATTGAGAGTTTATTCCTCACACGTTAGACAGCGGTTTATGAATGGCCAGGCATAATGGACTCAGAATGAGTTGGCACCCCCGAGGTACCTGTCTTGCTGGGGAGCCACAGGTGAAGGGCTGGCTGCTGGAAACATGTTTGCATGGAGTCAGGCTGAGTGGCCTCAGGGTGTTTGCCCTGCACTTGTGTGTGTTTCTCCCTAGTTGGTTTCCTTGTCCAGCCACCTGTGACCTCCCTCCATCCAGCCCAGGGAATCCTTCTCATCACAGGGGTAGGATGTTTGTCTCATTTTCCATCACATCCTTTCCCCAAAGTTTGGCTGCGAGTTGTTCCCATTCCAAAGACCTTTCCTCTTTGAAGAGAAAAGAGAAAATCTTTTCTCTCCTTTCCTCTCACTTCACTTCTGCTCTATTATCTCCTCCGTCCAGAATGGCCCACTGACTCACATGGGTGTAGATCTGAAGATGGCAAGAACTGCCAGCAATTCTGAGATAATAATATGGATGGATCAGGAAAACTTGAAAAACTTTATCCCGCCACATTAAAAAAAATTGCACTTCCAGTGTATTCAGAGTCTCTGTGTAGAAACACAAATGATAGAGAAGTTGAATTACACTCAAGTTTTTCTTTCCTCCTTTCCTGATTTATTCTAATCCTCAATGCTAACATGATGAACTATTTGTTAGGTAAAGTTTCAGACATTTTCTACCCATGCACACTTTTCTTCTTTTCACATTAGAGTGTGAACTAGGTCACTTTCAACATGCTGTGATTCTGTGATTCACTGTCTCCCACCGAGTCATCCACGGATAAAGTCATCTGTTTCACGGAGAACTATTTCCAATAGCTAAACGCCAATATCTGTGGAGTGCTTACTCTGTGTCGGTTTCTTGTAACTACTTTACAGATCATTTGTACAGCGTACCCATGGACCAGGTACAATTATGACCCCCAAGTGACAGATAAGTGCAGATAAGTACAAATAAATACAGAGGCCAAGTGACTTGCCCAAGACGCTGGAGCAAATCAAAATCCATGCCTCTGTAATCATTTTGCTCTATTGCCTCTGTCTGGGAGGCTTGATGATTTGGCAACTAAAACCTTAAATATCATGTTCCATTTTTATATCTGTGACACAAGCGTGGGGCTGTGATACGGGGTAACTAACCTGACTACTTTTGAAAACCCTTATGCACCTGGATGAAAGTAAGCCAGGGACTGCAAGCCATAGATTTAAGGTTTCCTACCAACTTTTAAAAATAGCTTCTTGAATGCAATTGATGTAGCGTCAAGTCTAGGATGTAGCCCAAATAGTAACAGAAAAATGGAGATATGTAGGAAAATACTTAAAGTTGACAAGTATTGGGAGTGTAGTATTTTGGGGGCCAGCGTGTAGACCACAGGAAAACTTGCTGTTTCCATCCCAAAGGGAAGAGCCCTACGTTGCAACTGCCAAGGTCCCTGGGGCAGCAAGTGTGCTCACTGCTTAGTAAAGAAGCATCCTCAGTTTGATAGAATCATATGGGAGCCTTACATTTGGTTAGCAGTTCTACATTCTTGATGTAATAATATTTTCAGGGTGTGGGAGGGTATCAAGCTCTGAAAATACCCTTGGAGAGATCTGCTTATTAAGTTTGGCTTTTTCAATCTCCCTACTACTTCTTTACTAAACACCAGGCGGTTTCCTTCACTTTTCAGAACCATGTTGTTTTTCCCTTGTCTAATGAACTTTGAAATACTTTTGGATGAGCTATTAAGTTTGGGGAAAAATAAACATCTCTTTAAAATAAGGAAGATAATAACAATGACAAGTAGAAAAAGCTCTAAAACAGAGAATATCCTCCATTCTAGCCAATGACGGAGTGGAAGGTTCGTGCTCGCTGTCCAGAACGTAGAAATAAAAGCTGAGGAGGCGCTGAGGCGTCTCCTGGATCTCTATGAGCCTCCATCATTTCTGCTGAGTAGGGTTGACAGATGAAATATAGGCTGTTTAGTTAAATATGAATGTTTGAAAAACAACGAGTACATTTTGAAGATAAGTATGCCCCAAATAGTTCATAGGATCTACTTATACTAAAAATAATGACTTATTATTCATGTGAAGTTCAAGGTTAACTGGGTATCCTGTATTTTTATTTACTAAATCTGACAGCCCTACTGATGATCCACAATGGAGGCAGTTGAGGAGCGGTACATGCTGGCTCTCGGACAGTCAGAAATGGCTTCAGCAGATCCAGGTACAGTATGAAATTCTTTTTGGATGTAGCTCAGAAGCCATGGCCAGCCCTTGACTGCAAGTACTGCCTCGGGTTTCCCTGAGGTGGGGTAAACCTTCCTCTTAATGGCCTTTTGGTAAGTCTGGAAGACCATATCCAAGGGGAGCCCCAAAGTCAGTTTCATCCTGACAACCATGTTTCCAATTCCTGGAATTGGCTGCATGTGACTCACAAGAGCTGAGGAGGTTTGTGGAAATTGGGAGTGTCATAGCTTGAACCCTTTGTAGGTAAAGTTTTGCTGTTGTGAGAGTTTTATCAGGAGCAATGTGAAAGACTCCATGTCCCCAGGTAGATAGAAATAATCCTGTTCTACCTGTGTGTTTGTGACAAGTCTCTAATAGTTCAGAGAGCAGGTATCTGGTCTTAGAAAGACTGATCCAAGCTTGGATGTTTCTGGTGACAAGGCAAGGTCCTGAGTTTCAAGTTCACCTTTTATGGTTGAGGAGACAATAAGGTGGTCAGAAGGGAAATCATGGAGGAGACCTTGGCTTCATCCATCGTGCAGGCTTGTATATGTGGTTCTATGTAGATCGTGTTTCAAAGGTGGAGCTTGTTTACAACTATGAACATTCTCCGATGTGCTTTTTGGACCTTCATTCCCAGAGCGAGAGCAGTGCCGAGGCTCTAGAAATGCCATGGATATTCTGAGCTGTCAGTGGCATTTCCCCGGTACTGTTCCCTTGGTGCCGCTCCTTGAAATGTCCAAAGGGATTATCATGTGTCTTGTGGCGGGTCCTAGCATTGTGAAAGGAAGCTGCTGCACCTGGCTCAGAGGATTTCGGATGTGGTGGGAGGAGGAGTAGTACTACGACTATAAATTGTATCACAGCATATCGATTCCATCTTGAGAGTGGGGTTGGGGGGTTTGAAGGGGGGCTTTTATTGTACTTTTATACATTGTACCCTTGAAACTAATTCAATTTTTTAAAATTAATTAATTTATTTGGGGCTGCATTGGGTCTTTGTTGCTGCTAGCGGGCGTTCTCTAGTTGCAGTGAGCGGGGGCTCCTCTTGGCTGTGGTGCACGGGCTTCTCATTGCAGTGGCTTCTCTTGTTGCGGAGCATGGGCTCTAGGCACGCAGGCTTCCGTAGTTGTGGCACGTGGGCTCGGTAGATGTGGCACGGGCTCTAGAGCGCAGGCTCAGTAGTTGTGGCGCGCGGGCTTAGTTACTCCGTGGCACGTGGGATCTTCCCAGAACAGGGCTCGAACCCATGTCCCCTGCATTCGCAGGCATATTCTTAACCACTGCTCCACCAGGGAAGCCCGATAATTCAGTTTTTTATAAAGAGAAGATTCCTAATATTATTCCAAAATTTTAAAAATATGTAGTTGGATAACACTATGAAAAATTAACTGATATATTCTTTTATTATTTCTCTTTGCCCCCTGGATCTTTTTCCCCATCCAGTCAGCTAGGCACTCTGATTTCACTGCATTAGGAAGGTAAAGACTCAGCAGAAATGAGGGAGAAAAACAGAAAAGTCTCAGCTTTGGAATGTTCACAATGGAGGCCACAGTAGAACAGGTGAGAATTCTGTGAACCAAAAATAAATGTCGTCTCAAATGCAAAAATGTATTCTCTGCACTGGGAGGCAGGAGAGGGAGGGAGGGAAGGACTGAAGGAGAGAGATCAGTGTGGCCAGGGACATGGAGACTGTGCTTGAGGACGATATGCCCAGGAAGAGAATCAGAATCTGGAGAAGATTCAGCCTGCACGTGATCATTGCCTCCAGCCAGCACCCTCATCTCAGACGTTGGGAAATTCAGAGAGAGAGTGGGAGTACGTCAGGAGGGCCACGCGCATAGTCTGTGTGGCAGGGGTTGTGGCCGTTCCCTATTTGTGAGGAGTCCCCAGCAATTTGCAGGCCTCTTCTGGAAAATGCTGGCGGACGTCTCTAGTGCTTATGTGAAAGCTTGTTCACAAACCTTGAAAGATACAGATGTAGATGACAGATAGATGCATAGATAGAAAAATGTCCTTAAATAAAAGCTCCAGGAAAGGTTTGGAAAATGCCCTTTATTGCATAGGACGCTTCTATTGTCATATGATGTTAGACTGAGTGCCGGTCCCTTCATCCTCCTTCAGACCACGGCATTCTGTCTGCTACTCTCCCGAGGGTCCATTCTTCTCCCTGGAAGGGATAAAACAAATGAGGTAGGACAGGAAGAGACAAGAAGCACTCCAAGCTCTGCTGGTCAGTGTTACCCTCCAGCATTGCCTTAATGCTCAGAGCCACACACACCACAGTGAGCTTGGCTCCAGATCAACTACCACGCAACGAAGGTTCTGGAACATTTCCATATCTCGGGGGACCTCATTTCCACGTGACTCTCTTTCATATTCCCCTTTGTCACAGAAGGCTCGGTCCAGTGGTCAGGGTGAGATCTCGGCTCAGGCCCAAGGCTCTCAGACCTCAAAGTTCTGGTCCTGCAAGGGCCCCTGTCCTCTCTTGAGACCACTCCTGGCTCTCTCTGCCGAGAAGGAGCTGCTGGCAGTACGTCCTCTAAGAGTTGAGGTCCATCGTGCAGACCCTGAGAAAACTCCTAGGAAAAGGCTCCACCTTCTTGTTTACGTCAACAGAGGTCAATGCCTTTGTTAGTGCTGGGTGTGTCCCATTTGATGCAACTGCAGAGCCATTAGGTAAACCAGCACATGTGTGCGGCCCCTTCCCTTAGACTCCTCTGGGCCCCCGTGACATAGGCTCAGAAGACTGCCAGCCTCAAGCCTTACCTCTTCCAAGGGACGGCCACACCGTCCTCCAGGATCTTCTGTCCCATGAATCTCAGTTGCTGTTTGGAACTCAAAGGAGAGAAAAGACCCTGCCTGCGGGGTCTCTTTGGGCTGGGGCCTTCCCCCGTGGGCTGCTCTCCCTCATTCTCCTTTTCTTCTTGCTTCTCTTCCTCCTCCTCCTCCTCCTCCTCAGGTGTGCTCTCGGATTCCACATTGCCCATCCACTGGGCCATGTTGAGATGAAAGACACGGCAGCTGAAGCCCTGCAGGACGCCGCCCTTCACGTGCTGCTGGAGGATCTCCAAGGTGGGGAAGACCCGGCAGCAGGCCATGCACCTGAAGCCGGTCTCCATGGTCACCATCCAGTCCGGTGTCTTGACCCTGGGTCTCTCCTCGACGGCAGGTGACCCTGATGGGCTGCCTGGCTCTGCCCTTTCCTCATACTCTTTCTCCTCCCCAGTGGGCTCACTGTCAGACAGGAGGCTTTCGGTGAACACATCAGAGGGGCAAGTGCCTACTGTGCACGCATCCTCAGGAAGGGTCACTTCTTCTATCGTCAGCTGCTTTTCAGGCAACTCCAAGGGTTTCTTTGTCTTCCAGGAGACAGCGACACCCTTGTTCACTTGTACCTGCATGTAGTATATTTTCATGCCCCTTTCCTCTTTGTCTGGGTGCAGATAGTCCTTACAGGGTGAAGAGAGTGAGGAGGAGACACAGTGTGATGGGGGAGCGGTCTCCCCTTCTTCCTGAACCTGGGCTAGGGGTGCTGTAGGCCAGGCAGTGTCTCGAAATCTCCGCATTGCTGAAAAAGGAAATTAAAACCATAATAACATGCATGGGCCGTGCCGGAAGCTGAGGGAGCAGGTGTGGTAGACGAGAGAGGGACATTTGCATGACGTAGCTATGTCGTGAGCTTGGTGTCTGTTGGCCGTAGGATGGAGCGGTGTATCTGGTGTCATCTGTGGGCTTTTCATGTGCGTGGGGGGGATACTGGAGCGGTGTCTGTATACAGGGGTGTGGAGTATGGTGGTGAGGGCTGTGGTATGTGAGGGATGCGGCTGGATGCGTGTATGACAAGGAGTGTGATTTTGGTAATATCGGTGGTGCATTACTTGTGGAATGGGGCTGTGGTGCTTGGGGTTTATGTGTGCTGTGAGAAGGGCTGTGCCTGGAGGGCAGTTGTATGTGTGAGCTGTGTGGACCTGAGCTGGATGGTCCTGCTCTCAGGCTGGAGGTGTATGATGCAGAACTCTGTCCTTCTCTGGAAGCAAAGGCAAAGACAAAGCCTACATTTTCCTCTGAAGATGCTTAATCTGGTCCCTCTTCCCTCCACCTCAAGCCCAGACCTTTCCGGCCCCTGCTCCTTGACTTCCCCACCATGGTACTACCAGTATTCACACCGCCCCCCCAGACTCAGCTGGCATCCACGCCCTCGGAACAGCTCAGCCATCCTGCCCAGGCTCCTCCACAGAGCCCTCATCACCTCTGATGACCCTGGATTTCCTCTCAGCCTCCCTGGGATCTGTGTGCCTCCTGCCTCACAGCCAAGCACCCCCTCACCTGAGGAGCCCCGCGCCCTTACCAGCGTAGCTGAGCTTGCGCGGAGTAGAAGTACAGAAGAAGTATTTAGGGGCAGAGGAGACCTCCACTGCCCCTGGGCTGCAGCCTTGGGCCACCACAGTGGATCCAAGCCGAGGGGGATCCTCTTGTGACTTCGAGATTCCTGAGGGAGGAATGAAAGGCTCAGGGTGGGTTCATCAGTCCTCTGTCCACAAATATTTACTGAGTGTGTGACACGTGTCAGGTGCAGTGAATACACACAGTTGAGAGTGTGGTTCCCAGTGGATCCTCCAGGATTTAATTCCAATCAATACTTATTCTCTCACTGTCTAGTTGGTAATGTAGGCCTCGGTGGTGACTGTGAGTGTGTGGGAAGAGTGAGTGATGTGTATCAGTTAAGTCTGTGGTAAGTGTGGGGTTGGCATGGGGAGCACAGTGCAGACGTGTCTATCTGTGTCTGTGGCCTTTGTGTGCATGGTTTCTGTTCACAAGTCAGGAATTCTGGGACATGTAACGTTTCCTCATTACATGGTGTGGCTTGTATTTATGGTGCGTGTTCATTCATTCATTCACCAAGATTCAGTAAGCAGCTACTCCTGTGTATCCGGCACTCTTCCATTGTTGTAGTCTTTGGTAACGCTGCACATTCTAGTAGGGGAAGACACACACTAAACAAAACTACAATAAATATATAATACATCAGCTGGTGGTAAGTATATAAGGGTTGCCAGACTTAGCGAACAAGAATACAAGGCACCCAGTTAAATTTCAGTTTCAGATAAACCCAGAATAATTTTTTAGTGTAAGTATTCCCATGCAGTATTTGTTCTTACTTAGTTTTAGTGTAAGTATGGCCCATACAATATTTGGGACATACTGATACTGAAAAATTACTTGTTCTTTATCTGGAATTCAAATTGAACTGGATAGCCCATATTTTCTCTGGCAATCCTGACATGGGTTACTGAGACTGTGGTTTACTGTGGTTTGTACAAAGCGGGTCTGGCATTACTCAAGAATGTGTTACAAGTGTGGTGTGTATGACACGTGACTGGTTCTTACAGAGGTATTTAGCGATGGCTGAAGTTAGCTGTGTTTGTGCGAGAGTTGTGGAGATACATATATATATATATATATATATATATATATATATATATATATATATATATATATATATATAGTGTGAGTGTGTGTGTGTGTCCTATATATATAGTGTGAGTGTCTATATACATATCTCATCTCCAGCGTTTGGTGTTGGAGGAGAGGATTGTGATACAGGTGGGTTGTATGAGAACGTAGTACAGGAGGGATCCGTGTATATACCTCCATGTGCTGTGTGTGGTTTACTAAGGAAGTTAAATGTGGGGTGTGTGATATTTTTGCTGCATCAGAGTGTACATGGGTGTATGAGTTACTGTCTCATAAAACACCCCTAACAAGAATTCTGTATACACTCTTACGTACACCGAGTGTCAGCCAGGTCCAGGCAGGGTGACAAGAACTTTACCACGCAGACGTTATATCTGGTAAGCACTCTAACCCCATTCATCTCGCTCTTCTCTGCACTACCACACACACACACACACACACACACACACACACTCACACACCCACACACACACAGGAACATAGAGCAAAATATTCTGAATGGTCAGGGGCAGTCATTGCCTTCCCCAGCCTGTCCCAGCCACTGCCTGGAAATCTGCCTGCTGTCTAGAGCTCCATTCCCAGGGCCCATCCTACAGTCTCCAGGGCCCTGGGCCTGGTAGGAGCTACTGGGCTCTAATCTGGGGCAGAGGCCTCTAGCTGGAGCTCTGGGGTGACCACCCCTCTCCCAGGGCAAGCTACTCACCTACATTTAATGCACGCAGGCACCACGTGGCCCGTGGCTCTCAGAGCTCCCCGCAGGACCCTGAGGCCATTTCTCACCCCCGCTCACGTGGTCTCAGTCTCTGGAAAACCCTTCCCTTCCCTTGATCTCCTTTGGGAAATTCTTCCTGTTGAAGGAATAAATCCTCCTTGCTTTCAATATGACACCATCCCTAGACAAACAATCTTCTTTCAAAGTGCATTCCACTTGTCAAGATATTTTTCAACAGGGCCTTCAACTCATGGGGCTTCTCTTTCCACTTTGGTAAAAGAGGCCAAGCAACTCATGGGTCTCTCTCAGCATCCTTGCATCCTTCACATCCCCCACCTCATGACCCCAGGGAAAGATCCAAGAGAATAAGAGAGAAATCGGGGACTGAGCAAAGCTGCACCTCTAGGTCTGTGCAAGCAGGATGCAGCCTGCTGTGAGTCTGACAAAGCTCCAGGCCCGGCTGCCCCAGGAGAGAGTCCTCAGACCAGCGGAGCTGACCTCCCAACTCCCAGGGGGCATCTGGCCGTTCTGTGCCGTCTCACACCACAGGGGCCCTCCAGATATATACGGCAGCATCAGTGAGACAAGGTCTCTCGCTCCCTGCTTCACAGGTGACACGTTCTCAGTCCCCCACTTCCTAGAGAAGCTTCAGTTTGGCAGAAACCCATGTGCCCCAGACAAGTTGCCCCCCACATACCTCCTCCGTTCTCGGCAGTTTCCTGGGACTCTTCATTTTCCAGATGTTTCCTCTTTTGTCGCCGTTCCATCGTACCAACTAGAAGTCTCCCTTAGAAGATGCCTCAAGAGATGTCCAACTCCTCCTCTTCCCTACAGGTTGGCCCTTCTTGGCTCTTGGGCAATCCGTTGAAATGATTCAATACAAACAAAAATAGTCAAGTCTCCTAAATGGCTGAAAAACTTGTACCACTTAGTGAACCAGCAGTACTGCCTAGTGCTCACCAGGGCTGTTATGTTTGCAGGGTTGCCAGGCGCACAGCGGAATTCTGTGACCTCAGTGCTGACATCAGTGCATTCGATGGACCTAGGGTGAGCACAGTGTCTGCAGTAGCACAGGCCCCATTTTCAAGAACAATTCCTTTTTCCCAGCCGATGCTTTCCCGTGAAAGGGAAAGGTTCATACCATATCTATTATAAATTGTATCATACCATGTCTATTATAAAATTCACATTTTGATTGGACATCTTTTAATGTCTTTTCTAGAGAGATTTAATATGAATATTTTAAATGGTCTCCAGTTTCCCTGTGGATTATTGACATTTTAAACTCTGCACTTCAATTTTCCCTCAATACGTGTAATTTTGTCACAGCTATTTCTGTACTTAAAGATGAGGAACTATATAATTGATTTCTTCATTTTTTCCCCATCTCTCTCCAAGGTACTGCATTTGATTGTGTCTTGCGACTGAGTGAAAAATGCTAGTCCTTGAGTCAGGACATTGGGCCCTTTAGCAAGTAACTCAACCTATCTGGGCTTCAGCTTCTGTATGTGCGATCAAGAGGCTTGGACTAGCTGACTTTTCAAATGCTGTGTTTCTTTGATTCACTCTCACTTACTGATCTGCTCCTTAAGAAGAGGGTCTGTTCTCATAAAGTAACAACAGTCTTTTCCTAACCTTGGGTTGGGCGGAGTTTAACTGTTCGTACTCAGTTTGTTAGTTATATTGCCTTCTACGTATGCTTAGCTCTAAATAATTTATATGGCTCTTGTGACAATTTTTAGATCTTCTTTTTTTCTTATTTTCTTTTACAGTTTCTAATTTGTTATCGCCAGTGTAGAGGAGCCTGATTGATTTTTAAAATTTATTGATCTTGTATGTGTGTGCGTTGTTGAACCGTCTTATTAGTTCCTGCTAGTTTATCTGTGGGTTCTTTTGGGTCTCCTAGATAAATGAGAATATTAAATGTAAATAATGTGTTCTTTGGATAAAGTTTATTTTCTTGCATCTCTATATATAGAAGCAATATGTTGAATTTATTTAAATATTTAAATACTTACATACCTGTTATCACAATCTAACGTTCTTTATCTTATTTTCTTTCAATCAATATTATGTTTTCAAGATTTATCCACGTGAATCCATAGAGATCTAGGTCTTTGATTTTTGACTGTTTGATATTATTTGATCACATGCATATAGCATCATTTATTTTCCATTCAAGCATTATTGGACAATTGGATTGTTTCCCTCCATTCTCTAAAACAAACAACATTTCCTAGAATATCCCTGAAGATGTCTGACAGTCGAGAAGGGCCAGGCTGCCCGAAGGATTGCTACTTGCTTTTAGCCACCTTCCAACAGGCCGTCTCCAGCCAGCAATTTGAAGCACAGCTGAAATGAGAACTGCCCCAAATGTGAAGATCTTAGGAGTTTCCTAGAAGGTGGGAGGTTAATGATAGGCATCCTGCTGGGATCCCAGGGGAGTCTGAGCTGGCCTGAAGCTCATCTTCCTCCTCCACCTCTCAAGAGAAATGTGGAGGAAAGAAGACTTCAAAAACTGTGAGCAGGCAGAGGGAGAGATATTGGGGGCCGAAGCTGTAACTGAGGTCTTGGAGTGGGCTGTGAGCACACAGAGCCTCTCGAGAGCCAGGCTCTGCCTTCTGAGAACTTCTCCCCTAAGGCTGCTCATAATTCACGTGATACCAGCCATATAGAGCCGACTTGGCCCACACTGTCACAGAAAGCCTTATCAGAATCTCTTCTTCTTCATACACTCTTGTGTCTGTTACTTGGTTATTGCCTTTGGTACTCCACTGATGTGAACCACAGTCGCCAGGGGATGGAGGACACTAGTGACCCATCTTGCTCTGTGGCCTCAGTCCACAGCTGGAGGGTAAGGGAAGAGGCCAAATGAAGGTTAAGAAGGAAAGATGGAGTTTGAAGAGAAGACCTGAGTTAAGGGTGTCTTCTCAAGTCTTGATGACTGAAATGTAGCTCCAGTACCTGAAGTCCTGCTTGTTCTCAAGGCTGACCGCGGGGCTGGGTGCACTCAGTGAAGGAACCGTATACACTTAGTATTTCCTTGCTTGCTCACACTTGCCCTCCTCTGATACACCCTCTGCAAGACTGATCTTCCCCTGAAACAACTTTCCCCCTGCTACTGTCATCTCAGGAACATTTGCTTCCCCTTCCTAGTGTCCCCCTAGAATGCCATTGCAGCCAATTCATAATTTGATAATCATGCTGCTTACCATATTCTCAGCAATTTCGGATAAATTTTATTCACTTTATTCCATAGTCTTCACCCATCAATAATCTTTCTTAACTTCCTAGCTGCAGGTTAACCCAATCGGAATCATTTCTTTTTCTTTCTCTTCTTTGGCAAATCCTTTCTATCTTTTAAGGTCTTTTTCTTGTGTCTCTACCATCTTGCCTTGCTGAACTTCTTTTTTTTCCGTTTAAGTAACCTTTCAATCTCCTTCCCCAGTTTGCTCATAAACATTGAGAGTTTATTCCTCACACGTTAGACAGCGGTTTATGAATGGCCAGGCATAATGGACTCAGAATGAGTTGGCACCCCCGAGGTACCTGTCTTGCTGGGGAGCCACAGGTGAAGGGCTGGCTGCTGGAAACATGTTTGCATGGAGTCAGGCTGAGTGGCCTCAGGGTGTTTGCCCTGCACTTGTGTGTGTTTCTCCCTAGTTGGTTTCCTTGTCCAGCCACCTGTGACCTCCCTCCATCCAGCCCAGGGAATCCTTCTCATCACAGGGGTAGGATGTTTGTCTCATTTTCCATCACATCCTTTCCCCAAAGTTTGGCTGCGAGTTGTTCCCATTCCAAAGACCTTTCCTCTTTGAAGAGAAAAGAGAAAATCTTTTCTCTCCTTTCCTCTCACTTCACTTCTGCTCTATTATCTCCTCCGTCCAGAATGGCCCACTGACTCACATGGGTGTAGATCTGAAGATGGCAAGAACTGCCAGCAATTCTGAGATAATAATATGGATGGATCAGGAAAACTTGAAAAACTTTATCCCGCCACATTAAAAAAAATTGCACTTCCAGTGTATTCAGAGTCTCTGTGTAGAAACACAAATGATAGAGAAGTTGAATTACACTCAAGTTTTTCTTTCCTCCTTTCCTGATTTATTCTAATCCTCAATGCTAACATGATGAACTATTTGTTAGGTAAAGTTTCAGACATTTTCTACCCATGCACACTTTTCTTCTTTTCACATTAGAGTGTGAACTAGGTCACTTTCAACATGCTGTGATTCTGTGATTCACTGTCTCCCACCGAGTCATCCACGGATAAAGTCATCTGTTTCACGGAGAACTATTTCCAATAGCTAAACGCCAATATCTGTGGAGTGCTTACTCTGTGTCGGTTTCTTGTAACTACTTTACAGATCATTTGTACAGCGTACCCATGGACCAGGTACAATTATGACCCCCAAGTGACAGATAAGTGCAGATAAGTACAAATAAATACAGAGGCCAAGTGACTTGCCCAAGACGCTGGAGCAAATCAAAATCCATGCCTCTGTAATCATTTTGCTCTATTGCCTCTGTCTGGGAGGCTTGATGATTTGGCAACTAAAACCTTAAATATCATGTTCCATTTTTATATCTGTGACACAAGCGTGGGGCTGTGATACGGGGTAACTAACCTGACTACTTTTGAAAACCCTTATGCACCTGGATGAAAGTAAGCCAGGGACTGCAAGCCATAGATTTAAGGTTTCCTACCAACTTTTAAAAATAGCTTCTTGAATGCAATTGATGTAGCGTCAAGTCTAGGATGTAGCCCAAATAGTAACAGAAAAATGGAGATATGTAGGAAAATACTTAAAGTTGACAAGTATTGGGAGTGTAGTATTTTGGGGGCCAGCGTGTAGACCACAGGAAAACTTGCTGTTTCCATCCCAAAGGGAAGAGCCCTACGTTGCAACTGCCAAGGTCCCTGGGGCAGCAAGTGTGCTCACTGCTTAGTAAAGAAGCATCCTCAGTTTGATAGAATCATATGGGAGCCTTACATTTGGTTAGCAGTTCTACATTCTTGATGTAATAATATTTTCAGGGTGTGGGAGGGTATCAAGCTCTGAAAATACCCTTGGAGAGATCTGCTTATTAAGTTTGGCTTTTTCAATCTCCCTACTACTTCTTTACTAAACACCAGGCGGTTTCCTTCACTTTTCAGAACCATGTTGTTTTTCCCTTGTCTAATGAACTTTGAAATACTTTTGGATGAGCTATTAAGTTTGGGGAAAAATAAACATCTCTTTAAAATAAGGAAGATAATAACAATGACAAGTAGAAAAAGCTCTAAAACAGAGAATATCCTCCATTCTAGCCAATGACGGAGTGGAAGGTTCGTGCTCGCTGTCCAGAACGTAGAAATAAAAGCTGAGGAGGCGCTGAGGCGTCTCCTGGATCTCTATGAGCCTCCATCATTTCTGCTGAGTAGGGTTGACAGATGAAATATAGGCTGTTTAGTTAAATATGAATGTTTGAAAAACAACGAGTACATTTTGAAGATAAGTATGCCCCAAATAGTTCATAGGATCTACTTATACTAAAAATAATGACTTATTATTCATGTGAAGTTCAAGGTTAACTGGGTATCCTGTATTTTTATTTACTAAATCTGACAGCCCTACTGATGATCCACAATGGAGGCAGTTGAGGAGCGGTACATGCTGGCTCTCGGACAGTCAGAAATGGCTTCAGCAGATCCAGGTACAGTATGAAATTCTTTTTGGATGTAGCTCAGAAGCCATGGCCAGCCCTTGACTGCAAGTACTGCCTCGGGTTTCCCTGAGGTGGGGTAAACCTTCCTCTTAATGGCCTTTTGGTAAGTCTGGAAGACCATATCCAAGGGGAGCCCCAAAGTCAGTTTCATCCTCACAACCATGTTTCCAATTCCTGGAATTGGCTGCATGTGACTCACAAGAGCTGAGGAGGTTTGTGGAAATTGGGAGTGTCATAGCTTGAACCCTTTGTAGGTAAAGTTTTGCTGTTGTGAGAGTTTTATCAGGAGCAATGTGAAAGACTCCATGTCCCCAGGTAGATAGAAATAATCCTGTTCTACCTGTGTGTTTGTGACAAGTCTCTAATAGTTCAGAGAGCAGGTATCTGGTCTTAGAAAGACTGATCCAAGCTTGGATGTTTCTGGTGACAAGGCAAGGTCCTGAGTTTCAAGTTCACCTTTTATGGTTGAGGAGACAATAAGGTGGTCAAAAGGGAAATCATGGAGGAGACCTTGGCTTCATCCATCGTGAAGGCTTGTATATGTGGTTCTATGTAGATCGTGTTTCAAAGGTGGAGCTTGTTTACAACTATGAACATTCTCCGATGTGCTTTTTGGACCTTCATTCCCAGAGCGAGAGCAGTGCCGAGGCTCTAGAAATGCCATGGATATTCTGAGCTGTCAGTGGCATTTCCCCGGTACTGTTCCCTTGGTGCCGCTCCTTGAAATGTCCAAAGGGATTATCATGTGTCTTGTGGCGGGTCCTAGCATTGTGAAAGGAAGCTGCTGCACCTGGCTCAGAGGATTTCGGATGTGGTGGGAGGAGGAGTAGTACTACGACTATAAATTGTATCACAGCATATATATTCCATCTTGAGAGTGGAGTTGGGGGGTTTGAAGGGGGGCTTTTATTGTACTTTTATACATTGTACCCTTGAAACTAATTCAATTTTTTAAAATTAATTAATTTATTTGGGGCTGCATTGGGTCTTTGTTGCTGCTAGCGGGCGTTCTCTAGTTGCAGTGAGCGGGGGCTCCTCTTGGCTGTGGTGCACGGGCTTCTCATTGCAGTGGCTTCTCTTGTTGCGGAGCATGGGCTCTAGGCACGCAGGCTTCCGTAGTTGTGGCACGTGGGCTCGGTAGATGTGGCACGGGCTCTAGAGCGCAGGCTCAGTAGTTGTGGCGCGCGGGCTTAGTTACTCCGTGGCACGTGGGATCTTCCCAGAACAGGGCTCGAACCCATGTCCCCTGCATTCGCAGGCATATTCTTAACCACTGCTCCACCAGGGAAGCCCGATAATTCAGTTTTTTATAAAGAGAAGATTCCTAATATTATTCCAAAATTTTAAAAATATGTAGTTGGATAACACTATGAAAAATTAACTGATATATTCTTTTATTATTTCTCTTTGCCCCCTGGATCTTTTTCCCCATCCAGTCAGCTAGGCACTCTGAGTTCACTGCATTAGGAAGGTAAAGACTCAGCAGAAATGAGGGAGAAAAACAGAAAAGTCTCAGCTTTGGAATGTTCACAACGGAGGCCACAGTAGAACAGGTGAGAATTCTGTGAACCAAAAATAAATGTCGTCTCAAATGCAAAAATGTATTCTCTGCACTGGGAGGCAGGAGAGGGAGGGAGGGAAGGACTGAAGGAGAGAGATCAGTGTGGCCAGGGACATGGAGACTGTGCTTGAGGACGATATGCCCAGGAAGAGAATCAGAATCTGGAGAAGATTCAGCCTGCACGTGATCATTGCCTCCAGCCAGCACCCTCATCTCAGACGTTGGGAAATTCAGAGAGAGAGTGGGAGTACGTCAGGAGGGCCACGCGCATAGTCTGTGTGGCAGGGGTTGTGGCCGTTCCCTATTTGTGAGGAGTCCCCAGCAATTTGCAGGCCTCTTCTGGAAAATGCTGGCGGAAGTCTCTAGTGCTTATGTGAAAGCTTGTTCACAAACCTTGAAAGATACAGATGTAGATGACAGATAGATGCATAGATAGAAAAATGTCCTTAAATAAAAGCTCCAGGAAAGGTTTGGAAAATGCCCTTTATTGCATAGGACGCTTCTATTGTCATATGATGTTAGACTGAGTGCCGGTCCCTTCATCCTCCTTCAGACCACGGCATTCTGTCTGCTACTCTCCCGAGGGTCCATTCTTCTCCCTGGAAGGGATAAAACAAATGAGGTAGGACAGGAAGAGACAAGAAGCACTCCAAGCTCTGCTGGTCAGTGTTACCCTCCAGCATTGCCTTAATGCTCAGAGCCACACACACCACAGTGAGCTTGGCTCCAGATCAACTACCACGCAACGAAGGTTCTGGAACATTTCCATATCTCGGGGGACCTCATTTCCACGTGACTCTCTTTCATATTCCCCTTTGTCACAGAAGGCTCGGTCCAGTGGTCAGGGTGAGATCTCGGCTCAGGCCCAAGGCTCTCAGACCTCAAAGTTCTGGTCCTGCAAGGGCCCCTGTCCTCTCTTGAGACCACTCCTGGCTCTCTCTGCCGAGAAGGAGCTGCTGGCAGTACGTCCTCTAAGAGTTGAGGTTCATCGTGCAGACCCTGAGAAAACTCCTAGGAAAAGGCTCCACCTTCTTGTTTACGTCAACAGAGGTCAATGCCTTTGTTAGTGCTGGGTGTGTCCCATTTGATGCAACTGCAGAGCCATTAGGTAAACCAGCACATGTGTGCGGCCCCTTCCCTTAGACTCCTCTGGGCCCCCGTGACATAGGCTCAGAAGACTGCCAGCCTCAAGCCTTACCTCTTCCAAGGGACGGCCACACCGTCCTCCAGGATCTTCTGTCCCATGAATCTCAGTTGCTGTTTGGAACTCAAAGGAGAGAAAAGACCCTGCCTGCGGGGTCTCTTTGGGCTGGGGCCTTCCCCCGTGGGCTGCTCTCCCTCATTCTCCTTTTCTTCTTGCTTCTCTTCCTCCTCCTCCTCCTCCTCCTCAGGTGTGCTCTCGGATTCCACATTGCCCATCCACTGGGCCATGTTGAGATGAAAGACACGGCAGCTGAAGCCCTGCAGGACGCCGCCCTTCACGTGCTGCTGGAGGATCTCCAAGGTGGGGAAGACCCGGCAGCAGGCCATGCACCTGAAGCCGGTCTCCATGGTCACCATCCAGTCCGGTGTCTTGACCCTGGGTCTCTCCTCGACGGCAGGTGACCCTGATGGGCTGCCTGGCTCTGCCCTTTCCTCATACTCTTTCTCCTCCCCAGTGGGCTCACTGTCAGACAGGAGGCTTTCGGTGAACACATCAGAGGGGCAAGTGCCTACTGTGCACGCATCCTCAGGAAGGGTCACTTCTTCTATCGTCAGCTGCTTTTCAGGCAACTCCAAGGGTTTCTTTGTCTTCCAGGAGACAGCGACACCCTTGTTCACTTGTACCTGCATGTAGTATATTTTCATGCCCCTTTCCTCTTTGTCTGGGTGCAGATAGTCCTTACAGGGTGAAGAGAGTGAGGAGGAGACACAGTGTGATGGGGGAGCGGTCTCCCCTTCTTCCTGAACCTGGGCTAGGGGTGCTGTAGGCCAGGCAGTGTCTCGAAATCTCCGCATTGCTGAAAAAGGAAATTAAAACCATAATAACATGCATGGGCCGTGCCGGAAGCTGAGGGAGCAGGTGTGGTAGACGAGAGAGGGACATTTGCATGACGTAGCTATGTCGTGAGCTTGGTGTCTGTTGGCCGTAGGATGGAGCGGTGTATCTGGTGTCATCTGTGGGCTTTTCATGTGCGTGGGGGGGATACTGGAGCGGTGTCTGTATACAGGGGTGTGGAGTATGGTGGTGAGGGCTGTGGTATGTGAGGGATGCGGCTGGATGCGTGTATGACAAGGAGTGTGATTTTGGTAATATCGGTGGTGCATTACTTGTGGAATGGGGCTGTGGTGCTTGGGGTTTATGTGTGCTGTGAGAAGGGCTGTGCCTGGAGGGCAGTTGTATGTGTGAGCTGTGTGGACCTGAGCTGGATGGTCCTGCTCTCAGGCTGGAGGTGTATGATGCAGAACTCTGTCCTTCTCTGGAAGCAAAGGCAAAGACAAAGCCTACATTTTCCTCTGAAGATGCTTAATCTGGTCCCTCTTCCCTCCACCTCAAGCCCAGACCTTTCCGGCCCCTGCTCCTTGACTTCCCCACCATGGTACTACCAGTATTCACACCGCCCCCCCAGACTCAGCTGGCATCCACGCCCTCGGAACAGCTCAGCCATCCTGCCCAGGCTCCTCCACAGAGCCCTCATCACCTCTGATGACCCTGGATTTCCTCTCAGCCTCCCTGGGATCTGTGTGCCTCCTGCCTCACAGCCAAGCACCCCCTCACCTGAGGAGCCCCGCGCCCTTACCAGCGTAGCTGAGCTTGCGCGGAGTAGAAGTACAGAAGAAGTATTTAGGGGCAGAGGAGACCTCCACTGCCCCTGGGCTGCAGCCTTGGGCCACCACAGTGGATCCAAGCCGAGGGGGATCCTCTTGTGACTTCGAGATTCCTGAGGGAGGAATGAAAGGCTCAGGGTGGGTTCATCAGTCCTCTGTCCACAAATATTTACTGAGTGTGTGACACGTGTCAGGTGCAGTGAATACACACAGTTGAGAGTGTGGTTCCCAGTGGATCCTCCAGGATTTAATTCCAATCAATACTTATTCTCTCACTGTCTAGTTGGTAATGTAGGCCTCGGTGGTGACTGTGAGTGTGTGGGAAGAGTGAGTGATGTGTATCAGTTAAGTCTGTGGTAAGTGTGGGGTTGGCATGGGGAGCACAGTGCAGACGTGTCTATCTGTGTCTGTGGCCTTTGTGTGCATGGTTTCTGTTCACAAGTCAGGAATTCTGGGACATGTAACGTTTCCTCATTACATGGTGTGGCTTGTATTTATGGTGCGTGTTCATTCATTCATTCACCAAGATTCAGTAAGCAGCTACTCCTGTGTATCCGGCACTCTTCCATTGTTGTAGTCTTTGGTAACGCTGCACATTCTAGTAGGGGAAGACACACACTAAACAAAACTACAATAAATATATAATACATCAGCTGGTGGTAAGTATATAAGGGTTGCCAGACTTAGCGAACAAGAATACAAGGCACCCAGTTAAATTTCAGTTTCAGATAAACCCAGAATAATTTTTTAGTGTAAGTATTCCCATGCAGTATTTGTTCTTACTTAGTTTTAGTGTAAGTATGGCCCATACAATATTTGGGACATACTGATACTGCAAAATTACTTGTTCTTTATCTGGAATTCAAATTGAACTGGATAGCCCATATTTTCTCTGGCAATCCTGACATGGGTTACTGAGACTGTGGTTTACTGTGGTTTGTACAAAGCGGGTCTGGCATTACTCAAGAATGTGTTACAAGTGTGGTGTGTATGACACGTGACTGGTTCTTACAGAGGTATTTAGCGATGGCTGAAGTTAGCTGTGTTTGTGCGAGAGTTGTGGAGATACATATATATATATATATATATATATATATATATATATATATATATATATATATATATATATATATATATATAGTGTGAGTGTGTGTGTGTGTCCTATATATATAGTGTGAGTGTCTATATACATATCTCATCTCCAGCGTTTGGTGTTGGAGGAGAGGATTGTGATACAGGTGGGTTGTATGAGAACGTAGTACAGGAGGGATCCGTGTATATACCTCCATGTGCTGTGTGTGGTTTACTAAGGAAGTTAAATGTGGGGTGTGTGATATTTTTGCTGCATCAGAGTGTACATGGGTGTATGAGTTACTGTCTCATAAAACACCCCTAACAAGAATTCTGTATACACTCTTACGTACACCGAGTGTCAGCCAGGTCCAGGCAGGGTGACAAGAACTTTACCACGCAGACTTTATATCTGGTAAGCACTCTAACCCCATTCATCTCGCTCTTCTCTGCACTACCACACACACACACACACACACACACACACACTCACACACCCACACACACACAGGAACATAGAGCAAAATATTCTGAATGGTCAGGGGCAGTCATTGCCTTCCCCAGCCTGTCCCAGCCACTGCCTGGAAATCTGCCTGCTGTCTAGAGCTCCATTCCCAGGGCCCATCCTACAGTCTCCAGGGCCCTGGGCCTGGTAGGAGCTACTGGGCTCTAATCTGGGGCAGAGGCCTCTAGCTGGAGCTCTGGGGTGACCACCCCTCTCCCAGGGCAAGCTACTCACCTACATTTAATGCACGCAGGCACCACGTGGCCCGTGGCTCTCAGAGCTCCCCGCAGGACCCTGAGGCCATTTCTCACCCCCGCTCACGTGGTCTCAGTCTCTGGAAAACCCTTCCCTTCCCTTGATCTCCTTTGGGAAATTCTTCCTGTTGAAGGAATAAATCCTCCTTGCTTTCAATATGACACCATCCCTAGACAAACAATCTTCTTTCAAAGTGCATTCCACTTGTCAAGATATTTTTCAACAGGGCCTTCAACTCATGGGGCTTCTCTTTCCACTTTGGTAAAAGAGGCCAAGCAACTCATGGGTCTCTCTCAGCATCCTTGCATCCTTCACATCCCCCACCTCATGACCCCAGGGAAAGATCCAAGAGAATAAGAGAGAAATCGGGGACTGAGCAAAGCTGCACCTCTAGGTCTGTGCAAGCAGGATGCAGCCTGCTGTGAGTCCGACAAAGCTCCAGGCCCGGCTGCCCCAGGAGAGAGTCCTCAGACCAGCGGAGCTGACCTCCCAACTCCCAGGGGGCATCTGGCCGTTCTGTGCCGTCTCACACCACAGGGGCCCTCCAGATATATACGGCAGCATCAGTGAGACAAGGTCTCTCGCTCCCTGCTTCACAGGTGACACGTTCTCAGTCCCCCGCTTCCTAGAGAAGCTTCAGTTTGGCAGAAACCCATGTGCCCCAGACAAGTTGCCCCCCACATACCTCCTCCGTTCTCGGCAGTTTCCTGGGACTCTTCATTTTCCAGATGTTTCCTCTTTTGTCGCCGTTCCATCGTACCAACTAGAAGTCTCCCTTAGAAGATGCCTCAAGAGATGTCCAACTCCTCCTCTTCCCTACAGGTTGGCCCTTCTTGGCTCTTGGGCAATCCGTTGAAATGATTCAATACAAACAAAAATAGTCAAGTCTCCTAAATGGCTGAAAAACTTGTACCACTTAGTGAACCAGCAGTACTGCCTAGTGCTCACCAGGGCTGTTATGTTTGCAGGGTTGCCAGGCGCACAGCGGAATTCTGTGACCTCAGTGCTGACATCAGTGCATTCGATGGACCTAGGGTGAGCACAGTGTCTGCAGTAGCACAGGCCCCATTTTCAAGAACAATTCCTTTTTCCCAGCCGATGCTTTCCCGTGAAAGGGAAAGGTTCATACCATATCTATTATAAATTGTATCATACCATGTCTATTATAAAATTCACATTTTGATTGGACATCTTTTAATGTCTTTTCTAGAGAGATTTAATATGAATATTTTAAATGGTCTCCAGTTTCCCTGTGGATTATTGACATTTTAAACTCTGCACTTCAATTTTCCCTCAATACGTGTAATTTTGTCACAGCTATTTCTGTACTTAAAGATGAGGAACTATATAATTGATTTCTTCATTTTTTCCCCATCTCTCTCCAAGGTACTGCATTTGATTGTGTCTTGCGACTGAGTGAAAAATGCTAGTCCTTGAGTCAGGACATTGGGCCCTTTAGCAAGTAACTCAACCTATCTGGGCTTCAGCTTCTGTATGTGCGATCAAGAGGCTTGGACTAGCTGACTTTTCAAATGCTGTGTTTCTTTGATTCACTCTCACTTACTGATCTGCTCCTTAAGAAGAGGGTCTGTTCTCATAAAGTAACAACAGTCTTTTCCTAACCTTGGGTTGGGCGGAGTTTAACTGTTCGTACTCAGTTTGTTAGTTATATTGCCTTCTACGTATGCTTAGCTCTAAATAATTTATATGGCTCTTGTGACAATTTTTAGATCTTCTTTTTTTCTTATTTTCTTTTACAGTTTCTAATTTGTTATCGCCAGTGTAGAGGAGCCTGATTGATTTTTAAAATTTATTGATCTTGTATGTGTGTGCGTTGTTGAACCGTCTTATTAGTTCCTGCTAGTTTATCTGTGGGTTCTTTTGGGTCTCCTAGATAAATGAGAATATTAAATGTAAATAATGTGTTCTTTGGATAAAGTTTATTTTCTTGCATCTCTATATATAGAAGCAATATGTTGAATTTATTTAAATATTTAAATACTTACATACCTGTTATCACAATCTAACGTTCTTTATCTTATTTTCTTTCAATCAATATTATGTTTTCAAGATTTATCCACGTGAATCCATAGAGATCTAGGTCTTTGATTTTTGACTGTTTGATATTATTTGATCACATGCATATAGCATCATTTATTTTCCATTCAAGCATTATTGGACAATTGGATTGTTTCCCTCCCTTCTGTAGAACAAACAACATTTCCTAGAATATCCCTGAAGATGTCTGACAGTCGAGAAGGGCCAGGCTGCCCGAAGGATTGCTACTTGCTTTTAGCCACCTTCCAACAGGCCGTCTCCAGCCAGCAATTTGAAGCACAGCTGAAATGAGAACTGCCCCAAATGTGAAGATCTTAGGAGTTTCCTAGAAGGTGGGAGGTTAATGATAGGCATCCTGCTGGGATCCCAGGGGAGTCTGAGCTGGCCTGAAGCTCATCTTCCTCCTCCACCTCTCAAGAGAAATGTGGAGGAAAGAAGACTTCAAAAACTGTGAGCAGGCAGAGGGAGAGATATTGGGGGCCGAAGCTGTAACTGAGGTCTTGGAGTGGGCTGTGAGCACACAGAGCCTCTCGAGAGCCAGGCTCTGCCTTCTGAGAACTTCTCCCCTAAGGCTGCTCATAATTCACGTGATACCAGCCATATAGAGCCGACTTGGCCCACACTGTCACAGAAAGCCTTATCAGAATCTCTTCTTCTTCATACACTCTTGTGTCTGTTACTTGGTTATTGCCTTTGGTACTCCAGTGATGTGAACCACAGTCGCCAGGGGATGGAGGACACTAGTGACCCATCTTGCTCTGTGGCCTCAGTCCACAGCTGGAGGGTAAGGGAAGAGGCCAAATGAAGGTTAAGAAGGAAAGATGGAGTTTGAAGAGAAGACCTGAGTTAAGGGTGTCTTCTCAAGTCTTGATGACTGAAATGTAGCTCCAGTACCTGAAGTCCTGCTTGTTCTCAAGGCTGACCGCGGGGCTGGGTGCACTCAGTGAAGGAACCGTATACACTTAGTATTTCCTTGTTTGCTCACACTTGCCCTCCTCTGATACACCCTCTGCAAGACTGATCTTCCCCTGAAACAACTTTCCCCCTGCTACTGTCATCTCAGGAACATTTGCTTCCCCTTCCTAGTGTCCCCCTAGAATGCCATTGCAGCCAATTCATAATTTGATAATCATGCTGCTTACCATATTCTCAGCAATTTCGGATAAATTTTATTCACTTTATTCCATAGTCTTCACCCATCAATAATCTTTCTTAACTTCCTAGCTGCAGGTTAACCCAATCGGAATCATTTCTTTTTCTTTCTCTTCTTTGGCAAATCCTTTCTATCTTTTAAGGTCTTTTTCTTGTGTCTCTACCATCTTGCCTTGCTGAACTTCTTTTTTTTCCGTTTAAGTAACCTTTCAATCTCCTTCCCCAGTTTGCTCATAAACATTGAGAGTTTATTCCTCACACGTTAGACAGCGGTTTATGAATGGCCAGGCATAATGGACTCAGAATGAGTTGGCACCCCCGAGGTACCTGTCTTGCTGGGGAGCCACAGGTGAAGGGCTGGCTGCTGGAAACATGTTTGCATGGAGTCAGGCTGAGTGGCCTCAGGGTGTTTGCCCTGCACTTGTGTGTGTTTCTCCCTAGTTGGTTTCCTTGTCCAGCCACCTGTGACCTCCCTCCATCCAGCCCAGGGAATCCTTCTCATCACAGGGGTAGGATGTTTGTCTCATTTTCCATCACATCCTTTCCCCAAAGTTTGGCTGCGAGTTGTTCCCATTCCAAAGACCTTTCCTCTTTGAAGAGAAAAGAGAAAATCTTTTCTCTCCTTTCCTCTCACTTCACTTCTGCTCTATTATCTCCTCCGTCCAGAATGGCCCACTGACTCACATGGGTGTAGATCTGAAGATGGCAAGAACTGCCAGCAATTCTGAGATAATAATATGGATGGATCAGGAAAACTTGAAAAACTTTATCCCGCCACATTAAAAAAAATTGCACTTCCAGTGTATTCAGAGTCTCTGTGTAGAAACACAAATGATAGAGAAGTTGAATTACACTCAAGTTTTTCTTTCCTCCTTTCCTGATTTATTCTAATCCTCAATGCTAACATGATGAACTATTTGTTAGGTAAAGTTTCAGACATTTTCTACCCATGCACACTTTTCTTCTTTTCACATTAGAGTGTGAACTAGGTCACTTTCAACATGCTGTGATTCTGTGATTCACTGTCTCCCACCGAGTCATCCACGGATAAAGTCATCTGTTTCACGGAGAACTATTTCCAATAGCTAAACGCCAATATCTGTGGAGTGCTTACTCTGTGTCGGTTTCTTGTAACTACTTTACAGATCATTTGTACAGCGTACCCATGGACCAGGTACAATTATGACCCCCAAGTGACAGATAAGTGCAGATAAGTACAAATAAATACAGAGGCCAAGTGACTTGCCCAAGACGCTGGAGCAAATCAAAATCCATGCCTCTGTAATCATTTTGCTCTATTGCCTCTGTCTGGGAGGCTTGATGATTTGGCAACTAAAACCTTAAATATCATGTTCCATTTTTATATCTGTGACACAAGCGTGGGGCTGTGATACGGGGTAACTAACCTGACTACTTTTGAAAACCCTTATGCACCTGGATGAAAGTAAGCCAGGGACTGCAAGCCATAGATTTAAGGTTTCCTACCAACTTTTAAAAATAGCTTCTTGAATGCAATTGATGTAGCGTCAAGTCTAGGATGTAGCCCAAATAGTAACAGAAAAATGGAGATATGTAGGAAAATACTTAAAGTTGACAAGTATTGGGAGTGTAGTATTTTGGGGGCCAGCGTGTAGACCACAGGAAAACTTGCTGTTTCCATCCCAAAGGGAAGAGCCCTACGTTGCAACTGCCAAGGTCCCTGGGGCAGCAAGTGTGCTCACTGCTTAGTAAAGAAGCATCCTCAGTTTGATAGAATCATATGGGAGCCTTACATTTGGTTAGCAGTTCTACATTCTTGATGTAATAATATTTTCAGGGTGTGGGAGGGTATCAAGTTCTGAAAATACCCTTGGAGAGATCTGCTTATTAAGTTTGGCTTTTTCAATCTCCCTACTACTTCTTTACTAAACACCAGGCGGTTTCCTTCACTTTTCAGAACCATGTTGTTTTTCCCTTGTCTAATGAACTTTGAAATACTTTTGGATGAGCTATTAAGTTTGGGGAAAAATAAACATCTCTTTAAAATAAGGAAGATAATAACAATGACAAGTAGAAAAAGCTCTAAAACAGAGAATATCCTCCATTCTAGCCAATGACGGAGTGGAAGGTTCGTGCTCGCTGTCCAGAACGTAGAAATAAAAGCTGAGGAGGCGCTGAGGCGTCTCCTGGATCTCTATGAGCCTCCATCATTTCTGCTGAGTAGGGTTGACAGATGAAATATAGGCTGTTTAGTTAAATATGAATGTTTGAAAAACAACGAGTACATTTTGAAGATAAGTATGCCCCAAATAGTTCATAGGATCTACTTATACTAAAAATAATGACTTATTATTCATGTGAAGTTCAAGGTTAACTGGGTATCCTGTATTTTTATTTACTAAATCTGACAGCCCTACTGATGATCCACAATGGAGGCAGTTGAGGAGCGGTACATGCTGGCTCTCGGACAGTCAGAAATGGCTTCAGCAGATCCAGGTACAGTATGAAATTCTTTTTGGATGTAGCTCAGAAGCCATGGCCAGCCCTTGACTGCAAGTACTGCCTCGGGTTTCCCTGAGGTGGGGTAAACCTTCCTCTTAATGGCCTTTTGGTAAGTCTGGAAGACCATATCCAAGGGGAGCCCCAAAGTCAGTTTCATCCTCACAACCATGTTTCCAATTCCTGGAATTGGCTGCATGTGACTCACAAGAGCTGAGGAGGTTTGTGGAAATTGGGAGTGTCATAGCTTGAACCCTTTGTAGGTAAAGTTTTGCTGTTGTGAGAGTTTTATCAGGAGCAATGTGAAAGACTCCATGTCCCCAGGTAGATAGAAATAATCCTGTTCTACCTGTGTGTTTGTGACAAGTCTCTAATAGTTCAGAGAGCAGGTATCTGGTCTTAGAAAGACTGATCCAAGCTTGGATGTTTCTGGTGACAAGGCAAGGTCCTGAGTTTCAAGTTCACCTTTTATGGTTGAGGAGACAATAAGGTGGTCAGAAGGGAAATCATGGAGGAGACCTTGGCTTCATCCATCGTGAAGGCTTGTATATGTGGTTCTATGTAGATCGTGTTTCAAAGGTGGAGCTTGTTTACAACTATGAACATTCTCCGATGTGCTTTTTGGACCTTCATTCCCAGAGCGAGAGCAGTGCCGAGGCTCTAGAAATGCCATGGATATTCTGAGCTGTCAGTGGCATTTCCCCGGTACTGTTCCCTTGGTGCCGCTCCTTGAAATGTCCAAAGGGATTATCATGTGTCTTGTGGCGGGTCCTAGCATTGTGAAAGGAAGCTGCTGCACCTGGCTCAGAGGATTTCGGATGTGGTGGGAGGAGGAGTAGTACTACGACTATAAATTGTATCACAGCATATCGATTCCATCTTGAGAGTGGGGTTGGGGGGTTTGAAGGGGGGCTTTTATTGTACTTTTATACATTGTACCCTTGAAACTAATTCAATTTTTTAAAATTAATTAATTTATTTGGGGCTGCATTGGGTCTTTGTTGCTGCTAGCGGGCGTTCTCTAGTTGCAGTGAGCGGGGGCTCCTCTTGGCTGTGGTGCACGGGCTTCTCATTGCAGTGGCTTCTCTTGTTGCGGAGCATGGGCTCTAGGCACGCCGGCTTCCGTAGTTGTGGCACGTGGGCTCGGTAGATGTGGCATGGGCTCTAGAGCGCAGGCTCAGTAGTTGTGGCGTGCGGGCTTAGTTACTCCGTGGCACGTGGGATCTTCCCAGACCAGGGCTCGAACCCATGTCCCCTGCATTCGCAGGCATATTCTTAACCACTGCTCCACCAGGGAAGCCCGATAATTCAGTTTTTTATAAAGAGAAGATTCCTAATATTATTCCAAAATTTTAAAAATATGTAGTTGGATAACACTATGAAAAATTAACTGATATATTCTTTTATTATTTCTCTTTGCCCCCTGGATCTTTTTCCCCATCCAGTCAGCTAGGCACTCTGAGTTCACTGCATTAGGAAGGTAAAGACTCAGCAGAAATGAGGGAGAAAAACAGAAAAGTCTCAGCTTTGGAATGTTCACAACGGAGGCCACAGTAGAACAGGTGAGAATTCTGTGAACCAAAAATAAATGTCGTCTCAAATGCAAAAATGTATTCTCTGCACTGGGAGGCAGGAGAGGGAGGGAGGGAAGGACTGAAGGAGAGAGATCAGTGTGGCCAGGGACATGGAGACTGTGCTTGAGGACGATATGCCCAGGAAGAGAATCAGAATCTGGAGAAGATTCAGCCTGCACGTGATCATTGCCTCCAGCCAGCACCCTCATCTCAGACGTTGGGAAATTCAGAGAGAGAGTGGGAGTACGTCAGGAGGGCCACGCGCATAGTCTGTGTGGCAAGGGTTGTGGCCGTTCCCTATTTGTGAGGAGTCCCCAGCAATTTGCAGGCCTCTTCTGGAAAATGCTGGCGGACGTCTCTAGTGCTTATGTGAAAGCTTGTTCACAAACCTTGAAAGATACAGATGTAGATGACAGATAGATGCATAGATAGAAAAATGTCCTTAAATAAAAGCTCCAGGAAAGGTTTGGAAAATGCCCTTTATTGCATAGGACGCTTCTATTGTCATATGATGTTAGACTGAGTGCCGGTCCCTTCATCCTCCTTCAGACCACGGCATTCTGTCTGCTACTCTCCCGAGGGTCCATTCTTCTCCCTGGAAGGGATAAAACAAATGAGGTAGGACAGGAAGAGACAAGAAGCACTCCAAGCTCTGCTGGTCAGTGTTACCCTCCAGCATTGCCTTAATGCTCAGAGCCACACACACCACAGTGAGCTTGGCTCCAGATCAACTACCACGCAACGAAGGTTCTGGAACATTTCCATATCTCGGGCGACCTCATTTCCACGTGACTCTCTTTCATATTCCCCTTTGTCACAGAAGGCTCGGTCCAGTGGTCAGGGTGAGATCTCGGCTCAGGCCCAAGGCTCTCAGACCTCAAAGTTCTGGTCCTGCAAGGGCCCCTGTCCTCTCTTGAGACCACTCCTGGCTCTCTCTGCCGAGAAGGAGCTGCTGGCAGTACGTCCTCTAAGAGTTGAGGTCCATCGTGCAGACCCTGAGAAAACTCCTAGGAAAAGGCTCCACCTTCTTGTTTACGTCAACAGAGGTCAATGCCTTTGTTAGTGCTGGGTGTGTCCCATTTGATGCAACTGCAGAGCCATTAGGTAAACCAGCACATGTGTGCGGCCCCTTCCCTTAGACTCCTCTGGGCCCCCGTGACATAGGCTCAGAAGACTGCCAGCCTCAAGCCTTACCTCTTCCAAGGGACGGCCACACCGTCCTCCAGGATCTTCTGTCCCATGAATCTCAGTTGCTGTTTGGAACTCAAAGGAGAGAAAAGACCCTGCCTGCGGGGTCTCTTTGGGCTGGGGCCTTCCCCCGTGGGCTGCTCTCCCTCATTCTCCTTTTCTTCTTGCTTCTCTTCCTCCTCCTCCTCCTCCTCCTCAGGTGTGCTCTCGGATTCCACATTGCCCATCCACTGGGCCATGTTGAGATGAAAGACACGGCAGCTGAAGCCCTGCAGGACGCCGCCCTTCACGTGCTGCTGGAGGATCTCCAAGGTGGGGAAGACCCGGCAGCAGGCCATGCACCTGAAGCCGGTCTCCATGGTCACCATCCAGTCCGGTGTCTTGGCCCTGGGTCTCTCCTCGACGGCAGGTGACCCTGATGGGCTGCCTGGCTCTGCCCTTTCCTCATACTCTTTCTCCTCCCCAGTGGGCTCACTGTCAGACAGGAGGCTTTCGGTGAACACATCAGAGGGGCAAGTGCCTACTGTGCACGCATCCTCAGGAAGGGTCACTTCTTCTATCGTCAGCTGCTTTTCAGGCAACTCCAAGGGTTTCTTTGTCTTCCAGGAGACAGCGACACCCTTGTTCACTTGTACCTGCATGTAGTATATTTTCATGCCCCTTTCCTCTTTGTCTGGGTGCAGATAG
Organism: Mesoplodon mirus; assembly: GCF_964341445.2. Taxonomy (NCBI): domain Eukaryota; kingdom Metazoa; phylum Chordata; class Mammalia; order Artiodactyla; family Ziphiidae; genus Mesoplodon; species Mesoplodon mirus. The sequence goes on along the minus strand of NW_028295741.1, from coordinate 1,504,662 downwards.
TCCTTACAGGGTGAAGAGAGTGAGGAGGAGACACAGTGTGATGGGGGAGCGGTCTCCCCTTCTTCCTGAACCTGGGCTAGGGGTGCTGTAGGCCAGGCAGTGTCTCGAAATCTCCGCATTGCTGAAAAAGGAAATTAAAACCATAATAACATGCATGGGCCGTGCCGGAAGCTGAGGGAGCAGGTGTGGTAGACGAGAGAGGGACATTTGCATGACGTAGCTATGTCGTGAGCTTGGTGTCTGTTGGCCGTAGGATGGAGCGGTGTATCTGGTGTCATCTGTGGGCTTTTCATGTGCGTGGGGGGGATACTGGAGCGGTGTCTGTATACAGGGGTGTGGAGTATGGTGGTGAGGGCTGTGGTATGTGAGGGATGCGGCTGGATGCGTGTATGACAAGGAGTGTGATTTTGGTAATATCGGTGGTGCATTACTTGTGGAATGGGGCTGTGGTGCTTGGGGTTTATGTGTGCTGTGAGAAGGGCTGTGCCTGGAGGGCAGTTGTATGTGTGAGCTGTGTGGACCTGAGCTGGATGGTCCTGCTCTCAGGCTGGAGGTGTATGATGCAGAACTCTGTCCTTCTCTGGAAGCAAAGGCAAAGACAAAGCCTACATTTTCCTCTGAAGATGCTTAATCTGGTCCCTCTTCCCTCCACCTCAAGCCCAGACCTTTCCGGCCCCTGCTCCTTGACTTCCCCACCATGGTACTACCAGTATTCACACCGCCCCCCCAGACTCAGCTGGCATCCACGCCCTCGGAACAGCTCAGCCATCCTGCCCAGGCTCCTCCACAGAGCCCTCATCACCTCTGATGACCCTGGATTTCCTCTCAGCCTCCCTGGGATCTGTGTGCCTCCTGCCTCACAGCCAAGCACCCCCTCACCTGAGGAGCCCCGCGCCCTTACCAGCGTAGCTGAGCTTGCGCGGAGTAGAAGTACAGAAGAAGTATTTAGGGGCAGAGGAGACCTCCACTGCCCCTGGGCTGCAGCCTTGGGCCACCACAGTGGATCCAAGCCGAGGGGGATCCTCTTGTGACTTCGAGATTCCTGAGGGAGGAATGAAAGGCTCAGGGTGGGTTCATCAGTCCTCTGTCCACAAATATTTACTGAGTGTGTGACACGTGTCAGGTGCAGTGAATACACACAGTTGAGAGTGTGGTTCCCAGTGGATCCTCCAGGATTTAATTCCAATCAATACTTATTCTCTCACTGTCTAGTTGGTAATGTAGGCCTCGGTGGTGACTGTGAGTGTGTGGGAAGAGTGAGTGATGTGTATCAGTTAAGTCTGTGGTAAGTGTGGGGTTGGCATGGGGAGCACAGTGCAGACGTGTCTATCTGTGTCTGTGGCCTTTGTGTGCATGGTTTCTGTTCACAAGTCAGGAATTCTGGGACATGTAACGTTTCCTCATTACATGGTGTGGCTTGTATTTATGGTGCGTGTTCATTCATTCATTCACCAAGATTCAGTAAGCAGCTACTCCTGTGTATCCGGCACTCTTCCATTGTTGTAGTCTTTGGTAACGCTGCACATTCTAGTAGGGGAAGACACACACTAAACAAAACTACAATAAATATATAATACATCAGCTGGTGGTAAGTATATAAGGGTTGCCAGACTTAGCGAACAAGAATACAAGGCACCCAGTTAAATTTCAGTTTCAGATAAACCCAGAATAATTTTTTAGTGTAAGTATTCCCATGCAGTATTTGTTCTTACTTAGTTTTAGTGTAAGTATGGCCCATACAATATTTGGGACATACTGATACTGAAAAATTACTTGTTCTTTATCTGGAATTCAAATTGAACTGGATAGCCCATATTTTCTCTGGCAATCCTGACATGGGTTACTGAGACTGTGGTTTACTGTGGTTTGTACAAAGCGGGTCTGGCATTACTCAAGAATGTGTTACAAGTGTGGTGTGTATGACACGTGACTGGTTCTTACAGAGGTATTTAGCGATGGCTGAAGTTAGCTGTGTTTGTGCGAGAGTTGTGGAGATACATATATATATATATATATATATATATATATATATATAGTGTGAGTGTGTGTGTGTGTCCTATATATATAGTGTGAGTGTCTATATACATATCTCATCTCCAGCGTTTGGTGTTGGAGGAGAGGATTGTGATACAGGTGGGTTGTATGAGAACGTAGTACAGGAGGGATCCGTGTATATACCTCCATGTGCTGTGTGTGGTTTACTAAGGAAGTTAAATGTGGGGTGTGTGATATTTTTGCTGCATCAGAGTGTACATGGGTGTATGAGTTACTGTCTCATAAAACACCCCTAACAAGAATTCTGTATACACTCTTACGTACACCGAGTGTCAGCCAGGTCCAGGCAGGGTGACAAGAACTTTACCACGCAGACTTTATATCTGGTAAGCACTCTAACCCCATTCATCTCGCTCTTCTCTGCACTACCACACACACACACACACACACACACACACACACTCACACACCCACACACACACAGGAACATAGAGCAAAATATTCTGAATGGTCAGGGGCAGTCATTGCCTTCCCCAGCCTGTCCCAGCCACTGCCTGGAAATCTGCCTGCTGTCTAGAGCTCCATTCCCAGGGCCCATCCTACAGTCTCCAGGGCCCTGGGCCTGGTAGGAGCTACTGGGCTCTAATCTGGGGCAGAGGCCTCTAGCTGGAGCTCTGGGGTGACCACCCCTCTCCCAGGGCAAGCTACTCGCCTACATTTAATGCACGCAGGCACCACGTGGCCCGTGGCTCTCAGAGCTCCCCGCAGGACCCTGAGGCCATTTCTCACCCCTGCTCACGTGGTCTCAGTCTCTGGAAAACCCTTCCCTTCCCTTGATCTCCTTTGGGAAATTCTTCCTGTTGAAGGAATAAATCCTCCTTGCTTTCAATATGACACCATCCCTAGACAAACAATCTTCTTTCAAAGTGCATTCCACTTGTCAAGATATTTTTCAACAGGGCCTTCAACTCATGGGGCTTCTCTTTCCACTTTGGTAAAAGAGGCCAAGCAACTCATGGGTCTCTCTCAGCATCCTTGCATCCTTCACATCCCCCACCTCATGACCCCAGGGAAAGATCCAAGAGAATAAGAGAGAAATCGGGGACTGAGCAAAGCTGCACCTCTAGGTCTGTGCAAGCAGGATGCAGCCTGCTGTGAGTCCGACAAAGCTCCAGGCCCGGCTGCCCCAGGAGAGAGTCCTCAGACCAGCGGAGCTGACCTCCCAACTCCCAGGGGGCATCTGGCCGTTCTGTGCCGTCTCACACCACAGGGGCCCTCCAGATATATACGGCAGCATCAGTGAGACAAGGTCTCTCGCTCCCTGCTTCACAGGTGACACGTTCTCAGTCCCCCGCTTCCTAGAGAAGCTTCAGTTTGGCAGAAACCCATGTGCCCCAGACAAGTTGCCCCCCACATACCTCCTCCGTTCTCGGCAGTTTCCTGGGACTCTTCATTTTCCAGATGTTTCCTCTTTTGTCGCCGTTCCATCGTACCAACTAGAAGTCTCCCTTAGAAGATGCCTCAAGAGATGTCCAACTCCTCCTCTTCCCTACAGGTTGGCCCTTCTTGGCTCTTGGGCAATCCGTTGAAATGATTCAATACAAACAAAAATAGTCAAGTCTCCTAAATGGCTGAAAAACTTGTACCACTTAGTGAACCAGCAGTACTGCCTAGTGCTCACCAGGGCTGTTATGTTTGCAGGGTTGCCAGGCGCACAGCGGAATTCTGTGACCTCAGTGCTGACATCAGTGCATTCGATGGACCTAGGGTGAGCACAGTGTCTGCAGTAGCACAGGCCCCATTTTCAAGAACAATTCCTTTTTCCCAGCCGATGCTTTCCCGTGAAAGGGAAAGGTTCCTACCATATCTATTATAAATTGTATCATACCATGTCTATTATAAAATTCACATTTTGATTGGACATCTTTTAATGTCTTTTCTAGAGAGATTTAATATGAATATTTTAAATGGTCTCCAGTTTCCCTGTGGATTATTGACATTTTAAACTCTGCACTTCAATTTTCCCTCAATACGTGTAATTTTGTCACAGCTATTTCTGTACTTAAAGATGAGGAACTATATAATTGATTTCTTCATTTTTTCCCCATCTCTCTCCAAGGTACTGCATTTGATTGTGTCTTGCGACTGAGTGAAAAATGCTAGTCCTTGAGTCAGGACATTGGGCCCTTTAGCAAGTAACTCAACCTATCTGGGCTTCAGCTTCTGTATGTGCGATCAAGAGGCTTGGACTAGCTGACTTTTCAAATGCTGTGTTTCTTTGATTCACTCTCACTTACTGATCTGCTCCTTAAGAAGAGGGTCTGTTCTCATAAAGTAACAACAGTCTTTTCCTAACCTTGGGTTGGGCGGAGTTTAACTGTTCGTACTCAGTTTGTTAGTTATATTGCCTTCTACGTATGCTTAGCTCTAAATAATTTTTATGGCTCTTGTGACAATTTTTAGATCTTCTTTTTTTCTTATTTTCTTTTACAGTTTCTAATTTGTTATCGCCAGTGTAGAGGAGCCTGATTGATTTTTAAAATTTATTGATCTTGTATGTGTGTGCGTTGTTGAACCGTCTTATTAGTTCCTGCTAGTTTATCTGTGGGTTCTTTTGGGTCTCCTAGATAAATGAGAATATTAAATGTAAATAATGTGTTCTTTGGATAAAGTTTATTTTCTTGCATCTCTATATATAGAAGCAATATGTTGAATTGATTTAAATATTTAAATACTTACATACCTGTTATCACAATCTAACGTTCTTTATCTTATTTTCTTTCAATCAATATTATGTTTTCAAGATTTATCCACGTGAATCCATAGAGATCTAGGTCTTTGATTTTTGACTGTTTGATATTATTTGATCACATGCATATAGCATCATTTATTTTCCATTCAAGCATTATTGGACAATTGGATTGTTTCCCTCCCTTCTGTAGAACAAACAACATTTCCTAGAATATCCCTGAAGATGTCTGACAGTCGAGAAGGGCCAGGCTGCCCGAAGGATTGCTACTTGCTTTTAGCCACCTTCCAACAGGCCGTCTCCAGCCAGCAATTTGAAGCACAGCTGAAATGAGAACTGCCCCAAATGTGAAGATCTTAGGAGTTTCCTAGAAGGTGGGAGGTTAATGATAGGCATCCTGCTGGGATCCCAGGGGAGTCTGAGCTGGCCTGAAGCTCATCTTCCTCCTCCACCTCTCAAGAGAAATGTGGAGGAAAGAAGACTTCAAAAACTGTGAGCAGGCAGAGGGAGAGATATTGGGGGCCGAAGCTGTAACTGAGGTCTTGGAGTGGGCTGTGAGCACACAGAGCCTCTCGAGAGCCAGGCTCTGCCTTCTGAGAACTTCTCCCCTAAGGCTGCTCATAATTCACGTGATACCAGCCATATAGAGCCGACTTGGCCCACACTGTCACAGAAAGCCTTATCAGAATCTCTTCTTCTTCATACACTCTTGTGTCTGTTACTTGGTTATTGCCTTTGGTACTCCAGTGATGTGAACCACAGTCGCCAGGGGATGGAGGACACTAGTGACCCATCTTGCTCTGTGGCCTCAGTCCACAGCTGGAGGGTAAGGGAAGAGGCCAAATGAAGGTTAAGAAGGAAAGATGGAGTTTGAAGAGAAGACCTGAGTTAAGGGTGTCTTCTCAAGTCTTGATGACTGAAATGTAGCTCCAGTACCTGAAGTCCTGCTTGTTCTCAAGGCTGACCGCGGGGCTGGGTGCACTCAGTGAAGGAACCGTATACACTTAGTATTTCCTTGCTTGCTCACACTTGCCCTCCTCTGATACACCCTCTGCAAGACTGATCTTCCCCTGAAACAACTTTCCCCCTGCTACTGTCATCTCAGGAACATTTGCTTCCCCTTCCTAGTGTCCCCTTAGAATGCCATTGCAGCCAATTCATAATTTGATAATCATGCTGCTTACCATATTCTCAGCAATTTTGGATAAATTTTATTCACTTTATTCCATAGTCTTCACCCATCAATAATCTTTCTTAACTTCCTAGCTGCAGGTTAACCCAATCGGAATCATTTCTTTTTCTTTCTCTTCTTTGGCAAATCCTTTCTATCTTTTAAGGTCTTTTTCTTGTGTCTCTACCATCTTGCCTTGCTGAACTTCTTTTTTTTCCGTTTAAGTAACCTTTCAATCTCCTTCCCCAGTTTGCTCATAAACATTGAGAGTTTATTCCTCACACGTTAGACAGCGGTTTATGAATGGCCAGGCATAATGGACTCAGAATGAGTTGGCACCCCCGAGGTACCTGTCTTGCTGGGGAGCCACAGGTGAAGGGCTGGCTGCTGGAAACATGTTTGCATGGAGTCAGGCTGAGTGGCCTCAGGGTGTTTGCCCTGCACTTGTGTGTGTTTCTCCCTAGTTGGTTTCCTTGTCCAGCCACCTGTGACCTCCCTCCATCCAGCCCAGGGAATCCTTCTCATCACAGGGGTAGGATGTTTGTCTCATTTTCCATCACATCCTTTCCCCAAAGTTTGGCTGCGAGTTGTTCCCATTCCAAAGACCTTTCCTCTTTGAAGAGAAAAGAGAAAATCTTTTCTCTCCTTTCCTCTCACTTCACTTCTGCTCTATTATCTCCTCCGTCCAGAATGGCCCACTGACTCACATGGGTGTAGATCTGAAGATGGCAAGAACTGCCAGCAATTCTGAGATAATAATATGGATGGATCAGGAAAACTTGAAAAACTTTATCCCGCCACATTAAAAAAAATTGCACTTCCAGTGTATTCAGAGTCTCAGTGTAGAAACACAAATGATAGAGAAATTGAATTACACTCAAGTTTTTCTTTCCTCCTTTCCTGATTTATTCTAATCCTCAATGCTAACATGATGAACTCTTTGTTAGGTAAAGTTTCAGACATTTTCTACCCATGCACACTTTTCTTTTTTTCACATAAGAGTGTGAACTAGGTCACTTTCAACATGCTGTGATTCTGTGATTCACTGTCTCCCACCGAGTCATCCACAGATAAAGTCATCTGTTTCACGGAGAACTATTTCCAATAGCTAAACGCCAATGTCTGTGGAGTGCTTACTCTGTGTCGGTTTCTTGTAACTACTTTACAGATCATTTGTACAGCGTACCCATGGACCAGGTACAATTATGACCCCCAAGTGACAGATAAGTGCAGATAAGTACAAATAAATACAGAGGCCAAGTGACTTGCCCAAGACGCTGGAGCAAATCAAAATCCATGCCTCTGTAATCATTTTGCTCTATTGCCTCTGTCTGGGAGGCTTGATGATTTGGCAACTAAAACCTTAAATATCATGTTCCATTTTTATATCTGTGACACAAGCGTGGGGCTGTGATACGGGGTAACTAACCTGACTACTTTTGAAAACCCTTATGCACCTGGATGAAATTAAGCCAGGGACTGCAAGCCATAGATTTAAGGTTTCCTACCAACTTTTAAAAATAGCTTCTTGAATGCAATTTATGTAGTGTCAAGTCTAGGATGTAGCTCAAATAGTAACAGAAAAATGGAGATATGTAGGAAAATACTTAAAGTTGACAAGTATTGGGAGTGTAGTATTTTTGGGGCCAGCGTGTAGACCACAGGAAAACTTGCTGTTTCCATCCCAAAGGGAAGAGCCCTACGTTGCAACTGCCAAGGTCCCTGGGGCAGCAAGTGTGCTCACTGCTTAGTAAAGAAGCATCCTCAGTTTGATAGAATCATATGGGAGCCTTACATTTGGTTAGCAGTTCTACATTCTTGATGTAATAATATTTTCAGGGTGTGGGAGGGTATCAAGCTCTGAAAATACCCTTGGAGAGATCTGCTTATTAAGTTTGGCTTTTTCAATCTCCCTACTACTTCTTTACTAAACACCAGGCGGTTTCCTTCACTTTTCAGAACCATGTTGTTTTTCCCTTGTCTAATGAACTTTGAAATACTTTTGGATGAGCTATTAAGTTTGGGGAAAAATAAACATCTCTTTAAAATAAGGAAGATAATAACAATGACAAGTAGAAAAAGCTCTAAAACAGAGAATATCCTCCATTCTAGCCAATGACGGAGTGGAAGGTTCGTGCTCGCTGTCCAGAACGTAGAAATAAAAGCTGAGGAGGCGCTGAGGCGTCTCCTGGATCTCTATGAGCCTCCATCATTTCTGCTGAGTAGGGTTGACAGATGAAATATAGGCTGTTTAGTTAAATATGAATGTTTGAAAAACAACGAGTACATTTTGAAGATAAGTATGCCCCAAATAGTTCATAGGATCTACTTATACTAAAAATAATGACTTATTATTCATGTGAAGTTCAAGGTTAACTGGGTATCCTGTATTTTTATTTACTAAATCTGACAGCCCTACTGATGATCCACAATGGAGGCAGTTGAGGAGCGGTACATGCTGGCTCTCGGACAGTCAGAAATGGCTTCAGCAGATCCAGGTACAGTATGAAATTCTTTTTGGATGTAGCTCAGAAGCCATGGCCAGCCCTTGACTGCAAGTACTGCCTCGGGTTTCCCTGAGGTGGGGTAAACCTTCCTCTTAATGGCCTTTTGGTAAGTCTGGAAGACCATATCCAAGGGGAGCCCCAAAGTCAGTTTCATCCTCACAACCATGTTTCCAATTCCTGGAATTGGCTGCATGTGACTCACAAGAGCTGAGGAGGTTTGTGGAAATTGGGAGTGTCATAGCTTGAACCCTTTGTAGGTAAAGTTTTGCTGTTGTGAGAGTTTTATCAGGAGCAATGTGAAAGACTCCATGTCCCCAGGTAGATAGAAATAATCCTGTTCTACCTGTGTGTTTGTGACAAGTCTCTAATAGTTCAGAGAGCAGGTATCTGGTCTTAGAAAGACTGATCCAAGCTTGGATGTTTCTGGTGACAAGGCAAGGTCCTGAGTTTCAAGTTCACCTTTTATGGTTGAGGAGACAATAAGGTGGTCAGAAGGGAAATCATGGAGGAGACCTTGGCTTCATCCATCGTGCAGGCTTGTATATGTGGTTCTATGTAGATCGTGTTTCAAAGGTGGAGCTTGTTTACAACTATGAACATTCTCCGATGTGCTTTTTGGACCTTCATTCCCAGAGCGAGAGCAGTGCCGAGGCTCTAGAAATGCCATGGATATTCTGAGCTGTCAGTGGCATTTCCCCGGTACTGTTCCCTTGGTGCCGCTCCTTGAAATGACCAAAGGGATTATCATGTGTCTTGTGGCGGGTCCTAGCATTGTGAAAGGAAGCTGCTGCACCTGGCTCAGAGGATTTCGGATGTGGTGGGAGGAGGAGTAGTACTACGACTATAAATTGTATCACAGCATATCGATTCCATCTTGAGAGTGGGGTTGGGGGGTTTGAAGGGGGGCTTTTATTGTACTTTTATACATTGTACCCTTGAAACTAATTCAATTTTTTAAAATTAATTAATTTATTTGGGGCTGCATTGGGTCTTTGTTGCTGCTAGCGGGCGTTCTCTAGTTGCAGTGAGCGGGGGCTCCTCTTGGCTGTGGTGCACGGGCTTCTCATTGCAGTGGCTTCTCTTGTTGCGGAGCATGGGCTCTAGGCACGCAGGCTTCCGTAGTTGTGGCACGTGGGCTCGGTAGATGTGGCATGGGCTCTAGAGCGCAGGCTCAGTAGTTGTGGCGTGCGGGCTTAGTTACTCCGTGGCACGTGGGATCTTCCCAGACCAGGGCTCGAACCCATGTCCCCTGCATTCGCAGGCATATTCTTAACCACTGCTCCACCAGGGAAGCCCGATAATTCAGTTTTTTATAAAGAGAAGATTCCTAATATTATTCCAAAATTTTAAAAATATGTAGTTGGATAACACTATGAAAAATTAACTGATATATTCTTTTATTATTTCTCTTTGCCCCCTGGATCTTTTTCCCCATCCAGTCAGCTAGGCACTCTGAGTTCACTGCATTAGGAAGGTAAAGACTCAGCAGAAATGAGGGAGAAAAACAGAAAAGTCTCAGCTTTGGAATGTTCACAACGGAGGCCACAGTAGAACAGGTGAGAATTCTGTGAACCAAAAATAAATGTCGTCTCAAATGCAAAAATGTATTCTCTGCACTGGGAGGCAGGAGAGGGAGGGAGGGAAGGACTGAAGGAGAGAGATCAGTGTGGCCAGGGACATGGAGACTGTGCTTGAGGACGATATGCCCAGGAAGAGAATCAGAATCTGGAGAAGATTCAGCCTGCACGTGATCATTGCCTCCAGCCAGCACCCTCATCTCAGACGTTGGGAAATTCAGAGAGAGAGTGGGAGTACGTCAGGAGGGCCACGCGCATAGTCTGTGTGGCAAGGGTTGTGGCCGTTCCCTATTTGTGAGGAGTCCCCAGCAATTTGCAGGCCTCTTCTGGAAAATGCTGGCGGACGTCTCTAGTGCTTATGTGAAAGCTTGTTCACAAACCTTGAAAGATACAGATGTAGATGACAGATAGATGCATAGATAGAAAAATGTCCTTAAATAAAAGCTCCAGGAAAGGTTTGGAAAATGCCCTTTATTGCATAGGACGCTTCTATTGTCATATGATGTTAGACTGAGTGCCGGTCCCTTCATCCTCCTTCAGACCACGGCATTCTGTCTGCTACTCTCCCGAGGGTCCATTCTTCTCCCTGGAAGGGATAAAACAAATGAGGTAGGACAGGAAGAGACAAGAAGCACTCCAAGCTCTGCTGGTCAGTGTTACCCTCCAGCATTGCCTTAATGCTCAGAGCCACACACACCACAGTGAGCTTGGCTCCAGATCAACTACCACGCAACGAAGGTTCTGGAACATTTCCATATCTCGGGCGACCTCATTTCCACGTGACTCTCTTTCATATTCCCCTTTGTCACAGAAGGCTCGGTCCAGTGGTCAGGGTGAGATCTCGGCTCAGGCCCAAGGCTCTCAGACCTCAAAGTTCTGGTCCTGCAAGGGCCCCTGTCCTCTCTTGAGACCACTCCTGGCTCTCTCTGCCGAGAAGGAGCTGCTGGCAGTACGTCCTCTAAGAGTTGAGGTCCATCGTGCAGACCCTGAGAAAACTCCTAGGAAAAGGCTCCACCTTCTTGTTTACGTCAACAGAGGTCAATGCCTTTGTTAGTGCTGGGTGTGTCCCATTTGATGCAACTGCAGAGCCATTAGGTAAACCAGCACATGTGTGCGGCCCCTTCCCTTAGACTCCTCTGGGCCCCCGTGACATAGGCTCAGAAGACTGCCAGCCTCAAGCCTTACCTCTTCCAAGGGACGGCCACACCGTCCTCCAGGATCTTCTGTCCCATGAATCTCAGTTGCTGTTTGGAACTCAAAGGAGAGAAAAGACCCTGCCTGCGGGGTCTCTTTGGGCTGGGGCCTTCCCCCGTGGGCTGCTCTCCCTCATTCTCCTTTTCTTCTTGCTTCTCTTCCTCCTCCTCCTCCTCCTCCTCAGGTGTGCTCTCGGATTCCACATTGCCCATCCACTGGGCCATGTTGAGATGAAAGACACGGCAGCTGAAGCCCTGCAGGACGCCGCCCTTCACGTGCTGCTGGAGGATCTCCAAGGTGGGGAAGACCCGGCAGCAGGCCATGCACCTGAAGCCGGTCTCCATGGTCACCATCCAGTCCGGTGTCTTGGCCCTGGGTCTCTCCTCGACGGCAGGTGACCCTGATGGGCTGCCTGGCTCTGCCCTTTCCTCATACTCTTTCTCCTCCCCAGTGGGCTCACTGTCAGACAGGAGGCTTTCGGTGAACACATCAGAGGGGCAAGTGCCTACTGTGCACGCATCCTCAGGAAGGGTCACTTCTTCTATCGTCAGCTGCTTTTCAGGCAACTCCAAGGGTTTCTTTGTCTTCCAGGAGACAGCGACACCCTTGTTCACTTGTACCTGCATGTAGTATATTTTCATGCCCCTTTCCTCTTTGTCTGGGTGCAGATAGTCCTTACAGGGTGAAGAGAGTGAGGAGGAGACACAGTGTGATGGGGGAGCGGTCTCCCCTTCTTCCTGAACCTGGGCTAGGGGTGCTGTAGGCCAGGCAGTGTCTCGAAATCTCCGCATTGCTGAAAAAGGAAATTAAAACCATAATAACATGCATGGGCCGTGCCGGAAGCTGAGGGAGCAGGTGTGGTAGACGAGAGAGGGACATTTGCATGACGTAGCTATGTCGTGAGCTTGGTGTCTGTTGGCCGTAGGATGGAGCGGTGTATCTGGTGTCATCTGTGGGCTTTTCATGTGCGTGGGGGGGATACTGGAGCGGTGTCTGTATACAGGGGTGTGGAGTATGGTGGTGAGGGCTGTGGTATGTGAGGGATGCGGCTGGATGCGTGTATGACAAGGAGTGTGATTTTGGTAATATCGGTGGTGCATTACTTGTGGAATGGGGCTGTGGTGCTTGGGGTTTATGTGTGCTGTGAGAAGGGCTGTGCCTGGAGGGCAGTTGTATGTGTGAGCTGTGTGGACCTGAGCTGGATGGTCCTGCTCTCAGGCTGGAGGTGTATGATGCAGAACTCTGTCCTTCTCTGGAAGCAAAGGCAAAGACAAAGCCTACATTTTCCTCTGAAGATGCTTAATCTGGTCCCTCTTCCCTCCACCTCAAGCCCAGACCTTTCCGGCCCCTGCTCCTTGACTTCCCCACCATGGTACTACCAGTATTCACACCGCCCCCCCAGACTCAGCTGGCATCCACGCCCTCGGAACAGCTCAGCCATCCTGCCCAGGCTCCTCCACAGAGCCCTCATCACCTCTGATGACCCTGGATTTCCTCTCAGCCTCCCTGGGATCTGTGTGCCTCCTGCCTCACAGCCAAGCACCCCCTCACCTGAGGAGCCCCGCGCCCTTACCAGCGTAGCTGAGCTTGCGCGGAGTAGAAGTACAGAAGAAGTATTTAGGGGCAGAGGAGACCTCCACTGCCCCTGGGCTGCAGCCTTGGGCCACCACAGTGGATCCAAGCCGAGGGGGATCCTCTTGTGACTTCGAGATTCCTGAGGGAGGAATGAAAGGCTCAGGGTGGGTTCATCAGTCCTCTGTCCACAAATATTTACTGAGTGTGTGACACGTGTCAGGTGCAGTGAATACACACAGTTGAGAGTGTGGTTCCCAGTGGATCCTCCAGGATTTAATTCCAATCAATACTTATTCTCTCACTGTCTAGTTGGTAATGTAGGCCTCGGTGGTGACTGTGAGTGTGTGGGAAGAGTGAGTGATGTGTATCAGTTAAGTCTGTGGTAAGTGTGGGGTTGGCATGGGGAGCACAGTGCAGACGTGTCTATCTGTGTCTGTGGCCTTTGTGTGCATGGTTTCTGTTCACAAGTCAGGAATTCTGGGACATGTAACGTTTCCTCATTACATGGTGTGGCTTGTATTTATGGTGCGTGTTCATTCATTCATTCACCAAGATTCAGTAAGCAGCTACTCCTGTGTATCCGGCACTCTTCCATTGTTGTAGTCTTTGGTAACGCTGCACATTCTAGTAGGGGAAGACACACACTAAACAAAACTACAATAAATATATAATACATCAGCTGGTGGTAAGTATATAAGGGTTGCCAGACTTAGCGAACAAGAATACAAGGCACCCAGTTAAATTTCAGTTTCAGATAAACCCAGAATAATTTTTTAGTGTAAGTATTCCCATGCAGTATTTGTTCTTACTTAGTTTTAGTGTAAGTATGGCCCATACAATATTTGGGACATACTGATACTGAAAAATTACTTGTTCTTTATCTGGAATTCAAATTGAACTGGATAGCCCATATTTTCTCTGGCAATCCTGACATGGGTTACTGAGACTGTGGTTTACTGTGGTTTGTACAAAGCGGGTCTGGCATTACTCAAGAATGTGTTACAAGTGTGGTGTGTATGACACGTGACTGGTTCTTACAGAGGTATTTAGCGATGGCTGAAGTTAGCTGTGTTTGTGCGAGAGTTGTGGAGATACATATATATATATATATATATATATATATATATATATAGTGTGAGTGTGTGTGTGTGTCCTATATATATAGTGTGAGTGTCTATATACATATCTCATCTCCAGCGTTTGGTGTTGGAGGAGAGGATTGTGATACAGGTGGGTTGTATGAGAACGTAGTACAGGAGGGATCCGTGTATATACCTCCATGTGCTGTGTGTGGTTTACTAAGGAAGTTAAATGTGGGGTGTGTGATATTTTTGCTGCATCAGAGTGTACATGGGTGTATGAGTTACTGTCTCATAAAACACCCCTAACAAGAATTCTGTATACACTCTTACGTACACCGAGTGTCAGCCAGGTCCAGGCAGGGTGACAAGAACTTTACCACGCAGACTTTATATCTGGTAAGCACTCTAACCCCATTCATCTCGCTCTTCTCTGCACTACCACACACACACACACACACACACACACACACACTCACACACCCACACACACACAGGAACATAGAGCAAAATATTCTGAATGGTCAGGGGCAGTCATTGCCTTCCCCAGCCTGTCCCAGCCACTGCCTGGAAATCTGCCTGCTGTCTAGAGCTCCATTCCCAGGGCCCATCCTACAGTCTCCAGGGCCCTGGGCCTGGTAGGAGCTACTGGGCTCTAATCTGGGGCAGAGGCCTCTAGCTGGAGCTCTGGGGTGACCACCCCTCTCCCAGGGCAAGCTACTCGCCTACATTTAATGCACGCAGGCACCACGTGGCCCGTGGCTCTCAGAGCTCCCCGCAGGACCCTGAGGCCATTTCTCACCCCTGCTCACGTGGTCTCAGTCTCTGGAAAACCCTTCCCTTCCCTTGATCTCCTTTGGGAAATTCTTCCTGTTGAAGGAATAAATCCTCCTTGCTTTCAATATGACACCATCCCTAGACAAACAATCTTCTTTCAAAGTGCATTCCACTTGTCAAGATATTTTTCAACAGGGCCTTCAACTCATGGGGCTTCTCTTTCCACTTTGGTAAAAGAGGCCAAGCAACTCATGGGTCTCTCTCAGCATCCTTGCATCCTTCACATCCCCCACCTCATGACCCCAGGGAAAGATCCAAGAGAATAAGAGAGAAATCGGGGACTGAGCAAAGCTGCACCTCTAGGTCTGTGCAAGCAGGATGCAGCCTGCTGTGAGTCCGACAAAGCTCCAGGCCCGGCTGCCCCAGGAGAGAGTCCTCAGACCAGCGGAGCTGACCTCCCAACTCCCAGGGGGCATCTGGCCGTTCTGTGCCGTCTCACACCACAGGGGCCCTCCAGATATATACGGCAGCATCAGTGAGACAAGGTCTCTCGCTCCCTGCTTCACAGGTGACACGTTCTCAGTCCCCCGCTTCCTAGAGAAGCTTCAGTTTGGCAGAAACCCATGTGCCCCAGACAAGTTGCCCCCCACATACCTCCTCCGTTCTCGGCAGTTTCCTGGGACTCTTCATTTTCCAGATGTTTCCTCTTTTGTCGCCGTTCCATCGTACCAACTAGAAGTCTCCCTTAGAAGATGCCTCAAGAGATGTCCAACTCCTCCTCTTCCCTACAGGTTGGCCCTTCTTGGCTCTTGGGCAATCCGTTGAAATGATTCAATACAAACAAAAATAGTCAAGTCTCCTAAATGGCTGAAAAACTTGTACCACTTAGTGAACCAGCAGTACTGCCTAGTGCTCACCAGGGCTGTTATGTTTGCAGGGTTGCCAGGCGCACAGCGGAATTCTGTGACCTCAGTGCTGACATCAGTGCATTCGATGGACCTAGGGTGAGCACAGTGTCTGCAGTAGCACAGGCCCCATTTTCAAGAACAATTCCTTTTTCCCAGCCGATGCTTTCCCGTGAAAGGGAAAGGTTCCTACCATATCTATTATAAATTGTATCATACCATGTCTATTATAAAATTCACATTTTGATTGGACATCTTTTAATGTCTTTTCTAGAGAGATTTAATATGAATATTTTAAATGGTCTCCAGTTTCCCTGTGGATTATTGACATTTTAAACTCTGCACTTCAATTTTCCCTCAATACGTGTAATTTTGTCACAGCTATTTCTGTACTTAAAGATGAGGAACTATATAATTGATTTCTTCATTTTTTCCCCATCTCTCTCCAAGGTACTGCATTTGATTGTGTCTTGCGACTGAGTGAAAAATGCTAGTCCTTGAGTCAGGACATTGGGCCCTTTAGCAAGTAACTCAACCTATCTGGGCTTCAGCTTCTGTATGTGCGATCAAGAGGCTTGGACTAGCTGACTTTTCAAATGCTGTGTTTCTTTGATTCACTCTCACTTACTGATCTGCTCCTTAAGAAGAGGGTCTGTTCTCATAAAGTAACAACAGTCTTTTCCTAACCTTGGGTTGGGCGGAGTTTAACTGTTCGTACTCAGTTTGTTAGTTATATTGCCTTCTACGTATGCTTAGCTCTAAATAATTTATATGGCTCTTGTGACAATTTTTAGATCTTCTTTTTTTCTTATTTTCTTTTACAGTTTCTAATTTGTTATCGCCAGTGTAGAGGAGCCTGATTGATTTTTAAAATTTATTGATCTTGTATGTGTGTGCGTTGTTGAACCGTCTTATTAGTTCCTGCTAGTTTATCTGTGGGTTCTTTTGGGTCTCCTAGATAAATGAGAATATTAAATGTAAATAATGTGTTCTTTGGATAAAGTTTATTTTCTTGCATCTCTATATATAGAAGCAATATGTTGAATTGATTTAAATATTTAAATACTTACATACCTGTTATCACAATCTAACGTTCTTTATCTTATTTTCTTTCAATCAATATTATGTTTTCAAGATTTATCCACGTGAATCCATAGAGATCTAGGTCTTTGATTTTTGACTGTTTGATATTATTTGATCACATGCATATAGCATCATTTATTTTCCATTCAAGCATTATTGGACAATTGGATTGTTTCCCTCCCTTCTCTAGAACAAACAACATTTCCTAGAATATCCCTGAAGATGTCTGACAGTCGAGAAGGGCCAGGCTGCCCGAAGGATTGCTACTTGCTTTTAGCCACCTTCCAACAGGCCGTCTCCAGCCAGCAATTTGAAGCACAGCTGAAATGAGAACTGCCCCAAATGTGAAGATCTTAGGAGTTTCCTAGAAGGTGGGAGGTTAATGATAGGCATCCTGCTGGGATCCCAGGGGAGTCTGAGCTGGCCTGAAGCTCATCTTCCTCCTCCACCTCTCAAGAGAAATGTGGAGGAAAGAAGACTTCAAAAACTGTGAGCAGGCAGAGGGAGAGATATTGGGGGCCGAAGCTGTAACTGAGGTCTTGGAGTGGGCTGTGAGCACACAGAGCCTCTCGAGAGCCAGGCTCTGCCTTCTGAGAACTTCTCCCCTAAGGCTGCTCATAATTCACGTGATACCAGCCATATAGAGCCGACTTGGCCCACACTGTCACAGAAAGCCTTATCAGAATCTCTTCTTCTTCATACACTCTTGTGTCTGTTACTTGGTTATTGCCTTTGGTACTCCAGTGATGTGAACCACAGTCGCCAGGGGATGGAGGACACTAGTGACCCATCTTGCTCTGTGGCCTCAGTCCACAGCTGGAGGGTAAGGGAAGAGGCCAAATGAAGGTTAAGAAGGAAAGATGGAGTTTGAAGAGAAGACCTGAGTTAAGGGTGTCTTCTCAAGTCTTGATGACTGAAATGTAGCTCCAGTACCTGAAGTCCTGCTTGTTCTCAAGGCTGACCGCGGGGCTGGGTGCACTCAGTGAAGGAACCGTATACACTTAGTA
This sequence comes from Mesoplodon mirus, assembly GCF_964341445.2. Classification (NCBI taxonomy): domain Eukaryota; kingdom Metazoa; phylum Chordata; class Mammalia; order Artiodactyla; family Ziphiidae; genus Mesoplodon; species Mesoplodon mirus. The sequence continues at coordinate 1,487,043 of NW_028295741.1, read as the reverse complement.
TTTCCTTGCTTGCTCACACTTGCCCTCCTCTGATACACCCTCTGCAAGACTGATCTTCCCCTGAAACAACTTTCCCCCTGCTACTGTCATCTCAGGAACATTTGCTTCCCCTTCCTAGTGTCCCCTTAGAATGCCATTGCAGCCAATTCATAATTTGATAATCATGCTGCTTACCATATTCTCAGCAATTTTGGATAAATTTTATTCACTTTATTCCATAGTCTTCACCCATCAATAATCTTTCTTAACTTCCTAGCTGCAGGTTAACCCAATCGGAATCATTTCTTTTTCTTTCTCTTCTTTGGCAAATCCTTTCTATCTTTTAAGGTCTTTTTCTTGTGTCTCTACCATCTTGCCTTGCTGAACTTCTTTTTTTTCCGTTTAAGTAACCTTTCAATCTCCTTCCCCAGTTTGCTCATAAACATTGAGAGTTTATTCCTCACACGTTAGACAGCGGTTTATGAATGGCCAGGCATAATGGACTCAGAATGAGTTGGCACCCCCGAGGTACCTGTCTTGCTGGGGAGCCACAGGTGAAGGGCTGGCTGCTGGAAACATGTTTGCATGGAGTCAGGCTGAGTGGCCTCAGGGTGTTTGCCCTGCACTTGTGTGTGTTTCTCCCTAGTTGGTTTCCTTGTCCAGCCACCTGTGACCTCCCTCCATCCAGCCCAGGGAATCCTTCTCATCACAGGGGTAGGATGTTTGTCTCATTTTCCATCACATCCTTTCCCCAAAGTTTGGCTGTGAGTTGTTCCCATTCCAAAGACCTTTCCTCTTTGAAGAGAAAAGAGAAAATCTTGTCTCTCCTTTCCTCTCACTTCACTTCTGCTCTATTATCTCCTCCGTCCAGAATGGCCCACTGACTCACATGGTTGTAGATCCGAAGATGGCAAGAACTGCCAGCAATTCTGAGATAATAATATGGATGGATCAGGAAAACTTGAAAACCTTTATCCCGCCACATTAAAAAAAATTGCACTTCCAGTGTATTCAGAGTCTCAGTGTAGAAACACAAATGATAGAGAAATTGAATTACACTCAAGTTTTTCTTTCCTCCTTTCCTGATTTATTCTAATCCTCAATGCTAACATGATGAACTCTTTGTTAGGTAAAGTTTCAGACATTTTCTACCCATGCACACTTTTCTTTTTTTCACATAAGAGTGTGAACTAGGTCACTTTCAACATGCTGTGATTCTGTGATTCACTGTCTCCCACCGAGTCATCCACGGATAAAGTCATCTGTTTCACGGAGAACTATTTCCAATAGCTAAACGCCAATGTCTGTGGAGTGCTTACTCTGTGTCGGTTTCTTGTAACTACTTTACAGATCATTTGTACAGCGTACCCATGGACCAGGTACAATTATGACCCCCAAGTGACAGATAAGTGCAGATAAGTACAAATAAATACAGAGGCCAAGTGACTTGCCCAAGACGCTGGAGCAAATCAAAATCCATGCCTCTGTAATCATTTTGCTCTATTGCCTCTGTCTGGGAGGCTTGATGATTTGGCAACTAAAACCTTAAATATCATGTTCCATTTTTATATCTGTGACACAAGCGTGGGGCTGTGATACGGGGTAACTAACCTGACTACTTTTGAAAACCCTTATGCACCTGGATGAAATTAAGCCAGGGACTGCAAGCCATAGATTTAAGGTTTCCTACCAACTTTTAAAAATAGCTTCTTGAATGCAATTTATGTAGTGTCAAGTCTAGGATGTAGCTCAAATAGTAACAGAAAAATGGAGATATGTAGGAAAATACTTAAAGTTGACAAGTATTGGGAGTGTAGTATTTTTGGGGCCAGCGTGTAGACCACAGGAAAACTTGCTGTTTCCATCCCAAAGGGAAGAGCCCTACGTTGCAACTGCCAAGGTCCCTGGGGCAGCAAGTGTGCTCACTGCTTAGTAAAGAAGCATCCTCAGTTTGATAGAATCATATGGGAGCCTTACATTTGGTTAGCAGTTCTACATTCTTGATGTAATAATATTTTCAGGGTGTGGGAGGGTATCAAGCTCTGAAAATACCCTTGGAGAGATCTGCTTATTAAGTTTGGCTTTTTCAATCTCCCTACTACTTCTTTACTAAACACCAGGCGGTTTCCTTCACTTTTCAGAACCATGTTGTTTTTCCCTTGTCTAATGAACTTTGAAATACTTTTGGATGAGCTATTAAGTTTGGGGAAAAATAAACATCTCTTTAAAATAAGGAAGATAATAACAATGACAAGTAGAAAAAGCTCTAAAACAGAGAATATCCTCCATTCTAGCCAATGACGGAGTGGAAGGTTCGTGCTCGCTGTCCAGAACGTAGAAATAAAAGCTGAGGAGGCGCTGAGGCGTCTCCTGGATCTCTATGAGCCTCCATCATTTCTGCTGAGTAGGGTTGACAGATGAAATATAGGCTGTTTAGTTAAATATGAATGTTTGAAAAACAACGAGTACATTTTGAAGATAAGTATGCCCCAAATAGTTCATAGGATCTACTTATACTAAAAATAATGACTTATTATTCATGTGAAGTTCAAGGTTAACTGGGTATCCTGTATTTTTATTTACTAAATCTGACAGCCCTACTGATGATCCACAATGGAGGCAGTTGAGGAGCGGTACATGCTGGCTCTCGGACAGTCAGAAATGGCTTCAGCAGATCCAGGTACAGTATGAAATTCTTTTTGGATGTAGCTCAGAAGCCATGGCCAGCCCTTGACTGCAAGTACTGCCTCGGGTTTCCCTGAGGTGGGGTAAACCTTCCTCTTAATGGCCTTTTGGTAAGTCTGGAAGACCATATCCAAGGGGAGCCCCAAAGTCAGTTTCATCCTCACAACCATGTTTCCAATTCCTGGAATTGGCTGCATGTGACTCACAAGAGCTGAGGAGGTTTGTGGAAATTGGGAGTGTCATAGCTTGAACCCTTTGTAGGTAAAGTTTTGCTGTTGTGAGAGTTTTATCAGGAGCAATGTGAAAGACTCCATGTCCCCAGGTAGATAGAAATAATCCTGTTCTACCTGTGTGTTTGTGACAAGTCTCTAATAGTTCAGAGAGCAGGTATCTGGTCTTAGAAAGACTGATCCAAGCTTGGATGTTTCTGGTGACAAGGCAAGGTCCTGAGTTTCAAGTTCACCTTTTATGGTTGAGGAGACAATAAGGTGGTCAGAAGGGAAATCATGGAGGAGACCTTGGCTTCATCCATCGTGCAGGCTTGTATATGTGGTTCTATGTAGATCGTGTTTCAAAGGTGGAGCTTGTTTACAACTATGAACATTCTCCGATGTGCTTTTTGGACCTTCATTCCCAGAGCGAGAGCAGTGCCGAGGCTCTAGAAATGCCATGGATATTCTGAGCTGTCAGTGGCATTTCCCCGGTACTGTTCCCTTGGTGCCGCTCCTTGAAATGACCAAAGGGATTATCATGTGTCTTGTGGCGGGTCCTAGCATTGTGAAAGGAAGCTGCTGCACCTGGCTCAGAGGATTTCGGATGTGGTGGGAGGAGGAGTAGTACTACGACTATAAATTGTATCACAGCATATCGATTCCATCTTGAGAGTGGGGTTGGGGGGTTTGAAGGGGGGCTTTTATTGTACTTTTATACATTGTACCCTTGAAACTAATTCAATTTTTTAAAATTAATTAATTTATTTGGGGCTGCATTGGGTCTTTGTTGCTGCTAGCGGGCGTTCTCTAGTTGCAGTGAGCGGGGGCTCCTCTTGGCTGTGGTGCACGGGCTTCTCATTGCAGTGGCTTCTCTTGTTCCGGAGCATGGGCTCTAGGCACGCAGGCTTCCGTAGTTGTGGCACGTGGGCTCGGTAGATGTGGCATGGGCTCTAGAGCGCAGGCTCAGTAGTTGTGGCGTGCGGGCTTAGTTACTCCGTGGCACGTGGGATCTTCCCAGAACAGGGCTCGAACCCATGTCCCCTGCATTCGCAGGCATATTCTTAACCACTGCTCCACCAGGGAAGCCCGATAATTCAGTTTTTTATACAGAGAAGATTCCTAATATTATTCCAAAATTTTAAAAATATGTAGTTGGATAACACTATGAAAAATTAACTGATATATTCTTTTATTATTTCTCTTTGCCCCCTGGATCTTTTTCCCCATCCAGTCAGCTAGGCACTCTGAGTTCACTGCATTAGGAAGGTAAAGACTCAGCAGAAATGAGGGAGAAAAACAGAAAAGTCTCAGCTTTGGAATGTTCACAACGGAGGCCACAGTAGAACAGGTGAGAATTCTGTGAACCAAAAATAAATGTCGTCTCAAATGCAAAAATGTATTCTCTGCACTGGGAGGCAGGAGAGGGAGGGAGGGAAGGACTGAAGGAGAGAGATCAGTGTGGCCAGGGACATGGAGACTGTGCTTGAGGACGATATGCCCAGGAAGAGAATCAGAATCTGGAGAAGATTCAGCCTGCACGTGATCATTGCCTCCAGCCAGCACCCTCATCTCAGACGTTGGGAAATTCAGAGAGAGAGTGGGAGTACGTCAGGAGGGCCACGCGCATAGTCTGTGTGGCAAGGGTTGTGGCCGTTCCCTATTTGTGAGGAGTCCCCAGCAATTTGCAGGCCTCTTCTGGAAAATGCTGGCGGACGTCTCTAGTGCTTATGTGAAAGCTTGTTCACAAACCTTGAAAGATACAGATGTAGATGACAGATAGATGCATAGATAGAAAAATGTCCTTAAATAAAAGCTCCAGGAAAGGTTTGGAAAATGCCCTTTATTGCATAGGACGCTTCTATTGTCATATGATGTTAGACTGAGTGCCGGTCCCTTCATCCTCCTTCAGACCACGGCATTCTGTCTGCTACTCTCCCGAGGGTCCATTCTTCTCCCTGGAAGGGATAAAACAAATGAGGTAGGACAGGAAGAGACAAGAAGCACTCCAAGCTCTGCTGGTCAGTGTTACCCTCCAGCATTGCCTTAATGCTCAGAGCCACACACACCACAGTGAGCTTGGCTCCAGATCAACTACCACACAACGAAGGTTCTGGAACATTTCCATATCTCGGGCGACCTCATTTCCACGTGACTCTCTTTCATATTCCCCTTTGTCACAGAAGGCTCGGTCCAGTGGTCAGGGTGAGATCTCGGCTCAGGCCCAAGGCTCTCAGACCTCAAAGTTCTGGTCCTGCAAGGGCCCCTGTCCTCTCTTGAGACCACTCCTGGCTCTCTCTGCCGAGAAGGAGCTGCTGGCAGTACGTCCTCTAAGAGTTGAGGTCCATCGTGCAGACCCTGAGAAAACTCCTAGGAAAAGGCTCCACCTTCTTGTTTACGTCAACAGAGGTCAATGCCTTTGTTAGTGCTGGGTGTGTCCCATTTGATGCAACTGCAGAGCCATTAGGTAAACCAGCACATGTGTGCGGCCCCTTCCCTTAGATTCCTCTGGGCCCCCGTGACATAGGCTCAGAAGACTGCCAGCCTCAAGCCTTACCTCTTCCAAGGGACGGCCACACCGTCCTCCAGGATCTTCTGTCCCATGAATCTCAGTTGCTGTTTGGAACTCAAAGGAGAGAAAAGACCCTGCCTGCGGGGTCTCTTTGGGCTGGGGCCTTCCCCCGTGGGCTGCTCTCCCTCATTCTCCTTTTCTTCTTGCTTCTCTTCCTCCTCCTCCTCCTCCTCCTCAGGTGTGCTCTCGGATTCCACATTGCCCATCCACTGGGCCATGTTGAGATGAAAGACACGGCAGCTGAAGCCCTGCAGGACGCCGCCCTTCACGTGCTGCTGGAGGATCTCCAAGGTGGGGAAGACCCGGCAGCAGGCCATGCACCTGAAGCCGGTCTCCATGGTCACCATCCAGTCCGGTGTCTTGGCCCTGGGTCTCTCCTCGACGGCAGGTGACCCTGATGGGCTGCCTGGCTCTGCCCTTTCCTCATACTCTTTCTCCTCCCCAGTGGGCTCACTGTCAGACAGGAGGCTTTCGGTGAACACATCAGAGGGGCAAGTGCCTACTGTGCACGCATCCTCAGGAAGGGTCACTTCTTCTATCGTCAGCTGCTTTTCAGGCAACTCCAAGGGTTTCTTTGTCTTCCAGGAGACAGCGACACCCTTGTTCACTTGTACCTGCATGTAGTATATTTTCATGCCCCTTTCCTCTTTGTCTGGGTGCAGATAGTCCTTACAGGGTGAAGAGAGTGAGGAGGAGACACAGTGTGATGGGGGAGCGGTCTCCCCTTCTTCCTGAACCTGGGCTAGGGGTGCTGTAGGCCAGGCAGTGTCTCGAAATCTCCGCATTGCTGAAAAAGGAAATTAAAACCATAATAACATGCATGGGCCGTGCCGGAAGCTGAGGGAGCAGGTGTGGTAGACGAGAGAGGGACATTTGCATGACGTAGCTATGTCGTGAGCTTGGTGTCTGTTGGCCGTAGGATGGAGCGGTGTATCTGGTGTCATCTGTGGGCTTTTCATGTGCGTGGGGGGGATACTGGAGCGGTGTCTGTATACAGGGGTGTGGAGTATGGTGGTGAGGGCTGTGGTATGTGAGGGATGCGGCTGGATGCGTGTATGACAAGGAGTGTGATTTTGGTAATATCGGTGGTGCATTACTTGTGGAATGGGGCTGTGGTGCTTGGGGTTTATGTGTGCTGTGAGAAGGGCTGTGCCTGGAGGGCAGTTGTATGTGTGAGCTGTGTGGACCTGAGCTGGATGGTCCTGCTCTCAGGCTGGAGGTGTATGATGCAGAACTCTGTCCTTCTCTGGAAGCAAAGGCAAAGACAAAGCCTACATTTTCCTCTGAAGATGCTTAATCTGGTCCCTCTTCCCTCCACCTCAAGCCCAGACCTTTCCGGCCCCTGCTCCTTGACTTCCCCACCATGGTACTACCAGTATTCACACCGCCCCCCCAGACTCAGCTGGCATCCACGCCCTCGGAACAGCTCAGCCATCCTGCCCAGGCTCCTCCACAGAGCCCTCATCACCTCTGATGACCCTGGATTTCCTCTCAGCCTCCCTGGGATCTGTGTGCCTCCTGCCTCACAGCCAAGCACCCCCTCACCTGAGGAGCCCCGCGCCCTTACCAGCGTAGCTGAGCTTGCGCGGAGTAGAAGTACAGAAGAAGTATTTAGGGGCAGAGGAGACCTCCACTGCCCCTGGGCTGCAGCCTTGGGCCACCACAGTGGATCCAAGCCGAGGGGGATCCTCTTGTGACTTCGAGATTCCTGAGGGAGGAATGAAAGGCTCAGGGTGGGTTCATCAGTCCTCTGTCCACAAATATTTACTGAGTGTGTGACACGTGTCAGGTGCAGTGAATACACACAGTTGAGAGTGTGGTTCCCAGTGGATCCTCCAGGATTTAATTCCAATCAATACTTATTCTCTCACTGTCTAGTTGGTAATGTAGGCCTCGGTGGTGACTGTGAGTGTGTGGGAAGAGTGAGTGATGTGTATCAGTTAAGTCTGTGGTAAGTGTGGGGTTGGCATGGGGAGCACAGTGCAGACGTGTCTATCTGTGTCTGTGGCCTTTGTGTGCATGGTTTCTGTTCACAAGTCAGGAATTCTGGGACATGTAACGTTTCCTCATTACATGGTGTGGCTTGTATTTATGGTGCGTGTTCATTCATTCATTCACCAAGATTCAGTAAGCAGCTACTCCTGTGTATCCGGCACTCTTCCATTGTTGTAGTCTTTGGTAACGCTGCACATTCTAGTAGGGGAAGACACACACTAAACAAAACTACAATAAATATATAATACATCAGCTGGTGGTAAGTATATAAGGGTTGCCAGACTTAGCGAACAAGAATACAAGGCACCCAGTTAAATTTCAGTTTCAGATAAACCCAGAATAATTTTTTAGTGTAAGTATTCCCATGCAGTATTTGTTCTTACTTAGTTTTAGTGTAAGTATGGCCCATACAATATTTGGGACATACTGATACTGAAAAATTACTTGTTCTTTATCTGGAATTCAAATTGAACTGGATAGCCCATATTTTCTCTGGCAATCCTGACATGGGTTACTGAGACTGTGGTTTACTGTGGTTTGTACAAAGCGGGTCTGGCATTACTCAAGAATGTGTTACAAGTGTGGTGTGTATGACACGTGACTGGTTCTTACAGAGGTATTTAGCGATGGCTGAAGTTAGCTGTGTTTGTGCGAGAGTTGTGGAGATACATATATATATATATATATATATATATATATATATATATATAGTGTGAGTGTGTGTGTGTGTCCTATATATATAGTGTGAGTGTCTATATACATATCTCATCTCCAGCGTTTGGTGTTGGAGGAGAGGATTGTGATACAGGTGGGTTGTATGAGAATGTAGTACAGGAGGGATCCGTGTATATACCTCCATGTGCTGTGTGTGGTTTACTAAGGAAGTTAAATGTGGGGTGTGTGATATTTTTGCTGCATCAGAGTGTACATGGGTGTATGAGTTACTGTCTCATAAAACACCCCTAACAAGAATTCTGTATACACTCTTACGTACACCGAGTGTCAGCCAGGTCCAGGCAGGGTGACAAGAACTTTACCACGCAGACTTTATATCTGGTAAGCACTCTAACCCCATTCATCTCGCTCTTCTCTGCACTACCACACACACACACACACACACACACACACACACTCACACACCCACACACACACAGGAACATAGAGCAAAATATTCTGAATGGTCAGGGGCAGTCATTGCCTTCCCCAGCCTGTCCCAGCCACTGCCTGGAAATCTGCCTGCTGTCTAGAGCTCCATTCCCAGGGCCCATCCTACAGTCTCCAGGGCCCTGGGCCTGGTAGGAGCTACTGGGCTCTAATCTGGGGCAGAGGCCTCTAGCTGGAGCTCTGGGGTGACCACCCCTCTCCCAGGGCAAGCTACTCGCCTACATTTAATGCACGCAGGCACCACGTGGCCCGTGGCTCTCAGAGCTCCCCGCAGGACCCTGAGGCCATTTCTCACCCCTGCTCACGTGGTCTCAGTCTCTGGAAAACCCTTCCCTTCCCTTGATCTCCTTTGGGAAATTCTTCCTGTTGAAGGAATAAATCCTCCTTGCTTTCAATATGACACCATCCCTAGACAAACAATCTTCTTTCAAAGTGCATTCCACTTGTCAAGATATTTTTCAACAGGGCCTTCAACTCATGGGGCTTCTCTTTCCACTTTGGTAAAAGAGGCCAAGCAACTCATGGGTCTCTCTCAGCATCCTTGCATCCTTCACATCCCCCACCTCATGACCCCAGGGAAAGATCCAAGAGAATAAGAGAGAAATCGGGGACTGAGCAAAGCTGCACCTCTAGGTCTGTGCAAGCAGGATGCAGCCTGCTGTGAGTCCGACAAAGCTCCAGGCCCGGCTGCCCCAGGAGAGAGTCCTCAGACCAGCGGAGCTGACCTCCCAACTCCCAGGGGGCATCTGGCCGTTCTGTGCCGTCTCACACCACAGGGGCCCTCCAGATATATACGGCAGCATCAGTGAGACAAGGTCTCTCGCTCCCTGCTTCACAGGTGACACGTTCTCAGTCCCCCGCTTCCTAGAGAAGCTTCAGTTTGGCAGAAACCCATGTGCCCCAGACAAGTTGCCCCCCACATACCTCCTCCGTTCTCGGCAGTTTCCTGGGACTCTTCATTTTCCAGATGTTTCCTCTTTTGTCGCCGTTCCATCGTACCAACTAGAAGTCTCCCTTAGAAGATGCCTCAAGAGATGTCCAACTCCTCCTCTTCCCTACAGGTTGGCCCTTCTTGGCTCTTGGGCAATCCGTTGAAATGATTCAATACAAACAAAAATAGTCAAGTCTCCTAAATGGCTGAAAAACTTGTACCACTTAGTGAACCAGCAGTACTGCCTAGTGCTCACCAGGGCTGTTATGTTTGCAGGGTTGCCAGGCGCACAGCGGAATTCTGTGACCTCAGTGCTGACATCAGTGCATTCGATGGACCTAGGGTGAGCACAGTGTCTGCAGTAGCACAGGCCCCATTTTCAAGAACAATTCCTTTTTCCCAGCCGATGCTTTCCCGTGAAAGGGAAAGGTTCCTACCATATCTATTATAAATTGTATCATACCATGTCTATTATAAAATTCACATTTTGATTGGACATCTTTTAATGTCTTTTCTAGAGAGATTTAATATGAATATTTTAAATGGTCTCCAGTTTCCCTGTGGATTATTGACATTTTAAACTCTGCACTTCAATTTTCCCTCAATACGTGTAATTTTGTCACAGCTATTTCTGTACTTAAAGATGAGGAACTATATAATTGATTTCTTCATTTTTTCCCCATCTCTCTCCAAGGTACTGCATTTGATTGTGTCTTGCGACTGAGTGAAAAATGCTAGTCCTTGAGTCAGGACATTGGGCCCTTTAGCAAGTAACTCAACCTATCTGGGCTTCAGCTTCTGTATGTGCGATCAAGAGGCTTGGACTAGCTGACTTTTCAAATGCTGTGTTTCTTTGATTCACTCTCACTTACTGATCTGCTCCTTAAGAAGAGGGTCTGTTCTCATAAAGTAACAACAGTCTTTTCCTAACCTTGGGTTGGGCGGAGTTTAACTGTTCGTACTCAGTTTGTTAGTTATATTGCCTTCTACGTATGCTTAGCTCTAAATAATTTATATGGCTCTTGTGACAATTTTTAGATCTTCTTTTTTTCTTATTTTCTTTTACAGTTTCTAATTTGTTATCGCCAGTGTAGAGGAGCCTGATTGATTTTTAAAATTTATTGATCTTGTATGTGTGTGCGTTGTTGAACCGTCTTATTAGTTCCTGCTAGTTTATCTGTGGGTTCTTTTGGGTCTCCTAGATAAATGAGAATATTAAATGTAAATAATGTGTTCTTTGGATAAAGTTTATTTTCTTGCATCTCTATATATAGAAGCAATATGTTGAATTGATTTAAATATTTAAATACTTACATACCTGTTATCACAATCTAACGTTCTTTATCTTATTTTCTTTCAATCAATATTATGTTTTCAAGATTTATCCACGTGAATCCATAGAGATCTAGGTCTTTGATTTTTGACTGTTTGATATTATTTGATCACATGCATATAGCATCATTTATTTTCCATTCAAGCATTATTGGACAATTGGATTGTTTCCCTCCCTTCTGTAGAACAAACAACATTTCCTAGAATATCCCTGAAGATGTCTGACAGTCGAGAAGGGCCAGGCTGCCCGAAGGATTGCTACTTGCTTTTAGCCACCTTCCAACAGGCCGTCTCCAGCCAGCAATTTGAAGCACAGCTGAAATGAGAACTGCCCCAAATGTGAAGATCTTAGGAGTTTCCTAGAAGGTGGGAGGTTAATGATAGGCATCCTGCTGGGATCCCAGGGGAGTCTGAGCTGGCCTGAAGCTCATCTTCCTCCTCCACCTCTCAAGAGAAATGTGGAGGAAAGAAGACTTCAAAAACTGTGAGCAGGCAGAGGGAGAGATATTGGGGGCCGAAGCTGTAACTGAGGTCTTGGAGTGGGCTGTGAGCACACAGAGCCTCTCGAGAGCCAGGCTCTGCCTTCTGAGAACTTCTCCCCTAAGGCTGCTCATAATTCACGTGATACCAGCCATATAGAGCCGACTTGGCCCACACTGTCACAGAAAGCCTTATCAGAATCTCTTCTTCTTCATACACTCTTGTGTCTGTTACTTGGTTATTGCCTTTGGTACTCCAGTGATGTGAACCACAGTCGCCAGGGGATGGAGGACACTAGTGACCCATCTTGCTCTGTGGCCTCAGTCCACAGCTGGAGGGTAAGGGAAGAGGCCAAATGAAGGTTAAGAAGGAAAGATGGAGTTTGAAGAGAAGACCTGAGTTAAGGGTGTCTTCTCAAGTCTTGATGACTGAAATGTAGCTCCAGTACCTGAAGTCCTGCTTGTTCTCAAGGCTGACCGCGGGGCTGGGTGCACTCAGTGAAGGAACCGTATACACTTAGTATTTCCTTGCTTGCTCACACTTGCCCTCCTCTGATACACCCTCTGCAAGACTGATCTTCCCCTGAAACAACTTTCCCCCTGCTACTGTCATCTCAGGAACATTTGCTTCCCCTTCCTAGTGTCCCCTTAGAATGCCATTGCAGCCAATTCATAATTTGATAATCATGCTGCTTACCATATTCTCAGCAATTTTGGATAAATTTTATTCACTTTATTCCATAGTCTTCACCCATCAATAATCTTTCTTAACTTCCTAGCTGCAGGTTAACCCAATCGGAATCATTTCTTTTTCTTTCTCTTCTTTGGCAAATCCTTTCTATCTTTTAAGGTCTTTTTCTTGTGTCTCTACCATCTTGCCTTGCTGAACTTCTTTTTTTTCCGTTTAAGTAACCTTTCAATCTCCTTCCCCAGTTTGCTCATAAACATTGAGAGTTTATTCCTCACACGTTAGACAGCGGTTTATGAATGGCCAGGCATAATGGACTCAGAATGAGTTGGCACCCCCGAGGTACCTGTCTTGCTGGGGAGCCACAGGTGAAGGGCTGGCTGCTGGAAACATGTTTGCATGGAGTCAGGCTGAGTGGCCTCAGGGTGTTTGCCCTGCACTTGTGTGTGTTTCTCCCTAGTTGGTTTCCTTGTCCAGCCACCTGTGACCTCCCTCCATCCAGCCCAGGGAATCCTTCTCATCACAGGGGTAGGATGTTTGTCTCATTTTCCATCACATCCTTTCCCCAAAGTTTGGCTGTGAGTTGTTCCCATTCCAAAGACCTTTCCTCTTTGAAGAGAAAAGAGAAAATCTTGTCTCTCCTTTCCTCTCACTTCACTTCTGCTCTATTATCTCCTCCGTCCAGAATGGCCCACTGACTCACATGGTTGTAGATCCGAAGATGGCAAGAACTGCCAGCAATTCTGAGATAATAATATGGATGGATCAGGAAAACTTGAAAACCTTTATCCCGCCACATTAAAAAAAATTGCACTTCCAGTGTATTCAGAGTCTCAGTGTAGAAACACAAATGATAGAGAAATTGAATTACACTCAAGTTTTTCTTTCCTCCTTTCCTGATTTATTCTAATCCTCAATGCTAACATGATGAACTCTTTGTTAGGTAAAGTTTCAGACATTTTCTACCCATGCACACTTTTCTTTTTTTCACATAAGAGTGTGAACTAGGTCACTTTCAACATGCTGTGATTCTGTGATTCACTGTCTCCCACCGAGTCATCCACGGATAAAGTCATCTGTTTCACGGAGAACTATTTCCAATAGCTAAACGCCAATGTCTGTGGAGTGCTTACTCTGTGTCGGTTTCTTGTAACTACTTTACAGATCATTTGTACAGCGTACCCATGGACCAGGTACAATTATGACCCCCAAGTGACAGATAAGTGCAGATAAGTACAAATAAATACAGAGGCCAAGTGACTTGCCCAAGACGCTGGAGCAAATCAAAATCCATGCCTCTGTAATCATTTTGCTCTATTGCCTCTGTCTGGGAGGCTTGATGATTTGGCAACTAAAACCTTAAATATCATGTTCCATTTTTATATCTGTGACACAAGCGTGGGGCTGTGATACGGGGTAACTAACCTGACTACTTTTGAAAACCCTTATGCACCTGGATGAAATTAAGCCAGGGACTGCAAGCCATAGATTTAAGGTTTCCTACCAACTTTTAAAAATAGCTTCTTGAATGCAATTTATGTAGTGTCAAGTCTAGGATGTAGCTCAAATAGTAACAGAAAAATGGAGATATGTAGGAAAATACTTAAAGTTGACAAGTATTGGGAGTGTAGTATTTTTGGGGCCAGCGTGTAGACCACAGGAAAACTTGCTGTTTCCATCCCAAAGGGAAGAGCCCTACGTTGCAACTGCCAAGGTCCCTGGGGCAGCAAGTGTGCTCACTGCTTAGTAAAGAAGCATCCTCAGTTTGATAGAATCATATGGGAGCCTTACATTTGGTTAGCAGTTCTACATTCTTGATGTAATAATATTTTCAGGGTGTGGGAGGGTATCAAGCTCTGAAAATACCCTTGGAGAGATCTGCTTATTAAGTTTGGCTTTTTCAATCTCCCTACTACTTCTTTACTAAACACCAGGCGGTTTCCTTCACTTTTCAGAACCATGTTGTTTTTCCCTTGTCTAATGAACTTTGAAATACTTTTGGATGAGCTATTAAGTTTGGGGAAAAATAAACATCTCTTTAAAATAAGGAAGATAATAACAATGACAAGTAGAAAAAGCTCTAAAACAGAGAATATCCTCCATTCTAGCCAATGACGGAGTGGAAGGTTCGTGCTCGCTGTCCAGAACGTAGAAATAAAAGCTGAGGAGGCGCTGAGGCGTCTCCTGGATCTCTATGAGCCTCCATCATTTCTGCTGAGTAGGGTTGACAGATGAAATATAGGCTGTTTAGTTAAATATGAATGTTTGAAAAACAACGAGTACATTTTGAAGATAAGTATGCCCCAAATAGTTCATAGGATCTACTTATACTAAAAATAATGACTTATTATTCATGTGAAGTTCAAGGTTAACTGGGTATCCTGTATTTTTATTTACTAAATCTGACAGCCCTACTGATGATCCACAATGGAGGCAGTTGAGGAGCGGTACATGCTGGCTCTCGGACAGTCAGAAATGGCTTCAGCAGATCCAGGTACAGTATGAAATTCTTTTTGGATGTAGCTCAGAAGCCATGGCCAGCCCTTGACTGCAAGTACTGCCTCGGGTTTCCCTGAGGTGGGGTAAACCTTCCTCTTAATGGCCTTTTGGTAAGTCTGGAAGACCATATCCAAGGGGAGCCCCAAAGTCAGTTTCATCCTCACAACCATGTTTCCAATTCCTGGAATTGGCTGCATGTGACTCACAAGAGCTGAGGAGGTTTGTGGAAATTGGGAGTGTCATAGCTTGAACCCTTTGTAGGTAAAGTTTTGCTGTTGTGAGAGTTTTATCAGGAGCAATGTGAAAGACTCCATGTCCCCAGGTAGATAGAAATAATCCTGTTCTACCTGTGTGTTTGTGACAAGTCTCTAATAGTTCAGAGAGCAGGTATCTGGTCTTAGAAAGACTGATCCAAGCTTGGATGTTTCTGGTGACAAGGCAAGGTCCTGAGTTTCAAGTTCACCTTTTATGGTTGAGGAGACAATAAGGTGGTCAGAAGGGAAATCATGGAGGAGACCTTGGCTTCATCCATCGTGCAGGCTTGTATATGTGGTTCTATGTAGATCGTGTTTCAAAGGTGGAGCTTGTTTACAACTATGAACATTCTCCGATGTGCTTTTTGGACCTTCATTCCCAGAGCGAGAGCAGTGCCGAGGCTCTAGAAATGCCATGGATATTCTGAGCTGTCAGTGGCATTTCCCCGGTACTGTTCCCTTGGTGCCGCTCCTTGAAATGACCAAAGGGATTATCATGTGTCTTGTGGCGGGTCCTAGCATTGTGAAAGGAAGCTGCTGCACCTGGCTCAGAGGATTTCGGATGTGGTGGGAGGAGGAGTAGTACTACGACTATAAATTGTATCACAGCATATCGATTCCATCTTGAGAGTGGGGTTGGGGGGTTTGAAGGGGGGCTTTTATTGTACTTTTATACATTGTACCCTTGAAACTAATTCAATTTTTTAAAATTAATTAATTTATTTGGGGCTGCATTGGGTCTTTGTTGCTGCTAGCGGGCGTTCTCTAGTTGCAGTGAGCGGGGGCTCCTCTTGGCTGTGGTGCACGGGCTTCTCATTGCAGTGGCTTCTCTTGTTGCGGAGCATGGGCTCTAGGCACGCAGGCTTCCGTAGTTGTGGCACGTGGGCTCGGTAGATGTGGCATGGGCTCTAGAGCGCAGGCTCAGTAGTTGTGGCGTGCGGGCTTAGTTACTCCGTGGCACGTGGGATCTTCCCAGAACAGGGCTCGAACCCATGTCCCCTGCATTCGCAGGCATATTCTTAACCACTGCTCCACCAGGGAAGCCCGATAATTCAGTTTTTTATAAAGAGAAGATTCCTAATATTATTCCAAAATTTTAAAAATATGTAGTTGGATAACACTATGAAAAATTAACTGATATATTCTTTTATTATTTCTCTTTGCCCCCTGGATCTTTTTCCCCATCCAGTCAGCTAGGCACTCTGAGTTCACTGCATTAGGAAGGTAAAGACTCAGCAGAAATGAGGGAGAAAAACAGAAAAGTCTCAGCTTTGGAATGTTCACAACGGAGGCCACAGTAGAACAGGTGAGAATTCTGTGAACCAAAAATAAATGTCGTCTCAAATGCAAAAATGTATTCTCTGCACTGGGAGGCAGGAGAGGGAGGGAGGGAAGGACTGAAGGAGAGAGATCAGTGTGGCCAGGGACATGGAGACTGTGCTTGAGGACGATATGCCCAGGAAGAGAATCAGAATCTGGAGAAGATTCAGCCTGCACGTGATCATTGCCTCCAGCCAGCACCCTCATCTCAGACGTTGGGAAATTCAGAGAGAGAGTGGGAGTACGTCAGGAGGGCCACGCGCATAGTCTGTGTGGCAAGGGTTGTGGCCGTTCCCTATTTGTGAGGAGTCCCCAGCAATTTGCAGGCCTCTTCTGGAAAATGCTGGCGGACGTCTCTAGTGCTTATGTGAAAGCTTGTTCACAAACCTTGAAAGATACAGATGTAGATGACAGATAGATGCATAGATAGAAAAATGTCCTTAAATAAAAGCTCCAGGAAAGGTTTGGAAAATGCCCTTTATTGCATAGGACGCTTCTATTGTCATATGATGTTAGACTGAGTGCCGGTCCCTTCATCCTCCTTCAGACCACGGCATTCTGTCTGCTACTCTCCCGAGGGTCCATTCTTCTCCCTGGAAGGGATAAAACAAATGAGGTAGGACAGGAAGAGACAAGAAGCACTCCAAGCTCTGCTGGTCAGTGTTACCCTCCAGCATTGCCTTAATGCTCAGAGCCACACACACCACAGTGAGCTTGGCTCCAGATCAACTACCACGCAACGAAGGTTCTGGAACATTTCCATATCTCGGGCGACCTCATTTCCACGTGACTCTCTTTCATATTCCCCTTTGTCACAGAAGGCTCGGTCCAGTGGTCAGGGTGAGATCTCGGCTCAGGCCCAAGGCTCTCAGACCTCAAAGTTCTGGTCCTGCAAGGGCCCCTGTCCTCTCTTGAGACCACTCCTGGCTCTCTCTGCCGAGAAGGAGCTGCTGGCAGTACGTCCTCTAAGAGTTGAGGTCCATCGTGCAGACCCTGAGAAAACTCCTAGGAAAAGGCTCCACCTTCTTGTTTACGTCAACAGAGGTCAATGCCTTTGTTAGTGCTGGGTGTGTCCCATTTGATGCAACTGCAGAGCCATTAGGTAAACCAGCACATGTGTGCGGCCCCTTCCCTTAGACTCCTCTGGGCCCCCGTGACATAGGCTCAGAAGACTGCCAGCCTCAAGCCTTACCTCTTCCAAGGGACGGCCACACCGTCCTCCAGGATCTTCTGTCCCATGAATCTCAGTTGCTGTTTGGAACTCAAAGGAGAGAAAAGACCCTGCCTGCGGGGTCTCTTTGGGCTGGGGCCTTCCCCCGTGGGCTGCTCTCCCTCATTCTCCTTTTCTTCTTGCTTCTCTTCCTCCTCCTCCTCCTCCTCCTCAGGTGTGCTCTCGGATTCCACATTGCCCATCCACTGGGCCATGTTGAGATGAAAGACACGGCAGCTGAAGCCCTGCAGGACGCCGCCCTTCACGTGCTGCTGGAGGATCTCCAAGGTGGGGAAGACCCGGC
Source organism: Mesoplodon mirus (assembly GCF_964341445.2). NCBI lineage: Eukaryota > Metazoa > Chordata > Mammalia > Artiodactyla > Ziphiidae > Mesoplodon > Mesoplodon mirus. Next base: position 1,469,422 of record NW_028295741.1, on the reverse strand, counting down.
AGCAGGCCATGCACCTGAAGCCGGTCTCCATGGTCACCATCCAGTCCGGTGTCTTGGCCCTGGGTCTCTCCTCGACGGCAGGTGACCCTGATGGGCTGCCTGGCTCTGCCCTTTCCTCATACTCTTTCTCCTCCCCAGTGGGCTCACTGTCAGACAGGAGGCTTTCGGTGAACACATCAGAGGGGCAAGTGCCTACTGTGCACGCATCCTCAGGAAGGGTCACTTCTTCTATCGTCAGCTGCTTTTCAGGCAACTCCAAGGGTTTCTTTGTCTTCCAGGAGACAGCGACACCCTTGTTCACTTGTACCTGCATGTAGTATATTTTCATGCCCCTTTCCTCTTTGTCTGGGTGCAGATAGTCCTTACAGGGTGAAGAGAGTGAGGAGGAGACACAGTGTGATGGGGGAGCGGTCTCCCCTTCTTCCTGAACCTGGGCTAGGGGTGCTGTAGGCCAGGCAGTGTCTCGAAATCTCCGCATTGCTGAAAAAGGAAATTAAAACCATAATAACATGCATGGGCCGTGCCGGAAGCTGAGGGAGCAGGTGTGGTAGACGAGAGAGGGACATTTGCATGACGTAGCTATGTCGTGAGCTTGGTGTCTGTTGGCCGTAGGATGGAGCGGTGTATCTGGTGTCATCTGTGGGCTTTTCATGTGCGTGGGGGGGATACTGGAGCGGTGTCTGTATACAGGGGTGTGGAGTATGGTGGTGAGGGCTGTGGTATGTGAGGGATGCGGCTGGATGCGTGTATGACAAGGAGTGTGATTTTGGTAATATCGGTGGTGCATTACTTGTGGAATGGGGCTGTGGTGCTTGGGGTTTATGTGTGCTGTGAGAAGGGCTGTGCCTGGAGGGCAGTTGTATGTGTGAGCTGTGTGGACCTGAGCTGGATGGTCCTGCTCTCAGGCTGGAGGTGTATGATGCAGAACTCTGTCCTTCTCTGGAAGCAAAGGCAAAGACAAAGCCTACATTTTCCTCTGAAGATGCTTAATCTGGTCCCTCTTCCCTCCACCTCAAGCCCAGACCTTTCCGGCCCCTGCTCCTTGACTTCCCCACCATGGTACTACCAGTATTCACACCGCCCCCCCAGACTCAGCTGGCATCCACGCCCTCGGAACAGCTCAGCCATCCTGCCCAGGCTCCTCCACAGAGCCCTCATCACCTCTGATGACCCTGGATTTCCTCTCAGCCTCCCTGGGATCTGTGTGCCTCCTGCCTCACAGCCAAGCACCCCCTCACCTGAGGAGCCCCGCGCCCTTACCAGCGTAGCTGAGCTTGCGCGGAGTAGAAGTACAGAAGAAGTATTTAGGGGCAGAGGAGACCTCCACTGCCCCTGGGCTGCAGCCTTGGGCCACCACAGTGGATCCAAGCCGAGGGGGATCCTCTTGTGACTTCGAGATTCCTGAGGGAGGAATGAAAGGCTCAGGGTGGGTTCATCAGTCCTCTGTCCACAAATATTTACTGAGTGTGTGACACGTGTCAGGTGCAGTGAATACACACAGTTGAGAGTGTGGTTCCCAGTGGATCCTCCAGGATTTAATTCCAATCAATACTTATTCTCTCACTGTCTAGTTGGTAATGTAGGCCTCGGTGGTGACTGTGAGTGTGTGGGAAGAGTGAGTGATGTGTATCAGTTAAGTCTGTGGTAAGTGTGGGGTTGGCATGGGGAGCACAGTGCAGACGTGTCTATCTGTGTCTGTGGCCTTTGTGTGCATGGTTTCTGTTCACAAGTCAGGAATTCTGGGACATGTAACGTTTCCTCATTACATGGTGTGGCTTGTATTTATGGTGCGTGTTCATTCATTCATTCACCAAGATTCAGTAAGCAGCTACTCCTGTGTATCCGGCACTCTTCCATTGTTGTAGTCTTTGGTAACGCTGCACATTCTAGTAGGGGAAGACACACACTAAACAAAACTACAATAAATATATAATACATCAGCTGGTGGTAAGTATATAAGGGTTGCCAGACTTAGCGAACAAGAATACAAGGCACCCAGTTAAATTTCAGTTTCAGATAAACCCAGAATAATTTTTTAGTGTAAGTATTCCCATGCAGTATTTGTTCTTACTTAGTTTTAGTGTAAGTATGGCCCATACAATATTTGGGACATACTGATACTGAAAAATTACTTGTTCTTTATCTGGAATTCAAATTGAACTGGATAGCCCATATTTTCTCTGGCAATCCTGACATGGGTTACTGAGACTGTGGTTTACTGTGGTTTGTACAAAGCGGGTCTGGCATTACTCAAGAATGTGTTACAAGTGTGGTGTGTATGACACGTGACTGGTTCTTACAGAGGTATTTAGCGATGGCTGAAGTTAGCTGTGTTTGTGCGAGAGTTGTGGAGATACATATATATATATATATATATATATATATATAGTGTGAGTGTGTGTGTGTGTCCTATATATATAGTGTGAGTGTCTATATACATATCTCATCTCCAGCGTTTGGTGTTGGAGGAGAGGATTGTGATACAGGTGGGTTGTATGAGAACGTAGTACAGGAGGGATCCGTGTATATACCTCCATGTGCTGTGTGTGGTTTACTAAGGAAGTTAAATGTGGGGTGTGTGATATTTTTGCTGCATCAGAGTGTACATGGGTGTATGAGTTACTGTCTCATAAAACACCCCTAACAAGAATTCTGTATACACTCTTACGTACACCGAGTGTCAGCCAGGTCCAGGCAGGGTGACAAGAACTTTACCACGCAGACTTTATATCTGGTAAGCACTCTAACCCCATTCATCTCGCTCTTCTCTGCACTACCACACACACACACACACACACACACACACACACTCACACACCCACACACACACAGGAACATAGAGCAAAATATTCTGAATGGTCAGGGGCAGTCATTGCCTTCCCCAGCCTGTCCCAGCCACTGCCTGGAAATCTGCCTGCTGTCTAGAGCTCCATTCCCAGGGCCCATCCTACAGTCTCCAGGGCCCTGGGCCTGGTAGGAGCTACTGGGCTCTAATCTGGGGCAGAGGCCTCTAGCTGGAGCTCTGGGGTGACCACCCCTCTCCCAGGGCAAGCTACTCGCCTACATTTAATGCACGCAGGCACCACGTGGCCCGTGGCTCTCAGAGCTCCCCGCAGGACCCTGAGGCCATTTCTCACCCCTGCTCACGTGGTCTCAGTCTCTGGAAAACCCTTCCCTTCCCTTGATCTCCTTTGGGAAATTCTTCCTGTTGAAGGAATAAATCCTCCTTGCTTTCAATATGACACCATCCCTAGACAAACAATCTTCTTTCAAAGTGCATTCCACTTGTCAAGATATTTTTCAACAGGGCCTTCAACTCATGGGGCTTCTCTTTCCACTTTGGTAAAAGAGGCCAAGCAACTCATGGGTCTCTCTCAGCATCCTTGCATCCTTCACATCCCCCACCTCATGACCCCAGGGAAAGATCCAAGAGAATAAGAGAGAAATCGGGGACTGAGCAAAGCTGCACCTCTAGGTCTGTGCAAGCAGGATGCAGCCTGCTGTGAGTCCGACAAAGCTCCAGGCCCGGCTGCCCCAGGAGAGAGTCCTCAGACCAGCGGAGCTGACCTCCCAACTCCCAGGGGGCATCTGGCCGTTCTGTGCCGTCTCACACCACAGGGGCCCTCCAGATATATACGGCAGCATCAGTGAGACAAGGTCTCTCGCTCCCTGCTTCACAGGTGACACGTTCTCAGTCCCCCGCTTCCTAGAGAAGCTTCAGTTTGGCAGAAACCCATGTGCCCCAGACAAGTTGCCCCCCACATACCTCCTCCGTTCTCGGCAGTTTCCTGGGACTCTTCATTTTCCAGATGTTTCCTCTTTTGTCGCCGTTCCATCGTACCAACTAGAAGTCTCCCTTAGAAGATGCCTCAAGAGATGTCCAACTCCTCCTCTTCCCTACAGGTTGGCCCTTCTTGGCTCTTGGGCAATCCGTTGAAATGATTCAATACAAACAAAAATAGTCAAGTCTCCTAAATGGCTGAAAAACTTGTACCACTTAGTGAACCAGCAGTACTGCCTAGTGCTCACCAGGGCTGTTATGTTTGCAGGGTTGCCAGGCGCACAGCGGAATTCTGTGACCTCAGTGCTGACATCAGTGCATTCGATGGACCTAGGGTGAGCACAGTGTCTGCAGTAGCACAGGCCCCATTTTCAAGAACAATTCCTTTTTCCCAGCCGATGCTTTCCCGTGAAAGGGAAAGGTTCCTACCATATCTATTATAAATTGTATCATACCATGTCTATTATAAAATTCACATTTTGATTGGACATCTTTTAATGTCTTTTCTAGAGAGATTTAATATGAATATTTTAAATGGTCTCCAGTTTCCCTGTGGATTATTGACATTTTAAACTCTGCACTTCAATTTTCCCTCAATACGTGTAATTTTGTCACAGCTATTTCTGTACTTAAAGATGAGGAACTATATAATTGATTTCTTCATTTTTTCCCCATCTCTCTCCAAGGTACTGCATTTGATTGTGTCTTGCGACTGAGTGAAAAATGCTAGTCCTTGAGTCAGGACATTGGGCCCTTTAGCAAGTAACTCAACCTATCTGGGCTTCAGCTTCTGTATGTGCGATCAAGAGGCTTGGACTAGCTGACTTTTCAAATGCTGTGTTTCTTTGATTCACTCTCACTTACTGATCTGCTCCTTAAGAAGAGGGTCTGTTCTCATAAAGTAACAACAGTCTTTTCCTAACCTTGGGTTGGGCGGAGTTTAACTGTTCGTACTCAGTTTGTTAGTTATATTGCCTTCTACGTATGCTTAGCTCTAAATAATTTATATGGCTCTTGTGACAATTTTTAGATCTTCTTTTTTTCTTATTTTCTTTTACAGTTTCTAATTTGTTATCGCCAGTGTAGAGGAGCCTGATTGATTTTTAAAATTTATTGATCTTGTATGTGTGTGCGTTGTTGAACCGTCTTATTAGTTCCTGCTAGTTTATCTGTGGGTTCTTTTGGGTCTCCTAGATAAATGAGAATATTAAATGTAAATAATGTGTTCTTTGGATAAAGTTTATTTTCTTGCATCTCTATATATAGAAGCAATATGTTGAATTGATTTAAATATTTAAATACTTACATACCTGTTATCACAATCTAACGTTCTTTATCTTATTTTCTTTCAATCAATATTATGTTTTCAAGATTTATCCACGTGAATCCATAGAGATCTAGGTCTTTGATTTTTGACTGTTTGATATTATTTGATCACATGCATATAGCATCATTTATTTTCCATTCAAGCATTATTGGACAATTGGATTGTTTCCCTCCCTTCTGTAGAACAAACAACATTTCCTAGAATATCCCTGAAGATGTCTGACAGTCGAGAAGGGCCAGGCTGCCCGAAGGATTGCTACTTGCTTTTAGCCACCTTCCAACAGGCCGTCTCCAGCCAGCAATTTGAAGCACAGCTGAAATGAGAACTGCCCCAAATGTGAAGATCTTAGGAGTTTCCTAGAAGGTGGGAGGTTAATGATAGGCATCCTGCTGGGATCCCAGGGGAGTCTGAGCTGGCCTGAAGCTCATCTTCCTCCTCCACCTCTCAAGAGAAATGTGGAGGAAAGAAGACTTCAAAAACTGTGAGCAGGCAGAGGGAGAGATATTGGGGGCCGAAGCTGTAACTGAGGTCTTGGAGTGGGCTGTGAGCACACAGAGCCTCTCGAGAGCCAGGCTCTGCCTTCTGAGAACTTCTCCCCTAAGGCTGCTCATAATTCACGTGATACCAGCCATATAGAGCCGACTTGGCCCACACTGTCACAGAAAGCCTTATCAGAATCTCTTCTTCTTCATACACTCTTGTGTCTGTTACTTGGTTATTGCCTTTGGTACTCCAGTGATGTGAACCACAGTCGCCAGGGGATGGAGGACACTAGTGACCCATCTTGCTCTGTGGCCTCAGTCCACAGCTGGAGGGTAAGGGAAGAGGCCAAATGAAGGTTAAGAAGGAAAGATGGAGTTTGAAGAGAAGACCTGAGTTAAGGGTGTCTTCTCAAGTCTTGATGACTGAAATGTAGCTCCAGTACCTGAAGTCCTGCTTGTTCTCAAGGCTGACCGCGGGGCTGGGTGCACTCAGTGAAGGAACCGTATACACTTAGTATTTCCTTGCTTGCTCACACTTGCCCTCCTCTGATACACCCTCTGCAAGACTGATCTTCCCCTGAAACAACTTTCCCCCTGCTACTGTCATCTCAGGAACATTTGCTTCCCCTTCCTAGTGTCCCCTTAGAATGCCATTGCAGCCAATTCATAATTTGATAATCATGCTGCTTACCATATTCTCAGCAATTTTGGATAAATTTTATTCACTTTATTCCATAGTCTTCACCCATCAATAATCTTTCTTAACTTCCTAGCTGCAGGTTAACCCAATCGGAATCATTTCTTTTTCTTTCTCTTCTTTGGCAAATCCTTTCTATCTTTTAAGGTCTTTTTCTTGTGTCTCTACCATCTTGCCTTGCTGAACTTCTTTTTTTTCCGTTTAAGTAACCTTTCAATCTCCTTCCCCAGTTTGCTCATAAACATTGAGAGTTTATTCCTCACACGTTAGACAGCGGTTTATGAATGGCCAGGCATAATGGACTCAGAATGAGTTGGCACCCCCGAGGTACCTGTCTTGCTGGGGAGCCACAGGTGAAGGGCTGGCTGCTGGAAACATGTTTGCATGGAGTCAGGCTGAGTGGCCTCAGGGTGTTTGCCCTGCACTTGTGTGTGTTTCTCCCTAGTTGGTTTCCTTGTCCAGCCACCTGTGACCTCCCTCCATCCAGCCCAGGGAATCCTTCTCATCACAGGGGTAGGATGTTTGTCTCATTTTCCATCACATCCTTTCCCCAAAGTTTGGCTGTGAGTTGTTCCCATTCCAAAGACCTTTCCTCTTTGAAGAGAAAAGAGAAAATCTTGTCTCTCCTTTCCTCTCACTTCACTTCTGCTCTATTATCTCCTCCGTCCAGAATGGCCCACTGACTCACATGGTTGTAGATCCGAAGATGGCAAGAACTGCCAGCAATTCTGAGATAATAATATGGATGGATCAGGAAAACTTGAAAACCTTTATCCCGCCACATTAAAAAAAATTGCACTTCCAGTGTATTCAGAGTCTCAGTGTAGAAACACAAATGATAGAGAAATTGAATTACACTCAAGTTTTTCTTTCCTCCTTTCCTGATTTATTCTAATCCTCAATGCTAACATGATGAACTCTTTGTTAGGTAAAGTTTCAGACATTTTCTACCCATGCACACTTTTCTTTTTTTCACATAAGAGTGTGAACTAGGTCACTTTCAACATGCTGTGATTCTGTGATTCACTGTCTCCCACCGAGTCATCCACGGATAAAGTCATCTGTTTCACGGAGAACTATTTCCAATAGCTAAACGCCAATGTCTGTGGAGTGCTTACTCTGTGTCGGTTTCTTGTAACTACTTTACAGATCATTTGTACAGCGTACCCATGGACCAGGTACAATTATGACCCCCAAGTGACAGATAAGTGCAGATAAGTACAAATAAATACAGAGGCCAAGTGACTTGCCCAAGACGCTGGAGCAAATCAAAATCCATGCCTCTGTAATCATTTTGCTCTATTGCCTCTGTCTGGGAGGCTTGATGATTTGGCAACTAAAACCTTAAATATCATGTTCCATTTTTATATCTGTGACACAAGCGTGGGGCTGTGATACGGGGTAACTAACCTGACTACTTTTGAAAACCCTTATGCACCTGGATGAAATTAAGCCAGGGACTGCAAGCCATAGATTTAAGGTTTCCTACCAACTTTTAAAAATAGCTTCTTGAATGCAATTTATGTAGTGTCAAGTCTAGGATGTAGCTCAAATAGTAACAGAAAAATGGAGATATGTAGGAAAATACTTAAAGTTGACAAGTATTGGGAGTGTAGTATTTTTGGGGCCAGCGTGTAGACCACAGGAAAACTTGCTGTTTCCATCCCAAAGGGAAGAGCCCTACGTTGCAACTGCCAAGGTCCCTGGGGCAGCAAGTGTGCTCACTGCTTAGTAAAGAAGCATCCTCAGTTTGATAGAATCATATGGGAGCCTTACATTTGGTTAGCAGTTCTACATTCTTGATGTAATAATATTTTCAGGGTGTGGGAGGGTATCAAGCTCTGAAAATACCCTTGGAGAGATCTGCTTATTAAGTTTGGCTTTTTCAATCTCCCTACTACTTCTTTACTAAACACCAGGCGGTTTCCTTCACTTTTCAGAACCATGTTGTTTTTCCCTTGTCTAATGAACTTTGAAATACTTTTGGATGAGCTATTAAGTTTGGGGAAAAATAAACATCTCTTTAAAATAAGGAAGATAATAACAATGACAAGTAGAAAAAGCTCTAAAACAGAGAATATCCTCCATTCTAGCCAATGACGGAGTGGAAGGTTCGTGCTCGCTGTCCAGAACGTAGAAATAAAAGCTGAGGAGGCGCTGAGGCGTCTCCTGGATCTCTATGAGCCTCCATCATTTCTGCTGAGTAGGGTTGACAGATGAAATATAGGCTGTTTAGTTAAATATGAATGTTTGAAAAACAACGAGTACATTTTGAAGATAAGTATGCCCCAAATAGTTCATAGGATCTACTTATACTAAAAATAATGACTTATTATTCATGTGAAGTTCAAGGTTAACTGGGTATCCTGTATTTTTATTTACTAAATCTGACAGCCCTACTGATGATCCACAATGGAGGCAGTTGAGGAGCGGTACATGCTGGCTCTCGGACAGTCAGAAATGGCTTCAGCAGATCCAGGTACAGTATGAAATTCTTTTTGGATGTAGCTCAGAAGCCATGGCCAGCCCTTGACTGCAAGTACTGCCTCGGGTTTCCCTGAGGTGGGGTAAACCTTCCTCTTAATGGCCTTTTGGTAAGTCTGGAAGACCATATCCAAGGGGAGCCCCAAAGTCAGTTTCATCCTCACAACCATGTTTCCAATTCCTGGAATTGGCTGCATGTGACTCACAAGAGCTGAGGAGGTTTGTGGAAATTGGGAGTGTCATAGCTTGAACCCTTTGTAGGTAAAGTTTTGCTGTTGTGAGAGTTTTATCAGGAGCAATGTGAAAGACTCCATGTCCCCAGGTAGATAGAAATAATCCTGTTCTACCTGTGTGTTTGTGACAAGTCTCTAATAGTTCAGAGAGCAGGTATCTGGTCTTAGAAAGACTGATCCAAGCTTGGATGTTTCTGGTGACAAGGCAAGGTCCTGAGTTTCAAGTTCACCTTTTATGGTTGAGGAGACAATAAGGTGGTCAGAAGGGAAATCATGGAGGAGACCTTGGCTTCATCCATCGTGCAGGCTTGTATATGTGGTTCTATGTAGATCGTGTTTCAAAGGTGGAGCTTGTTTACAACTATGAACATTCTCCGATGTGCTTTTTGGACCTTCATTCCCAGAGCGAGAGCAGTGCCGAGGCTCTAGAAATGCCATGGATATTCTGAGCTGTCAGTGGCATTTCCCCGGTACTGTTCCCTTGGTGCCGCTCCTTGAAATGACCAAAGGGATTATCATGTGTCTTGTGGCGGGTCCTAGCATTGTGAAAGGAAGCTGCTGCACCTGGCTCAGAGGATTTCGGATGTGGTGGGAGGAGGAGTAGTACTACGACTATAAATTGTATCACAGCATATCGATTCCATCTTGAGAGTGGGGTTGGGGGGTTTGAAGGGGGGCTTTTATTGTACTTTTATACATTGTACCCTTGAAACTAATTCAATTTTTTAAAATTAATTAATTTATTTGGGGCTGCATTGGGTCTTTGTTGCTGCTAGCGGGCGTTCTCTAGTTGCAGTGAGCGGGGGCTCCTCTTGGCTGTGGTGCACGGGCTTCTCATTGCAGTGGCTTCTCTTGTTGCGGAGCATGGGCTCTAGGCACGCAGGCTTCCGTAGTTGTGGCACGTGGGCTCGGTAGATGTGGCATGGGCTCTAGAGCGCAGGCTCAGTAGTTGTGGCGTGCGGGCTTAGTTACTCCGTGGCACGTGGGATCTTCCCAGAACAGGGCTCGAACCCATGTCCCCTGCATTCGCAGGCATATTCTTAACCACTGCTCCACCAGGGAAGCCCGATAATTCAGTTTTTTATAAAGAGAAGATTCCTAATATTATTCCAAAATTTTAAAAATATGTAGTTGGATAACACTATGAAAAATTAACTGATATATTCTTTTATTATTTCTCTTTGCCCCCTGGATCTTTTTCCCCATCCAGTCAGCTAGGCACTCTGAGTTCACTGCATTAGGAAGGTAAAGACTCAGCAGAAATGAGGGAGAAAAACAGAAAAGTCTCAGCTTTGGAATGTTCACAACGGAGGCCACAGTAGAACAGGTGAGAATTCTGTGAACCAAAAATAAATGTCGTCTCAAATGCAAAAATGTATTCTCTGCACTGGGAGGCAGGAGAGGGAGGGAGGGAAGGACTGAAGGAGAGAGATCAGTGTGGCCAGGGACATGGAGACTGTGCTTGAGGACGATATGCCCAGGAAGAGAATCAGAATCTGGAGAAGATTCAGCCTGCACGTGATCATTGCCTCCAGCCAGCACCCTCATCTCAGACGTTGGGAAATTCAGAGAGAGAGTGGGAGTACGTCAGGAGGGCCACGCGCATAGTCTGTGTGGCAAGGGTTGTGGCCGTTCCCTATTTGTGAGGAGTCCCCAGCAATTTGCAGGCCTCTTCTGGAAAATGCTGGCGGACGTCTCTAGTGCTTATGTGAAAGCTTGTTCACAAACCTTGAAAGATACAGATGTAGATGACAGATAGATGCATAGATAGAAAAATGTCCTTAAATAAAAGCTCCAGGAAAGGTTTGGAAAATGCCCTTTATTGCATAGGACGCTTCTATTGTCATATGATGTTAGACTGAGTGCCGGTCCCTTCATCCTCCTTCAGACCACGGCATTCTGTCTGCTACTCTCCCGAGGGTCCATTCTTCTCCCTGGAAGGGATAAAACAAATGAGGTAGGACAGGAAGAGACAAGAAGCACTCCAAGCTCTGCTGGTCAGTGTTACCCTCCAGCATTGCCTTAATGCTCAGAGCCACACACACCACAGTGAGCTTGGCTCCAGATCAACTACCACGCAACGAAGGTTCTGGAACATTTCCATATCTCGGGCGACCTCATTTCCACGTGACTCTCTTTCATATTCCCCTTTGTCACAGAAGGCTCGGTCCAGTGGTCAGGGTGAGATCTCGGCTCAGGCCCAAGGCTCTCAGACCTCAAAGTTCTGGTCCTGCAAGGGCCCCTGTCCTCTCTTGAGACCACTCCTGGCTCTCTCTGCCGAGAAGGAGCTGCTGGCAGTACGTCCTCTAAGAGTTGAGGTCCATCGTGCAGACCCTGAGAAAACTCCTAGGAAAAGGCTCCACCTTCTTGTTTACGTCAACAGAGGTCAATGCCTTTGTTAGTGCTGGGTGTGTCCCATTTGATGCAACTGCAGAGCCATTAGGTAAACCAGCACATGTGTGCGGCCCCTTCCCTTAGACTCCTCTGGGCCCCCGTGACATAGGCTCAGAAGACTGCCAGCCTCAAGCCTTACCTCTTCCAAGGGACGGCCACACCGTCCTCCAGGATCTTCTGTCCCATGAATCTCAGTTGCTGTTTGGAACTCAAAGGAGAGAAAAGACCCTGCCTGCGGGGTCTCTTTGGGCTGGGGCCTTCCCCCGTGGGCTGCTCTCCCTCATTCTCCTTTTCTTCTTGCTTCTCTTCCTCCTCCTCCTCCTCCTCCTCAGGTGTGCTCTCGGATTCCACATTGCCCATCCACTGGGCCATGTTGAGATGAAAGACACGGCAGCTGAAGCCCTGCAGGACGCCGCCCTTCACGTGCTGCTGGAGGATCTCCAAGGTGGGGAAGACCCGGCAGCAGGCCATGCACCTGAAGCCGGTCTCCATGGTCACCATCCAGTCCGGTGTCTTGGCCCTGGGTCTCTCCTCGACGGCAGGTGACCCTGATGGGCTGCCTGGCTCTGCCCTTTCCTCATACTCTTTCTCCTCCCCAGTGGGCTCACTGTCAGACAGGAGGCTTTCGGTGAACACATCAGAGGGGCAAGTGCCTACTGTGCACGCATCCTCAGGAAGGGTCACTTCTTCTATCGTCAGCTGCTTTTCAGGCAACTCCAAGGGTTTCTTTGTCTTCCAGGAGACAGCGACACCCTTGTTCACTTGTACCTGCATGTAGTATATTTTCATGCCCCTTTCCTCTTTGTCTGGGTGCAGATAGTCCTTACAGGGTGAAGAGAGTGAGGAGGAGACACAGTGTGATGGGGGAGCGGTCTCCCCTTCTTCCTGAACCTGGGCTAGGGGTGCTGTAGGCCAGGCAGTGTCTCGAAATCTCCGCATTGCTGAAAAAGGAAATTAAAACCATAATAACATGCATGGGCCGTGCCGGAAGCTGAGGGAGCAGGTGTGGTAGACGAGAGAGGGACATTTGCATGACGTAGCTATGTCGTGAGCTTGGTGTCTGTTGGCCGTAGGATGGAGCGGTGTATCTGGTGTCATCTGTGGGCTTTTCATGTGCGTGGGGGGGATACTGGAGCGGTGTCTGTATACAGGGGTGTGGAGTATGGTGGTGAGGGCTGTGGTATGTGAGGGATGCGGCTGGATGCGTGTATGACAAGGAGTGTGATTTTGGTAATATCGGTGGTGCATTACTTGTGGAATGGGGCTGTGGTGCTTGGGGTTTATGTGTGCTGTGAGAAGGGCTGTGCCTGGAGGGCAGTTGTATGTGTGAGCTGTGTGGACCTGAGCTGGATGGTCCTGCTCTCAGGCTGGAGGTGTATGATGCAGAACTCTGTCCTTCTCTGGAAGCAAAGGCAAAGACAAAGCCTACATTTTCCTCTGAAGATGCTTAATCTGGTCCCTCTTCCCTCCACCTCAAGCCCAGACCTTTCCGGCCCCTGCTCCTTGACTTCCCCACCATGGTACTACCAGTATTCACACCGCCCCCCCAGACTCAGCTGGCATCCACGCCCTCGGAACAGCTCAGCCATCCTGCCCAGGCTCCTCCACAGAGCCCTCATCACCTCTGATGACCCTGGATTTCCTCTCAGCCTCCCTGGGATCTGTGTGCCTCCTGCCTCACAGCCAAGCACCCCCTCACCTGAGGAGCCCCGCGCCCTTACCAGCGTAGCTGAGCTTGCGCGGAGTAGAAGTACAGAAGAAGTATTTAGGGGCAGAGGAGACCTCCACTGCCCCTGGGCTGCAGCCTTGGGCCACCACAGTGGATCCAAGCCGAGGGGGATCCTCTTGTGACTTCGAGATTCCTGAGGGAGGAATGAAAGGCTCAGGGTGGGTTCATCAGTCCTCTGTCCACAAATATTTACTGAGTGTGTGACACGTGTCAGGTGCAGTGAATACACACAGTTGAGAGTGTGGTTCCCAGTGGATCCTCCAGGATTTAATTCCAATCAATACTTATTCTCTCACTGTCTAGTTGGTAATGTAGGCCTCGGTGGTGACTGTGAGTGTGTGGGAAGAGTGAGTGATGTGTATCAGTTAAGTCTGTGGTAAGTGTGGGGTTGGCATGGGGAGCACAGTGCAGACGTGTCTATCTGTGTCTGTGGCCTTTGTGTGCATGGTTTCTGTTCACAAGTCAGGAATTCTGGGACATGTAACGTTTCCTCATTACATGGTGTGGCTTGTATTTATGGTGCGTGTTCATTCATTCATTCACCAAGATTCAGTAAGCAGCTACTCCTGTGTATCCGGCACTCTTCCATTGTTGTAGTCTTTGGTAACGCTGCACATTCTAGTAGGGGAAGACACACACTAAACAAAACTACAATAAATATATAATACATCAGCTGGTGGTAAGTATATAAGGGTTGCCAGACTTAGCGAACAAGAATACAAGGCACCCAGTTAAATTTCAGTTTCAGATAAACCCAGAATAATTTTTTAGTGTAAGTATTCCCATGCAGTATTTGTTCTTACTTAGTTTTAGTGTAAGTATGGCCCATACAATATTTGGGACATACTGATACTGAAAAATTACTTGTTCTTTATCTGGAATTCAAATTGAACTGGATAGCCCATATTTTCTCTGGCAATCCTGACATGGGTTACTGAGACTGTGGTTTACTGTGGTTTGTACAAAGCGGGTCTGGCATTACTCAAGAATGTGTTACAAGTGTGGTGTGTATGACACGTGACTGGTTCTTACAGAGGTATTTAGCGATGGCTGAAGTTAGCTGTGTTTGTGCGAGAGTTGTGGAGATACATATATATATATATATATATATATATATATATATATATATAGTGTGAGTGTGTGTGTGTGTCCTATATATATAGTGTGAGTGTCTATATACATATCTCATCTCCAGCGTTTGGTGTTGGAGGAGAGGATTGTGATACAGGTGGGTTGTATGAGAACGTAGTACAGGAGGGATCCGTGTATATACCTCCATGTGCTGTGTGTGGTTTACTAAGGAAGTTAAATGTGGGGTGTGTGATATTTTTGCTGCATCAGAGTGTACATGGGTGTATGAGTTACTGTCTCATAAAACACCCCTAACAAGAATTCTGTATACACTCTTACGTACACCGAGTGTCAGCCAGGTCCAGGCAGGGTGACAAGAACTTTACCACGCAGACTTTATATCTGGTAAGCACTCTAACCCCATTCATCTCGCTCTTCTCTGCACTACCACACACACACACACACACACACACACACACACTCACACACCCACACACACACAGGAACATAGAGCAAAATATTCTGAATGGTCAGGGGCAGTCATTGCCTTCCCCAGCCTGTCCCAGCCACTGCCTGGAAATCTGCCTGCTGTCTAGAGCTCCATTCCCAGGGCCCATCCTACAGTCTCCAGGGCCCTGGGCCTGGTAGGAGCTACTGGGCTCTAATCTGGGGCAGAGGCCTCTAGCTGGAGCTCTGGGGTGACCACCCCTCTCCCAGGGCAAGCTACTCGCCTACATTTAATGCACGCAGGCACCACGTGGCCCGTGGCTCTCAGAGCTCCCCGCAGGACCCTGAGGCCATTTCTCACCCCTGCTCACGTGGTCTCAGTCTCTGGAAAACCCTTCCCTTCCCTTGATCTCCTTTGGGAAATTCTTCCTGTTGAAGGAATAAATCCTCCTTGCTTTCAATATGACACCATCCCTAGACAAACAATCTTCTTTCAAAGTGCATTCCACTTGTCAAGATATTTTTCAACAGGGCCTTCAACTCATGGGGCTTCTCTTTCCACTTTGGTAAAAGAGGCCAAGCAACTCATGGGTCTCTCTCAGCATCCTTGCATCCTTCACATCCCCCACCTCATGACCCCAGGGAAAGATCCAAGAGAATAAGAGAGAAATCGGGGACTGAGCAAAGCTGCACCTCTAGGTCTGTGCAAGCAGGATGCAGCCTGCTGTGAGTCCGACAAAGCTCCAGGCCCGGCTGCCCCAGGAGAGAGTCCTCAGACCAGCGGAGCTGACCTCCCAACTCCCAGGGGGCATCTGGCCGTTCTGTGCCGTCTCACACCACAGGGGCCCTCCAGATATATACGGCAGCATCAGTGAGACAAGGTCTCTCGCTCCCTGCTTCACAGGTGACACGTTCTCAGTCCCCCGCTTCCTAGAGAAGCTTCAGTTTGGCAGAAACCCATGTGCCCCAGACAAGTTGCCCCCCACATACCTCCTCCGTTCTCGGCAGTTTCCTGGGACTCTTCATTTTCCAGATGTTTCCTCTTTTGTCGCCGTTCCATCGTACCAACTAGAAGTCTCCCTTAGAAGATGCCTCAAGAGATGTCCAACTCCTCCTCTTCCCTACAGGTTGGCCCTTCTTGGCTCTTGGGCAATCCGTTGAAATGATTCAATACAAACAAAAATAGTCAAGTCTCCTAAATGGCTGAAAAACTTGTACCACTTAGTGAACCAGCAGTACTGCCTAGTGCTCACCAGGGCTGTTATGTTTGCAGGGTTGCCAGGCGCACAGCGGAATTCTGTGACCTCAGTGCTGACATCAGTGCATTCGATGGACCTAGGGTGAGCACAGTGTCTGCAGTAGCACAGGCCCCATTTTCAAGAACAATTCCTTTTTCCCAGCCGATGCTTTCCCGTGAAAGGGAAAGGTTCCTACCATATCTATTATAAATTGTATCATACCATGTCTATTATAAAATTCACATTTTGATTGGACATCTTTTAATGTCTTTTCTAGAGAGATTTAATATGAATATTTTAAATGGTCTCCAGTTTCCCTGTGGATTATTGACATTTTAAACTCTGCACTTCAATTTTCCCTCAATACGTGTAATTTTGTCACAGCTATTTCTGTACTTAAAGATGAGGAACTATATAATTGATTTCTTCATTTTTTCCCCATCTCTCTCCAAGGTACTGCATTTGATTGTGTCTTGCGACTGAGTGAAAAATGCTAGTCCTTGAGTCAGGACATTGGGCCCTTTAGCAAGTAACTCAACCTATCTGGGCTTCAGCTTCTGTATGTGCGATCAAGAGGCTTGGACTAGCTGACTTTTCAAATGCTGTGTTTCTTTGATTCACTCTCACTTACTGATCTGCTCCTTAAGAAGAGGGTCTGTTCTCATAAAGTAACAACAGTCTTTTCCTAACCTTGGGTTGGGCGGAGTTTAACTGTTCGTACTCAGTTTGTTAGTTATATTGCCTTCTACGTATGCTTAGCTCTAAATAATTTATATGGCTCTTGTGACAATTTTTAGATCTTCTTTTTTTCTTATTTTCTTTTACAGTTTCTAATTTGTTATCGCCAGTGTAGAGGAGCCTGATTGATTTTTAAAATTTATTGATCTTGTATGTGTGTGCGTTGTTGAACCGTCTTATTAGTTCCTGCTAGTTTATCTGTGGGTTCTTTTGGGTCTCCTAGATAAATGAGAATATTAAATGTAAATAATGTGTTCTTTGGATAAAGTTTATTTTCTTGCATCTCTATATATAGAAGCAATATGTTGAATTTATTTAAATATTTAAATACTTACATACCTGTTATCACAATCTAACGTTCTTTATCTTATTTTCTTTCAATCAATATTATGTTTTCAAGATTTATCCACGTGAATCCATAGAGATCTAGGTCTTTGATTTTTGACTGTTTGATATTATTTGATCACATGCATATAGCATCATTTATTTTCCATTCAAGCATTATTGGACAATTGGATTGTTTCCCTCCCTTCTGTAGAACAAACAACATTTCCTAGAATATCCCTGAAGATGTCTGACAGTCGAGAAGGGCCAGGCTGCCCGAAGGATTGCTACTTGCTTTTAGCCACCTTCCAACAGGCCGTCTCCAGCCAGCAATTTGAAGCACAGCTGAAATGAGAACTGCCCCAAATGTGAAGATCTTAGGAGTTTCCTAGAAGGTGGGAGGTTAATGATAGGCATCCTGCTGGGATCCCAGGGGAGTCTGAGCTGGCCTGAAGCTCATCTTCCTCCTCCACCTCTCAAGAGAAATGTGGAGGAAAGAAGACTTCAAAAACTGTGAGCAGGCAGAGGGAGAGATATTGGGGGCCGAAGCTGTAACTGAGGTCTTGGAGTGGGCTGTGAGCACACAGAGCCTCTCGAGAGCCAGGCTCTGCCTTCTGAGAACTTCTCCCCTAAGGCTGCTCATAATTCACGTGATACCAGCCATATAGAGCCGACTTGGCCCACACTGTCACAGAAAGCCTTATCAGAATCTCTTCTTCTTCATACACTCTTGTGTCTGTTACTTGGTTATTGCCTTTGGTACTCCAGTGATGTGAACCACAGTCGCCAGGGGATGGAGGACACTAGTGACCCATCTTGCTCTGTGGCCTCAGTCCACAGCTGGAGGGTAAGGGAAGAGGCCAAATGAAGGTTAAGAAGGAAAGATGGAGTTTGAAGAGAAGACCTGAGTTAAGGGTGTCTTCTCAAGTCTTGATGACTGAAATGTAGCTCCAGTACCTGAAGTCCTGCTTGTTCTCAAGGCTGACCGCGGGGCTGGGTGCACTCAGTGAAGGAACCGTATACACTTAGTATTTCCTTGCTTGCTCACACTTGCCCTCCTCTGATACACCCTCTGCAAGACTGATCTTCCCCTGAAACAACTTTCCCCCTGCTACTGTCATCTCAGGAACATTTGCTTCCCCTTCCTAGTGTCCCCTTAGAATGCCATTGCAGCCAATTCATAATTTGATAATCATGCTGCTTACCATATTCTCAGCAATTTTGGATAAATTTTATTCACTTTATTCCATAGTCTTCACCCATCAATAATCTTTCTTAACTTCCTAGCTGCAGGTTAACCCAATCGGAATCATTTCTTTTTCTTTCTCTTCTTTGGCAAATCCTTTCTATCTTTTAAGGTCTTTTTCTTGTGTCTCTACCATCTTGCCTTGCTGAACTTCTTTTTTTTCCGTTTAAGTAACCTTTCAATCTCCTTCCCCAGTTTGCTCATAAACATTGAGAGTTTATTCCTCACACGTTAGACAGCGGTTTATGAATGGCCAGGCATAATGGACTCAGAATGAGTTGGCACCCCCGAGGTACCTGTCTTGCTGGGGAGCCACAGGTGAAGGGCTGGCTGCTGGAAACATGTTTGCATGGAGTCAGGCTGAGTGGCCTCAGGGTGTTTGCCCTGCACTTGTGTGTGTTTCTCCCTAGTTGGTTTCCTTGTCCAGCCACCTGTGACCTCCCTCCATCCAGCCCAGGGAATCCTTCTCATCACAGGGGTAGGATGTTTGTCTCATTTTCCATCACATCCTTTCCCCAAAGTTTGGCTGTGAGTTGTTCCCATTCCAAAGACCTTTCCTCTTTGAAGAGAAAAGAGAAAATCTTGTCTCTCCTTTCCTCTCACTTCACTTCTGCTCTATTATCTCCTCCGTCCAGAATGGCCCACTGACTCACATGGTTGTAGATCCGAAGATGGCAAGAACTGCCAGCAATTCTGAGATAATAATATGGATGGATCAGGAAAACTTGAAAACCTTTATCCCGCCACATTAAAAAAAATTGCACTTCCAGTGTATTCAGAGTCTCAGTGTAGAAACACAAATGATAGAGAAATTGAATTACACTCAAGTTTTTCTTTCCTCCTTTCCTGATTTATTCTAATCCTCAATGCTAACATGATGAACTCTTTGTTAGGTAAAGTTTCAGACATTTTCTACCCATGCACACTTTTCTTTTTTTCACATAAGAGTGTGAACTAGGTCACTTTCAACATGCTGTGATTCTGTGATTCACTGTCTCCCACCGAGTCATCCACGGATAAAGTCATCTGTTTCACGGAGAACTATTTCCAATAGCTAAACGCCAATGTCTGTGGAGTGCTTACTCTGTGTCGGTTTCTTGTAACTACTTTACAGATCATTTGTACAGCGTACCCATGGACCAGGTACAATTATGACCCCCAAGTGACAGATAAGTGCAGATAAGTACAAATAAATACAGAGGCCAAGTGACTTGCCCAAGACGCTGGAGCAAATCAAAATCCATGCCTCTGTAATCATTTTGCTCTATTGCCTCTGTCTGGGAGGCTTGATGATTTGGCAACTAAAACCTTAAATATCATGTTCCATTTTTATATCTGTGACACAAGCGTGGGGCTGTGATACGGGGTAACTAACCTGACTACTTTTGAAAACCCTTATGCACCTGGATGAAATTAAGCCAGGGACTGCAAGCCATAGATTTAAGGTTTCCTACCAACTTTTAAAAATAGCTTCTTGAATGCAATTTATGTAGTGTCAAGTCTAGGATGTAGCTCAAATAGTAACAGAAAAATGGAGATATGTAGGAAAATACTTAAAGTTGACAAGTATTGGGAGTGTAGTATTTTTGGGGCCAGCGTGTAGACCACAGGAAAACTTGCTGTTTCCATCCCAAAGGGAAGAGCCCTACGTTGCAACTGCCAAGGTCCCTGGGGCAGCAAGTGTGCTCACTGCTTAGTAAAGAAGCATCCTCAGTTTGATAGAATCATATGGGAGCCTTACATTTGGTTAGCAGTTCTACATTCTTGATGTAATAATATTTTCAGGGTGTGGGAGGGTATCAAGCTCTGAAAATACCCTTGGAGAGATCTGCTTATTAAGTTTGGCTTTTTCAATCTCCCTACTACTTCTTTACTAAACACCAGGCGGTTTCCTTCACTTTTCAGAACCATGTTGTTTTTCCCTTGTCTAATGAACTTTGAAATACTTTTGGATGAGCTATTAAGTTTGGGGAAAAATAAACATCTCTTTAAAATAAGGAAGATAATAACAATGACAAGTAGAAAAAGCTCTAAAACAGAGAATATCCTCCATTCTAGCCAATGACGGAGTGGAAGGTTCGTGCTCGCTGTCCAGAACGTAGAAATAAAAGCTGAGGAGGCGCTGAGGCGTCTCCTGGATCTCTATGAGCCTCCATCATTTCTGCTGAGTAGGGTTGACAGATGAAATATAGGCTGTTTAGTTAAATATGAATGTTTGAAAAACAACGAGTACATTTTGAAGATAAGTATGCCCCAAATAGTTCATAGGATCTACTTATACTAAAAATAATGACTTATTATTCATGTGAAGTTCAAGGTTAACTGGGTATCCTGTATTTTTATTTACTAAATCTGACAGCCCTACTGATGATCCACAATGGAGGCAGTTGAGGAGCGGTACATGCTGGCTCTCGGACAGTCAGAAATGGCTTCAGCAGATCCAGGTACAGTATGAAATTCTTTTTGGATGTAGCTCAGAAGCCATGGCCAGCCCTTGACTGCAAGTACTGCCTCGGGTTTCCCTGAGGTGGGGTAAACCTTCCTCTTAATGGCCTTTTGGTAAGTCTGGAAGACCATATCCAAGGGGAGCCCCAAAGTCAGTTTCATCCTCACAACCATGTTTCCAATTCCTGGAATTGGCTGCATGTGACTCACAAGAGCTGAGGAGGTTTGTGGAAATTGGGAGTGTCATAGCTTGAACCCTTTGTAGGTAAAGTTTTGCTGTTGTGAGAGTTTTATCAGGAGCAATGTGAAAGACTCCATGTCCCCAGGTAGATAGAAATAATCCTGTTCTACCTGTGTGTTTGTGACAAGTCTCTAATAGTTCAGAGAGCAGGTATCTGGTCTTAGAAAGACTGATCCAAGCTTGGATGTTTCTGGTGACAAGGCAAGGTCCTGAGTTTCAAGTTCACCTTTTATGGTTGAGGAGACAATAAGGTGGTCAGAAGGGAAATCATGGAGGAGACCTTGGCTTCATCCATCGTGCAGGCTTGTATATGTGGTTCTATGTAGATCGTGTTTCAAAGGTGGAGCTTGTTTACAACTATGAACATTCTCCGATGTGCTTTTTGGACCTTCATTCCCAGAGCGAGAGCAGTGCCGAGGCTCTAGAAATGCCATGGATATTCTGAGCTGTCAGTGGCATTTCCCCGGTACTGTTCCCTTGGTGCCGCTCCTTGAAATGACCAAAGGGATTATCATGTGTCTTGTGGCGGGTCCTAGCATTGTGAAAGGAAGCTGCTGCACCTGGCTCAGAGGATTTCGGATGTGGTGGGAGGAGGAGTAGTACTACGACTATAAATTGTATCACAGCATATCGATTCCATCTTGAGAGTGGGGTTGGGGGGTTTGAAGGGGGGCTTTTATTGTACTTTTATACATTGTACCCTTGAAACTAATTCAATTTTTTAAAATTAATTAATTTATTTGGGGCTGCATTGGGTCTTTGTTGCTGCTAGCGGGCGTTCTCTAGTTGCAGTGAGCGGGGGCTCCTCTTGGCTGTGGTGCACGGGCTTCTCATTGCAGTGGCTTCTCTTGTTCCGGAGCATGGGCTCTAGGCACGCAGGCTTCCGTAGTTGTGGCACGTGGGCTCGGTAGATGTGGCATGGGCTCTAGAGCGCAGGCTCAGTAGTTGTGGCGTGCGGGCTTAGTTACTCCGTGGCACGTGGGATCTTCCCAGAACAGGGCTCGAACCCATGTCCCCTGCATTCGCAGGCATATTCTTAACCACTGCTCCACCAGGGAAGCCCGATAATTCAGTTTTTTATACAGAGAAGATTCCTAATATTATTCCAAAATTTTAAAAATATGTAGTTGGATAACACTATGAAAAATTAACTGATATATTCTTTTATTATTTCTCTTTGCCCCCTGGATCTTTTTCCCCATCCAGTCAGCTAGGCACTCTGAGTTCACTGCATTAGGAAGGTAAAGACTCAGCAGAAATGAGGGAGAAAAACAGAAAAGTCTCAGCTTTGGAATGTTCACAACGGAGGCCACAGTAGAACAGGTGAGAATTCTGTGAACCAAAAATAAATGTCGTCTCAAATGCAAAAATGTATTCTCTGCACTGGGAGGCAGGAGAGGGAGGGAGGGAAGGACTGAAGGAGAGAGATCAGTGTGGCCAGGGACATGGAGACTGTGCTTGAGGACGATATGCCCAGGAAGAGAATCAGAATCTGGAGAAGATTCAGCCTGCACGTGATCATTGCCTCCAGCCAGCACCCTCATCTCAGACGTTGGGAAATTCAGAGAGAGAGTGGGAGTACGTCAGGAGGGCCACGCGCATAGTCTGTGTGGCAAGGGTTGTGGCCGTTCCCTATTTGTGAGGAGTCCCCAGCAATTTGCAGGCCTCTTCTGGAAAATGCTGGCGGACGTCTCTAGTGCTTATGTGAAAGCTTGTTCACAAACCTTGAAAGATACAGATGTAGATGACAGATAGATGCATAGATAGAAAAATGTCCTTAAATAAAAGCTCCAGGAAAGGTTTGGAAAATGCCCTTTATTGCATAGGACGCTTCTATTGTCATATGATGTTAGACTGAGTGCCGGTCCCTTCATCCTCCTTCAGACCACGGCATTCTGTCTGCTACTCTCCCGAGGGTCCATTCTTCTCCCTGGAAGGGATAAAACAAATGAGGTAGGACAGGAAGAGACAAGAAGCACTCCAAGCTCTGCTGGTCAGTGTTACCCTCCAGCATTGCCTTAATGCTCAGAGCCACACACACCACAGTGAGCTTGGCTCCAGATCAACTACCACGCAACGAAGGTTCTGGAACATTTCCATATCTCGGGCGACCTCATTTCCACGTGACTCTCTTTCATATTCCCCTTTGTCACAGAAGGCTCGGTCCAGTGGTCAGGGTGAGATCTCGGCTCAGGCCCAAGGCTCTCAGACCTCAAAGTTCTGGTCCTGCAAGGGCCCCTGTCCTCTCTTGAGACCACTCCTGGCTCTCTCTGCCGAGAAGGAGCTGCTGGCAGTACGTCCTCTAAGAGTTGAGGTCCATCGTGCAGACCCTGAGAAAACTCCTAGGAAAAGGCTCCACCTTCTTGTTTACGTCAACAGAGGTCAATGCCTTTGTTAGTGCTGGGTGTGTCCCATTTGATGCAACTGCAGAGCCATTAGGTAAACCAGCACATGTGTGCGGCCCCTTCCCTTAGACTCCTCTGGGCCCCCGTGACATAGGCTCAGAAGACTGCCAGCCTCAAGCCTTACCTCTTCCAAGGGACGGCCACACCGTCCTCCAGGATCTTCTGTCCCATGAATCTCAGTTGCTGTTTGGAACTCAAAGGAGAGAAAAGACCCTGCCTGCGGGGTCTCTTTGGGCTGGGGCCTTCCCCCGTGGGCTGCTCTCCCTCATTCTCCTTTTCTTCTTGCTTCTCTTCCTCCTCCTCCTCCTCCTCCTCAGGTGTGCTCTCGGATTCCACATTGCCCATCCACTGGGCCATGTTGAGATGAAAGACACGGCAGCTGAAGCCCTGCAGGACGCCGCCCTTCACGTGCTGCTGGAGGATCTCCAAGGTGGGGAAGACCCGGCAGCAGGCCATGCACCTGAAGCCGGTCTCCATGGTCACCATCCAGTCCGGTGTCTTGGCCCTGGGTCTCTCCTCGACGGCAGGTGACCCTGATGGGCTGCCTGGCTCTGCCCTTTCCTCATACTCTTTCTCCTCCCCAGTGGGCTCACTGTCAGACAGGAGGCTTTCGGTGAACACATCAGAGGGGCAAGTGCCTACTGTGCACGCATCCTCAGGAAGGGTCACTTCTTCTATCGTCAGCTGCTTTTCAGGCAACTCCAAGGGTTTCTTTGTCTTCCAGGAGACAGCGACACCCTTGTTCACTTGTACCTGCATGTAGTATATTTTCATGCCCCTTTCCTCTTTGTCTGGGTGCAGATAGTCCTTACAGGGTGAAGAGAGTGAGGAGGAGACACAGTGTGATGGGGGAGCGGTCTCCCCTTCTTCCTGAACCTGGGCTAGGGGTGCTGTAGGCCAGGCAGTGTCTCGAAATCTCCGCATTGCTGAAAAAGGAAATTAAAACCATAATAACATGCATGGGCCGTGCCGGAAGCTGAGGGAGCAGGTGTGGTAGACGAGAGAGGGACATTTGCATGACGTAGCTATGTCGTGAGCTTGGTGTCTGTTGGCCGTAGGATGGAGCGGTGTATCTGGTGTCATCTGTGGGCTTTTCATGTGCGTGGGGGGGATACTGGAGCGGTGTCTGTATACAGGGGTGTGGAGTATGGTGGTGAGGGCTGTGGTATGTGAGGGATGCGGCTGGATGCGTGTATGACAAGGAGTGTGATTTTGGTAATATCGGTGGTGCATTACTTGTGGAATGGGGCTGTGGTGCTTGGGGTTTATGTGTGCTGTGAGAAGGGCTGTGCCTGGAGGGCAGTTGTATGTGTGAGCTGTGTGGACCTGAGCTGGATGGTCCTGCTCTCAGGCTGGAGGTGTATGATGCAGAACTCTGTCCTTCTCTGGAAGCAAAGGCAAAGACAAAGCCTACATTTTCCTCTGAAGATGCTTAATCTGGTCCCTCTTCCCTCCACCTCAAGCCCAGACCTTTCCGGCCCCTGCTCCTTGACTTCCCCACCATGGTACTACCAGTATTCACACCGCCCCCCCAGACTCAGCTGGCATCCACGCCCTCGGAACAGCTCAGCCATCCTGCCCAGGCTCCTCCACAGAGCCCTCATCACCTCTGATGACCCTGGATTTCCTCTCAGCCTCCCTGGGATCTGTGTGCCTCCTGCCTCACAGCCAAGCACCCCCTCACCTGAGGAGCCCCGCGCCCTTACCAGCGTAGCTGAGCTTGCGCGGAGTAGAAGTACAGAAGAAGTATTTAGGGGCAGAGGAGACCTCCACTGCCCCTGGGCTGCAGCCTTGGGCCACCACAGTGGATCCAAGCCGAGGGGGATCCTCTTGTGACTTCGAGATTCCTGAGGGAGGAATGAAAGGCTCAGGGTGGGTTCATCAGTCCTCTGTCCACAAATATTTACTGAGTGTGTGACACGTGTCAGGTGCAGTGAATACACACAGTTGAGAGTGTGGTTCCCAGTGGATCCTCCAGGATTTAATTCCAATCAATACTTGTTCTCTCACTGTCTAGTTGGTAATGTAGGCCTCGGTGGTGACTGTGAGTGTGTGGGAAGAGTGAGTGATGTGTATCAGTTAAGTCTGTGGTAAGTGTGGGGTTGGCATGGGGAGCACAGTGCAGACGTGTCTATCTGTGTCTGTGGCCTTTGTGTGCATGGTTTCTGTTCACAAGTCAGGAATTCTGGGACATGTAACGTTTCCTCATTACATGGTGTGGCTTGTATTTATGGTGCGTGTTCATTCATTCATTCACCAAGATTCAGTAAGCAGCTACTCCTGTGTATCCGGCACTCTTCCATTGTTGTAGTCTTTGGTAACGCTGCACATTCTAGTAGGGGAAGACACACACTAAACAAAACTACAATAAATATATAATACATCAGCTGGTGGTAAGTATATAAGGGTTGCCAGACTTAGCGAACAAGAATACAAGGCACCCAGTTAAATTTCAGTTTCAGATAAACCCAGAATAATTTTTTAGTGTAAGTATTCCCATGCAGTATTTGTTCTTACTTAGTTTTAGTGTAAGTATGGCCCATACAATATTTGGGACATACTGATACTGAAAAATTACTTGTTCTTTATCTGGAATTCAAATTGAACTGGATAGCCCATATTTTCTCTGGCAATCCTGACATGGGTTACTGAGACTGTGGTTTACTGTGGTTTGTACAAAGCGGGTCTGGCATTACTCAAGAATGTGTTACAAGTGTGGTGTGTATGACACGTGACTGGTTCTTACAGAGGTATTTAGCGATGGCTGAAGTTAGCTGTGTTTGTGCGAGAGTTGTGGAGATACATATATATATATATATATATATATATATATATATATAGTGTGAGTGTGTGTGTGTGTCCTATATATATAGTGTGAGTGTCTATATACATATCTCATCTCCAGCGTTTGGTGTTGGAGGAGAGGATTGTGATACAGGTGGGTTGTATGAGAATGTAGTACAGGAGGGATCCGTGTATATACCTCCATGTGCTGTGTGTGGTTTACTAAGGAAGTTAAATGTGGGGTGTGTGATATTTTTGCTGCATCAGAGTGTACATGGGTGTATGAGTTACTGTCTCATAAAACACCCCTAACAAGAATTCTGTATACACTCTTACGTACACCGAGTGTCAGCCAGGTCCAGGCAGGGTGACAAGAACTTTACCACGCAGACTTTATATCTGGTAAGCACTCTAACCCCATTCATCTCGCTCTTCTCTGCACTACCACACACACACACACACACACACACACACACACTCACACACCCACACACACACAGGAACATAGAGCAAAATATTCTGAATGGTCAGGGGCAGTCATTGCCTTCCCCAGCCTGTCCCAGCCACTGCCTGGAAATCTGCCTGCTGTCTAGAGCTCCATTCCCAGGGCCCATCCTACAGTCTCCAGGGCCCTGGGCCTGGTAGGAGCTACTGGGCTCTAATCTGGGGCAGAGGCCTCTAGCTGGAGCTCTGGGGTGACCACCCCTCTCCCAGGGCAAGCTACTCGCCTACATTTAATGCACGCAGGCACCACGTGGCCCGTGGCTCTCAGAGCTCCCCGCAGGACCCTGAGGCCATTTCTCACCCCTGCTCACGTGGTCTCAGTCTCTGGAAAACCCTTCCCTTCCCTTGATCTCCTTTGGGAAATTCTTCCTGTTGAAGGAATAAATCCTCCTTGCTTTCAATATGACACCATCCCTAGACAAACAATCTTCTTTCAAAGTGCATTCCACTTGTCAAGATATTTTTCAACAGGGCCTTCAACTCATGGGGCTTCTCTTTCCACTTTGGTAAAAGAGGCCAAGCAACTCATGGGTCTCTCTCAGCATCCTTGCATCCTTCACATCCCCCACCTCATGACCCCAGGGAAAGATCCAAGAGAATAAGAGAGAAATCGGGGACTGAGCAAAGCTGCACCTCTAGGTCTGTGCAAGCAGGATGCAGCCTGCTGTGAGTCCGACAAAGCTCCAGGCCCGGCTGCCCCAGGAGAGAGTCCTCAGACCAGCGGAGCTGACCTCCCAACTCCCAGGGGGCATCTGGCCGTTCTGTGCCGTCTCACACCACAGGGGCCCTCCAGATATATACGGCAGCATCAGTGAGACAAGGTCTCTCGCTCCCTGCTTCACAGGTGACACGTTCTCAGTCCCCCGCTTCCTAGAGAAGCTTCAGTTTGGCAGAAACCCATGTGCCCCAGACAAGTTGCCCCCCACATACCTCCTCCGTTCTCGGCAGTTTCCTGGGACTCTTCATTTTCCAGATGTTTCCTCTTTTGTCGCCGTTCCATCGTACCAACTAGAAGTCTCCCTTAGAAGATGCCTCAAGAGATGTCCAACTCCTCCTCTTCCCTACAGGTTGGCCCTTCTTGGCTCTTGGGCAATCCGTTGAAATGATTCAATACAAACAAAAATAGTCAAGTCTCCTAAATGGCTGAAAAACTTGTACCACTTAGTGAACCAGCAGTACTGCCTAGTGCTCACCAGGGCTGTTATGTTTGCAGGGTTGCCAGGCGCACAGCGGAATTCTGTGACCTCAGTGCTGACATCAGTGCATTCGATGGACCTAGGGTGAGCACAGTGTCTGCAGTAGCACAGGCCCCATTTTCAAGAACAATTCCTTTTTCCCAGCCGATGCTTTCCCGTGAAAGGGAAAGGTTCCTACCATATCTATTATAAATTGTATCATACCATGTCTATTATAAAATTCACATTTTGATTGGACATCTTTTAATGTCTTTTCTAGAGAGATTTAATATGAATATTTTAAATGGTCTCCAGTTTCCCTGTGGATTATTGACATTTTAAACTCTGCACTTCAATTTTCCCTCAATACGTGTAATTTTGTCACAGCTATTTCTGTACTTAAAGATGAGGAACTATATAATTGATTTCTTCATTTTTTCCCCATCTCTCTCCAAGGTACTGCATTTGATTGTGTCTTGCGACTGAGTGAAAAATGCTAGTCCTTGAGTCAGGACATTGGGCCCTTTAGCAAGTAACTCAACCTATCTGGGCTTCAGCTTCTGTATGTGCGATCAAGAGGCTTGGACTAGCTGACTTTTCAAATGCTGTGTTTCTTTGATTCACTCTCACTTACTGATCTGCTCCTTAAGAAGAGGGTCTGTTCTCATAAAGTAACAACAGTCTTTTCCTAACCTTGGGTTGGGCGGAGTTTAACTGTTCGTACTCAGTTTGTTAGTTATATTGCCTTCTACGTATGCTTAGCTCTAAATAATTTATATGGCTCTTGTGACAATTTTTAGATCTTCTTTTTTTCTTATTTTCTTTTACAGTTTCTAATTTGTTATCGCCAGTGTAGAGGAGCCTGATTGATTTTTAAAATTTATTGATCTTGTATGTGTGTGCGTTGTTGAACCGTCTTATTAGTTCCTGCTAGTTTATCTGTGGGTTCTTTTGGGTCTCCTAGATAAATGAGAATATTAAATGTAAATAATGTGTTCTTTGGATAAAGTTTATTTTCTTGCATCTCTATATATAGAAGCAATATGTTGAATTTATTTAAATATTTAAATACTTACATACCTGTTATCACAATCTAACGTTCTTTATCTTATTTTCTTTCAATCAATATTATGTTTTCAAGATTTATCCACGTGAATCCATAGAGATCTAGGTCTTTGATTTTTGACTGTTTGATATTATTTGATCACATGCATATAGCATCATTTATTTTCCATTCAAGCATTATTGGACAATTGGATTGTTTCCCTCCCTTCTCTAGAACAAACAACATTTCCTAGAATATCCCTGAAGATGTCTGACAGTCGAGAAGGGCCAGGCTGCCCGAAGGATTGCTACTTGCTTTTAGCCACCTTCCAACAGGCCGTCTCCAGCCAGCAATTTGAAGCACAGCTGAAATGAGAACTGCCCCAAATGTGAAGATCTTAGGAGTTTCCTAGAAGGTGGGAGGTTAATGATAGGCATCCTGCTGGGATCCCAGGGGAGTCTGAGCTGGCCTGAAGCTCATCTTCCTCCTCCACCTCTCAAGAGAAATGTGGAGGAAAGAAGACTTCAAAAACTGTGAGCAGGCAGAGGGAGAGATATTGGGGGCCGAAGCTGTAACTGAGGTCTTGGAGTGGGCTGTGAGCACACAGAGCCTCTCGAGAGCCAGGCTCTGCCTTCTGAGAACTTCTCCCCTAAGGCTGCTCATAATTCACGTGATACCAGCCATATAGAGCCGACTTGGCCCACACTGTCACAGAAAGCCTTATCAGAATCTCTTCTTCTTCATACACTCTTGTGTCTGTTACTTGGTTATTGCCTTTGGTACTCCAGTGATGTGAACCACAGTCGCCAGGGGATGGAGGACACTAGTGACCCATCTTGCTCTGTGGCCTCAGTCCACAGCTGGAGGGTAAGGGAAGAGGCCAAATGAAGGTTAAGAAGGAAAGATGGAGTTTGAAGAGAAGACCTGAGTTAAGGGTGTCTTCTCAAGTCTTGATGACTGAAATGTAGCTCCAGTACCTGAAGTCCTGCTTGTTCTCAAGGCTGACCGCGGGGCTGGGTGCACTCAGTGAAGGAACCGTATACACTTAGTATTTCCTTGCTTGCTCACACTTGCCCTCCTCTGATACACCCTCTGCAAGACTGATCTTCCCCTGAAACAACTTTCCCCCTGCTACTGTCATCTCAGGAACATTTGCTTCCCCTTCCTAGTGTCCCCTTAGAATGCCATTGCAGCCAATTCATAATTTGATAATCATGCTGCTTACCATATTCTCAGCAATTTTGGATAAATTTTATTCACTTTATTCCATAGTCTTCACCCATCAATAATCTTTCTTAACTTCCTAGCTGCAGGTTAACCCAATCGGAATCATTTCTTTTTCTTTCTCTTCTTTGGCAAATCCTTTCTATCTTTTAAGGTCTTTTTCTTGTGTCTCTACCATCTTGCCTTGCTGAACTTCTTTTTTTTCCGTTTAAGTAACCTTTCAATCTCCTTCCCCAGTTTGCTCATAAACATTGAGAGTTTATTCCTCACACGTTAGACAGCGGTTTATGAATGGCCAGGCATAATGGACTCAGAATGAGTTGGCACCCCCGAGGTACCTGTCTTGCTGGGGAGCCACAGGTGAAGGGCTGGCTGCTGGAAACATGTTTGCATGGAGTCAGGCTGAGTGGCCTCAGGGTGTTTGCCCTGCACTTGTGTGTGTTTCTCCCTAGTTGGTTTCCTTGTCCAGCCACCTGTGACCTCCCTCCATCCAGCCCAGGGAATCCTTCTCATCACAGGGGTAGGATGTTTGTCTCATTTTCCATCACATCCTTTCCCCAAAGTTTGGCTGTGAGTTGTTCCCATTCCAAAGACCTTTCCTCTTTGAAGAGAAAAGAGAAAATCTTGTCTCTCCTTTCCTCTCACTTCACTTCTGCTCTATTATCTCCTCCGTCCAGAATGGCCCACTGACTCACATGGTTGTAGATCCGAAGATGGCAAGAACTGCCAGCAATTCTGAGATAATAATATGGATGGATCAGGAAAACTTGAAAACCTTTATCCCGCCACATTAAAAAAAATTGCACTTCCAGTGTATTCAGAGTCTCAGTGTAGAAACACAAATGATAGAGAAATTGAATTACACTCAAGTTTTTCTTTCCTCCTTTCCTGATTTATTCTAATCCTCAATGCTAACATGATGAACTCTTTGTTAGGTAAAGTTTCAGACATTTTCTACCCATGCACACTTTTCTTTTTTTCACATAAGAGTGTGAACTAGGTCACTTTCAACATGCTGTGATTCTGTGATTCACTGTCTCCCACCGAGTCATCCACGGATAAAGTCATCTGTTTCACGGAGAACTATTTCCAATAGCTAAACGCCAATGTCTGTGGAGTGCTTACTCTGTGTCGGTTTCTTGTAACTACTTTACAGATCATTTGTACAGCGTACCCATGGACCAGGTACAATTATGACCCCCAAGTGACAGATAAGTGCAGATAAGTACAAATAAATACAGAGGCCAAGTGACTTGCCCAAGACGCTGGAGCAAATCAAAATCCATGCCTCTGTAATCATTTTGCTCTATTGCCTCTGTCTGGGAGGCTTGATGATTTGGCAACTAAAACCTTAAATATCATGTTCCATTTTTATATCTGTGACACAAGCGTGGGGCTGTGATACGGGGTAACTAACCTGACTACTTTTGAAAACCCTTATGCACCTGGATGAAATTAAGCCAGGGACTGCAAGCCATAGATTTAAGGTTTCCTACCAACTTTTAAAAATAGCTTCTTGAATGCAATTTATGTAGTGTCAAGTCTAGGATGTAGCTCAAATAGTAACAGAAAAATGGAGATATGTAGGAAAATACTTAAAGTTGACAAGTATTGGGAGTGTAGTATTTTTGGGGCCAGCGTGTAGACCACAGGAAAACTTGCTGTTTCCATCCCAAAGGGAAGAGCCCTACGTTGCAACTGCCAAGGTCCCTGGGGCAGCAAGTGTGCTCACTGCTTAGTAAAGAAGCATCCTCAGTTTGATAGAATCATATGGGAGCCTTACATTTGGTTAGCAGTTCTACATTCTTGATGTAATAATATTTTCAGGGTGTGGGAGGGTATCAAGCTCTGAAAATACCCTTGGAGAGATCTGCTTATTAAGTTTGGCTTTTTCAATCTCCCTACTACTTCTTTACTAAACACCAGGCGGTTTCCTTCACTTTTCAGAACCATGTTGTTTTTCCCTTGTCTAATGAACTTTGAAATACTTTTGGATGAGCTATTAAGTTTGGGGAAAAATAAACATCTCTTTAAAATAAGGAAGATAATAACAATGACAAGTAGAAAAAGCTCTAAAACAGAGAATATCCTCCATTCTAGCCAATGACGGAGTGGAAGGTTCGTGCTCGCTGTCCAGAACGTAGAAATAAAAGCTGAGGAGGCGCTGAGGCGTCTCCTGGATCTCTATGAGCCTCCATCATTTCTGCTGAGTAGGGTTGACAGATGAAATATAGGCTGTTTAGTTAAATATGAATGTTTGAAAAACAACGAGTACATTTTGAAGATAAGTATGCCCCAAATAGTTCATAGGATCTACTTATACTAAAAATAATGACTTATTATTCATGTGAAGTTCAAGGTTAACTGGGTATCCTGTATTTTTATTTACTAAATCTGACAGCCCTACTGATGATCCACAATGGAGGCAGTTGAGGAGCGGTACATGCTGGCTCTCGGACAGTCAGAAATGGCTTCAGCAGATCCAGGTACAGTATGAAATTCTTTTTGGATGTAGCTCAGAAGCCATGGCCAGCCCTTGACTGCAAGTACTGCCTCGGGTTTCCCTGAGGTGGGGTAAACCTTCCTCTTAATGGCCTTTTGGTAAGTCTGGAAGACCATATCCAAGGGGAGCCCCAAAGTCAGTTTCATCCTCACAACCATGTTTCCAATTCCTGGAATTGGCTGCATGTGACTCACAAGAGCTGAGGAGGTTTGTGGAAATTGGGAGTGTCATAGCTTGAACCCTTTGTAGGTAAAGTTTTGCTGTTGTGAGAGTTTTATCAGGAGCAATGTGAAAGACTCCATGTCCCCAGGTAGATAGAAATAATCCTGTTCTACCTGTGTGTTTGTGACAAGTCTCTAATAGTTCAGAGAGCAGGTATCTGGTCTTAGAAAGACTGATCCAAGCTTGGATGTTTCTGGTGACAAGGCAAGGTCCTGAGTTTCAAGTTCACCTTTTATGGTTGAGGAGACAATAAGGTGGTCAGAAGGGAAATCATGGAGGAGACCTTGGCTTCATCCATCGTGCAGGCTTGTATATGTGGTTCTATGTAGATCGTGTTTCAAAGGTGGAGCTTGTTTACAACTATGAACATTCTCCGATGTGCTTTTTGGACCTTCATTCCCAGAGCGAGAGCAGTGCCGAGGCTCTAGAAATGCCATGGATATTCTGAGCTGTCAGTGGCATTTCCCCGGTACTGTTCCCTTGGTGCCGCTCCTTGAAATGACCAAAGGGATTATCATGTGTCTTGTGGCGGGTCCTAGCATTGTGAAAGGAAGCTGCTGCACCTGGCTCAGAGGATTTCGGATGTGGTGGGAGGAGGAGTAGTACTACGACTATAAATTGTATCACAGCATATCGATTCCATCTTGAGAGTGGGGTTGGGGGGTTTGAAGGGGGGCTTTTATTGTACTTTTATACATTGTACCCTTGAAACTAATTCAATTTTTTAAAATTAATTAATTTATTTGGGGCTGCATTGGGTCTTTGTTGCTGCTAGCGGGCGTTCTCTAGTTGCAGTGAGCGGGGGCTCCTCTTGGCTGTGGTGCACGGGCTTCTCATTGCAGTGGCTTCTCTTGTTCCGGAGCATGGGCTCTAGGCACGCAGGCTTCCGTAGTTGTGGCACGTGGGCTCGGTAGATGTGGCATGGGCTCTAGAGCGCAGGCTCAGTAGTTGTGGCGTGCGGGCTTAGTTACTCCGTGGCACGTGGGATCTTCCCAGAACAGGGCTCGAACCCATGTCCCCTGCATTCGCAGGCATATTCTTAACCACTGCTCCACCAGGGAAGCCCGATAATTCAGTTTTTTATACAGAGAAGATTCCTAATATTATTCCAAAATTTTAAAAATATGTAGTTGGATAACACTATGAAAAATTAACTGATATATTCTTTTATTATTTCTCTTTGCCCCCTGGATCTTTTTCCCCATCCAGTCAGCTAGGCACTCTGAGTTCACTGCATTAGGAAGGTAAAGACTCAGCAGAAATGAGGGAGAAAAACAGAAAAGTCTCAGCTTTGGAATGTTCACAACGGAGGCCACAGTAGAACAGGTGAGAATTCTGTGAACCAAAAATAAATGTCGTCTCAAATGCAAAAATGTATTCTCTGCACTGGGAGGCAGGAGAGGGAGGGAGGGAAGGACTGAAGGAGAGAGATCAGTGTGGCCAGGGACATGGAGACTGTGCTTGAGGACGATATGCCCAGGAAGAGAATCAGAATCTGGAGAAGATTCAGCCTGCACGTGATCATTGCCTCCAGCCAGCACCCTCATCTCAGACGTTGGGAAATTCAGAGAGAGAGTGGGAGTACGTCAGGAGGGCCACGCGCATAGTCTGTGTGGCAAGGGTTGTGGCCGTTCCCTATTTGTGAGGAGTCCCCAGCAATTTGCAGGCCTCTTCTGGAAAATGCTGGCGGACGTCTCTAGTGTTTATGTGAAAGCTTGTTCACAAACCTTGAAAGATACAGATGTAGATGACAGATAGATGCATAGATAGAAAAATGTCCTTAAATAAAAGCTCCAGGAAAGGTTTGGAAAATGCCCTTTATTGCATAGGACGCTTCTATTGTCATATGATGTTAGACTGAGTGCCGGTCCCTTCATCCTCCTTCAGACCACGGCATTCTGTCTGCTACTCTCCCGAGGGTCCATTCTTCTCCCTGGAAGGGATAAAACAAATGAGGTAGGACAGGAAGAGACAAGAAGCACTCCAAGCTCTGCTGGTCAGTGTTACCCTCCAGCATTGCCTTAATGCTCAGAGCCACACACACCACAGTGAGCTTGGCTCCAGATCAACTACCACGCAACGAAGGTTCTGGAACATTTCCATATCTCGGGCGACCTCATTTCCACGTGACTCTCTTTCATATTCCCCTTTGTCACAGAAGGCTCGGTCCAGTGGTCAGGGTGAGATCTCGGCTCAGGCCCAAGGCTCTCAGACCTCAAAGTTCTGGTCCTGCAAGGGCCCCTGTCCTCTCTTGAGACCACTCCTGGCTCTCTCTGCCGAGAAGGAGCTGCTGGCAGTACGTCCTCTAAGAGTTGAGGTCCATCGTGCAGACCCTGAGAAAACTCCTAGGAAAAGGCTCCACCTTCTTGTTTACGTCAACAGAGGTCAATGCCTTTGTTAGTGCTGGGTGTGTCCCATTTGATGCAACTGCAGAGCCATTAGGTAAACCAGCACATGTGTGCGGCCCCTTCCCTTAGATTCCTCTGGGCCCCCGTGACATAGGCTCAGAAGACTGCCAGCCTCAAGCCTTACCTCTTCCAAGGGACGGCCACACCGTCCTCCAGGATCTTCTGTCCCATGAATCTCAGTTGCTGTTTGGAACTCAAAGGAGAGAAAAGACCCTGCCTGCGGGGTCTCTTTGGGCTGGGGCCTTCCCCCGTGGGCTGCTCTCCCTCATTCTCCTTTTCTTCTTGCTTCTCTTCCTCCTCCTCCTCCTCCTCCTCAGGTGTGCTCTCGGATTCCACATTGCCCATCCACTGGGCCATGTTGAGATGAAAGACACGGCAGCTGAAGCCCTGCAGGACGCCGCCCTTCACGTGCTGCTGGAGGATCTCCAAGGTGGGGAAGACCCGGCAGCAGGCCATGCACCTGAAGCCGGTCTCCATGGTCACCATCCAGTCCGGTGTCTTGGCCCTGGGTCTCTCCTCGACGGCAGGTGACCCTGATGGGCTGCCTGGCTCTGCCCTTTCCTCATACTCTTTCTCCTCCCCAGTGGGCTCACTGTCAGACAGGAGGCTTTCGGTGAACACATCAGAGGGGCAAGTGCCTACTGTGCACGCATCCTCAGGAAGGGTCACTTCTTCTATCGTCAGCTGCTTTTCAGGCAACTCCAAGGGTTTCTTTGTCTTCCAGGAGACAGCGACACCCTTGTTCACTTGTACCTGCATGTAGTATATTTTCATGCCCCTTTCCTCTTTGTCTGGGTGCAGATAGTCCTTACAGGGTGAAGAGAGTGAGGAGGAGACACAGTGTGATGGGGGAGCGGTCTCCCCTTCTTCCTGAACCTGGGCTAGGGGTGCTGTAGGCCAGGCAGTGTCTCGAAATCTCCGCATTGCTGAAAAAGGAAATTAAAACCATAATAACATGCATGGGCCGTGCCGGAAGCTGAGGGAGCAGGTGTGGTAGACGAGAGAGGGACATTTGCATGACGTAGCTATGTCGTGAGCTTGGTGTCTGTTGGCCGTAGGATGGAGCGGTGTATCTGGTGTCATCTGTGGGCTTTTCATGTGCGTGGGGGGGATACTGGAGCGGTGTCTGTATACAGGGGTGTGGAGTATGGTGGTGAGGGCTGTGGTATGTGAGGGATGCGGCTGGATGCGTGTATGACAAGGAGTGTGATTTTGGTAATATCGGTGGTGCATTACTTGTGGAATGGGGCTGTGGTGCTTGGGGTTTATGTGTGCTGTGAGAAGGGCTGTGCCTGGAGGGCAGTTGTATGTGTGAGCTGTGTGGACCTGAGCTGGATGGTCCTGCTCTCAGGCTGGAGGTGTATGATGCAGAACTCTGTCCTTCTCTGGAAGCAAAGGCAAAGACAAAGCCTACATTTTCCTCTGAAGATGCTTAATCTGGTCCCTCTTCCCTCCACCTCAAGCCCAGACCTTTCCGGCCCCTGCTCCTTGACTTCCCCACCATGGTACTACCAGTATTCACACCGCCCCCCCAGACTCAGCTGGCATCCACGCCCTCGGAACAGCTCAGCCATCCTGCCTAGGCTCCTCCACAGAGCCCTCATCACCTCTGATGACCCTGGATTTCCTCTCAGCCTCCCTGGGATCTGTGTGCCTCCTGCCTCACAGCCAAGCACCCCCTCACCTGAGGAGCCCCGCGCCCTTACCAGCGTAGCTGAGCTTGCGCGGAGTAGAAGTACAGAAGAAGTATTTAGGGGCAGAGGAGACCTCCACTGCCCCTGGGCTGCAGCCTTGGGCCACCACAGTGGATCCAAGCCGAGGGGGATCCTCTTGTGACTTCGAGATTCCTGAGGGAGGAATGAAAGGCTCAGGGTGGGTTCATCAGTCCTCTGTCCACAAATATTTACTGAGTGTGTGACACGTGTCAGGTGCAGTGAATACACACAGTTGAGAGTGTGGTTCCCAGTGGATCCTCCAGGATTTAATTCCAATCAATACTTATTCTCTCACTGTCTAGTTGGTAATGTAGGCCTCGGTGGTGACTGTGAGTGTGTGGGAAGAGTGAGTGATGTGTATCAGTTAAGTCTGTGGTAAGTGTGGGGTTGGCATGGGGAGCACAGTGCAGACGTGTCTATCTGTGTCTGTGGCCTTTGTGTGCATGGTTTCTGTTCACAAGTCAGGAATTCTGGGACATGTAACGTTTCCTCATTACATGGTGTGGCTTGTATTTATGGTGCGTGTTCATTCATTCATTCACCAAGATTCAGTAAGCAGCTACTCCTGTGTATCCGGCACTCTTCCATTGTTGTAGTCTTTGGTAACGCTGCACATTCTAGTAGGGGAAGACACACACTAAACAAAACTACAATAAATATATAATACATCAGCTGGTGGTAAGTATATAAGGGTTGCCAGACTTAGCGAACAAGAATACAAGGCACCCAGTTAAATTTCAGTTTCAGATAAACCCAGAATAATTTTTTAGTGTAAGTATTCCCATGCAGTATTTGTTCTTACTTAGTTTTAGTGTAAGTATGGCCCATACAATATTTGGGACATACTGATACTGAAAAATTACTTGTTCTTTATCTGGAATTCAAATTGAACTGGATAGCCCATATTTTCTCTGGCAATCCTGACATGGGTTACTGAGACTGTGGTTTACTGTGGTTTGTACAAAGCGGGTCTGGCATTACTCAAGAATGTGTTACAAGTGTGGTGTGTATGACACGTGACTGGTTCTTACAGAGGTATTTAGCGATGGCTGAAGTTAGCTGTGTTTGTGCGAGAGTTGTGGAGATACATATATATATATATATATATATATATATATATATATAGTGTGAGTGTGTGTGTGTGTCCTATATATATAGTGTGAGTGTCTATATACATATCTCATCTCCAGCGTTTGGTGTTGGAGGAGAGGATTGTGATACAGGTGGGTTGTATGAGAATGTAGTACAGGAGGGATCCGTGTATATACCTCCATGTGCTGTGTGTGGTTTACTAAGGAAGTTAAATGTGGGGTGTGTGATATTTTTGCTGCATCAGAGTGTACATGGGTGTATGAGTTACTGTCTCATAAAACACCCCTAACAAGAATTCTGTATACACTCTTACGTACACCGAGTGTCAGCCAGGTCCAGGCAGGGTGACAAGAACTTTACCACGCAGACTTTATATCTGGTAAGCACTCTAACCCCATTCATCTCGCTCTTCTCTGCACTACCACACACACACACACACACACACACACACACACTCACACACCCACACACACACAGGAACATAGAGCAAAATATTCTGAATGGTCAGGGGCAGTCATTGCCTTCCCCAGCCTGTCCCAGCCACTGCCTGGAAATCTGCCTGCTGTCTAGAGCTCCATTCCCAGGGCCCATCCTACAGTCTCCAGGGCCCTGGGCCTGGTAGGAGCTACTGGGCTCTAATCTGGGGCAGAGGCCTCTAGCTGGAGCTCTGGGGTGACCACCCCTCTCCCAGGGCAAGCTACTCGCCTACATTTAATGCACGCAGGCACCACGTGGCCCGTGGCTCTCAGAGCTCCCCGCAGGACCCTGAGGCCATTTCTCACCCCTGCTCACGTGGTCTCAGTCTCTGGAAAACCCTTCCCTTCCCTTGATCTCCTTTGGGAAATTCTTCCTGTTGAAGGAATAAATCCTCCTTGCTTTCAATATGACACCATCCCTAGACAAACAATCTTCTTTCAAAGTGCATTCCACTTGTCAAGATATTTTTCAACAGGGCCTTCAACTCATGGGGCTTCTCTTTCCACTTTGGTAAAAGAGGCCAAGCAACTCATGGGTCTCTCTCAGCATCCTTGCATCCTTCACATCCCCCACCTCATGACCCCAGGGAAAGATCCAAGAGAATAAGAGAGAAATCGGGGACTGAGCAAAGCTGCACCTCTAGGTCTGTGCAAGCAGGATGCAGCCTGCTGTGAGTCCGACAAAGCTCCAGGCCCGGCTGCCCCAGGAGAGAGTCCTCAGACCAGCGGAGCTGACCTCCCAACTCCCAGGGGGCATCTGGCCGTTCTGTGCCGTCTCACACCACAGGGGCCCTCCAGATATATACGGCAGCATCAGTGAGACAAGGTCTCTCGCTCCCTGCTTCACAGGTGACACGTTCTCAGTCCCCCGCTTCCTAGAGAAGCTTCAGTTTGGCAGAAACCCATGTGCCCCAGACAAGTTGCCCCCCACATACCTCCTCCGTTCTCGGCAGTTTCCTGGGACTCTTCATTTTCCAGATGTTTCCTCTTTTGTCGCCGTTCCATCGTACCAACTAGAAGTCTCCCTTAGAAGATGCCTCAAGAGATGTCCAACTCCTCCTCTTCCCTACAGGTTGGCCCTTCTTGGCTCTTGGGCAATCCGTTGAAATGATTCAATACAAACAAAAATAGTCAAGTCTCCTAAATGGCTGAAAAACTTGTACCACTTAGTGAACCAGCAGTACTGCCTAGTGCTCACCAGGGCTGTTATGTTTGCAGGGTTGCCAGGCGCACAGCGGAATTCTGTGACCTCAGTGCTGACATCAGTGCATTCGATGGACCTAGGGTGAGCACAGTGTCTGCAGTAGCACAGGCCCCATTTTCAAGAACAATTCCTTTTTCCCAGCCGATGCTTTCCCGTGAAAGGGAAAGGTTCCTACCATATCTATTATAAATTGTATCATACCATGTCTATTATAAAATTCACATTTTGATTGGACATCTTTTAATGTCTTTTCTAGAGAGATTTAATATGAATATTTTAAATGGTCTCCAGTTTCCCTGTGGATTATTGACATTTTAAACTCTGCACTTCAATTTTCCCTCAATACGTGTAATTTTGTCACAGCTATTTCTGTACTTAAAGATGAGGAACTATAT
This sequence comes from Mesoplodon mirus, assembly GCF_964341445.2. Taxonomy (NCBI): domain Eukaryota; kingdom Metazoa; phylum Chordata; class Mammalia; order Artiodactyla; family Ziphiidae; genus Mesoplodon; species Mesoplodon mirus. Next base: position 1,429,393 of record NW_028295741.1, on the reverse strand, counting down.
AATTGATTTCTTCATTTTTTCCCCATCTCTCTCCAAGGTACTGCATTTGATTGTGTCTTGCGACTGAGTGAAAAATGCTAGTCCTTGAGTCAGGACATTGGGCCCTTTAGCAAGTAACTCAACCTATCTGGGCTTCAGCTTCTGTATGTGCGATCAAGAGGCTTGGACTAGCTGACTTTTCAAATGCTGTGTTTCTTTGATTCACTCTCACTTACTGATCTGCTCCTTAAGAAGAGGGTCTGTTCTCATAAAGTAACAACAGTCTTTTCCTAACCTTGGGTTGGGCGGAGTTTAACTGTTCGTACTCAGTTTGTTAGTTATATTGCCTTCTACGTATGCTTAGCTCTAAATAATTTATATGGCTCTTGTGACAATTTTTAGATCTTCTTTTTTTCTTATTTTCTTTTACAGTTTCTAATTTGTTATCGCCAGTGTAGAGGAGCCTGATTGATTTTTAAAATTTATTGATCTTGTATGTGTGTGCGTTGTTGAACCGTCTTATTAGTTCCTGCTAGTTTATCTGTGGGTTCTTTTGGGTCTCCTAGATAAATGAGAATATTAAATGTAAATAATGTGTTCTTTGGATAAAGTTTATTTTCTTGCATCTCTATATATAGAAGCAATATGTTGAATTTATTTAAATATTTAAATACTTACATACCTGTTATCACAATCTAACGTTCTTTATCTTATTTTCTTTCAATCAATATTATGTTTTCAAGATTTATCCACGTGAATCCATAGAGATCTAGGTCTTTGATTTTTGACTGTTTGATATTATTTGATCACATGCATATAGCATCATTTATTTTCCATTCAAGCATTATTGGACAATTGGATTGTTTCCCTCCCTTCTCTAGAACAAACAACATTTCCTAGAATATCCCTGAAGATGTCTGACAGTCGAGAAGGGCCAGGCTGCCCGAAGGATTGCTACTTGCTTTTAGCCACCTTCCAACAGGCCGTCTCCAGCCAGCAATTTGAAGCACAGCTGAAATGAGAACTGCCCCAAATGTGAAGATCTTAGGAGTTTCCTAGAAGGTGGGAGGTTAATGATAGGCATCCTGCTGGGATCCCAGGGGAGTCTGAGCTGGCCTGAAGCTCATCTTCCTCCTCCACCTCTCAAGAGAAATGTGGAGGAAAGAAGACTTCAAAAACTGTGAGCAGGCAGAGGGAGAGATATTGGGGGCCGAAGCTGTAACTGAGGTCTTGGAGTGGGCTGTGAGCACACAGAGCCTCTCGAGAGCCAGGCTCTGCCTTCTGAGAACTTCTCCCCTAAGGCTGCTCATAATTCACGTGATACCAGCCATATAGAGCCGACTTGGCCCACACTGTCACAGAAAGCCTTATCAGAATCTCTTCTTCTTCATACACTCTTGTGTCTGTTACTTGGTTATTGCCTTTGGTACTCCAGTGATGTGAACCACAGTCGCCAGGGGATGGAGGACACTAGTGACCCATCTTGCTCTGTGGCCTCAGTCCAGAGCTGGAGGGTAAGGGAAGAGGCCAAATGAAGGTTAAGAAGGAAAGATGGAGTTTGAAGAGAAGACCTGAGTTAAGGGTGTCTTCTCAAGTCTTGATGACTGAAATGTAGCTCCAGTACCTGAAGTCCTGCTTGTTCTCAAGGCTGACCGCGGGGCTGGGTGCACTCAGTGAAGGAACCGTATACACTTAGTATTTCCTTGCTTGCTCACACTTGCCCTCCTCTGATACACCCTCTGCAAGACTGATCTTCCCCTGAAACAACTTTCCCCCTGCTACTGTCATCTCAGGAACATTTGCTTCCCCTTCCTAGTGTCCCCTTAGAATGCCATTGCAGCCAATTCATAATTTGATAATCATGCTGCTTACCATATTCTCAGCAATTTTGGATAAATTTTATTCACTTTATTCCATAGTCTTCACCCATCAATAATCTTTCTTAACTTCCTAGCTGCAGGTTAACCCAATCGGAATCATTTCTTTTTCTTTCTCTTCTTTGGCAAATCCTTTCTATCTTTTAAGGTCTTTTTCTTGTGTCTCTACCATCTTGCCTTGCTGAACTTCTTTTTTTTCCGTTTAAGTAACCTTTCAATCTCCTTCCCCAGTTTGCTCATAAACATTGAGAGTTTATTCCTCACACGTTAGACAGCGGTTTATGAATGGCCAGGCATAATGGACTCAGAATGAGTTGGCACCCCCGAGGTACCTGTCTTGCTGGGGAGCCACAGGTGAAGGGCTGGCTGCTGGAAACATGTTTGCATGGAGTCAGGCTGAGTGGCCTCAGGGTGTTTGCCCTGCACTTGTGTGTGTTTCTCCCTAGTTGGTTTCCTTGTCCAGCCACCTGTGACCTCCCTCCATCCAGCCCAGGGAATCCTTCTCATCACAGGGGTAGGATGTTTGTCTCATTTTCCATCACATCCTTTCCCCAAAGTTTGGCTGTGAGTTGTTCCCATTCCAAAGACCTTTCCTCTTTGAAGAGAAAAGAGAAAATCTTGTCTCTCCTTTCCTCTCACTTCACTTCTGCTCTATTATCTCCTCCGTCCAGAATGGCCCACTGACTCACATGGTTGTAGATCCGAAGATGGCAAGAACTGCCAGCAATTCTGAGATAATAATATGGATGGATCAGGAAAACTTGAAAACCTTTATCCCGCCACATTAAAAAAAATTGCACTTCCAGTGTATTCAGAGTCTCAGTGTAGAAACACAAATGATAGAGAAATTGAATTACACTCAAGTTTTTCTTTCCTCCTTTCCTGATTTATTCTAATCCTCAATGCTAACATGATGAACTCTTTGTTAGGTAAAGTTTCAGACATTTTCTACCCATGCACACTTTTCTTTTTTTCACATAAGAGTGTGAACTAGGTCACTTTCAACATGCTGTGATTCTGTGATTCACTGTCTCCCACCGAGTCATCCACGGATAAAGTCATCTGTTTCACGGAGAACTATTTCCAATAGCTAAACGCCAATGTCTGTGGAGTGCTTACTCTGTGTCGGTTTCTTGTAACTACTTTACAGATCATTTGTACAGCGTACCCATGGACCAGGTACAATTATGACCCCCAAGTGACAGATAAGTGCAGATAAGTACAAATAAATACAGAGGCCAAGTGACTTGCCCAAGACGCTGGAGCAAATCAAAATCCATGCCTCTGTAATCATTTTGCTCTATTGCCTCTGTCTGGGAGGCTTGATGATTTGGCAACTAAAACCTTAAATATCATGTTCCATTTTTATATCTGTGACACAAGCGTGGGGCTGTGATACGGGGTAACTAACCTGACTACTTTTGAAAACCCTTATGCACCTGGATGAAATTAAGCCAGGGACTGCAAGCCATAGATTTAAGGTTTCCTACCAACTTTTAAAAATAGCTTCTTGAATGCAATTTATGTAGTGTCAAGTCTAGGATGTAGCTCAAATAGTAACAGAAAAATGGAGATATGTAGGAAAATACTTAAAGTTGACAAGTATTGGGAGTGTAGTATTTTTGGGGCCAGCGTGTAGACCACAGGAAAACTTGCTGTTTCCATCCCAAAGGGAAGAGCCCTACGTTGCAACTGCCAAGGTCCCTGGGGCAGCAAGTGTGCTCACTGCTTAGTAAAGAAGCATCCTCAGTTTGATAGAATCATATGGGAGCCTTACATTTGGTTAGCAGTTCTACATTCTTGATGTAATAATATTTTCAGGGTGTGGGAGGGTATCAAGCTCTGAAAATACCCTTGGAGAGATCTGCTTATTAAGTTTGGCTTTTTCAATCTCCCTACTACTTCTTTACTAAACACCAGGCGGTTTCCTTCACTTTTCAGAACCATGTTGTTTTTCCCTTGTCTAATGAACTTTGAAATACTTTTGGATGAGCTATTAAGTTTGGGGAAAAATAAACATCTCTTTAAAATAAGGAAGATAATAACAATGACAAGTAGAAAAAGCTCTAAAACAGAGAATATCCTCCATTCTAGCCAATGACGGAGTGGAAGGTTCGTGCTCGCTGTCCAGAACGTAGAAATAAAAGCTGAGGAGGCGCTGAGGCGTCTCCTGGATCTCTATGAGCCTCCATCATTTCTGCTGAGTAGGGTTGACAGATGAAATATAGGCTGTTTAGTTAAATATGAATGTTTGAAAAACAACGAGTACATTTTGAAGATAAGTATGCCCCAAATAGTTCATAGGATCTACTTATACTAAAAATAATGACTTATTATTCATGTGAAGTTCAAGGTTAACTGGGTACCCTGTATTTTTATTTACTAAATCTGACAGCCCTACTGATGATCCACAATGGAGGCAGTTGAGGAGCGGTACATGCTGGCTCTCGGACAGTCAGAAATGGCTTCAGCAGATCCAGGTACAGTATGAAATTCTTTTTGGATGTAGCTCAGAAGCCATGGCCAGCCCTTGACTGCAAGTACTGCCTCGGGTTTCCCTGAGGTGGGGTAAACCTTCCTCTTAATGGCCTTTTGGTAAGTCTGGAAGACCATATCCAAGGGGAGCCCCAAAGTCAGTTTCATCCTCACAACCATGTTTCCAATTCCTGGAATTGGCTGCATGTGACTCACAAGAGCTGAGGAGGTTTGTGGAAATTGGGAGTGTCATAGCTTGAACCCTTTGTAGGTAAAGTTTTGCTGTTGTGAGAGTTTTATCAGGAGCAATGTGAAAGACTCCATGTCCCCAGGTAGATAGAAATAATCCTGTTCTACCTGTGTGTTTGTGACAAGTCTCTAATAGTTCAGAGAGCAGGTATCTGGTCTTAGAAAGACTGATCCAAGCTTGGATGTTTCTGGTGACAAGGCAAGGTCCTGAGTTTCAAGTTCACCTTTTATGGTTGAGGAGACAATAAGGTGGTCAGAAGGGAAATCATGGAGGAGACCTTGGCTTCATCCATCGTGCAGGCTTGTATATGTGGTTCTATGTAGATCGTGTTTCAAAGGTGGAGCTTGTTTACAACTATGAACATTCTCCGATGTGCTTTTTGGACCTTCATTCCCAGAGCGAGAGCAGTGCCGAGGCTCTAGAAATGCCATGGATATTCTGAGCTGTCAGTGGCATTTCCCCGGTACTGTTCCCTTGGTGCCGCTCCTTGAAATGTCCAAAGGGATTATCATGTGTCTTGTGGCGGGTCCTAGCATTGTGAAAGGAAGCTGCTGCCCCTGGCTCAGAGGATTTCGGATGTGGTGGGAGGAGGAGTAGTACTACGACTATAAATTGTATCACAGCATATCGATTCCATCTTGAGAGTGGGGTTGGGGGGTTTGAAGGGGGGCTTTTATTGTACTTTTATACATTGTACCCTTGAAACTAATTCAATTTTTTAAAATTAATTAATTTATTTGGGGCTGCATTGGGTCTTTGTTGCTGCTAGCGGGCGTTCTCTAGTTGCAGTGAGCGGGGGCTCCTCTTGGCTGTGGTGCACGGGCTTCTCATTGCAGTGGCTTCTCTTGTTGCGGAGCATGGGCTCTAGGCACGCAGGCTTCCGTAGTTGTGGCACGTGGGCTCGGTTGATGTGGCACGGGCTCTAGAGCGCAGGCTCAGTAGTTGTGGCGCGCGGGCTTAGTTACTCCGTGGCACGTGGGATCTTCCCAGAACAGGGCTCGAACCCATGTCCCCTGCATTCGCAGGCATATTCTTAACCACTGCTCCACCAGGGAAGCCCGATAATTCAGTTTTTTATAAAGAGAAGATTCCTAATATTATTCCAAAATTTTAAAAATATGTAGTTGGATAACACTATGAAAAATTAACTGATATATTCTTTTATTATTTCTCTTTGCCCCCTGGATCTTTTTCCCCATCCAGTCAGCTAGGCACTCTGAGTTCACTGCATTAGGAAGGTAAAGACTCAGCAGAAATGAGGGAGAAAAACAGAAAAGTCTCAGCTTTGGAATGTTCACAACGGAGGCCACAGTAGAACAGGTGAGAATTCTGTGAACCAAAAATAAATGTCGTCTCAAATGCAAAAAAGTATTCTCTGCACTGGGAGGCAGGAGAGGGAGGGAGGGAAGGACTGAAGGAGAGAGATCAGTGTGGCCAGGGACATGGAGACTGTGCTTAAGGACTATATGCCCAGGAAGAGAATCAGAATCTGGAGAAGATTCAGCCTGCACGTGATCATTGCCTCCAGTCAGCACCCTCATCTCAGACGTTGGGAAATTCAGAGAGAGAGTGGGAGTACGTCAGGAGGGCCACGCGCATAGTCTGTGTGGCAGGGGTTGTGGCCGTTCCCTATTTGTGAGGAGTCCCCAGCAATTTGCAGGCCTCTTCTGGAAAATGCTGGCGGACGTCTCTAGTGCTTATGTGAAAGCTTGTTCACAAACCTTGAAAGATACAGATGTAGATGACAGATAGATGCATAGATAGAAAAATGTCCTTAAATAAAAGCTCCAGGAAAGGTTTGGAAAATGCCCTTTATTGCATAGGACGCTTCTATTGTCATATGATGTTAGACTGAGTGCCGGTCCCTTCATCCTCCTTCAGACCACGGCATTCTGTCTGCTACTCTCCCGAGGGTCCATTCTTCTCCCTGGAAGGGATAAAACAAATGAGGTAGGACAGGAAGAGACAAGAAGCACTCCAAGCTCTGCTGGTCAGTGTTACCCTCCAGCATTGCCTTAATGCTCAGAGCCACACACACCACAGTGAGCTTGGCTCCAGATCAACTACCACGCAACGAAGGTTCTGGAACATTTCCATATCTCGGGCGACCTCATTTCCACGTGACTCTCTTTCATATTCCCCTTTGTCACAGAAGGCTCGGTCCAGTGGTCAGGGTGAGATCTCGGCTCAGGCCCAAGGCTCTGAGACCTCAAAGTTCTGGTCCTGCAAGGGCCCCTGTCCTCTCTTGAGACCACTCCTGGCTCTCTCTGCCGAGAAGGAGCTGCTGGCAGTACGTCCTCTAAGAGTTGAGGTCCATCGTGCAGACCCTGAGAAAACTCCTAGGAAAAGGCTCCACCTTCTTGTTTACGTCAACAGAGGTCAATGCCTTTGTTAGTGCTGGGTGTGTCCCATTTGATGCAACTGCAGAGCCATTAGGTAAACCAGCACATGTGTGCGGCCCCTTCCCTTAGACTCCTCTGGGCCCCCGTGACATAGGCTCAGAAGACTGCCAGCCTCAAGCCTTACCTCTTCCAAGGGACGGCCACACCGTCCTCCAGGATCTTCTGTCCCATGAATCTCAGTTGCTGTTTGGAACTCAAAGGAGAGAAAAGACACTGCCTGCGGGGTCTCTTTGGGCTGGGGCCTTCCCCCGTGAGCTGCTCTCCCTCATTCTCCTTTTCTTCTTGCTTCTCTTCCTCCTCCTCCTCCTCCTCCTCAGGTGTGCTCTCGGATTCCACATTGCCCATCCACTGGGCCATGTTGAGATGAAAGACACGGCAGCTAAAGCCCTGCAGGACGCCGCCCTTCACGTGCTGCTGGAGGATCTCCAAGGTGGGGAAGACCCGGCAGCAGGCCATGCACCTGAAGCCGGTCTCCATGGTCACCATCCAGTCCGGTGTCTTGGCCCTGGGTCTCTCCTCGACGGCAGGTGACCCTGATGGGCTGCCTGGCTCTGCCCTTTCCTCATACTCTTTCTCCTCCCCAGTGGGCTCACTGTCAGACAGGAGGCTTTCGGTGAACACATCAGAGGGGCAAGTGCCTACTGTGCACGCATCCTCAGGAAGGGTCACTTCTTCTATCGTCAGCTGCTTTTCAGGCAACTCCAAGGGTTTCTTTGTCTTCCAGGAGACAGCGACACCCTTGTTCACTTGTACCTGCATGTAGTATATTTTCATGCCCCTTTCCTCTTTGTCTGGGTGCAGATAGTCCTTACAGGGTGAAGAGAGTGAGGAGGAGACACAGTGTGATGGGGGAGCGGTCTCCCCTTCTTCCTGAACCTGGGCTAGGGGTGCTGTAGGCCAGGCAGTGTCTCGAAATCTCCGCATTGCTGAAAAAGGAAATTAAAACCATAATAACATGCATGGGCCGTGCCGGAAGCTGAGGGAGCAGGTGTGGTAGACGAGAGAGGGACATTTGCATGACGTAGCTATGTCGTGAGCTTGGTGTCTGTTGGCCGTAGGATGGAGCAGTGTATCTGGTGTCATCTGTGGGCTTTTCATGTGCGTGGGGGGGATACTGGAGCGGTGTCTGTATACAGGGGTGTGGAGTATGGTGGTGAGGGCTGTGGTATGTGAGGGATGCGGCTGGATGCGTGTATGACAAGGAGTGTGATTTTGGTAATATCGGTGGTGCATTACTTGTGGAATGGGGCTGTGGTGCTTGGGGTTTATGTGTGCTGTGAGAAGGGCTGTGCCTGGAGGGCAGTTGTATGTGTGAGCTGTGTGGACCTGAGCTGGATGGTCCTGCTCTCAGGCTGGAGGTGTATGATGCAGAACTCTGTCCTTCTCTGGAAGCAAAGGCAAAGACAAAGCCTACATTTTCCTCTGAAGATGCTTAATCTGGTCCCTCTTCCCTCCACCTCAAGCCCAGACCTTTCCGGCCCCTGCTCCTTGACTTCCCCACCATGGTACTACCAGTATTCACACCGCCCCCCCCAGACTCAGCTGGCATCCACGCCCTCGGAACAGCTCAGCCATCCTGCCCAGGCTCCTCCACAGAGCCCTCATCACCTCTGATGACCCTGGATTTCCTCTCAGCCTCCCTGGGATCTGTGTGCCTCCTGCCTCACAGCCAAGCACCCCCTCACCTGAGGAGCCCCGCGCCCTTACCAGCGTAGCTGAGCTTGCGCGGAGTAGAAGTACAGAAGAAGTATTTAGGGGCAGAGGAGACCTCCACTGCCCCTGGGCTGCAGCCTTGGGCCACCACAGTGGATCCAAGCCGAGGGGGATCCTCTTGTGACTTCGAGATTCCTGAGGGAGGAATGAAAGGCTCAGGGTGGGTTCATCAGTCCTCTGTCCACAAATATTTACTGAGTGTGTGACACGTGTCAGGTGCAGTGAATACACACAGTTGAGAGTGTGGTTCCCAGTGGATCCTCCAGGATTTAATTCCAATCAATACTTATTCTCTCACTGTCTAGTTGGTAATGTAGGCCTCGGTGGTGACTGTGAGTGTGTGGGAAGAGTGAGTGATGTGTATCAGTTAAGTCTGTGGTAAGTGTGGGGTTGGCATGGGGAGCACAGTGCAGACGTGTCTATCTGTGTCTGTGGCCTTTGTGTGCATGGTTTCTGTTCACAAGTCAGGAATTCTGGGACATGTAACGTTTCCTCATTACATGGTGTGGCTTGTATTTATGGTGCGTGTTCATTCATTCATTCACCAAGATTCAGTAAGCAGCTACTCCTGTGTATCCGGCACTCTTCCATTGTTGTAGTCTTTGGTAACGCTGCACATTCTAGTAGGGGAAGACACACACTAAACAAAACTACAATAAATATATAATACATCAGCTGGTGGTAAGTATATAAGGGTTGCCAGACTTAGCGAACAAGAATACAAGGCACCCAGTTAAATTTCAGTTTCAGATAAACCCAGAATAATTTTTTAGTGTAAGTATTCCCATGCAGTATTTGTTCTTACTTAGTTTTAGTGTAAGTATGGCCCATACAATATTTGGGACATACTGATACTGCAAAATTACTTGTTCTTTATCTGGAATTCAAATTGAACTGGATAGCCCATATTTTCTCTGGCAATCCTGACATGGGTTACTGAGACTGTGGTTTACTGTGGTTTGTACAAAGCGGGTCTGGCATTACTCAAGAATGTGTTACAAGTGTGGTGTGTATGACACGTGACTGGTTCTTACAGAGGTATTTAGCGATGGCTGAAGTTAGCTGTGTTTGTGCGAGAGTTGTGGAGATACATATATATATATATATATATATATATATATATATATATATATATATATATATATATATATATATATATATATATAGTGTGAGTGTCTGTGTGTGTCCTATATATATAGTGTGAGTGTCTATATACATATCTCATCTCCAGCGTTTGGTGTTGGAGGAGAGGATTGTGATACAGGTGGGTTGTATGAGAACGTAGTACAGGAGGGATCCGTGTATATACCTCCATGTGCTGTGTGTGGTTTACTAAGGAAGTTAAATGTGGGGTGTGTGATATTTTTGCTGCATCAGAGTGTACATGGGTGTATGAGTTACTGTCTCATAAAACACCCCTAACAAGAATTCTGTATACACTCTTACGTACACCGAGTGTCAGCCAGGTCCAGGCAGGGTGACAAGAACTTTACCACGCAGACTTTATATCTGGTAAGCACTCTAACCCCATTCATCTCGCTCTTCTCTGCACTACCACACACACACACTCACACACCCACACACACACAGGAACATAGAGCAAAATATTCTGAATGGTCATGGGCAGTCATTGCCTTCCCCAGCCTGTCCCAGCCACTGCCTGGAAATCTGCCTGCTGTCTAGAGCTCCATTCCCAGGGCCCATCCTACAGTCTCCAGGGCCCTGGGCCTGGTAGGAGCTACTGGGCTCTAATCTGGGGCAGAGGCCTCTAGCTGGAGCTCTGGGGTGACCACCCCTCTCCCAGGGCAAGCTACTCGCCTCCATTTAATGCACGCAGGCACCACGTGGCCCGTGGCTCTCAGAGCTCCCCGCAGGACCCTGAGGCCATTTCTCACCCCCGCTCACGTGGTCTCAGTCTCTGGAAAACCCTTCCCTTCCCTTGATCTCCTTTGGGAAATTCTTCCTGTTGAAGGAATAAATCCTCCTTGCTTTCAATATGACACCATCCCTAGACAAACAATCTTCTTTCAAAGTGCATTCCACTTGTCAAGATATTTTTCAACAGGGCCTTCAACTCATGGGGCTTCTCTTTCCACTTTGGTAAAAGAGGCCAAGCAACTCATGGGTCTCTCTCAGCATCCTTGCATCCTTCACATCCCCCACCTCATGACCCCAGGGAAAGATCCAAGAGAATAAGAGAGAAATCGGGGACTGAGCAAAGCTGCACCTCTAGGTCTGTGCAAGCAGGATGCAGCCTGCTGTGAGTCCGACAAAGCTCCAGGCCCGGCTGCCCCAGGAGAGAGTCCTCAGACCAGCGGAGCTGACCTCCCAACTCCCAGGGGGCATCTGGCCGTTCTGTGCCGTCTCACACCACAGGGGCCCTCCAGATATATACGGCAGCATCAGTGAGACAAGGTCTCTCGCTCCCTGCTTCACAGGTGACACGTTCTCAGTCCCCCGCTTCCTAGAGAAGCTTCAGTTTGGCAGAAACCCATGTGCCCCAGACAAGTTGCCCCCCACATACCTCCTCCGTTCTCGGCAGTTTCCTGGGACTCTTCATTTTCCAGATGTTTCCTCTTTTGTCGCCGTTCCATCGTACCAACTAGAAGTCTCCCTTAGAAGATGCCTCAAGAGATGTCCAACTCCTCCTCTTCCCTACAGGTTGGCCCTTCTTGGCTCTTGGGCAATCCGTTGAAATGATTCAATACAAACAAAAATAGTCAAGTCTCCTAAATGGCTGAAAAACTTGTACCACTTAGTGAACCAGCAGTACTGCCTAGTGCTCACCAGGGCTGTTATGTTTGCAGGGTTGCCAGGCGCACAGCGGAATTCTGTGACCTCAGTGCTGACATCAGTGCATTCGATGGACCTAGGGTGAGCACAGTGTCTGCAGTAGCACAGGTCCCATTTTCAAGAACAATTCCTTTTTCCCAGCCGATGCTTTCCCGTGAAAGGGAAAGGTTCCTACCATATCTATTATAAATTGTATCATACCATGTCTATTATTAAATTCACATTTTGATTGGACATCTTTTAATGTCTTTTCTAGAGAGATTTAATATGAATATTTTAAATGGTCTCCAGTTTCCCTGTGGATTATTGACATTTTAAACTCTGCACTTCAATTTTCCCTCAATACGTGTAATTTTGTCACAGCTATTTCTGTACTTAAAGATGAGGAACTATATAATTGATTTCTTCATTTTTTCCCCATCTCTCTCCAAGGTACTGCATTTGATTGTGTCTTGCGACTGAGTGAAAAATGCTAGTCCTTGAGTCAGGACATTGGGCCCTTTAGCAAGTAACTCAACCTATCTGGGCTTCAGCTTCTGTATGTGCGATCAAGAGGCTTGGACTAGCTGACTTTTCAAATGCTGTGTTTCTTTGATTCACTCTCACTTACTGATCTGCTCCTTAAGAAGAGGGTCTGTTCTCATAAAGTAACAACAGTCTTTTCCTAACCTTGGGTTGGGCGGAGTTTAACTGTTCGTACTCAGTTTGTTAGTTATATTGCCTTCTACGTATGCTTAGCTCTAAATAATTTATATGGCTCTTGTGACAATTTTTAGATCTTCTTTTTTTCTTATTTTCTTTTACAGTTTCTAATTTGTTATCGCCAGTGTAGAGGAGCCTGATTGATTTTTAAAATTTATTGATCTTGTATGTGTGTGCGTTGTTGAACCGTCTTATTAGTTCCTGCTAGTTTATCTGTGGGTTCTTTTGGGTCTCCTAGATAAATGAGAATATTAAATGTAAATAATGTGTTCTTTGGATAAAGTTTATTTTCTTGCATCTCTATATATAGAAGCAATATGTTGAATTTATTTAAATATTTAAATACTTACATACCTGTTATCACAATCTAACGTTCTTTATCTTATTTTCTTTCAATCAATATTATGTTTTCAAGATTTATCCACGTGAATCCATAGAGATCTAGGCCTTTGATTTTTGACTGTTTGATATTATGTGATCACATGCATATAGCATCATTTATTTTCCATTCAAGCATTATTGGACAATTGGATTGTTTCCCTCCCTTCTCTAGAACAAACAACATTTCCTAGAATATCCCTGAAGATGTCTGACAGTCGAGAAGGGCCAGGCTGCCCGAAGGATTGCTACTTGCTTTTAGCCACCTTCCAACAGGCCGTCTCCAGCCAGCAATTTGAAGCACAGCTGAAATGAGAACTGCCCCAAATGTGAAGATCTTAGGAGCTTCCTAGAAGGTGGGAGGTTAATGATAGGCATCCTGCTGGGATCCCAGGGGAGTCTGAGCTGGCCTGAAGCTCATCTTCCTCCTCCACCTCTCAAGAGAAATGTGGAGGAAAGAAGACTTCAAAAACTGTGAGCAGGCAGAGGGAGAGATATTGGGGGCCGAAGCTGTAACTGAGGTCTTGGAGTGGGCTGTGAGCACGCAGAGCCTCTCGAGAGCCAGGCTCTGCCTTCTGAGGACTTCTCCCCTAAGGCTGCTCATAATTCACGTGATACCAGCCATATAGAGCCGACTTGGCCCACACTGTCACAGAAAGCCTTATCAGAATCTCTTCTTCTTCATACACTCTTGTGTCTGTTACTTGGTTATTGCCTTTGGTACTCCAGTGATGTGAACCACAGTCGCCAGGGGATGGAGGACACTAGTGACCCATCTTGCTCTGTGGCCTCAGTCCAGAGCTGGAGGGTAAGGGAAGAGGCCAAATGAAGGTTAAGAAGGAAAGATGGAGTTTGAAGAGAAGACCTGAGTTAAGGGTGTCTTCTCAAGTCTTGATGACTGAAATGTAGCTCCAGTACCTGAAGTCCTGCTTGTTCTCAAGGCTGACCGCGGGGCTGGGTGCACTCAGTGAAGGAACCGTATACACTTAGTATTTCCTTGCTTGCTCACACTTGCCCTCCTCTGATACACCCTCTGCAAGACTGATCTTCCCCTGAAACAACTTTCCCCCTGCTACTGTCATCTCAGGAACATTTGCTTCCCCTTCCTAGTGTCCCCTTAGAATGCCATTGCAGCCAATTCATAATTTGATAATCATGCTGCTTACCATATTCTCAGCAATTTTGGATAAATTTTATTCACTTTATTCCATAGTCTTCACCCATCAATAATCTTTCTTAACTTCCTAGCTGCAGGTTAACCCAATCGGAATCATTTCTTTTTCTTTCTCTTCTTTGGCAAATCCTTTCTATCTTTTAAGGTCTTTTTCTTGTGTCTCTACCATCTTGCCTTGCTGAACTTCTTTTTTTTCCGTTTAAGTAACCTTTCAATCTCCTTCCCCAGTTTGCTCATAAACATTGAGAGTTTATTCCTCACACGTTAGACAGCGGTTTATGAATGGCCAGGCATAATGGACTCAGAATGAGTTGGCACCCCCGAGGTACCTGTCTTGCTGGGGAGCCACAGGTGAAGGGCTGGCTGCTGGAAACATGTTTGCATGGAGTCAGGCTGAGTGGCCTCAGGGTGTTTGCCCTGCACTTGTGTGTGTTTCTCCCTAGTTGGTTTCCTTGTCCAGCCACCTGTGACCTCCCTCCATCCAGCCCAGGGAATCCTTCTCATCACAGGGGTAGGATGTTTGTCTCATTTTCCATCACATCCTTTCCCCAAAGTTTGGCTGTGAGTTGTTCCCATTCCAAAGACCTTTCCTCTTTGAAGAGAAAAGAGAAAATCTTGTCTCTCCTTTCCTCTCACTTCACTTCTGCTCTATTATCTCCTCCGTCCAGAATGGCCCACTGACTCACATGGTTGTAGATCCGAAGATGGCAAGAACTGCCAGCAATTCTGAGATAATAATATGGATGGATCAGGAAAACTTGAAAACCTTTATCCCGCCACATTAAAAAAAATTGCACTTCCAGTGTATTCAGAGTCTCAGTGTAGAAACACAAATGATAGAGAAATTGAATTACACTCAAGTTTTTCTTTCCTCCTTTCCTGATTTATTCTAATCCTCAATGCTAACATGATGAACTCTTTGTTAGGTAAAGTTTCAGACATTTTCTACCCATGCACACTTTTCTTTTTTTCACATAAGAGTGTGAACTAGGTCACTTTCAACATGCTGTGATTCTGTGATTCACTGTCTCCCACCGAGTCATCCACGGATAAAGTCATCTGTTTCACGGAGAACTATTTCCAATAGCTAAACGCCAATGTCTGTGGAGTGCTTACTCTGTGTCGGTTTCTTGTAACTACTTTACAGATCATTTGTACAGCGTACCCATGGACCAGGTACAATTATGACCCCCAAGTGACAGATAAGTGCAGATAAGTACAAATAAATACAGAGGCCAAGTGACTTGCCCAAGACGCTGGAGCAAATCAAAATCCATGCCTCTGTAATCATTTTGCTCTATTGCCTCTGTCTGGGAGGCTTGATGATTTGGCAACTAAAACCTTAAATATCATGTTCCATTTTTATATCTGTGACACAAGCGTGGGGCTGTGATACGGGGTAACTAACCTGACTACTTTTGAAAACCCTTATGCACCTGGATGAAATTAAGCCAGGGACTGCAAGCCATAGATTTAAGGTTTCCTACCAACTTTTAAAAATAGCTTCTTGAATGCAATTTATGTAGTGTCAAGTCTAGGATGTAGCCCAAATAGTAACAGAAAAATGGAGATATGTAGGAAAATACTTAAAGTTGACAAGTATTGGGAGTGTAGTATTTTTGGGGCCAGCGTGTAGACCACAGGAAAACTTGCTGTTTCCATCCCAAAGGGAAGAGCCCTACGTTGCAACTGCCAAGGTCCCTGGGGCAGCAAGTGTGCTCACTGCTTAGTAAAGAAGCATCCTCAGTTTGATAGAATCATATGGGAGCCTTACATTTGGTTAGCAGTTCTACATTCTTGATGTAATAATATTTTCAGGGTGTGGGAGGGTATCAAGCTCTGAAAATACCCTTGGAGAGATCTGCTTATTAAGTTTGGCTTTTTCAATCTCCCTACTACTTCTTTACTAAACACCAGGCGGTTTCCTTCACTTTTCAGAACCATGTTGTTTTTCCCTTGTCTAATGAACTTTGAAATACTTTTGGATGAGCTATTAAGTTTGGGGAAAAATAAACATCTCTTTAAAATAAGGAAGATAATAACAATGACAAGTAGAAAAAGCTCTAAAACAGAGAATATCCTCCATTCTAGCCAATGACGGAGTGGAAGGTTCGTGCTCGCTGTCCAGAACGTAGAAATAAAAGCTGAGGAGGCGCTGAGGCGTCTCCTGGATCTCTATGAGCCTCCATCATTTCTGCTGAGTAGGGTTGACAGATGAAATATAGGCTGTTTAGTTAAATATGAATGTTTGAAAAACAACGAGTACATTTTGAAGATAAGTATGCCCCAAATAGTTCATAGGATCTACTTATACTAAAAATAATGACTTATTATTCATGTGAAGTTCAAGGTTAACTGGGTACCCTGTATTTTTATTTACTAAATCTGACAGCCCTACTGATGATCCACAATGGAGGCAGTTGAGGAGCGGTACATGCTGGCTCTCGGACAGTCAGAAATGGCTTCAGCAGATCCAGGTACAGTATGAAATTCTTTTTGGATGTAGCTCAGAAGCCATGGCCAGCCCTTGACTGCAAGTACTGCCTCGGGTTTCCCTGAGGTGGGGTAAACCTTCCTCTTAATGGCCTTTTGGTAAGTCTGGAAGACCATATCCAAGGGGAGCCCCAAAGTCAGTTTCATCCTCACAACCATGTTTCCAATTCCTGGAATTGGCTGCATGTGACTCACAAGAGCTGAGGAGGTTTGTGGAAATTGGGAGTGTCATAGCTTGAACCCTTTGTAGGTAAAGTTTTGCTGTTGTGAGAGTTTTATCAGGAGCAATGTGAAAGACTCCATGTCCCCAGGTAGATAGAAATAATCCTGTTCTACCTGTGTGTTTGTGACAAGTCTCTAATAGTTCAGAGAGCAGGTATCTGGTCTTAGAAAGACTGATCCAAGCTTGGATGTTTCTGGTGACAAGGCAAGGTCCTGAGTTTCAAGTTCACCTTTTATGGTTGAGGAGACAATAAGGTGGTCAGAAGGGAAATCATGGAGGAGACCTTGGCTTCATCCATCGTGCAGGCTTGTATATGTGGTTCTATGTAGATCGTGTTTCAAAGGTGGAGCTTGTTTACAACTATGAACATTCTCCGATGTGCTTTTTGGACCTTCATTCCCAGAGCGAGAGCAGTGCCGAGGCTCTAGAAATGCCATGGATATTCTGAGCTGTCAGTGGCATTTCCCCGGTACTGTTCCCTTGGTGCCGCTCCTTGAAATGTCCAAAGGGATTATCATGTGTCTTGTGGCGGGTCCTAGCATTGTGAAAGGAAGCTGCTGCCCCTGGCTCAGAGGATTTCGGATGTGGTGGGAGGAGGAGTAGTACTACGACTATAAATTGTATCACAGCATATCGATTCCATCTTGAGAGTGGGGTTGGGGGGTTTGAAGGGGGGCTTTTATTGTACTTTTATACATTGTACCCTTGAAACTAATTCAATTTTTTAAAATTAATTAATTTATTTGGGGCTGCATTGGGTCTTTGTTGCTGCTAGCGGGCGTTCTCTAGTTGCAGTGAGCGGGGGCTCCTCTTGGCTGTGGTGCACGGGCTTCTCATTGCAGTGGCTTCTCTTGTTGCGGAGCATGGGCTCTAGGCACGCAGGCTTCCGTAGTTGTGGCACGTGGGCTCGGTTGATGTGGCACGGGCTCTAGAGCGCAGGCTCAGTAGTTGTGGCGCGCGGGCTTAGTTACTCCGTGGCACGTGGGATCTTCCCAGAACAGGGCTCGAACCCATGTCCCCTGCATTCGCAGGCATATTCTTAACCACTGCTCCACCAGGGAAGCCCGATAATTCAGTTTTTTATAAAGAGAAGATTCCTAATATTATTCCAAAATTTTAAAAATATGTAGTTGGATAACACTATGAAAAATTAACTGATATATTCTTTTATTATTTCTCTTTGCCCCCTGGATCTTTTTCCCCATCCAGTCAGCTAGGCACTCTGAGTTCACTGCATTAGGAAGGTAAAGACTCAGCAGAAATGAGGGAGAAAAACAGAAAAGTCTCAGCTTTGGAATGTTCACAACGGAGGCCACAGTAGAACAGGTGAGAATTCTGTGAACCAAAAATAAATGTCGTCTCAAATGCAAAAAAGTATTCTCTGCACTGGGAGGCAGGAGAGGGAGGGAGGGAAGGACTGAAGGAGAGAGATCAGTGTGGCCAGGGACATGGAGACTGTGCTTAAGGACGATATGCCCAGGAAGAGAATCAGAATCTGGAGAAGATTCAGCCTGCACGTGATCATTGCCTCCAGTCAGCACCCTCATCTCAGACGTTGGGAAATTCAGAGAGAGAGTGGGAGTACGTCAGGAGGGCCACGCGCATAGTCTGTGTGGCAGGGGTTGTGGCCGTTCCCTATTTGTGAGGAGTCCCCAGCAATTTGCAGGCCTCTTCTGGAAAATGCTGGCGGACGTCTCTAGTGCTTATGTGAAAGCTTGTTCACAAACCTTGAAAGATACAGATGTAGATGACAGATAGATGCATAGATAGAAAAATGTCCTTAAATAAAAGCTCCAGGAAAGGTTTGGAAAATGCCCTTTATTGCATAGGACGCTTCTATTGTCATATGATGTTAGACTGAGTGCCGGTCCCTTCATCCTCCTTCAGACCACGGCATTCTGTCTGCTACTCTCCCGAGGGTCCATTCTTCTCCCTGGAAGGGATAAAACAAATGAGGTAGGACAGGAAGAGACAAGAAGCACTCCAAGCTCTGCTGGTCAGTGTTACCCTCCAGCATTGCCTTAATGCTCAGAGCCACACACACCACAGTGAGCTTGGCTCCAGATCAACTACCACGCAACGAAGGTTCTGGAACATTTCCATATCTCGGGCGACCTCATTTCCACGTGACTCTCTTTCATATTCCCCTTTGTCACAGAAGGCTCGGTCCAGTGGTCAGGGTGAGATCTCGGCTCAGGCCCAAGGCTCTGAGACCTCAAAGTTCTGGTCCTGCAAGGGCCCCTGTCCTCTCTTGAGACCACTCCTGGCTCTCTCTGCCGAGAAGGAGCTGCTGGCAGTACGTCCTCTAAGAGTTGAGGTCCATCGTGCAGACCCTGAGAAAACTCCTAGGAAAAGGCTCCACCTTCTTGTTTACGTCAACAGAGGTCAATGCCTTTGTTAGTGCTGGGTGTGTCCCATTTGATGCAACTGCAGAGCCATTAGGTAAACCAGCACATGTGTGCGGCCCCTTCCCTTAGACTCCTCTGGGCCCCCGTGACATAGGCTCAGAAGACTGCCAGCCTCAAGCCTTACCTCTTCCAAGGGACGGCCACACCGTCCTCCAGGATCTTCTGTCCCATGAATCTCAGTTGCTGTTTGGAACTCAAAGGAGAGAAAAGACACTGCCTGCGGGGTCTCTTTGGGCTGGGGCCTTCCCCCGTGAGCTGCTCTCCCTCATTCTCCTTTTCTTCTTGCTTCTCTTCCTCCTCCTCCTCCTCCTCCTCAGGTGTGCTCTCGGATTCCACATTGCCCATCCACTGGGCCATGTTGAGATGAAAGACACGGCAGCTAAAGCCCTGCAGGACGCCGCCCTTCACGTGCTGCTGGAGGATCTCCAAGGTGGGGAAGACCCGGCAGCAGGCCATGCACCTGAAGCCGGTCTCCATGGTCACCATCCAGTCCGGTGTCTTGGCCCTGGGTCTCTCCTCGACGGCAGGTGACCCTGATGGGCTGCCTGGCTCTGCCCTTTCCTCATACTCTTTCTCCTCCCCAGTGGGCTCACTGTCAGACAGGAGGCTTTCGGTGAACACATCAGAGGGGCAAGTGCCTACTGTGCACGCATCCTCAGGAAGGGTCACTTCTTCTATCGTCAGCTGCTTTTCAGGCAACTCCAAGGGTTTCTTTGTCTTCCAGGAGACAGCGACACCCTTGTTCACTTGTACCTGCATGTAGTATATTTTCATGCCCCTTTCCTCTTTGTCTGGGTGCAGATAGTCCTTACAGGGTGAAGAGAGTGAGGAGGAGACACAGTGTGATGGGGGAGCGGTCTCCCCTTCTTCCTGAACCTGGGCTAGGGGTGCTGTAGGCCAGGCAGTGTCTCGAAATCTCCGCATTGCTGAAAAAGGAAATTAAAACCATAATAACATGCATGGGCCGTGCCGGAAGCTGAGGGAGCAGGTGTGGTAGACGAGAGAGGGACATTTGCATGACGTAGCTATGTCGTGAGCTTGGTGTCTGTTGGCCGTAGGATGGAGCAGTGTATCTGGTGTCATCTGTGGGCTTTTCATGTGCGTGGGGGGGATACTGGAGCGGTGTCTGTATACAGGGGTGTGGAGTATGGTGGTGAGGGCTGTGGTATGTGAGGGATGCGGCTGGATGCGTGTATGACAAGGAGTGTGATTTTGGTAATATCGGTGGTGCATTACTTGTGGAATGGGGCTGTGGTGCTTGGGGTTTATGTGTGCTGTGAGAAGGGCTGTGCCTGGAGGGCAGTTGTATGTGTGAGCTGTGTGGACCTGAGCTGGATGGTCCTGCTCTCAGGCTGGAGGTGTATGATGCAGAACTCTGTCCTTCTCTGGAAGCAAAGGCAAAGACAAAGCCTACATTTTCCTCTGAAGATGCTTAATCTGGTCCCTCTTCCCTCCACCTCAAGCCCAGACCTTTCCGGCCCCTGCTCCTTGACTTCCCCACCATGGTACTACCAGTATTCACACCGCCCCCCCCAGACTCAGCTGGCATCCACGCCCTCGGAACAGCTCAGCCATCCTGCCCAGGCTCCTCCACAGAGCCCTCATCACCTCTGATGACCCTGGATTTCCTCTCAGCCTCCCTGGGATCTGTGTGCCTCCTGCCTCACAGCCAAGCACCCCCTCACCTGAGGAGCCCCGCGCCCTTACCAGCGTAGCTGAGCTTGCGCGGAGTAGAAGTACAGAAGAAGTATTTAGGGGCAGAGGAGACCTCCACTGCCCCTGGGCTGCAGCCTTGGGCCACCACAGTGGATCCAAGCCGAGGGGGATCCTCTTGTGACTTCGAGATTCCTGAGGGAGGAATGAAAGGCTCAGGGTGGGTTCATCAGTCCTCTGTCCACAAATATTTACTGAGTGTGTGACACGTGTCAGGTGCAGTGAATACACACAGTTGAGAGTGTGGTTCCCAGTGGATCCTCCAGGATTTAATTCCAATCAATACTTATTCTCTCACTGTCTAGTTGGTAATGTAGGCCTCGGTGGTGACTGTGAGTGTGTGGGAAGAGTGAGTGATGTGTATCAGTTAAGTCTGTGGTAAGTGTGGGGTTGGCATGGGGAGCACAGTGCAGACGTGTCTATCTGTGTCTGTGGCCTTTGTGTGCATGGTTTCTGTTCACAAGTCAGGAATTCTGGGACATGTAACGTTTCCTCATTACATGGTGTGGCTTGTATTTATGGTGCGTGTTCATTCATTCATTCACCAAGATTCAGTAAGCAGCTACTCCTGTGTATCCGGCACTCTTCCATTGTTGTAGTCTTTGGTAACGCTGCACATTCTAGTAGGGGAAGACACACACTAAACAAAACTACAATAAATATATAATACATCAGCTGGTGGTAAGTATATAAGGGTTGCCAGACTTAGCGAACAAGAATACAAGGCACCCAGTTAAATTTCAGTTTCAGATAAACCCAGAATAATTTTTTAGTGTAAGTATTCCCATGCAGTATTTGTTCTTACTTAGTTTTAGTGTAAGTATGGCCCATACAATATTTGGGACATACTGATACTGCAAAATTACTTGTTCTTTATCTGGAATTCAAATTGAACTGGATAGCCCATATTTTCTCTGGCAATCCTGACATGGGTTACTGAGACTGTGGTTTACTGTGGTTTGTACAAAGCGGGTCTGGCATTACTCAAGAATGTGTTACAAGTGTGGTGTGTATGACACGTGACTGGTTCTTACAGAGGTATTTAGCGATGGCTGAAGTTAGCTGTGTTTGTGCGAGAGTTGTGGAGATACATATATATATATATATATATATATATATATATATATATATATATATATATATATATATATATATATATATATATATATATAGTGTGAGTGTCTGTGTGTGTCCTATATATATAGTGTGAGTGTCTATATACATATCTCATCTCCAGCGTTTGGTGTTGGAGGAGAGGATTGTGATACAGGTGGGTTGTATGAGAACGTAGTACAGGAGGGATCCGTGTATATACCTCCATGTGCTGTGTGTGGTTTACTAAGGAAGTTAAATGTGGGGTGTGTGATATTTTTGCTGCATCAGAGTGTACATGGGTGTATGAGTTACTGTCTCATAAAACACCCCTAACAAGAATTCTGTATACACTCTTACGTACACCGAGTGTCAGCCAGGTCCAGGCAGGGTGACAAGAACTTTACCACGCAGACTTTATATCTGGTAAGCACTCTAACCCCATTCATCTCGCTCTTCTCTGCACTACCACACACACACACTCACACACCCACACACACACAGGAACATAGAGCAAAATATTCTGAATGGTCAGGGGCAGTCATTGCCTTCCCCAGCCTGTCCCAGCCACTGCCTGGAAATCTGCCTGCTGTCTAGAGCTCCATTCCCAGGGCCCATCCTACAGTCTCCAGGGCCCTGGGCCTGGTAGGAGCTACTGGGCTCTAATCTGGGGCAGAGGCCTCTAGCTGGAGCTCTGGGGTGACCACCCCTCTCCCAGGGCAAGCTACTCGCCTCCATTTAATGCACGCAGGCACCACGTGGCCCGTGGCTCTCAGAGCTCCCCGCAGGACCCTGAGGCCATTTCTCACCCCCGCTCACGTGGTCTCAGTCTCTGGAAAACCCTTCCCTTCCCTTGATCTCCTTTGGGAAATTCTTCCTGTTGAAGGAATAAATCCTCCTTGCTTTCAATATGACACCATCCCTAGACAAACAATCTTCTTTCAAAGTGCATTCCACTTGTCAAGATATTTTTCAACAGGGCCTTCAACTCATGGGGCTTCTCTTTCCACTTTGGTAAAAGAGGCCAAGCAACTCATGGGTCTCTCTCAGCATCCTTGCATCCTTCACATCCCCCACCTCATGACCCCAGGGAAAGATCCAAGAGAATAAGAGAGAAATCGGGGACTGAGCAAAGCTGCACCTCTAGGTCTGTGCAAGCAGGATGCAGCCTGCTGTGAGTCCGACAAAGCTCCAGGCCCGGCTGCCCCAGGAGAGAGTCCTCAGACCAGCGGAGCTGACCTCCCAACTCCCAGGGGGCATCTGGCCGTTCTGTGCCGTCTCACACCACAGGGGCCCTCCAGATATATACGGCAGCATCAGTGAGACAAGGTCTCTCGCTCCCTGCTTCACAGGTGACACGTTCTCAGTCCCCCGCTTCCTAGAGAAGCTTCAGTTTGGCAGAAACCCATGTGCCCCAGACAAGTTGCCCCCCACATACCTCCTCCGTTCTCGGCAGTTTCCTGGGACTCTTCATTTTCCAGATGTTTCCTCTTTTGTCGCCGTTCCATCGTACCAACTAGAAGTCTCCCTTAGAAGATGCCTCAAGAGATGTCCAACTCCTCCTCTTCCCTACAGGTTGGCCCTTCTTGGCTCTTGGGCAATCCGTTGAAATGATTCAATACAAACAAAAATAGTCAAGTCTCCTAAATGGCTGAAAAACTTGTACCACTTAGTGAACCAGCAGTACTGCCTAGTGCTCACCAGGGCTGTTATGTTTGCAGGGTTGCCAGGCGCACAGCGGAATTCTGTGACCTCAGTGCTGACATCAGTGCATTCGATGGACCTAGGGTGAGCACAGTGTCTGCAGTAGCACAGGTCCCATTTTCAAGAACAATTCCTTTTTCCCAGCCGATGCTTTCCCGTGAAAGGGAAAGGTTCCTACCATATCTATTATAAATTGTATCATACCATGTCTATTATTAAATTCACATTTTGATTGGACATCTTTTAATGTCTTTTCTAGAGAGATTTAATATGAATATTTTAAATGGTCTCCAGTTTCCCTGTGGATTATTGACATTTTAAACTCTGCACTTCAATTTTCCCTCAATACGTGTAATTTTGTCACAGCTATTTCTGTACTTAAAGATGAGGAACTATATAATTGATTTCTTCATTTTTTCCCCATCTCTCTCCAAGGTACTGCATTTGATTGTGTCTTGCGACTGAGTGAAAAATGCTAGTCCTTGAGTCAGGACATTGGGCCCTTTAGCAAGTAACTCAACCTATCTGGGCTTCAGCTTCTGTATGTGCGATCAAGAGGCTTGGACTAGCTGACTTTTCAAATGCTGTGTTTCTTTGATTCACTCTCACTTACTGATCTGCTCCTTAAGAAGAGGGTCTGTTCTCATAAAGTAACAACAGTCTTTTCCTAACCTTGGGTTGGGCGGAGTTTAACTGTTCGTACTCAGTTTGTTAGTTATATTGCCTTCTACGTATGCTTAGCTCTAAATAATTTATATGGCTCTTGTGACAATTTTTAGATCTTCTTTTTTTCTTATTTTCTTTTACAGTTTCTAATTTGTTATCGCCAGTGTAGAGGAGCCTGATTGATTTTTAAAATTTATTGATCTTGTATGTGTGTGCGTTGTTGAACCGTCTTATTAGTTCCTGCTAGTTTATCTGTGGGTTCTTTTGGGTCTCCTAGATAAATGAGAATATTAAATGTAAATAATGTGTTCTTTGGATAAAGTTTATTTTCTTGCATCTCTATATATAGAAGCAATATGTTGAATTTATTTAAATATTTAAATACTTACATACCTGTTATCACAATCTAACGTTCTTTATCTTATTTTCTTTCAATCAATATTATGTTTTCAAGATTTATCCACGTGAATCCATAGAGATCTAGGCCTTTGATTTTTGACTGTTTGATATTATGTGATCACATGCATATAGCATCATTTATTTTCCATTCAAGCATTATTGGACAATTGGATTGTTTCCCTCCCTTCTCTAGAACAAACAACATTTCCTAGAATATCCCTGAAGATGTCTGACAGTCGAGAAGGGCCAGGCTGCCCGAAGGATTGCTACTTGCTTTTAGCCACCTTCCAACAGGCCGTCTCCAGCCAGCAATTTGAAGCACAGCTGAAATGAGAACTGCCCCAAATGTGAAGATCTTAGGAGCTTCCTAGAAGGTGGGAGGTTAATGATAGGCATCCTGCTGGGATCCCAGGGGAGTCTGAGCTGGCCTGAAGCTCATCTTCCTCCTCCACCTCTCAAGAGAAATGTGGAGGAAAGAAGACTTCAAAAACTGTGAGCAGGCAGAGGGAGAGATATTGGGGGCCGAAGCTGTAACTGAGGTCTTGGAGTGGGCTGTGAGCACGCAGAGCCTCTCGAGAGCCAGGCTCTGCCTTCTGAGGACTTCTCCCCTAAGGCTGCTCATAATTCACGTGATACCAGCCATATAGAGCCGACTTGGCCCACACTGTCACAGAAAGCCTTATCAGAATCTCTTCTTCTTCATACACTCTTGTGTCTGTTACTTGGTTATTGCCTTTGGTACTCCAGTGATGTGAACCACAGTCGCCAGGGGATGGAGGACACTAGTGACCCATCTTGCTCTGTGGCCTCAGTCCAGAGCTGGAGGGTAAGGGAAGAGGCCAAATGAAGGTTAAGAAGGAAAGATGGAGTTTGAAGAGAAGACCTGAGTTAAGGGTGTCTTCTCAAGTCTTGATGACTGAAATGTAGCTCCAGTACCTGAAGTCCTGCTTGTTCTCAAGGCTGACCGCGGGGCTGGGTGCACTCAGTGAAGGAACCGTATACACTTAGTATTTCCTTGCTTGCTCACACTTGCCCTCCTCTGATACACCCTCTGCAAGACTGATCTTCCCCTGAAACAACTTTCCCCCTGCTACTGTCATCTCAGGAACATTTGCTTCCCCTTCCTAGTGTCCCCTTAGAATGCCATTGCAGCCAATTCATAATTTGATAATCATGCTGCTTACCATATTCTCAGCAATTTTGGATAAATTTTATTCACTTTATTCCATAGTCTTCACCCATCAATAATCTTTCTTAACTTCCTAGCTGCAGGTTAACCCAATCGGAATCATTTCTTTTTCTTTCTCTTCTTTGGCAAATCCTTTCTATCTTTTAAGGTCTTTTTCTTGTGTCTCTACCATCTTGCCTTGCTGAACTTCTTTTTTTTCCGTTTAAGTAACCTTTCAATCTCCTTCCCCAGTTTGCTCATAAACATTGAGAGTTTATTCCTCACACGTTAGACAGCGGTTTATGAATGGCCAGGCATAATGGACTCAGAATGAGTTGGCACCCCCGAGGTACCTGTCTTGCTGGGGAGCCACAGGTGAAGGGCTGGCTGCTGGAAACATGTTTGCATGGAGTCAGGCTGAGTGGCCTCAGGGTGTTTGCCCTGCACTTGTGTGTGTTTCTCCCTAGTTGGTTTCCTTGTCCAGCCACCTGTGACCTCCCTCCATCCAGCCCAGGGAATCCTTCTCATCACAGGGGTAGGATGTTTGTCTCATTTTCCATCACATCCTTTCCCCAAAGTTTGGCTGTGAGTTGTTCCCATTCCAAAGACCTTTCCTCTTTGAAGAGAAAAGAGAAAATCTTGTCTCTCCTTTCCTCTCACTTCACTTCTGCTCTATTATCTCCTCCGTCCAGAATGGCCCACTGACTCACATGGTTGTAGATCCGAAGATGGCAAGAACTGCCAGCAATTCTGAGATAATAATATGGATGGATCAGGAAAACTTGAAAACCTTTATCCCGCCACATTAAAAAAAATTGCACTTCCAGTGTATTCAGAGTCTCAGTGTAGAAACACAAATGATAGAGAAATTGAATTACACTCAAGTTTTTCTTTCCTCCTTTCCTGATTTATTCTAATCCTCAATGCTAACATGATGAACTCTTTGTTAGGTAAAGTTTCAGACATTTTCTACCCATGCACACTTTTCTTTTTTTCACATAAGAGTGTGAACTAGGTCACTTTCAACATGCTGTGATTCTGTGATTCACTGTCTCCCACCGAGTCATCCACGGATAAAGTCATCTGTTTCACGGAGAACTATTTCCAATAGCTAAACGCCAATGTCTGTGGAGTGCTTACTCTGTGTCGGTTTCTTGTAACTACTTTACAGATCATTTGTACAGCGTACCCATGGACCAGGTACAATTATGACCCCCAAGTGACAGATAAGTGCAGATAAGTACAAATAAATACAGAGGCCAAGTGACTTGCCCAAGACGCTGGAGCAAATCAAAATCCATGCCTCTGTAATCATTTTGCTCTATTGCCTCTGTCTGGGAGGCTTGATGATTTGGCAACTAAAACCTTAAATATCATGTTCCATTTTTATATCTGTGACACAAGCGTGGGGCTGTGATACGGGGTAACTAACCTGACTACTTTTGAAAACCCTTATGCACCTGGATGAAATTAAGCCAGGGACTGCAAGCCATAGATTTAAGGTTTCCTACCAACTTTTAAAAATAGCTTCTTGAATGCAATTTATGTAGTGTCAAGTCTAGGATGTAGCCCAAATAGTAACAGAAAAATGGAGATATGTAGGAAAATACTTAAAGTTGACAAGTATTGGGAGTGTAGTATTTTTGGGGCCAGCGTGTAGACCACAGGAAAACTTGCTGTTTCCATCCCAAAGGGAAGAGCCCTACGTTGCAACTGCCAAGGTCCCTGGGGCAGCAAGTGTGCTCACTGCTTAGTAAAGAAGCATCCTCAGTTTGATAGAATCATATGGGAGCCTTACATTTGGTTAGCAGTTCTACATTCTTGATGTAATAATATTTTCAGGGTGTGGGAGGGTATCAAGCTCTGAAAATACCCTTGGAGAGATCTGCTTATTAAGTTTGGCTTTTTCAATCTCCCTACTACTTCTTTACTAAACACCAGGCGGTTTCCTTCACTTTTCAGAACCATGTTGTTTTTCCCTTGTCTAATGAACTTTGAAATACTTTTGGATGAGCTATTAAGTTTGGGGAAAAATAAACATCTCTTTAAAATAAGGAAGATAATAACAATGACAAGTAGAAAAAGCTCTAAAACAGAGAATATCCTCCATTCTAGCCAATGACGGAGTGGAAGGTTCGTGCTCGCTGTCCAGAACGTAGAAATAAAAGCTGAGGAGGCGCTGAGGCGTCTCCTGGATCTCTATGAGCCTCCATCATTTCTGCTGAGTAGGGTTGACAGATGAAATATAGGCTGTTTAGTTAAATATGAATGTTTGAAAAACAACGAGTACATTTTGAAGATAAGTATGCCCCAAATAGTTCATAGGATCTACTTATACTAAAAATAATGACTTATTATTCATGTGAAGTTCAAGGTTAACTGGGTATCCTGTATTTTTATTTACTAAATCTGACAGCCCTACTGATGATCCACAATGGAGGCAGTTGAGGAGCGGTACATGCTGGCTCTCGGACAGTCAGAAATGGCTTCAGCAGATCCAGGTACAGTATGAAATTCTTTTTGGATGTAGCTCAGAAGCCATGGCCAGCCCTTGACTGCAAGTACTGCCTCGGGTTTCCCTGAGGTGGGGTAAACCTTCCTCTTAATGGCCTTTTGGTAAGTCTGGAAGACCATATCCAAGGGGAGCCCCAAAGTCAGTTTCATCCTCACAACCATGTTTCCAATTCCTGGAATTGGCTGCATGTGACTCACAAGAGCTGAGGAGGTTTGTGGAAATTGGGAGTGTCATAGCTTGAACCCTTTGTAGGTAAAGTTTTGCTGTTGTGAGAGTTTTATCAGGAGCAATGTGAAAGACTCCATGTCCCCAGGTAGATAGAAATAATCCTGTTCTACCTGTGTGTTTGTGACAAGTCTCTAATAGTTCAGAGAGCAGGTATCTGGTCTTAGAAAGACTGATCCAAGCTTGGATGTTTCTGGTGACAAGGCAAGGTCCTGAGTTTCAAGTTCACCTTTTATGGTTGAGGAGACAATAAGGTGGTCAGAAGGGAAATCATGGAGGAGACCTTGGCTTCATCCATCGTGCAGGCTTGTATATGTGGTTCTATGTAGATCGTGTTTCAAAGGTGGAGCTTGTTTACAACTATGAACATTCTCCGATGTGCTTTTTGGACCTTCATTCCCAGAGCGAGAGCAGTGCCGAGGCTCTAGAAATGCCTTGGATATTCTGAGCTGTCAGTGGCATTTCCCCGGTACTGTTCCCTTGGTGCCGCTCCTTGAAATGTCCAAAGGGATTATCATGTGTCTTGTGGCGGGTCCTAGCATTGTGAAAGGAAGCTGCTGCCCCTGGCTCAGAGGATTTCGGATGTGGTGGGAGGAGGAGTAGTACTACGACTATAAATTGTATCACAGCATATCGATTCCATCTTGAGAGTGGGGTTGGGGGGTTTGAAGGGGGGCTTTTATTGTACTTTTATACATTGTACCCTTGAAACTAATTCAATTTTTTAAAATTAATTAATTTATTTGGGGCTGCATTGGGTCTTTGTTGCTGCTAGCGGGCGTTCTCTAGTTGCAGTGAGCGGGGGCTCCTCTTGGCTGTGGTGCACGGGCTTCTCATTGCAGTGGCTTCTCTTGTTGCGGAGCATGGGCTCTAGGCACGCAGGCTTCCGTAGTTGTGGCACGTGGGCTCGGTTGATGTGGCACGGGCTCTAGAGCGCAGGCTCAGTAGTTGTGGCGCGCGGGCTTAGTTACTCCGTGGCACGTGGGATCTTCCCAGAACAGGGCTCGAACCCATGTCCCCTGCATTCGCAGGCATATTCTTAACCACTGCTCCACCAGGGAAGCCCGATAATTCAGTTTTTTATACAGAGAAGATTCCTAATATTATTCCAAAATTTTAAAAATATGTAGTTGGATAACACTATGAAAAATTAACTGATATATTCTTTTATTATTTCTCTTTGCCCCCTGGATCTTTTTCCCCATCCAGTCAGCTAGGCACTCTGAGTTCACTGCATTAGGAAGGTAAAGACTCAGCAGAAATGAGGGAGAAAAACAGAAAAGTCTCAGCTTTGGAATGTTCACAACGGAGGCCACAGTAGAACAGGTGAGAATTCTGTGAACCAAAAATAAATGTCGTCTCAAATGCAAAAAAGTATTCTCTGCACTGGGAGGCAGGAGAGGGAGGGAGGGAAGGACTGAAGGAGAGAGATCAGTGTGGCCAGGGACATGGAGACTGTGCTTGAGGACGATATGCCCAGGAAGAGAATCAGAATCTGGAGAAGATTCAGCCTGCACGTGATCATTGCCTCCAGCCAGCACCCTCATCTCAGACGTTGGGAAATTCAGAGAGAGAGTGGGAGTACGTCAGGAGGGCCACGCGCATAGTCTGTGTGGCAGGGGTTGTGGCCGTTCCCTATTTGTGAGGAGTCCCCAGCAATTTGCAGGCCTCTTCTGGAAAATGCTGGCGGACGTCTCTAGTGCTTATGTGAAAGCTTGTTCACAAACCTTGAAAGATACAGATGTAGATGACAGATAGATGCATAGATAGAAAAATGTCATTAAATAAAAGCTCCAGGAAAGGTTTGGAAAATGCCCTTTATTGCATAGGACGCTTCTATTGTCATATGATGTTAGACTGAGTGCCGGTCCCTTCATCCTCCTTCAGACCACGGCATTCTGTCTGCTACTCTCCCGAGGGTCCTTTCTTCTCCCTGGAAGGGATAAAACAAATGAGGTAGGCCAGGAAGAGACAAGAAGCACTCCAAGCTCTGCTGGTCAGGGTTACCCTCCAGCATTGCCTTTATGCTCAGAGCCACACACACCACAGTGAGCTTGGCTCCAGATCAACTACCACGCAACGAAGGTTCTGGAACATTTCCATATCTCGGGGGACCTCATTTCCACGTGACTCTCTTTCATATTCCCCTTTGTCACAGAAGGCTCGGTCCAGTGGTCAGGGTGAGATCTCGGCTCAGGCCCAAGGCTCTCAGACCTCAAAGTTCTGGTCCTGCAAGGGCCCCTGTCCTCTCTTGAGACCACTCCTGGCTCTCTCTGCCGAGAAGGAGCTGCTGGCAGTACGTCCTCTAAGAGTTGAGGTCCATCGTGCAGACCCTGAGAAAACTCCTAGGAAAAGGCTCCACCTTCTTGTTTACGTCAACAGAGGTCAATGCCTTTGTTAGTGCTGGGTGTGTCCCATTTGATGCAACTGCAGAGCCATTAGGTAAACCAGCACATGTGTGCGGCCCCTTCCCTTAGACTCCTCTGGGCCCCCGTGACATAGGCTCAGAAGACTGCCAGCCTCAAGCCTTACCTCTTCCAAGGGACGGCCACACCGTCCTCCAGGATCTTCTGTCCCATGAATCTCAGTTGCTGTTTGGAACTCAAAGGAGAGAAAAGACACTGCCTGCGGGGTCTCTTTGGGCTGGGGCCTTCCCCCGTGAGCTGCTCTCCCTCATTCTCCTTTTCTTCTTGCTTCTCTTCCTCCTCCTCCTCCTCCTCCTCAGGTGTGCTCTCGGATTCCACATTGCCCATCCACTGGGCCATGTTGAGATGAAAGACACGGCAGCTAAAGCCCTGCAGGACGCCGCCCTTCACGTGCTGCTGGAGGATCTCCAAGGTGGGGAAGACCCGGCAGCAGGCCATGCACCTGAAGCCGGTCTCCATGGTCACCATCCAGTCCGGTGTCTTGGCCCTGGGTCTCTCCTCGACGGCAGGTGACCCTGATGGGCTGCCTGGCTCTGCCCTTTCCTCATACTCTTTCTCCTCCCCAGTGGGCTCACTGTCAGACAGGAGGCTTTCGGTGAACACATCAGAGGGGCAAGTGCCTACTGTGCACGCATCCTCAGGAAGGGTCACTTCTTCTATCGTCAGCTGCTTTTCAGGCAACTCCAAGGGTTTCTTTGTCTTCCAGGAGACAGCGACACCCTTGTTCA
The DNA here is from genome assembly GCF_964341445.2 of Mesoplodon mirus. NCBI lineage: Eukaryota > Metazoa > Chordata > Mammalia > Artiodactyla > Ziphiidae > Mesoplodon > Mesoplodon mirus. The sequence goes on along the minus strand of NW_028295741.1, from coordinate 1,397,890 downwards.
CTTGTACCTGCATGTAGTATATTTTCATGCCCCTTTCCTCTTTGTCTGGGTGCAGATAGTCCTTACAGGGTGAAGAGAGTGAGGAGGAGACACAGTGTGATGGGGGAGCGGTCTCCCCTTCTTCCTGAACCTGGGCTAGGGGTGCTGTAGGCCAGGCAGTGTCTCGAAATCTCCGCATTGCTGAAAAAGGAAATTAAAACCATAATAACATGCATGGGCCGTGCCGGAAGCTGAGGGAGCAGGTGTGGTAGACGAGAGAGGGACATTTGCATGACGTAGCTATGTCGTGAGCTTGGTGTCTGTTGGCCGTAGGATGGAGCGGTGTATCTGGTGTCATCTGTGGGCTTTTCATGTGCGTGGGGGGGATACTGGAGCGGTGTCTGTATACAGGGGTGTGGAGTATGGTGGTGAGGGCTGTGGTATGTGAGGGATGCGGCTGGATGCGTGTATGACAAGGAGTGTGATTTTGGTAATATCGGTGGTGCATTACATGTGGAATGGGGCTGTGGTGCTTGGGGTTTATGTGTGCTGTGAGAAGGGCTGTGCCTGGAGGGCAGATGTATGTGTGAGCTGTGTGGACCTGAGCTGGATGGTCCTGCTCTCAGGCTGGAGGTGTATGATGCAGAACTCTGTCCTTCTCTGGAAGCAAAGGCAAAGACAAAGCCTACATTTTCCTCTGAAGATGCTTAATCTGGTCCCTCTTCCCTCCCCCTCAAGCCCAGACATTTCCGCACCCTGCTCCTTGACTTCCCCACCATGGTAGTAGCAGTATTCACACCGCCCCCCCAGACTCAGCTGGCATCCACGCCCTCGGAACAGCTCAGCCATCCTGCACAGGCTCCTCCACAGAGCCCTCATCACCTCTGATGACCCTGGATTTCCTCTCAGCCTCCCTGGGATCTGTGTGCCTCCTGCCTCACAGCCAAGCACCCCCTCACCTGAGGAGCCCCGCGCCCTTACCAGCGTAGCTGAGCTTGCGCGGAGTAGAAGTACAGAAGAAGTATTTAGGGGCAGAGGAGACCTCCACTGCCCCTGGGCTGCAGCCTTGGGCCACCACAGTGGATCCAAGCCGAGGGGGATCCTCTTGTGACTTCGAGATTCCTGAGGGAGGAATGAAAGGCTCAGGGTGGGTTCATCAGTCCTCTGTCCACAAATATTTACTGAGTGTGTGACACGTGTCAGGTGCAGTGAATACACACAGTTGAGAGTGTGGTTCCCAGTGGATCCTCCAGGATTTAATTCCAATCAATACTTATTCTCTCACTTTCTAGTTGGTAATGTAGGCCTCGGTGGTGACTGTGAGTGTGTGGGAAGAGTGAGTGATGTGTATCAGTTAAGTCTGTGGTATGTGTGGGGTTGGCATGGGGAGCACAGTGCAGATGTGTCTATCTGTGTCTGTGGCCTTTGTGTGCATTTTTTCTGTTCACAAGTCAGGAATTCTGGGACATGTAACGTTTCCTCATTACATGGTGTGGCTTGTATTTATGGTGCGTGTTCATTCATTCATTCACCAAGATTCAGTAAGCAGCTACTCCTGTGTATCCGGCACTCTTCCATTGTTGTAGTCTTTGGTAATGCTGCACATTCTAGTAGGGGAAGACACACACTAAACAAAACTACAATAAATATATAATACATCAGCTGGTGGTAAGTATATAAGGGTTGCCAGACTTAGCGAACAAGAATACAAGGCACCCAGTTAAATTTCAGTTTCAGATAAACCCAGAATAATCTTTTAGTGTAAGTATTCCCATGCAGTATTTGGCCTGACTTAGTTTTAGTGTAAGTATAGCCCATACAATATGTGGGACATACGGATACTGAAAAATTACTTGTTGTTTATCTGGAATTCAAATTGAACTGGATAGCCCATATTTTCTCTGGCAATCCTGACATGGGTTACTGAGACTGTGGTTTACTGTGGTTTGTACAAAGCGGGTCTGGCATTACTCAAGAATGTGTTACAAGTGTGGTGTGTATGACACGTGACTGGTTCTTACAGAGGTATTTAGCGATGGCTGAAGTTAGCTGTGTTTGTGTGAGAGTTGTGGAGATACATATATATATATATATATATATATATATATATATATATATAGTGTGTGTGTGTCTGTGTGTCCTATATATATAGTGTGAGTGTCTATATACATATCTCATCTCCAGCGTTTGGTGTTGGAGGACAGGATTGTGGTACAGATGGGTTGTATGAGAACATAGTACAGGAGGGATGCGTGTATATACCTCCATGTGCTGTGTGTGGTTTACTAAGGAAGTTATATGTGGGGTGTGTGATATTTTTGCTGTATCAGAGTGCACATGGGTGTATGAGTTACTGTCTCATAAAACACCCCTAACAAGAGTTCTGTATACACTCTTACATACAGCGAGTGTCAGCCAGGTCCAGGCAGGGTGACAGGAACTTTACCACGCAGACTTTATATCTGATAAGCACTCTATCCCCATTCATCCTGCTCATCTCTGCACTACAACACACACACACACACAGACAGAGTCACACACACACACACAGGAACATAGAGAAAAATATTCTGAATGGTCAGGGGCAGTCATTGCCTTCCCCAGCCTGTCCCAGCCACTGCCTGAAAATCTACCTGCTGTCTAGACCTCCATTCCCAGGGCCCATCCTACTGTCTCCAGTGTCCTGGGCCTGGTAGGAGCTACTGGGCTCTAATCTGGGGCAGAGACGTCTAGCTGGAACTCTGGGGTGTCCACCCCCGCCCAGGGCAAGCTACTCGCCTACATTTAATGCACGCAGGCACCCCGTGGCCCGTGGCTCTCAGAGCTCCCTGCAGGACACTGAGGACATTTTTCACCCCCGCCCACGTGGTCTCAGTCTCTGGAAAACCCTTCCCTTCCTTTGATCTCCTTTGGGCAATTCATCCTGTTGAAGGAATAAAACCTCCTTGCTTTCAATATGACACCATCCCTAGACAAACAATCTTCTTTCGAACTGCATTCCACTTGTCAAGATACTTTTCAACAGGGCCTTCAACTCATGGGGCTTCTCTTTCCACTTTGGTAAAAGAGGCCAAGCAACTCATGGGTCTCTCTCAGCATCCTTGCATCCTTCACATCCCCCACCTCATGACCCCTAGGAAAGATCCAAGAGCATAAGAGAGAAATCGGGGACTGAGAAAAGCTGCACCTCTAGGTCTGTGCAAGCAGGATGCAGCCTGCTGTGAGTCCGACAAAGCTCCAGGCCCGGCAGCCCCAGGAGAGAGTCCCCAGACCAGCGGAGCTGACCTCCCATCTCCCAGGGGGCATCTGGCCGTTCTGTGCCATCTCACACCACAGGGACCCTCCGGATGGTTACGGCAGCATCAGTGAGACGAGGTCTCTCGCTCCCTGCTTCACAGGTGACACGTTCTCAGTCCCCCCCATCCTAGAGAAGGTTTAGTTTGGCAGAAACCCATGTGCCCCAGCAAGTTGCCCCCCACATACCTCCTCCGTTCTCGGCAGTTTCCTGGGACTCTTCATTTTCCAGATGTTTCCTCTTTTGTCGCCGTTTCATGGTACCTACTAGAAGTCTCCCTTAGAAGATGCCTCAAGAGAAGTCCAACTCCTCCTCTTCCCTACAGGTTGGCCCTTGTTGCCTCTTGGGCAATCTGTTCAAGTGATTCAATACAAACAAAAATAGTCAAGTCTCCTAAATGGCTGAAAAACTTGTACCACTTAGTGAACCAGCAGTACTGCCTAGTGCTCACCAGGGCTGTTCAGTTTACAAGGTTGCCAGGCGCACAGCAGGATTCTGTGACCTCAATGATGACATCGGAGCATTCTGTGGACCTAAGTTCAGCACAGTGTCTGCAATAGCACAGGCCCCATTTTCAAGAACAATTCCTGTTTCCCAGCCGAAGCTTTCCCGTGAAAGGGAAAGGTTCATACCATATCTATTATAAGTTGTATCATACCATATCTATTATAAAATGAACATTTTGATTGGAGATCTTTTAATGCCTTTTCTAGAGAGATTTAATATGAATATTTTAAATGGTCTCCAGTTTCCCTGTGGATTATTGACATTTTAATCTCTGCACTTCAATTTTCCCTCAATACGTGTAATTTTGTCACGGCTATTTCTGTACTTAAAGATGAGTAACTATATAATTGATTTCTTCATTTTTTTCCCATCTCTTTCCAAGGTACTGAATTTGATTGTGTCTTACGAATGAGTGAAAAATGCGAGTCCTTGAGTCAGGACATTGGGCCCTTTACCAAGTAACTCAACCTGTCTGGGCTTCAGCTTCTGTCTGTGCGATCGAGAGGCTTGGCCTAGTTGACTTTTCAAATGCTGTGTTTCTTTGATTCACTCTCACGTACTGATCTGCTACTTAGGAAGAGGGCCTGTTCTCATAAAGTAAGAACAGTCGTTTTCTAATCCTTGGGTTGGGCGCAGTTTAAGTGGTCGTACTCAGTTTGTCAGTTTTATTTACTTTTATGTATGCTTAGTTCTAAGTAATTTATATGGCTCTCGTGACAATTTTTAGATCTTCTTTTTTTTCTTATTTTCTTTTACAGTTTCTAATTTGCTATCACCAGTATAGAGGAGCGTGATTGACTTTTAAAATTTATTGATCTTGTATGTGTGTGCTTTGTTGAACCATCTTATTAGTTCCTGCTAGTTTATCTGTGGGTTCTTTTGAGTTTCCTAGATAAATGAACATATTAAATGTAAATAATGTGTTCATTGGATAAAATTTATTTTCTTGCATCTATATATATAGAAGCAACATGTTGAATTGATTTAAATATTTAAATACTTACATACCTGTTATCATAATCTAAGATTCTTTATCTTATTTTCTTTCAAACAATATTATGTTTTCAAGATTTAGTGACATCCGTCCATATAGATCTAGGTTTTTGATTTTTGACTGTTTGGTATTATTTCGTCACATTCGTATAGCATCATTTATTTTCCATTCAAGCATTATTGGACAATTGGATTGTTTCCCTCCCTTCTCTAAAACAAGCAATGTTTCCCAAAATATCCCTGAAGATGTCTGACAGTCGAGAAGGGCCAGGCTGCCCAAAGGTTCCTACTTGCTTTTAGCCACATTTCAACAGGCCATCTCCAGCCAGCAATTTGAAGCACTGATGAAATGAAAACTCCCCCAAGTGTGGAGATCTTAGGAGCTTCCTAGAATGTGGGAGGTTAATGATAGGCATCCTGCTGGGATCCCAGGGGAGTCTGAGCTGGCCTGAAGCTCATCTTCCTCCTCCACCTCTCAAGAGAAATGTGGAGGAAAGAAGACTTCAAAAACTGTGAGTAGGCAGAAGGAGAGAGATTGGGGGCCGAAGCTGCAACTGAGGTCTTGGAGTGGGCTGTGAGGACGCAGAGCCTCTCGAGAGCCAGGCTCTGCCTTCTGAGCACTTCTCCCCTAAGGTTGCTCATCATTCAGGTGATAGCAGGCATATACAGCCAACTCGTCCCACACTGTCACAGAAAGCCTTATCAGAATCTCTTCTTCTTCATACACTCTTGTGTCTGTTACGTGGTTATTGCCTTTGGTACTCCAGTGATGTGAACCACAGTCGCCAGGGGATGGAGGACACTAGTGACCCATCTTGCTCTGTGGCCTCAGTCCACAGCTTGAGGGTAAGGGAAGAGGCCAATTGAAGGTCAAGAAGGAAAGATGGAGTTTGAAGAGAAGACCTGAGTTAAGGGTGTCTTCTCAAGTCTTGATGACTGAAATGTAGCTCCAGTACCTGAAGTCCTGCTTGTTCTCAAGGCTGACCACGGGGCTGGGTGCACTCAGTGAAGGAATCGTATACACTTATTATTTCCTTGCTTGCTCACACTTGCCCTCCTCTGATACACACTCTGCACGTCTGATCTTCCCCTGAAACAACTTTCCACCTGCCACTGTCATCTCATGAACATTTGCTTCACCTTCCTAGTGTCCCCCTAGAATGCTACTGCAGACAATTCATAATTTGATAATCATGCGTCTTACCATAGTCTCAGCAACTTCTGAGAAATTTTATTCACTTTATTCCATAGTCTTCACCCATCAATAATCTTCCTTAACTTCCTAGCTGCAGGTTAACCCATTCGGAATCATTTCTTTTGCTTTCTCTTCTTTGGCAAATCCTTTCTATCTTTTAAGGTCTTTTTCTTGTCTCTCTACCATCCTGCCTTCCTGAACTTCTTTTTTTTCCGTTTAAGTAACCTTTCAATCTCCTTCCCCAACTTCCTCATAAACATTTAGAATTTATTCCTCACAAGTTAGACAGCGGTTTATGAATGGCCAGGCATAATGGACTCAGAATGAGTTGGCACCCCCGAGGTACCTGTCTTGCTGGGGAGCCACAGGTGAAGGGCTGTCTGCTGGACACATGTTTGCATGGAGTCAGGCTGAGTCGCCTCGGGGTGTTTGCTCTGCACTTGTGTGTGTTTCTCCCTAGTTGGTTTCCTTGTCCATCCACCTGTGACCTCCCTCCATCCAGCCCAGGGAATCCTTCTCATCACAGGGGTCGGATGTTTGTCTCATGTTCCATCACATCCTTTCCCCAAAGTTTGGTTGTGAGTTGTTCCCATTCCAAAGACCTTTCCTCTTTGAAGAGAAAAGAGAAAACCTTGTCTGTCCTTTTCTCTCACTTCACTTCTGCTCTATTATCTCCTCCATCTAGAAGGGCCCACTGACTCAAATGGGTGTAGATCTGAAGATGGCAAGAAATGCCAGCAATTCTGAAATAATAATACGGATGGATCAGGAAAACTTGAAAACCTTTATCCCGCCACATTAAAAAAAATTGCACTTCCAGTGTATTCAGAGTCTCTGTGTAGAAACACAAATGATGTAGAAATTGAATTACACTCAAGTTTTGCTTTCCTCCTTTCCTCATTTATTCTAATCCTCAAAGTTAACATGATGTACTATTTGTTATGTAAAGTTTCAGACATTTTCTACCCATGCACACTTTTCTTTTTTTCACATAAGAGTGTGAACTAGGTCACCTTCAACATGCTGTGATTCTGTGATTCACTGTCTCCCACCGGGTCATCCACTGATAAAGTCATCTGTTTCATGGAGAAATATTTCCAATAGCTAATAGCCAATGTCTGTGGAGTGCTTACTCTGTGTCGGTTTCTTCTAACTACGTTACAGTTAATTTGTACAACATACCCATGGACTAGGTACAATGATAACCCCCAAGTGACAGATAAGTGCAGATAAGTACAAATAAATACAGAGGCCAAGTGACTTTCCCAATACACTGGAGCAAATCAAAATCCATGCCTCTGTACTCATTTTGCTTTATTGCCTCTGTCTGGGAAGCTTGATGATTTGGCAACTAAAACCTTAAATATCATGTTCCATTTTCATATCTGTGACACAAGCGTGGGACTGTGATACGGGGTAACTAACCTGACTACTTTTGAAAACCCTTATGCACCTGGATGAAAGTAAGCCAGGGACTGCAAGCCATAGATTTAAGATTTCCTACCAACTTTTAAAAATAGCTTCTTGAATGCAATGTATGTAATGTCAAGGCTAGGATGTAGTCCAAATAGTAACAGAAAAATGAAGATATGCAGAAAAATACTTAAAGTTGACAAGAATTGGGAGTGTAGTATTTTTGGGGCCAGTGTGAAGACCGCAGGAAAACTTGCTGTTTCCATCCCAAAGGGAAGAGCTCTGTGTTGCAACTGCCAAGGTACCTGGGGCAGCACGTGTGCTCACTGCTTAGTAAAGAAGCATCCTCAGTTTGATAGAATCATATGGGAGCCTTACATTTGGTTAGCAGGTTCTACATTCTTGATGTAATAATATTTTCAGGGTGTGGGAGGGTATCAAGCTCTGAAAATACCCTTGGAGAGATTTGCTTATTAAGTTTGGCTTTTTCAATCTCCCTAATACTTCTTTACTAAGCACCAGGTGGCTTCCTTCGCTTGTCAGAATCATGTTGTTTTTCCCTTGTCGAATGAACTTCCAAATACTTTTGGATGAGCTATTAAGTTTGGAAAAAAACATACATCTCTTTAAAATAAGGAAGATAATTACAATGACAAGTAGAAAAGACTCTAAAATGGAGAATATATGCCATTACAGGCAATTAATGGGAGTGGGAAGCTCGTCCTCACTGTCCAGGACATAGAAATAAAAGCTGAGGATACTCTGAGGCATCTCTTGGATCTCTATAAGCCTCCATCATTTCTGATGAGTAGGGTTGACAGGTAAAATATAAGCTGTTCAGTTAAATATGAATGTCAGAAAAACAACGAGTACATTTTTAAGATAAGTATGCCCCAAATACTACATAGGATCTACTTATACTAAAAGTGATGACTTACTATTCATGTGAAGTTCAAGTTTAACTGGGTATCCTGTATTTTTATTTAGTAAATCTGACAGCCCTACTGATGATCCACAATGGAGGCAGTTCAGGAACGGTACATGCTGGCTCTCGGACAGTCAGAAATGGCTCCAGCAGATCCAGGTACAGTATGAATTTCTTTTTGGATGTAGCTCAGAAGCCATGGCCAGCCCTTGACTGCAAGTACTGCCTCGGGTTTCCCTGAGGTGGGGTAAACCTTCCTCTTAATGGCCTTTTGGTAAGTCTGGAAGACCATATCCAAGGGGAACCCCAAAGTCAGTTTCATCCTCCCAACCATGTTTCCAATTCCTGGAATTGGCTGCATGTGACTCACAAGAGCTGAGGAGGTTTGTGGAAATTGGGAGTGTCATAGCTTGAACCCTTTGTAGGTAAAGTTTTGCTGTTGTGAGAGTTTTAACAGGAGCAATGTGAAAGTCTCCAGGTCCCCAGGTAGATAGAAATAATCCTCTTATACTTCTGTGTATGTGACAAGTCTCTAGTAGCTCACAGAACAAATATCTGGTCTTGGAAAGACTGATCCAAGCTTAGATGTTTCTGGTGACAAGGCAAGGTCCTGAGTTTGAAGTTCACCTTTTATGGTTGAGGAGACTATAAGGTTTTCAGAAGGGCAATCATGGAGGAGACGTTGGCTTCATCCATTGTGCAGGCTTGTATATTTGGTTCTATCTAGATTGTGTTTCAAAGGTGGAGCTTGTTTACAATTATGAACATTCTCTGAGATGCTTTTTGGACCTTCATTCCTAGAGCGAGAGCAGTGCCGAGGTTCTAGAAATGCCCTGGATATTCTGAGCTGTCAATGGCCTTTCCCAGGTACTGTTCCCTTGGTGCTGCTCCTTGAAATGTGCAAAGGGATTATCATCTGTTTTGTGGTGGGTCCTAGCATTGTGAAAGGAAGCTGCTGCACCTGGCTCAGAGGATTTGGGATGTGGTTGGAGTAGATGGGCCAAATTTAGGTAACTGGTGTTACTATAGATAAGGACAACAAATTATTGGAAGTGGCGTTGTCTGGGATGGGAATGATGTTGTTGCAAGTTCACAAATGTTCCAGGACCAAGGAAGACAACCAGAAGTACTGGGATTGTTTTAGGTTGCAGGTAAGAGACAGAGGCATGGACTAGAGATTGAGCTCATACAGCTGGTTAGTGTGTTGTTCATTCGTTCATTCATTCATTTATTCATCCAACACGTATTTACTGAGTTCCTATCATGTGTCAGTTAGTCTGTTAGGTTTTGTGATACGATAGTGAAGGAAACAACTTCTCGGTCTTTAAGGAGTGTATAGTTCAGTCAGAGAGACTGATAAAGAAATAGGTAATTACAACATCGGAAATAAGTCATTTGATAGAGGAAGTAGGTGTTTGTGGGTGTAAACAGGAGGGTAAATTTAACTAAGTCCAGTTGTGGTGGTCGGGAATGGGAGACCCAGAGGGACTTCTTGAACGAAGTGATAGTGGAGATGAGCAGGGTGAGTAGCAATTTTCCAGGACCTTCCCAGGCAAAGATGGAAGGAAGGAAGGAAGTTTCAGGCAGAGGGACCACTCTGTACAAAATCCTTAAGATAAAGAGAATATTGTATGTTCTTCAGCATGGCTGGGGCATGAACTCTGAGAAAGGGGGTTGATAGGAGATATGGCTGGAACGAGAGCCATGGCTCTGTCATTTAGACTTTGTTCTGTAAGCAATGGGGATTCATTGAAGGTGAAGGCAGAGGAGTGCCTCCATCAGACTGTGTCCTAGAAAAGCCACTTAGGTGACTGTGTATAGGGTGGGTTTAACTGAGCACCAGCGTGGACAGTAAGCTCAAATTTTTCTGTGTGGGACCAGTGTCACACATGGGACTATGTAGGGCACCAGATTCAATGGGGCAATGAATGTTTTTTGGTTTTTTCCTCCTTTTTTATATGAGGCTAGGCAGATGATGCCATGCCTTCGTTCCATTAAGAGCAATGTGAAATCAGTGAAATCTCCTAAGATTCTGCAAGGCAGATTTTTCTTTGTATGATTTTAAATTCCCTCAAGACCTGAAAGGGCCATTGCTGTAGAAAAGGGGTCTGGTACATGTAACACCTGGATGGAAATAACAGCTTATGGGAAAACATGGAATTTGAGGAATTCTGGGGCAGGATGCTGGAAGTAGATGACTGCAAAAGGCCTTTCCAAGTCACAGCCTTATAGCTCCTGGTCCTCTTTACCTTCTCCTCTTCCTGACCCCAACCTCATGAGGATGAAAGTGTACTCTAGAGACCTTTGATCAAATCCTGCCCACAACAGTCTGTGGTTTGAAAGTTACAAAATTCCCTGAGAATTGGTAAGCTCTCTATCTTCCTCATTAGTCATTTAGTACCATTTATAATTTCCAAAGAGCTACTGTTTATAGAGCCCTTGCTTTCCATGTCTGAGTGTGTTTTATCATTATTCTTTTTGATCTTGGAAATGTAATCTTTAACAAACCACCAATTAACCATGAAATGTCACTGCAGCAAAACATCAGTATTCTCCATGGGGTTTGTTGTACTTGGATTTGACCTTCATTGTTCATTCTTGGACTGTCTTCCTAGTTTGTGGCTTATTTGGATTCGCATTTCTTCTTTTTGTTGATTACTTGAAAGCTTTTGTGTAGAAATTAAGCTGGTAAAATAACATAGAAGGCTTTTCCCCTATGATAGTCCCTTTCTTTTGATACCAGTAATTAAAAGTGTGCTGTGATAGCATTAGAGGACTTAAAGTTTGAAGGTTTTAAGAATGACTTGGAGACTCAGGAGTGAAAAGGGACTAATACAAGTGAGCATGAATTATTATTTTGCTCAAAATACTATTTAAAAGAGATTAGAATTTAGGTTTATTGAAGAAAATGGTTATATTTGAGCTATTTGAAGTTCTAACAGTCAGATATTCTTTGAAAATCTATTTTAAAGTTCTAACTGGTGATCGTAGAATAAAATTGCCACTTGATGGAATGTGGAATGTGAAGAGGTGAAAGAAAAGTCAGACTGGAATGATGCTACAAAAAAAGAAACTTCCCATCATGACCAGGCAGAGCAAATGGAAATCAGGTGGGAAAGGACATAGAAGCAGAGATGGTTTTGTGATTCCTGGAGCCTGCAGCTCTTTGAAAGTGCTAACCACCATGGGGCAGGTGCAGAGCACCAAATGAGAGCCTCTCGTAAAAGTCCACGTGGCAGAGATGACAGGGGCACCAGGTGGGAAGTCTCTCCATGTTTGGTACACAGGCTGGAATTTCCAAGATATGAAGACACAGGTCTTTCTCTGAAAGGGGCGGACTGTGACGTTTTTTAGATAGAATTTCCAGAGCTAATGACATACTCAAGCTAAAGAAAATATATCTGTCCATCTAGGGACGCTGAAAACAGTGGGAGGCAGAAAGAGAAAATATTTTGGCAACTGAGAGACCTGGGCTGGTGTCTGTTACTTCAGTAAATTACTTAATGCCTCTGAGTCCAGCTTCCTCCTCTATAAACTGGTGATGTACTAATAAGATTGTTGTGGGCATTAAATGAGATCATGGACGTTGGGCCATTGGTACAGTACCTGGCACATAAGAACTGTTTAATAAATGGAAACCAGCACTCATTATTCAAATGATAAGAATAGTGCATCTCAGGCTCTTGTTGAGAGAGGTTTCTTATTATCTATTCTAATTGCTAAGATGACTTGTGAAGCCCTCTGAATTTGCATTTGCCGGTTGCCTGCTATTGGCAATTTGTTCAATGTCCCTCCTATATTTCTTAGACCCTACCATTTTGTGCATGTGGCAAACTTTCAATTGCCATTATTTGGCATTTTCCAGCCCAGGAACTTCTGAAGCTGTTGAAGTCTGCTCTGTCTGTGTAGATGGCAGGAAGGAAGTGAGGGGAATTAATAGCTTCCCAGCAGCAGTCCTCAACCAAGGACTGATGGGAGTGGGTATCTAAATGCCCCAGCTCCCTGGCCCTTCAAGTTGGAAGCTTGTGTTTCCCAGAGTTTCTCTGTGGATTACCTCCACTTTTCCACACTCTTACCTGGCTATAACACAGTATTTAATGCTTGGCTTCTCTTCCCTATCTCACTTTCCTATTGGCGTTTCTTCCATTTCTCATATTAACTATTTGAACTGGAATGTTTATGACTGGGTTTGATTCTGGGAGAACCCCTAGGAAGTCATTTTCTTGAGAGAAAACAGTTGTCAAGTTGCCTTCTATGAAAAGATATTAAATAATAGAAAAACTTAAGCTTTCTTTATGGTCGATTGATTTTTCCCTATGCACATTAATTGGCTACAGTATTGTTTAAATAATGATATAATATAGAAGTGATACAAAAAGCAAAAGGACACTGCTGATTTTAGAATATTTGTTTTCATGTTAAGCATCTAAGACACATCAGTTATGTGAAATGAAAACATGATGACCCAAAACCTATGGGATGCAGCAACTGCAGTTCTAAGAGGGAAGTTTATAGCAATACAATCCTACCTCAAGAAACAGGAAAAATCTCAAATAAACAACCTAACCTCACACCTAAAGCAATTAGAGAAAGAAAAACAAAAAAGACCCAAAGTTAGCAAAAGGAAAGAAATCATTAAGATCACATCAGAAATAAACAAAAAAGAAATGAAGGAAACAGTAGCAAAGATCAATAAAACTAAAAGCCGGTTCTTTGAGAAGAGAAGCCAAATTGATAAACCATTAGTCAGACTCATCAGGAAAAAAAGGGAGAAGATGCAAATCAACAGTTAGAAATGAAGAAGAAGTAACAACTGACACTGCAGAAATACAAAGGATCGTGAGAGATGACTACAAGCAACTCTATGCCAATAAAATGGACAACCTGGAAGAAATGGACAAATTATTAGAAAAGCATAACCTTCCGAGACCGAACCAGGAAGGAATAGAAAATATAAACAGACCAATCACAAGTGCTGAAATTGAGACTGTGATTAAAAATCTTCCAAGAAACAAAAGCCCAGGACCAGATGGCTTCACAGGCAAATTCTATCAAACATTTAGAGAAGAGCTAACACGTCTCCTTGTCAAGCTCTCCCAAAATGTAGCAGATGGAGCAACACTTCCAAACTCATTCTACAAGGCCACCATCACCCTGATACCAAAACCAGACAAATATGTCACATTGATAGAAAACTACAGGCCAATATCATTGATGAACAGAGATGAAAAAATCCTCAACAAAATACTAGCAAACAGAATCCAGCAGCACATTAAAAGGATCATACACCACGATCAAGTGGGGTTTATCCCAGGATGCAAGGATTCTTTAATATACGCAAATCAATCATTGTGATAAACCATATTAACAAATTGAAGGAGTAAAACAATATGATCATCTCAAGAGATGCAGAAAAAGCTTTTGACAAAATTCAACACCCATTTATGATAAAAAGCATCCAGAAACTAGGCATAGAGGGAACTTACCTCAGTATAATAAAGGCCATGTATGACAAACCCATAGCTAACATCGTTCTCAATGGTGAGAAACTGAAACCCTTTCCTCTAAGATCAGGAACAAGACAAGGTTGTCCACTCTCACCACTATTATTCAACATAGTTTTGGAAGTTTTAGCCGCAGCAATCAGAGGAGAAAAAGAAATAAAAGGAATCCAAATTGGAAAAGAAGTAAAGCTGTCACTGTTTGCAGATGACATGCTACTTTACATAGAGAATCCTAAAGATGCTACCAGAAAACTACTAGAGCTAATCAATGAATTTGGTAAAGTAGCAGGATACAAAATGGGCAGAAACCTCTTGCATTCCTGTACACTAATGATGAAAAATCTGAAAGAGAAATGAAGGAAACACTCCCATTTACCATGGCAACAAAAAGAATAAAATACCTAGGAATAAACCTACCTAAGGAGACAAAAGACCTGTATGCAGAAAAGTGTAAGACACTGATGAAAGAAATGAAAGATGATTCAAATAGATGGAGAGGAATACCATGTTCTTGGATTGGAAGAATCAACATTGTGAAAATGACTATACGACCCAAAGCAATCTACAGATTCAGTGCAATTCCCATCAAACTAGCAATGGCATTTTTCACAGAACTAGAACAAAAATTTTCACAATTTGTATGGAAACACAAAAGACCCTGAATAGCCAAAGCAATGTTGAGAAAGAAAAACGAGCTGGAGGAATCAGGCTCCCAGACTTCATACTATACTACAAAGCTACAGTAATCAAGACAGTATGGTACTGGCACAAAAACAGAAATATAGATCAGTGGAACAGGACAGAAAGCCCGGATATAAAGCCACGCACATTTGGTCACCTTATTTTTGAGAAAGGAGGCAAGAATACACAATGGAAAGAAGAGAGCCTCTTCTATAAGTGGTGCTGAGAAAACTGGACAGCTACATGTTAAAGAATGAAATTAGAACACTCCCTAACACCATACGAAAAAGAAAGTCAAAATGGATTAATGACCTAAATATACAGCCAGACACTATAAAACTCTTCAAGGAAAACATAGGCAGAACAGTCTATGACATAAATCACAGCAAGATCCTTTTTGACCCACCTCCTAGAGAAATGGAAATAAAAATAAACAAATGGGACCTAATGAAACGTAAAAGCTTTTGCACATCAAAAGAAACCCTAAACAAGATGAAAAGACCACCCTCAGAATGGGAGGAAATATTTGCAAACGAAGCAACTGACAAAGGATCAATCTCCAAAATTCACAAACATCTCATGCAACTCAATATCAAAAAAACAAAGAACCCAATCCAAAAATGGGCAGAAGGCCTAAATAGACATTTCTCCAAAGAAGATATAGAGATTGCCCACAAACACATGAAAGAATGCTCAACATCACTAATCATTAGAGAAATGCAAATCAAAGCTACAATGAGGTATCACCTCACACCAGTCAGAATGGCCATCATCAAAAAATCTACAAACCGTAAACGCTGCAGAGGCTGTGGAGAAAAGGGAAGCCTCTTGCACTGTTGTTGGGAATGTAACTTGATACAGCCACTATGGAGGTCAGTATGGAGGTTCCTTAAAAAACTAAAAATAGAGCTACCATACGACTCAGCAATCCCACTACTGGGCATATACCCTGAGAAAACCATAATTCAAAAAGAGTCATGTGCCACAATGTTCATTGCAGCTCTATTTACAACAGCCAGGGTATGGAAGCAACCTATGTGTCCATCGATAGATGAATGGATAAAGAAGATGTGGCACATATATACAATGGAATACTACTCAGCCATAAAAAGAAACAAAATTGAGTTATTTGTAGTGAGGTGAATGGAGCTAGAGACTGCTATACAGAGTGAAGTAAGTCTGAAAGAGAAAAATAAATACCCTATGCTAACACGTATATATGGTATCTAAAAAAAAAAAAGGTTCTGAAGAACCTAGGGGCAGGATAGGAATAAAGACACAGATGTAGAGAATGGACTTGAGGACACGGGGAGTGGGAAGGGTAAGCTGGGATGAAGTGAGAGAGTGGCATGGACATATATACACTACCAAATGTGAAATAGATAGCTAGTGGGAAGCGGCCGCATAGCACAGGGAGATCAGCTCGGTGCTTTGTTACCACCTAGAGGGGTGGGATAGGGAGAGTGGGAGGGAGACACAAGAGGGAGGAGATATGGTGATATATGTATATATATATAGCTGATTCACTTTTTAATAAAGCATGAACTAACACACCATTTTAAAGTAAGTATAACCCAATAAAGATGTTAAAAAAGAAAAGAAAAGAAAAGATTGAATCTGACCAGAACCCATGTGTAATCACAGCTCGGCATTTAACAACTGGTTTAATTCCTTATCATAAATATACAACCAGGCCAGAGGCATCCAATATTTATAATAAATATCAGTGACATGATAGTATCATCATGAGACCTCTGTGTATTCTTTCTGATTCAGATGAAACCCAAATTTTCTGTCTCCCCACAAAACTTACTTTTCTATTTTCATGCATTGACTGCATAATTGATTTTGGAGAGCTGTTCCATCTGTGTTTTGAGTTGGGCTGAAGTAAGCAGTCTCCCTCTCAGGGGGTATGCCTACTCATAACTCAGACAAAATACAGCATGGAATACACGTTGGATGTTTTGGTTTTATCTATCAGGTTGATTTACAAATGATGCCAGCGGTTGTGTCGTCAAAATATCAGCTTTCAAACTTTTTTTCCCCCAGTGATTGATTCCTTTTACAAATATAATTTTCTCTAGAACTCCAAAGTATAAACTATATTATGAAAATACTGATTTGACAGGCAGGTAGCTGAAAATGGTAATGGACTGCTGTGTGCTCTCAGGACACTCTGCAGTTATTATTTACCCAGAAACCCATGGGAGGTATAGTAAGAAATCCCATTTCAAAATTGCATCACCAACAATGCCTAACTACTGCTTGTATTTTTTTTTTTAATTTTTATATTTTGCGGTACACGGGCCTCTCACTGCTGTGGCCTCTCCCTTTGCGGAGCACAGGCTCCGGACGCGCAGGCTCAGCGGCCATGGCTCACGGGCCTAGCCGCTCTGCGGCATGTGGGATCTTCCCAGACCGGGGCACAAATGCGCATCCCCTGCATCGGCAGGTGGACTCTCAACCACTGCGCCACCAGGGAAGCCCTTGTATTTCTTATCATAAGCATCAAAGTCAGGGAAGAAGCACACAAAACTTCTAATAAGTACTAAAAGATTTATAACTAAGTAATATTAAAACATTATCTGTTAGAAATTAGTTATTGAGTAATTGACTATTATGTGATAAGACTGGGTTCCAGGTAGATGAGTCTGAATTTTACATGGTATAGAAATTGGAGGGGCATGTTATTGTAGAAGTGGGTTACTGATAGGGGAAAACGGAATTCTCTTATTATATAAATCTTAGAGAAGGGACAGTTTACCGTGATAAACTTAGATGATATGTACTTAGCCAATTGTACCAATAGGCCAGTCTGTGCGATGTTCAAGGAACATGGATTTTCCATTCTCTGAGGTCCTATCCAGTTGCATGAAACCCAGAATGGTGTCTCATCTAACCCTTTGGGATCCTGAAAACTGTTTGTCACCCTGAAAATCCAGCATGATTCCCCAACATGATTGCAAAATCTGCCATTAATCAAGCAGCCCTTGTAACCTGGCTCTAGCAGTTTCTCACTATACCACTAGCACCATCTTGCCTCATTGCCCAAAGGTTGCATGCTAAGACTAGGTACTGCACATGCCCAATATGGACTGGTTTAGCATGTAGGCTTTGACAAAGGCTTTCACAGACATGAGGACTTGATTACACATGTTTAGAAATGAGAGCAAAGCAGGTACTGCTGTTTTAAAAAAATGACCAGGGCCAATCTACACACTTACTAATAAATAACATATTTAAAGTAAGGTCATTTATATACACAAATTTGGTAGGAGTCTTACACTGAGATTTGCAGACAAGAATGAGTTAACCAGACATGCCTTGCAAGGGGGTTCACCAAAATGTGTTAAAACCTAATATATATCACTAGTGAGTCAGTGACTCCTAGAATATTCCCACAGTGTTAAAATATACATTAAAAATAAAAAATTTGGACTAAATTATTTGTATGTAACACCTGAAACAACTATGCAGAATTTTAGGGCTTCTAGAAACATAGCTTAAAAATAAATCCTAAAATGAGGTCCCTGGCTTGGAGAATTTGGATTATTGCCATTTTACCAATGGAGAAAAAGCAAACAAATCAAAAAATGACTTAGGCATGATTACATAGTAACTCAATGGCAGGCCTGAAGAGTGGAACTCAGGGTTTCTGTGCTGAAATCCAGGAATCCAATGAGCTAAACTTCCAGGAAGTAGAGTATAGCACTGAAGTTCCAGACGACAGCTATATCATTGAGTTTGGTGTAAAATAAAATTCATTTCATTCAAGTGAGAACTGTTAGTTGCTCAAAAATAATATTGGGATATAACTTCCTATTACTTTGACTTTGCTCCTAATCCATGTCTGATGGCTTGGTAATGATAAAAAATCAAAGTGTAAAGTTATGTGCAGGAATACTCATTAGACTTGGAGGACAGAACCAGTAATGGGAAGGAATTGTAGGCTACTGTCTTAGGCTGTGAAGTCATTCATAATAAGCTTCTTATTAGCTTTTGGGCCACCATGTTGTACTGAATATCAAGCGTTAATCACCTCAGCTTGTAGACTGTAAAGTGTCTATAGGAAACAGAGTGTCATTTGATTTTCCCTAAAGTGATGCTGAAGCACATTGGCAATAGATTAACATTTTAAAGGACCATCATTTAAAGAAATGCTTTTCCTCAAAGAGTGAAATTCAGAACAACCTATTGTTCGGATGGCTCTTTGTTTGCATCCAACTTCATTCTGATGGGAAATTTTGGACAGTCCCCTTCCCTCATTGTGGAGAGTCAGGGGGAGCTCAGATAAGGTGCTTGCCTTGAAAATGCATGATGAAGTTTGTGTAGTGAAGGAAGATGTAGGGGTGAGTATTCACTAAAGGCATTTAGTTTTCTCATTCAGAAGATAAGTTCAGATTTTCCCAAAAGGTAGGAAAAGATCTAGAAATGGAAGACAAAGCTGAGAGTAGAAGTAGGACAATGTGAGATCAGGTGGGCATGGAGCATGGAAGGATCTCTTTTTCTCTTTGTTGATTTTCAACTGGTTTATTGGCTTTATTGGTGTATTAGTTTTGGAGAGAAGGTGTGAACGTAGGCTTTGTGTATGTACAATCTTCTCGTTTCCTTTTACTGAGAATCTCTGGTACAGGGTGGGATTAGGATCAGTGATAGCGGGTATGAGTCAGCAGAGGAACAGATCTCAAGAAATAGTTCAATTGAAGAATTTTAATAACGAACTAATAATTTCATAAGAAGATAGGGCATGTTTCAGCCCACAAAGGGAATATTTTATTGAAAAATACACTCTCTCCATAGTATGTGCTTGTACCCACTGGGGTAATTCTGGGAGTTAGATAATGCTTTGAAGTTAGTTGGGTGGTTTGAAGGTTTCTACCACTCTGTTCCTGAAAAGGTGTTTTTCATCTTTCTTTTTGATAATAATGCTTACAGGCTTTGTAGAGTAGATACAATGATGCAGAATAAACTCAATAGATAGAACAAATAGGTAGCTAAAATACCTCTCAATGGAAGGGGACCAAATGCATTGTGAATAACCAAGTGTTCATTTTATTCCAAGGAGGGGGGTGGGTAAATGACCCTGGTTCTGTGCCAGATGTTGTTTCAAAACTGGAGCTAGTGTCGATGGAGTCTTGCTGTGTCACTTCAGAAAGGACGTGTTGACTACCATTGTCAGTCTATCTGGTGGCAGTCTTTGTCGTCATTCGCCACAGCCGAGAAGGCAGGCGTCTCACACAAAGTTGTTGAGTTGACAGATGTTTCTTGCGTGGAAGCTCCGAGTTAGCTACCTTTGTAGAGTTTCCTATCCAGCTCAAGCTGGGACTAGAGGAACCATTCAGCAAATGAACACTGACTCTACCAGCTGTTCCATCTACAGCACACGGAGGCTTTTCAGCTTGTCTGAAGCCTGGTACAATTTGTCTGCACAGGTGCTGCAGGTGGAAAGGTATATTAGACTCTCATTAACGCTGGCATTTCACTAGAGGCATTCAAGCCTCCCAGAGCTGGAAAGGGTTGCACTCTTAAATGTTAGGATTCAAAGGACATTCAGATCTTAAGGAGAGAAGCAGGGACATGTAGGCAATGGCCCTCTTTGTTTATAATGTCTCCTTGGTTTCTGAACTCATTCAGTGTTTTGTCCTCCCCTGCCGCTCTGGATGCTGCTGTGCCAGATTCATTAACTGATTAACCCCCCTTTTCATTTTCATGTGAAATGATTCTAACGTTTAAGTAATGAACCCTGGTCTCACTGGTGTGCTGCTGACCTTGGGCTTGTTTTGAATTTGCTAGCTGGCTGCAGTTTACTCTTCAAGCCTTGCCTAAAGTTATCATTCTGTGATGAGATATGAAGAAAATCGGTTAGAAATGGTCCAAAAGACTGAACCAATACAGGAATGGATGATTTTTTTCACCCAAACAGAGACGGAAGAGAGGGAAGTAGGATAACTGCATCTTGGTGGGACATGGCATGTCTGAAGTGAGTGGGAAAGGGAGACGAATATGGAAATTCTTTAGCCCTTGCAGTAGAGACTGGGGGTAGAGGGATAGCTTTAAGTTCCCTTTAGTTTATTTAAGAAATGATTTTATCCTCACATCTGAATGGTCTGAGTACAAATCCAAGTTAATTACAGTGGAACCCGTTGGACTCCTGATGTTATGGTGGGAGTCCTATACCTGCTTTATGAGTTGGCTGCATAAGATGGGTCTTCGATTCTATTCTGTGTTTCTGTTAGAAAGGATGTTAGGATAGTGACGTATCTTAGGGGTATCAGTGCATTGTGCTGTGATACTCCTTTTCTTTCCTTCTCTCCCCACCTTCTTCCTTCTCCTCAGCACATATAGAAGCCAGAAATGTCCTAACCTCTTTTTACCTTCAATTTTTAAAACATTGACCATGCCCCTGGCTCTGTGCCAGGTAATGTTGATTCATTACCCCATTTAATATCCTCAGCAAGCAGCAGAAGTAAGCATTATCAGCACCATGTTACAGACAGAAAATTGAGGCTCAGAGAGGTAACGACACGAATGTCAGGTCATGTAACTAATAAGTGATAAGGCTGAGATTCAGATCCATATCTCACTACAAAAGCCGCCTTTCCCCCACATGACTGATGTGCATTGACTTTCAATCCGTGTTTTCTTTAAAAAACTTTGGAGAGAGACCAAGTCCTTGACTTGGGTTAGAAAGGAGTTTCATAGACCTGAATCCCAAAATGCTTAAATTACTGAAATAACAAACAGTAAGAAGTCCAGACCTTCTCCACATTTGGAATCGTTGTTCTTCCCATAGTCTTGTGTCTGTTTCATCAAATATGAGTTGATTATGTTTCAATAAAAAAGGCCACTGAAACATAAAGCTGGGTGATTTAAAGTCATCTTTCGAGGCTTGACAGTCAGTGAATGTTTTATTCTCCTCTGTTGCTATGTCACAAGGACAAACGTAGATCTGATTATAAAATGCAATTGTGTTCCTCTCCGTATTCTACACAGAAAGTGTTATTAAGCCGTGGTGACCTTTACTCACAAGAAACGTGGTTGGCGAGTCACAGAAAGTGTGAGCAATTGCTCCCCCATGAAGCCCTGCTCCTGTGAATGGAGAGACGTCTTTTGGTAAAATGTAGCCATCTGGGAGGATTTAGGAAGGTTGAATACTGAGAAGTAAAGTGATGTGGGTCTTATGGATGGTTGTTGTGAAGTAGATCATTTGTCTAAATCCCAAACCCTGAAATGGCTATCTCTATGAAATGGAACATAGCTTTTATGATATGAATATTCAGTGACCTGACATCAATAAAAAGAGGAATAAAAAGAAGAAAAGCACATAGGTCAATTACATTTTTCCCACCTGGAGAGGTCTTTGCCGCTGAAGCTTGGCATGTCTCTGGACGCAGAGCATCCTTCTGGTGTGTGCTTCAGGCATTGTGCACAGGTGTCTGGTTCCCATTGTGCTGCCAGTGGGCTGGGGGGCCACTTGCTGATGGAGCTCATTGGCAGCTCTTTGTGTATCTTCCTGCTCCCACGAAGCATCATGTCTTTATCTTCTTCCTTCACTGCCTACCTCAGGCACAGCAGGGGGATTGGATCCTCTAACACCACCATGAACTTGAGAGCTTTGCCTCTGCTCTTAAATCTTGCCCAAAGCTTAATTGACACGTTTTCTTGAAAATTCTTTTTTACGTTATAACTCAATCTTTTGGAGCTTTTTCCAGGTTCCTTTGTTGGAGTTTTCTCTTACTTGCTGTGAATTTGCTCTTAGTTCTCAATTCGTGGAAGTATCAAATTTGGTCTGTCTTTTATTCATGGTTAATTTTACGTTATTCATTATCCGTTGATATTGTAACTCCTTGAAGCATATTTAATGGTGGTACACGTCATGCCAAACACGTCTGAGTTTCTCAGATCCATCTGAAGCAGAGAGGATGAAAAAAAAAATCAGCATCTTCACTTTTCCAGAGGAAGGGGGGCCAGACCTTCTAATATTGTAAAATGTGTGAAATCATTGCTGTCTCCAACCGCAAGATTGTTTCAGCATCCATGAGGCAAGTTTATGTGTTTTTGGAATGAGATCCTTTAGTTTCTCTCTGTATTACATTTAGTGTCTGATAAACAATCCCTACTGTCTACACTTTTGTCCTGTTAGTAGTCTAAAGACTTCATTCTCACAAACTGTACCAGTTGACTTTTATCTCCCCTGTTATAATAAGTAGTTTGATGTCTGTTATAAGTAGCCTTGCCAGTAATGTTCGAGAATCATCAGGTTCACTAAAATCCCTTTGGGCTGAAATGTTTTCAGTATTCCTGCTCACCTCATTGTGTTCAACCAGCCCTTCTAAGCTTTCTTTAATGTTTCCATTGATTTCCTTCCTAAGTCACAGTCCCTATGACCAGTCCTGCCATTGCAGGTGCACTCAGAGTTCACCCTGGTGGATCACAGGTTCTCATGTCTATCAAATGAAGTGGGATGATATTGTAAAGAAGAAATACGTTAAGTCCGTGTGGCTGGCATCTCATGAAACTCACTTGGCATGTGGGCTAACATGCTTTCATGATTTTATAGTCTTTGTTTTTAAAAAATGTTTGAAAACATTGTGGTAAAATATACATAACATGTAATTTACCATTTTAACCATTTTATAAAAAGGTATACACTTCAGTGGCATTCACACTGTTGTGCAACCATCACTACTGTCCACTTCGAGGACTTTTTTCATCTCGTAAGATGGGAACCCGGTACTCATTAAACAATAACTCCTCTTTCCTCCCTTCCCCCAGCCCCTGGCAACTATCATTCTACTTTCTGTCTCTATGAATTTGACTATTCTAGGTATCGTATATAGGTGAGGTAATATACAGTATTTGTCCTTTTGTGACTGGCTTATTTCACTTCACATACTATCTTCAAGGTTCATCCACGTTGTAGCATGTGTCAGAATTTCTTTCCTTTGTAAGGTTGCATAATACTTCACGCTAGGTGTACACCACATTTTCTTTATCCATGCGTGCGTTGATGCACAATTGGGTTGTTTCCTCCTTTTGGCTATTGTGAATACTACTGCTGTGAATGTGGGTGGGCAAATATCTTTTCACATCCTTGCTTTCAATTCTTTTGGGTATATGTCCAAAAGTGGAATTGTTGGATCAGATAGTAATCCTATTTTTAATTTTTTGAGGAACTGCCATACTACTTTCCACAGTGTTGCACTGTTTTATATTCCCACCAGCAGCGCACAAGAGTTCCGATTTCTCCGCATCTTCACCAATAGTTATTTTCTGTTTTTTGGATAATAACCATTCTGACGAATGGGAAGTGGTGTCTCACTGTGGTTTTGATTTGTATTTCCCTAATATTAGAGATGTAAAGCCATCTCTTCATGCGCTTATTAGATATTTGTATATTTTCTTTGAAGAAATTCCTATTCAAGTCCTTTGCCCATTTTTAAATTGAGTTGTTTGTTTGTTTTGTTGTTGAGTTGTAGGAGTTCTGTTTATATTCTTGATATTAACCCTTTGTCAGACATATAATTTGCAAATATTTTGTTTCATTCCAAGAGCTGCCTTTTCACTTTGTTGATAGTACAAAAGTTGGATGCATAAAAGTTTTAAATTTTGATATAGTCCAATTCACCTATTTTTTTCTTTGGCTGCTTCTGCAGCCTTTGTCTTTTTAGATTCAATCTTTTATAGTGTTTTTATCTTGAAAGAATAATCTTGGTTATTTTACTCTTTCCTCAAGATTCATGTTATAGACCTTTACTTAACCTCACTGCTAAGCATGCTTTTCACTCTCACAGACACTAAAATCTAGCCTGGAGTGTTGCTCCACGCGGAAGGTGAGTGGGCAGGCTGCAAGGGACCTTACATCCCCATGCTTTTACTTAGGCTTTCTCTAGGTTGAAGTTGTGTTATAAACAATAACGTATGATTTGGTTTGTTGGATAGCCTCAGAATTCCACTTTCTTTTCCATCCATGTATTCACTGTTCATTGGTGCTTGTATTTTCTATTTGTGCAGTTACTTTTCTATTAGTGTTATCTGAAAAATTAATGAGTATTCTAGATAGCCTCATCTAGGTCAGAGTTTTTTTAACTTCTTTCTTTAAAGCACTTGAACCCCTTTTCTAACAAAAGCTTAAGTAGAAGCTCAGTACAGTGGGTAAGAGCAGTGGTTACTCAGGAGCAGGGAATGAAGATGTTCAGCTCACTGCTTTCCCTCCTCCAGCCCTTGAACCTTTCCCTTTGAACCTGGATGGAGGCTCTGTGGAGCCGAGTTTGCTCAGGACAGAAAAGCCTGTTGATAAGGCAGGAGATGAATTACAGTCATTCACTTCCCACTTCTCCAGTCCTACTTACATGAAAGCAATTCAACTTTTGTATGGTAAGTGTATTTAGGAATCCATGTACTATTCAGCTTAAACTACAGGGTTCTCTCAAACTGGAAATCAAATAAACAAACATCCCCCACCCCCTCAAAACAACCAGGTTTCTCTGCCTGAAATTGTTGTTCAGAAACCTCCAATCGACTTTACTGACCAAAACGATAACCCACACATGCCAAGGACTTGTAACCATGATACATGATACACTTCTTGGGACACCCCACTGTGCATAGTGACCCATTTTATTGATGAGTATTTCACATAGGAAGATTCAAAAGCCAGAGGAGAGTCCCCTGGTAAGGAGGCCACCTACTGAGACACAGGAAACTTAATTTTGATCCACAGACATTGTAAGCTAGAAAGGAACTTGGAGATCGGTAGCCCAAGAGGCAGCAAGAGTGGTGTGTTTGGTTTGCACAGAATTTAAAAAAATTAGTTGCCAGCATTAAAAAAAAAAAAACAGCAGTGTTTATATAAACATTACAAATAAAGATAAAAATCTTGATTTTAGCCTGTCTTGGAAAAATCATAACATGTGACACTAGGCCCATGGTCCTGTATGGCACTGATGAATTACAGGAGGCCTTTAAAAACTCCCAGTGTCGGGCTTCCTTGGTGGCGCAGTGGTTGAGAGTCTGCCTGCCGATGCAAGGGACACGGGTTCGTGCCCCGGTCCGGGAAGATCCCACATGCCATGGAGCGGCTGGGCCCGTGAGCCATGGCCGCTGAGCCTGCGCCTCTGGAGCCTGTGCTCCGCAACGGGAGAGGCCACAACAGCGAGAGGCCCGCGTACCGCAAAAAAAAAAATTAAAAAAATAAAATAAAATCCCAGTGTCCAGTCTGCATCCCAGACAAATTAAATGATATTCTCTGTGGTTAGCACTCAGACGTCAGTATATATTTAAAAAATTGTACTAAAAACACATGACAGTGATTATCATCTAAGTCATTTTAAGCATACAGTTTAGTGTTTTAAGTGTATTCACATTGTTGTGCAACAGACTTCTAGAACTTTTTCATCTTGCAGAACTGAAACTCGATACCCATTAAACACTAATTCCCCCACCCTCCTTCTTCCAGCCCTTCCTTGGCAACCACTTTTCTACTTTCTGTTTCTATGATTTTGAGTACTCTACATACTTCATATGAGAGGAATCATACAGTATTTGTCCTTTTGTGACTGGCTTATTTTGCTTAGCATCATGTCCTCAGGATTCATCCATGTTGTAGCATTTGACAGGATTCCCTTCTTTTTTTTTAAGGCTGTATAATATTTCATTGTTTGTATGTCCATTCATCTGTGAAGGAATATTTTGTTTGCTTCCACCTCCTGACTATTGTGAATAATGTTGCAGAGTGTGCAGATTTATTTCTGAGATCCTGCTTTGAATTATTTTGCATATAAACCCAGAAGTGGGATTGCTGGATCATATGGTAATTTTATTTTTAATTTTTTGAGGAACTTCTGTACTATTTTCTCTAGTGGCTGCACCATTTCTCATTCCCAGCAAGAGGGCACAGGGTTCTAACCTCTCCGTGTCCTCTCCAACACTTGTTATTTCTGTTCTTTTGACAGTGGCCATCCCAGTGGGTGTGAGATAATGTCTCATTGTGGCCTTGATTTGCATTTCTCTTAAGTTTAGTGATGTTGAGCATCTTTTCATGTGCTTGTTGGCCATTTGTATATCTTCACTGGAGACTTGTCTGTTCAAGTTCTTTGCACTTAAAAAATCAGTTATTTGTGGGTTTTTTTGTTGAGTTGTGGAAGTTCCTCAGATATTTTGGATATTAATCCCACATTAGACATAAGATTTTCAAATATTTTTCCCATTCCAATAGGTTGCCTTGTCATTCTGTTGATTGTTTCCTTACCTGCATGGAAGTTTTAAAATTTGATGTAGTCCTATTTGTCTACTTTTGCATTGTTGTATGTGCTTTTAGTATCGTATCCCAGAAATTATTGCCAAATGTAATGTCCTAAAATTTTTACCCTATGCTTGCTTCTAGGAGTTTTATAGTTTTGGTCCTGTACTTCTTTCTTTCTTTCTTTTTTTTTTTTTTTTTTGCGGTACGCAGGCCTCTCATTGTTGTGGCCTGTCCTGTTGTGGAGCACAGGCTCCGCACGCACAGGCTCAGCGGCCATGGCTCACGGGCCTAGCCGCTCCGTGGCATGTGGGATCGTCCCGGACCAGGGGAACGAACCCATGTCCCCTGCATCGGCAGGTGGACTCTCAACCACTGCACCACAGGGAACCCCTGTACTTCGTTCTTTAATTTATTCTTTTGCAAGTAGATATCCAGTTTTCCAATATCATTTGTTTAAGAGATTGTGTTTTCCCCATTGTGTATTTTTGGCACCTTTGTCAAATATCGTTTGGCCATATAAGCAAGGGTTAATTTCTAGGCTCTCTACTCTGTTAAACTGGTCTAAATGTTTTTCTACAAGTACCATACCACTTTGATTGCTGTTGCTTTGTACTGTGTTTTGAAATCAGGAAGTGTGAGGCTTCTAACTTTGTTCTTTTACAAGATTGTTATGGCTACTTGAGGCTCCATAAGAATCATAAGATATTTTTCTGCTACTGGGATTTTGATCGGAATTGCATTCAATTTGTAGATTTCTTTGGGTAGCGTGGCCATTT
The DNA here is from genome assembly GCF_964341445.2 of Mesoplodon mirus. Classification (NCBI taxonomy): domain Eukaryota; kingdom Metazoa; phylum Chordata; class Mammalia; order Artiodactyla; family Ziphiidae; genus Mesoplodon; species Mesoplodon mirus. The sequence continues at coordinate 1,370,378 of NW_028295741.1, read as the reverse complement.
TAACGATATTCCAATCCTTGAGCATGGGATGTCTTTCCATTTATATACAAATACAATCTTCCTTGATATCTTTAAGCAGTGTGTTGTAGTTTTCAATGTACAAGTTCTTCACCTTCTTGGCTAATTTTATACCTAAGCATTTTCTCCTTCTTGATGCTGCTGTGAGATTATTTTCTTAATTCTCTTTCAGATTGATCATTGTTAATGTATAAAAATGCAACTGCATTGTGTTTGTTAATTTTGTATTCTGCAACTTTGCTAAAATTATTTCTTGGGTTCAGCAGGTTTGTTTGTGTGTGTGTGTGTGTGTGTAATCTTTAGGAATTTTTGTGCCTAATATGTCATCTGTAAACAGAGATCATTTTACTTCTTCCTTTCAAATTTGGATGCCTTTTATTTTATTTTTTTGTGTGTCTGATTTCTCTGGCTAGGACATTTAGTACTATGTTGAATAGTAGTGATGAGAGTGGGTATCTTTTCCGTCTTCCTGGTCTTAGAGGAAAAGCTTTAAGTCTTTCACTGCCGAGTATGATGTTAGCTGTTGGTTTTTCATATATGGCTTTTATTATGTTGAAGTACTTTCCTTCTATTAATAGTTCGCTGTGTTTTTATCAGGAAAGGGTATTAGACTTTTGTCAAATGTTTTTTCTACATCAGTTGATATAATCACGTGGTTTTGTCTTTCCTTCTGTTAATTTTGCTGTATTACAATGATTGATTTTCATATGTTTCATCATCACTGCATTTCATTTGGGCATGGTGTATAGTATTTTTTTTTTTTTTTTTTTTTTTTTTTTTTTGCGGTATGTGGGCCTCTCACTGTTGTGGCCTCTCCCGTTGCGGAGCACAGGCTCCGGACGTGCAGGCCCAGCGGCCATGGCTCACGGGCCCAGCAGCTCCGCAGCATGCGGGATGCTCCCGGACCGGGGCACGAACCCGTGTCCCCTGCATTGGCAGGCAGACTCCCAACCACTGCACCACCAGGGAAGCCCGAGAGCTGTCACTTCTGTTCAGTTACATGAACATGGTGACAGGCAAGCATAAATGCAGAGATGGCATTCCTGTGCTGGTATGGGGAAAAGGAAGAGAGGCCACTGGTCAGGACATTGTTTTGCCTAGGGAGGAAGAAGATCCAGTACTTTGGTAATTTATTTAAGCTTTTGTTTTTTTTTTTTGCGGGATAGAGGAGCAAGTAGGGGAGCTCATACTTGAAGCCGAAGCCGGCCTCCGTACCCTGACACTGAATTAAATCTCAAGACAGAGTTGTGGGTGAAGTAGAAAAGAATAGCTTTATTGCTTTGCCAGGCAAAGGGGGCTAGAGCAGGCGATTGCCCTCAAAACTCTGTGTCCCTGACCTGGAGAGGGTAGTGAGGAGTTTTATAGTAATCGTTCAAAGAGGAGAGCATGATCAGCTCATGGACATTTCTCTGATTGGTTGGTGGTGAGGTAAGTGGGTGTCAGCATCATCAACCTTACGGTTCCAACTGGTTCTGGGGTCTGCGTGTTTGTGGGTAGCACACCATTAACTTCTCCCACCTAGTGGGGGTTTCAGTATCTGCAAAACAGCTCAAAGATATTGTTATGTGTATCCCTTAAGGGGGAACCAAGACCCTGCCCGAAGGCTGCACTAGTGTTTCTTTTGACTATTCCTCCCTTGCCTCGCATCCCCTCCCTTCTCTAATTAGCAACTGTTTGAACCTGCTCCTTGGAACTCAGGGAAGGTCATGGAGGCTGAATGAAGCCATTTCCTGTAATCAAGAAATGGGGGACACCGATACAGGCTTTGTGCCCAGGAGCCCACAGGGTCCTGCTAGGGATCATACTCAGTGCAAGGAGATGTGGAAAATCCAGAGATAAGGAATCATGGCCTCTTACTTGCCAAGGGCTCCTACTCTATGTTGTGGGGGAAATCAGACACATTCATTAAGAGTCTGCCCGATTGAAGGATGTGAAAAGAGTTATCACAGAGGTACAACTAACATGCTGGGAAAATGTGTGGTCCATTCTCACTGGGATATCTGGAAGGGCTTCCTGTAGAAAGTGGGATTTTAATTGAACTTAAAAACAATTTGTACTTTGAAAAATTATACTCTTGAAAGAAATGAGTTGAGCAAGCGCCTGTCCTCTGATGGAGGGAGGGAAGTCTGGCCTAGTTGAGTGGAGGCGGGAAGGTGAGTGTTACGCTTAGTCTGGAAAACTCGGCAGCGTCTTCAACCCTACGGGGCTTTGAACGTTCGGTTGACTCTTTTCGGTTTTATTCTTCTCGCATTGGGAAGCCATTTAAGATTTAAGCAGGGGAATAATATTCTTAAAGAAAATAACTATGACCAGGATGAATTGAAGGGAGGGAGAAACGACATACTCATTTATCTACAATTTGGGGAAGAGAGGAAGATTACCTCTAATTCATTAGATGTGCATTGTATCAGCAGGAGGGAAATAAGCAGCATATCTTGATACATAAATCCTCCTCCCATATATGCATTCTTTTTCACCAGGGAGCAAGTATTTGGCAGCCAAGTTATCTTTAAAGTAATAATAAGAAAGCTATTTGGAATAAATGTTTCAGAACCATTTGTTACTTTGCACAGACCTATGAGCAAGTAGGATTGAGCTAAAGCATTTACAGTGGTATGTGGTTCTGCAGGGGCCGCCACCCTATTATATATACTTATATCTTGGCTAAACTCCAGCTGTTGCCACTGCTATTAGTCAAAGAACTGAAGTGTCAACGAGCTAATCAAAATAGCAAAGTGGGAGTCAAGAGTTTTTCCGCCTGTTTCCTAAAGTCTTAGGAAGATTGTTTCCTTTTTATTCCTTATATTCAGAACATAAAAGCCTCGCAGACATCTAATCTTTACTAGGTCAAACATTTCAAAAGGCAGTGGGATTATTTTCCAGTTGCTTTTCAGTTTAAGGCAAGTGTTTTAGGGGCTTCCAAAGCCTCCCTCCTGAATCCATTTATGAAAAAAAAAATAAAAACAAAAAATGAAAGGCATTATTAACCCAACTACATTGTCTTGGTGTAAAAATCCTAACATATAGCATAGTGGGAAAAGGTTCTGAATCATGACCTAAGAGATGTGAGTTCTAGACCCAGTTTTGTGAATGCATAGCTTGGTGGTTTTGTCAAGTCTCCTATTTAACAGGGAGGGATTAGAATTTTTCTGTATGGTTTCTGTACTATTCAGTAGTATTGTTCACAATTACTTTTGCCTAAGGAGTTTAGAAAATGGAGAGACACATGATAATGTTGTAGGAAGAGGGACCTCTTCCAGGGCCCAAGAGTGGGCTCTTGCCTACCACTCAGAAAAGAATTTTCTGAGGAGACACACGTGCTGACAAATCAACAGACTTTATTGGGAAGGGGTGTCCGGGTGCAGAGCAGGAGGGGAAGGGAACCCAGGAGAACTGCTCTGCCATGTGGCTCGCAGTCTCAGGTTTTATGGTGATGGGGTTAGTTTCTGGGTTGTCTCCGGCCAGTCATTCTGACTCAGGATCCTTTCTGGTGGTGCACACATTGCTCAGCTAAGATAGGTTCCAGAGAGAAGGATTCTGGGAGGTTGGTAGGACATATGGACAGGAGTCTCCTCTCTCCTTTTGACCTTTCCCTAATTCTTCCGGTTGGTGGTAGTTGGTTAGTTCCGCGTTCCTTACCAGGACCTCCTGTTTTAAGATAACTCATGAAAGTGGTTACTGTCGGGCCTGGTCAGGGCAGGCAGTTTTGGGCAGTGGTTTCCCTAAAAATAAGATTGTGGTCAACAATTTTGGGTGGAAGTGATGTGTGTTACTTTTGGGCGAGAACTCACACTGCCAGTGTGACGCTCCAGAATTCTTTCTCTCTACAAAGATGACTGAGAGAGGTGGCTTTGTCAAGCAGGGGGCAGGAATAAGGAAAACGAAGAGCAGAACTCCTAGGCAGCCCATGATGGGCATGTACAACGAGTGGGAAATGAACCTTTGTTGTTTTAAACCACTGAGATTTGGAGGAATTATTCAAGCTTATTCCTTTTTGTTTGTTTGTTTGTTTGTTTGTTTTGCAATATGCGGGCCTCTCACTGCTGTGAGAGGAAGATAATAACAATGACAAGTAGCAAACCCTCTAAAATGGAGACTATACTCCATTATAGCCAATTAATGGGAGTGGGAAGCTCGGGCTCACTGTCCAGGACATAGAAATAAAAGCTGAGGATGCTCTGAGGCATCTCTTGGATCTCTATAAGCCTCCATCATTTCTGCTGAGTAGGGTTGACAGATAAAATATAGGCTCTTCAGTTAAATATGAATGTCAGAAAAACAACGAGTACATTTTTAAGGTAAGTATGCCCCAAATAGTACATAGGATCTACTTATACTAAAAGTGATGACTTATTATTCATGGGAAATTCAAGTTTAACTGGGTATCCTGTATTTTTATTTAGTAAAGGTGACAGCCTTACTGATGATCCACAATGAAGGCAGTTCAGGAACGGTACATGCTGGCTCTCGGACAGTCAGAAATGGCATCAGCAGATCCAGGTACAGTATGAAATTCTTTTTGGATGTAGCTCAGAAGCCATGGCCAGCCCTTGACTGCAAGTACTGCCTCGGGTTTCCCTGAGGTGGGGTAAACCGTCCTCTTAATGGCCTTTTGGTAAGTCTGGAAGACCATATCCAAGGGGAGCCCCAAAGTCAGTTTCATCCTCACAACCATGTTTCCAATTCCTGGAATTGGCTGCAGGTGACTCACAAGAGATGAGGAGGTTTGTGAAAATTGGGAGTGTCATAGCTTGAACCCTTTGTAGGTAAAGTTTTGGTGCTCTGAGAGTTTTAATAGGAGCAATGTGAAAGACTCCAGGTCCCCAGGTAGATAGAAACAATCCTGTTTTACTTCTGTGTATGTGACAAGTCTCTAATAGTTCAGAGAGCAAATATCTGCTCTTACAAAGACTGATCCAAGCTTGGAGGTTTCTGGTGACAAGGCAAGGTCGTGAGTCTGAAGTTGACCTTTTATGGTTGAGGAGACAATAAGGTGGTCAGAAGGTCAATCATGGAGGAGACGTTGGCTTCATCCATTGTGCAGGCTTGTATATGTGGTTCTATGTAGATTGTGTTTCAAAGGTGGAGCTTGTTTACAAGTATGAACATTCTCTGACGTGCTTTTTTGGCCTTCATTCCCAGAGCTAGAGCAGTGCCGAGGCTCTAGAAATGCCATGGATATTCTGAGCTGTCAGTGGCATTTCCCCGGTACTGTTCCCTTGGTGCTGCTCCTTGAAATGTCCACAGGGATTATCATGTGTCTTGTGGCAGGTCCTAGCATTGTGAAAGGAAGCTGCTGCACCTGGCTCAGAGGATTTCGGATGTGGTGGGAGGAGGAGTAGTAGTACGACTATAAATTGTATCACAGCATATCTATTCCATCTTGAGAGTGGGGTTGGGGGGTTATGAAGGGGGGCTTTTATTGTACTTTTATACATTGTACCCTTGAAACTAATTCAATTTTTTAAAATTAATTAATTTATTTGGGGCTGCATTGGGTCTTTGTTGCTCCTAGCGGGTGTTCCCTAGTTGCAGTGAGCGGGGGCTCCTCTTGGCTGTGGTGAACGGGCTTCTTATTGCAGTGGCTTCTCTTGTTGCGGAGCATGGGCTCTAGGCACGCAGGCTTCCGTAGTTGTGGCACGTGGGCTCGGTTGATGTGGCACACGGGCTCTAGAGTGCGGGGTCAGTAGTTGTGGCGCGTGGGCTTAGTTACTCCGTGGCACGTGGGATCTTCCCAGACCAGGGCTCGAACCCATGACCCCTGCATTCGCAGGCATATTCTTAACCACTGCTCCACCAGGGAAGCCCGATAATTCAGTTTTTTATAAAGAGAAGATTCCTAATATTATTCCAAAATTTTAAAAATATGTAGTTGGATAACACTATGAAAAATTAACTGATATATTCTTTTATTATTTCTCTTTGCTCCCTGGATTTTTTTCCCCATCCAGTCAGCTAGGCACTGTGAGTTCACTGCATTAGGAAGGTAAAGACTCAGCAGAAATGAGGGAGAAAAACAGAAAAGTCTCAGCTTTGGAATGTTCACAACGGAGGCCACAGTAGAACAGGTGAGAATTCTGTGAACCAAAAATAAATGTCGTCTCAAATGCAAAAAAGTATTCTCTGCACTGGGAGGCAGGAGAGGGAGGGAGGGAAGGACTGAAGGAGAGAGATCAGTGTGGCCAGGGACATGGAGACTGTGCTTGAGGACGATATGCCCAGGAAGAGAATCAGAATCTGGAGAAGATTCAGCCTGCACGTGACCATTGCCTCCAGCCAGCACCCTCATCTCAGACGTTGGGAAATTCAGAGAGAGAGTGGGAGTACGTCAGGAGGGCCACGCGCATAGTCTGTGTGGCAGGGGTTGTGGCCGTTCCTTATTTGTGAGGAGTCCCCAGCAATTTGCAGGTCTCTTCTGGAAAATGCTGGCGGACGTCTCTAGTGCTTATGTGAAAGCTTGTTCACAAACCTTGAAAGATACAGATGTAGATGACAGATAGATGCATAGATAGAAAAATGTCATTAAATAAAAGCTCCAGGAAAGGTTTGGAAAATGCCCTTTATTGCATAGGACGCTTCTATTGTCATATGATGTTAGACTGAGTGCCGGTCCCTTCATCTTCCTTCAGACCATGGCATTCTGTCTGCTACTCTCCCGAGGGTCCTTTCTTCTCCCTGGAAGGGATAAAACAAATGAGGTAGAACAGGAAGAGACAAGAAGCACTCCAAGCTCTGCTGGTCAGGGTTACCCTCCAGCATTGCCTTAATGCTCAGAGCCACACACACCACAGTGAGCTTGGCTCCAGATCAACTACCACGCAAAAAAGTTTCTGGAACACTTCCATATCTCGGGGGACCTCATTTCCACGTGACTCTCTTTCATATTCCCCTTTGTCACAGAAGGCTAGATACAGTGGTCCGGGTGAGATCTCGGCTCAGGCCCAAGGCTCTCAGACCTCAAAGTTCTGGTCCTGCAAGGGCCCCTGTCCTCTCTTGAGACCACTCCTGGCTCTCTCTGCCGAGAAGGAGCTGCTGGCAGTACGTCCTCTAAGAGTTGAGGTCCATCGTGCAGACCCTGAGAAAACTCCTAGGAAAAGGCTCCACCTTCTTGTTTACGTCAACAGAGGTCAATGCCTTTGTTAGTGCTGGGTGTGTCCCATTTGATGCAACTGCAGAGCCATTAGGTAAACCAGCACATGTGTGCGGCCCCTTCCCTTAGACTCCTCTGGGCCCTCGTGACATAGGCTCAGAAGACTGCCAGCCTCAAGCCTTACCTCTTCCAAGGGACGGCCACACCGTCTTCCAGGATCTTCTGTCCCATGAATCTCAGTTGCTGTTTGGAACTCAAAGGAGAGAAAAGACCCTGCCAGCGGGGTCTCTTTGGGCTGGGGCCTTCCCCCGTGGGCTGCTCTCCCTCATTCTCCTTTTCTTCTTGCTTCTCTTCCTCCTCCTCCTCCTCCTCCTCCTCCTTGTTCTCCTCCTCCTCCTCCTCGTCCTCTTCCTCAGGGGTGCTCTCGGATTCCACATTGCCCATCCGCTGGGCCATGGTGAGATGAAAGGCAAGGCAGCTGAAGCCCTGCAGGACGCCACCCTTCACGTGCTGCTGGAGGATCTCCAAGGTGGGGAAGTCCCGGCAGCAGGCCATGCACCTGAAGCCAGTCTCCATGGTCAGCATCCAGTCCGCTGTCTTGGCGCTGGGTCTCTCCTCGACGGCAGGTGGCCCTGATGGGCTGCCTGGCTCTGCCCTTTCCTCATACTCTTTCTCCTCCCCAGTGGGCTCACTGTCAGACAGGAGGCTTTCGGTGCACACATCAGAAGAGGGGTCAGTGGCTACTGCGCACACATCCTCAGGAAGGGTCACTTCTTCTATCCTCAGCTGCTTTTCAGGCAACTCCAAGGGTTTCTTTGTCTTCCAGGAGACAGCGACACCCTTGTTCACTTGTACCTGCATGTAGTATATTTTCATGCCCCTTTCCTCTTTGTCTGGGTGCAGATAGTTCTTACAGGGTGAAGAGGGTGAGGAGGAGACACAGTGTGATGGGGAAGCGGTCTCTCCTTCTTCCTGATCCTGGGCTAGGGGTGGTCTAGGCTGGGCAGTGTCTCGATGAAATCTCCGGATTCCTGAAAAAGGAAATTAAAATCATAATAACATGCATGGGCCATGCCGGAAGCTGAGGGAGCAGGTGTGGTAGACGAGAGAGGGACATTGGCACGACATAGCAATGTCGTGAGCTTGGTGTCCGTTGGCCGTAGGACGGAGTGGTGTATCTGGTGTCATCTGTGGGCTTTTCATGTGCGTGGGGGGGTATACTGGAGCGGTGTCTGTATACAGGGGTGTGGAGTATGGTGGTGAGGGCTGTAGTATGTGAGGGATGCGGCTGGATGCATGTACGATGAGGAGTGTGAGTTTGGGAATATCGGTGGTGCATTCCTTGTGGAATGGGGCTGTGGTGCAGGAGAGTACTGTGGAGCACGTGCTTGGGGTTGATGTGCACTGAGAAGGGCTGTGCCTGGAGGGCGCGTGTATGTGTGAGCTGTGTGCACCTGAGCTGGATGGTCCTGCTCTCAGGCTGGAGGTGTATGATGCAGAACTCTGTCCTTCTCTGGAAGCAAAGGCAAAGACAAAGCCTACATTTTCCTCTGAAGATGCTTAATTTGGTCCTTCTTCCTTCCACCTCAAGCCCAGACCTTTCCGGCCCCTGCTCCTTGACTTCCCCACCATGGTAGTAGCAGTATTCACACACACACACCCCCAGACTCAGCTGGCATCCACGCCTTTGGAACAGCTCAGCCATCCTGCCCAGGCTCCTCCACAGAGCCCTCATCACCTCTGATGACCCTGGATTTCCTCTCAGCCTCCCTGGGATCTGTGTGCCTCCTGCTTCACAGCCAAGCACCCCGTCACCTGAGGAGCCCCACGCCCTTACCAGCGTAGCTGAGCTTGCGCAGAGTAGAAGTACAGAAGAAGTATTTAGAGGCAGAGGAGACCTCCACTGCCCCTGGGCTGCAGCCTTGGGCCACCACAGTGGATCCAAGCCGAGGGGGATCCTCTTGTGACTTCGAGATTCCTGAGGGAGGAATGAAAGGCTCAGGGTGGGTTCATCAGTCCTCTGTCCACAAATATTTACTGAGTGTGTGACACGTGTCAGGTGCAGTGAATACACACAGTTGAGAGTGTGGTTCCCAGTGGATCCTCCAGGATTTAATTCCAATCAATACTTATTCTCTCACTGTCTAGTTGGTAATGTAGGCCTCGTTGGTGACTGTGAGTGTGTGGGAAGAGTGAGTGATGTGTATCAGTTAAGTCTGTGGTAAGTGTGGGGTTGGCATGGGGAGCACAGTGCAGACGTGTCTATCTGTGTCTGTGGCCTTTGTGTGCATGGTTTCTGTTCACAAGTCAGGAATTCTGGGACATGTAACGTTTCCTCATTACATGGTGTGGCTTGTATTTATGGTGTGTGTTCATTCATTCATTCACCAAGATTCAGTAAGCAGCTACTCCTGTGTATCCGGCACTCTTCCATTGTTGTAGTCTTTGGTAACGCTGCACATTCTAGTAGGGGAAGACACACACTAAACAAAACTACAATAAATATATAATACATCAGCTGGTGGTAAGTATATAAGGGTTGCCAGACTTAGCGAACAAGAATACAAGGCACCCAGTTAAATTTCAGTTTCAGATAAACCCAGAATAATCTTTTAGTGTAAGTATTCCCATGCAGTATTTGGCCTGACTTAGTTTTAGTGTAAGTATAGCCCATACAATATGTGGGACATACGGATACTGAAAAATTACTTGTTCTTTATCTGGAATTCAAATTGAACTGGATAGCCCATATTTTCTCTGGCAATCCTGACATGGGTTACTGAGACTGTGGTTTACTGTGGTTTGTACAAAGCGGGTCTGGCATTACGCAAGAATGTGTTATAAGTGTGGTGTGTATGACACGTGACTGGTTCTTATAGAGGTATTTAGAGATGGCTGAAGTTAGCTGTGTTTGTGCAAGAGTTGAGGAGATACATGTATATAGTGTGTGTGTGTGTGTGTGTGTGTGTCCTATATATATAGTGTGTGTGTCTATATACATATCTCATCTCCAGCGTTTGGTGTTGGAGGAGAGGATTGTGATACAGGTGGGTTGTATGAGAATGTAGTACAGGAGGGATGTGTGTATATACCTCCATGTGCTCTGTGTGGTTTACTAAAGAAGTTATATGTGGGGTGTGTGATATTTTTGCTGTATCAGAGTGTACATGGGTGTATGAGTTACTGTCTCATAAAACACCCCTAACAAGAATTCTGTATACACTCTTACGTACACCGAGTGTCAGCCAGGTCCAGGCAGGGTGACAAGAACTTTACCACGCAGACTTTATATCTGGTAAGCACTCTACCCCCATTCATCTCGCTCTTCTCTGCACTACCACACACACACACACACACACACACACACACTCACACACACACACACACACAGGAACATAGGGCAAAATATTCTGAATGGTCAGGGGCAGTCATTGCCTTCCCCAGCCTGTCCCAGCCACTGCCTGGAAATCTGCCTGCTGTCTAGAGCTCCATTCCCAGGGCCCATCCTACAGTCTCCAGGGCCCTGGGCCTGGTAGGAGCTACTGGGCTCTAATCTGGGGCAGAGGCCTCTAGCTGGAGCTCTGGGGTGACCACCCCTCTCCCAGGGCAAGCTACTCGCCTCCATTTAATGCACGCAGGCACCACGTGGCCCGTGGCTCTCAGAGCTCCCCGCAGGACCCTGAGGCCATTTCTCACCCCCGCTCACGTGGTCTCAGTCTCTGGAAAACCCTTCCCTTCCCTTGATCTCGTTTGGGAAATTCTTCCTGTTGAAGGAATAAAACCTCCTTGCTTTCAATATGACACCATCCCTAGACAAACAATCTTCTTTCAAAGTGCATTCCACTTGTCAAGATATTTTTCAACAGGGCCTTCAACTCATGGGGCTTCTCTTTCCACTTTGGTAAAAGAGGCCAAGCAACTCATGGGTCTCTCTCAGCATCCTTGCATCCTTCACATCCCCCACCTCATGACCCCTAGGAAAGATCCAAGAGCATAAGAGAGAAATCGGGGACTGAGAAAAGCTGCACCTCTAGGTCTGTGCAAGCAGGATGCAGCCTGCTGTGAGTCCGACAAAGCTCCAGGCCCGGCTGCCCCAGGAGAGAGTCCTCAGACCAGCGGAGCTGACCTCCCATCTCCCAGGGGGCATCTGGCCGTTCTGTGCCGTCTCACACCACAGGGACCCTCCGGATAGATACGGCAGCATCAGTGAGACAAGGTCTCTCGCTCCCTGCTTCACAGGTGACACGTTCTCAGTCCCCCGCTTCCTAGAGAAGCTTCAGTTTGGCAGAAACCCATGTGCCCCAGACAAGTTGTCCCCCACATACCTCCTCCGTTCTCGGCAGTTTCCTGGGACTCTTCATTTTCCAGATGTTTCCTCTTTTGTCGCCGTTCCATCGTACCAACTAGAAGTCTCCCTTAGAAGATGCCTCAAGAGATGTCCAACTCCTCCTCTTCCCTACAGGTTGGCCCTTCTTGGCTCTTGGGCAATCCGTTGAAATGATTCAATACAAACAAAAATAGTCAAGTCTCCTAAATGGCTGAAAAACTTGTACCACTTGGTGAACCAGCAGTAGTGCCTAGTGCTCACCAGGGCTGTTATGTTTGCAAGGTTGCCAGGCTCACAGTGGAATTCTGTGACCTCAGTGATGACATCAGAGCATTCGGTGGACCTAGGTTGAGCACAGTGTCTGCAATAGCACAGGCCCCATTTTCAAGAACAATTCCTTTTTCCCAGCCGAATCTTTCCCGTGAAAGGGAAAGGTTCCTACCATATCTATTATAAATTGTATCATACCATGTCTATTATAAAATTCACATTTTGATTGGAGATCTTTTAATGTCTTTTCTAGAGAGATTTAATATGAATGTTTTAAATGGTCTCCAGTTTCCCTGTGGATTATTGACATTTTAAACTCTGCACTTCAATTTTCCCTCAATACGTGTAATTTTGTCACGGCTATTTCTGTACTTAAAGATGAGGAACTATATAATTGATTTCTTCATTTTTTCCCCATCTCTTTCCAAGGTACTGCATTTGATTGTGTCTTGCGGCTGAGTGAAAAATGCTAGTCCTTGAGTCAGGACATTGGGCCCTTTAGCAAGTAACTCAACCTATCTGGGCTTCAGCTTCTGTATGTGCGATCAAGAGGCTTGGACTAGCTGACTTTTCAAATGCTGTGTTTCTTTGATTCACTCTCACTTACTGATCTGCTCCTTAAGAAGAGGGTCTGTTCTCATAAAGTAACAACAGTCTTTCGTACTCAGTTTGTTAGTTATATTGCCTTCTACGTATGCTTAGCTCTAAATAATTTATACGGCTCTTGTGACAATTTTTAGATCTTCTTTTTTTCTTATTTTCTTTTATAGTTTCTAATTTGTTATCGCCAGTGTAGAGGAGCCTGATGGACTTTTAAAATTTATTGATCTTGTATGTGTGTGCCTTGTTGAACCGTCTTATTAGTTCCTGCTAGTTTATCTGTGGGTTCTTTTGGGTCTCCTAGATAAATGAGCATATTAAATGTAAATAATGTGTTCTTTGGATAAAGTTTATTTTCTTGCATCTCTATATATAGAAGCAATATTTTGAATTGGTTTAAATATTTAAATACTTACATACCTGTTATCACAATCTAACATTGTTTATCTTATTTTCTTTCAATCAATATTATGTTTTCAAGATTTATCCACGTGAATCCATAGAGATCTAGGTCTTTGATTTTTGACTGTTTGATATTATGTGATCACATGCATATAGCATCATTTATTTTCCATTCAAGCATTATTGGACAATTGGCTTGTTTCCCTCCCTTCTCTAGAACAAACAACATTTCCTAGAATATCCCTGAAGATGTCTGACAGTCGAGAAGGGCCAGGCTGCCCGAAGGATTGCTACTTGCTTTTAGCCACCTTCCAACAGGCCGTCTCCAGCCAGCAATTTGAAGCACAGCTGAAATGAGAACTGCCCCAAATGTGAAGATCTTAGGAGCTTCCTAGAAGGTGGGAGGTTAATGATAGGCATCCTGCTGGGATCCCAGGGGAGTCTGAGCTGGCCTGAAGCTCATCTTCCTCCTCCACCTCTCAAGAGAAATGTGGAGGAAAGAAGACTTCAAAAACTGTGAGCAGGCAGAGGGAGAGATATTGGGGGCCGAAGCTGTAACTGAGGTCTTGGAGTGGGCTGTGAGCACGCAGAGCCTCTCGAGAGCCAGGCTCTGCCTTCTGAGAACTTCTCCCCTAAGGCTGCTCATAATTCACGTGATACCAGCCATATAGAGCCGACTTGGCCCACACTGTCACAGAAAGCCTTATCAGAATCTCTTCTTCTTCATACACTCTTGTGTCTGTTACTTGGTTATTGCCTTTGGTACTCCAGTGATGTGAACCACAGTCGCCAGGGGATGGAGGACACTAGTGACCCATCTTGCTCTGTGGCCTCAGTCCACAGCTGGAGGGTAAGGGAAGAGGCCAAATGAAGGTCAAGAAGGAAAGATGGAGTTTGAAGAGAAGACCTGAGTTAAGGGTGTCTTCTCAAGTCTTGATGACTGAAATGTAGCTCCAGTACCTGAAGTCCTGCTTGTTCTCAAGGCTGACCGCGGGGCTGGGTGCACTCAGTGAAGGAACCGTATACACTTAGTATTTCCTTGCTTGCTCACACTTGCCCTCCTCTGATACACCCTCTGCAAGACTGATCTTCCCCTGAAACAACTTTCCACCTGCTACTGTCATCTCAGGAACATTTGCTTCACCTTCCTAGTGTCCCCCTAGAATGCCATTGCAGCCAATTCATAATTTGATAATCATGCTGCTTACCATATTCTCAGCAACTTCTGAGAAATTTTATTCACTTTATTCCATAGTCTTCACCCATCAATAATCTTCCTTAACTTCCTAGCTGCAGGTTAACCCATTCGGAATCATTTCTTTTGCTTTCTCTTCTTTGGCAAATCCTTTCTATCTTTTAAGGTCTTTTTCTTGTCTCTCTACCATCCTGCCTTCCTGAACTTCTTTTATTTTTGTTTAAGTAACCTTTCAATCTCCTTCCCCAATTTCCTCATAAACATTGAGAGTTTATTCCTCACACGTTAGACAGCGGTTTATGAATGGCCAGGCATAATGGACTCAGAATGAGTTGGCACCCCCGAGGTACCTGTCTTGCTGGGGAGCCACAGGTGAAGGGCTGTCTGCCGGACACATGTTTGCATGGAGTCAGGCTGAGTGGCCTCAGGGTGTTTGCTCTGCACTTGTGTGTGTTTCTCCCTAGTTGGTTTCCTTGTCCAGCCACCTGTGACCTCCCTCCATCCAGCCCAGGGAATCCTTCTCATCACAGGGGTAGGATGTTTGTCTCATTTTCCATCACATCCTTTCCCCAAAGTTTGGTTGTGAGTTGTTCCCATTCCAAAGACCTTTCCTCTTTGAAGAGAAAAGAGAAAATCTTGTCTCTCCTTTTCTCTCACTTCACTTCTGCTCTATTATCTCCTCCGTCCAGAATGGCCCACTGACTCACATGGGTGTAGATCCAAAGATGGCAAGAAATGCCAGCAATTCTGAGATAATAATACGGATGGATCAGGAAAACTTGAAAACCTTTATCCCGCCACATTAAAAAAAATTGCACTTCCAGTGTATTCAGAGTCTCAGTGTAGAAACACAAATGATAGAGAAATTGAATTACACTCAAGTTTTTCTTTCCTCCTTTCCTGATTTATTCTAATCCTCCAAGTTAACATGATGAACTCTTTGTTGTGTAAAGTTTCAGACATTTTCTACCCATGCACACTTTTCTTCTTTTCACATTAGAGTGTGAACTAGGTCACTTTCAACATGCTGTGATTCTGTGATTCACTGTCTCCCACCGAGTCATCCACGGATAAAGTCATCTGTTTCACGGAGAACTATTTCCAATAGCTAATAGCCAATGTCTGTGGAGTGCTTATTCTGTGTCGGTTTCTTGTAACTACTTTACAGATCATTTGTACAGCGTACCCATGGACCAGGTACAATTATGACCCCCAAGTGACAGATAAGTGCAGATAAGTACAAATAAATACAGAGGCCAAGTGACTTGCCCAAGACACTGGAGCAAATCAAAATCCATGCCTCTGTAATCATTTTGCTCTATTGCCTCTGTCTGGGAGGCTTGATGATTTGGCAACTAAAACCTTAAATATCATGTTCCATTTTTATATCTGTGACACAAGCGTGGGGCTGTGATACGGGGTAAGTAACCTGACTACTTTTGAAAACCCTTATGCACCTGGATGAAAGTAAGCCAGGGACTGCAAGCCATAGATTTAAGGTTTCCTACCAACTTTTAAAAATAGCTTCTTGAATGCAATTTATGTAGTGTCAAGTCTAGGATGTAGCCCAAATAGTAACAGAAAAATGGAGATATGTAGAAAAATACTTAAAGTTGACAAGTATTGGGAGTGTAGTATTTTTGGGGCCAGCGTGTAGACCACAGGAAAACTTGCTGTTTCCATCCCAAAGGGAAGAGCCCTACGTTGCAACTGCCAAGGTCCCTGGGACAGCAAGTGTGCTCACTGCTTAGTAAAGAAGCATCCTCAGTTTGATAGAATCATATGGGAGCCTTACATTTGGTTAGCAGTTCTACATTCTTGATGTAATAATATTTTCAGGGTGTGGGAGGGTATCAAGCTCTGAAAATACCCTTGGAGAGATCTGCTTATTAAGTTTGGCTTTTTCAGTCTCCCTACTACTTCTTTACTAAACACCAGGCGGTTTCCTTCACTTTTCAGAACCATATTGTTCTTCCCTTCTCTAATGAACTTTGAAATACTTTTGGATGAGCTATTGAGATTGGGAAAAAATAAACATCTCTTTAAAATAAGGAAGATAATAACAATGACAAGTAGAAAAAGCTCTAAAACAGAGAATATCCTCCATTCTAGCCACTGACTGGGAGTGGAAGGTTCGTGCTCGCTGTCCAGGACGTAGAAATAAAAGCTGAGGAGGCGCTGAGGCGTCTCCTGGATCTCTATGAGCCTCCATCATTTCTGCTGAGTAGGGTTGACAGATAAAATATAGACTGTTTAGTTAAATATGAATGTTTGAAAAACAACGAGTACATTTTGAAGATAAGTATGCCCCAAATAGTTCATAGGATCTACTTATACTAAAAATAATGACTTATTATTCATGTGAAGTTCAAGTTTAACTGGGTATCCTGTATTTTTATGTCCTACATCTGACAGCCCTACTGATGATCCACAATGGAGGCAGTTGAGGAACGGTACATGCTGGCTCTCGGACAGTCAGAAATGGCTTCAGCAGATCCAGGTACAGTATGAAATTCTTTTTGGATGTAGCTCAGAAGCCATGGCCAGCCCTTGACTGCAAGTACTGCCTCGGGTTTCCCTGAGGTGGGGTAAACCTTCCTCTTAATGGCCTTTTGGTAAGTCTGGAAGACCATATCCAAGGGGAGCCCCAAAGTCAGTTTCATCCTCACAACCATGTTTCCAATTCCTGGAATTGGCTGCATGTGACTCACAAGAGCTGAGGAGGTTTGTGGAAGTTGGGAGTGTCATAGCTTGAACCCTTTGTAGGTAAAGTTTTGCTGTTGTGAGAGTTTTAACAGGAGCAATGTGAAAGACTCCAAGTCCCCAGGTAGATAGAAATAATCCTGTCCTACCTGTGTGTATGTGACAAGTCTCTAATAGTTCAGAGAGCAAGTATCTGGTCTTAGAAAGACTGATCCAAGCTTGGATGTTTCTGGTGACAAGGCAAGGTCCTGAGTTTCAAGTTCACCTTTTATGGTTGAGGAGACAATAAGGTGGTCAGAAGGGAAATCATGGAGGAGACCTTGGCTTCATCCATCGTGCAGGCTTGTATATGTGGTTCTATGCAGATTGTGTTTCAAAGGTGGAGCTTGTTTACAACTATGAACATTCTCCGATGTGCTTTTTGGACCTTCATTCCCAGAGCGAGAGCAGTGCCGAGGCTCTAGAAATGCCATGGATATTCTGAGCTGTCAGTGGCATTTCCCCGGTATTGTTCCCTTGGTGCCGCTCCTTGAAATGTCCAAAGGGATTATCATGTGTCTTGTGGCGGGTCCTAGCATTGTGAAAGGAAGCTGCTGCACCTGGCTCAGAGGATTTCGGATGTGGTGGGATGAGGAGTAGTACTACGACTATAAATTGTATCACAGCATATCGATTCCATCTTTAGAGTGGGGTTGGGGGGTTTGAAGGGGGGCTTTTATTGTACTTTTATACATTGTACCCTTGAAACTAATTCAATTTTTAAAAATTAATTAATTTATTTGGGGCTGCATTGGGTCTTTGTCGCTGCTAGCGGGCGTTCTCTAGTTGCAGTGAGCGGGGGCTCCTCTTGGCTGTGGTGCACGGGCTTCTCATTGCAGTGGCTTCTCTTGTTGCAGAGCATGGTCTCTAGGCACGCAGGCTTCCGTAGTTGTGGCACGTGGGCTCGGTTGATGTGGCACACGGGCTCTAGAGCGCAGGCTCAGTAGTTGTGGCGCGCGGGCTTAGTTACTCCGTGGCACGTGGGATCTTCCCAGACCAGGGCTCGAACCCATGACCCCTGCATTCGCAGGCATATTCTTAACCACTGCTCCACCAGGGAAGCCCGATAATTCAGTTTTTTATAAAGAGAAGATTCCTAATATTATTCCAAAATTTTAAAAATATGTAGTTGGATAACACTATGAAAAATTAACTGATATATTCCTTTATTATTTCTCTTTGCTCCCTGGATCTTTTTCCCCATCCAGTCAGCTAGGCACTGTGAGTTCACTGCATTAGGAAGGTAAAGACTCAGCAGAAATGAGGGAGAAAAACAGAAAAGTCTCAGCTTTGGAATGTTCACAACGGAGGCCACAGTAGAACAGGTGAGAATTCTGTGAACCAAAAATAAATGTCGTCTTAAATGCAAAAAAGTATTCTCTGCACTGGGAGGCAGGGGAGGGAGGGAGGGAAGGACTGAAGGAGAGAGATCAGTGTGGCCAGGGACATGGAGACTGTGCTTGAGGACGATATGCCCAGGAAGAGAATCAGAATCTGGAGAAGATTCAGCCTGCACGTGATCATTGCCTCCAGCCAGCACCCTCATCTCAGACGTTGGGAAATTCAGAGAGAGAGTGGGAGTACGTCAGGAAGGCCACGCGCATAGTCTGTGTGGCAGGGGTTGTGGCCGTTCCCTATTTGTGAGGAGTCCCCAGCAATTTGCAGGCCTCTTCTGGAAAATGCTGGCGGACGTCTCTAGTGCTTATGTGAAAGCTTGTTCACAAACCTTGAAAGATACAGATGTAGATGACAGATAGATGCATAGATAGAAAAATGTCCTTAAATAAAAGCTCCAGGAAAGGTTTGGAAAATGCCCTTTATTGCATAGGACGCTTCTATTGTCATATGATGTTAGACTGAGTGCCGGTCCCTTCATCCTCCTTCAGACCACGGCATTCTGTCTGCTACTCTCCCGAGGGTCCTTTCTTCTCCCTGGAAGGGATAAAACAAATGAGGTAGAACAGGAAGAGACAAGAAGCACTCCAAGCTCTGCTGGTCAGGGTTACCCTCCAGCATTGCCTTAATGCTCAGAGCCACACACACCACAGTGAGCTTGGCTCCAGATCTACTACCACGCAACGAAGGTTCTGGAACATTTCCATATCTCGGGGGACCTCATTTCCACGTGACTCTCTTTCATATTCCCCTTTGTCACAGAAGGCTAGGTCCAGTGGTCCGGGTGAGATCTCGGCTCAGGCCCAAGGCTCTCAGACCTCAAAGTTCTGGTCCTGCAAGGGCCCCTGTCCTCTCTTGAGACCACTCCTGGCTCTCTCTGCCGAGAAGGAGCTGCTGGCAGTACGTCCTCTAAGAGTTGAGGTCCATCGTGCAGACCCTGAGAAAACTCCTAGGAAAAGGCTCCACCTTCTTGTTTACGTCAACAGAGGTCAATGCCTTTGTTAGTGCTGGGTGTGTCCCATTTGATGCAACTGCAGAGCCATTAGGTAAACCAGCACATGTGTGCGGCCCCTTCCCTTAGACTCCTCTGGGCCCTCGTGACATAGGCTCAGAAGACTGCCAGCCTCAAGCCTTACCTCTTCCAAGGGACGGCCACACCGTCTTCCAGGATCTTCTGTCCCATGAATCTCAGTTGCTGTTTGGAACTCAAAGGAGAGAAAAGACCCTGCCTGCGGGGTCTCTTTGGGCTGGGGCCTTCCCCCATGGGCTGCTCTCCCTCATTCTCCTTTTCTTCTTGCTTCTCTACCTCCTTCTCCTCCTCCTCCTCCTCCTCCTCCTCCTCGTTCTCCTCGTCCTCCTCCTCGTCCTCTTCCTCAGGGGTGCTCTCGGATTCCACATTGCCCATCCGCTGGGCCATGGTGAGATGAAAGGCACGGCAGCTGAAGCCCTGCAGGATGCCGCCCTTCACGTGCTGCTGGAGGATCTCCAAGGTGGGGAAGACCCGGCAGCAGGCCATGCACCTGAAGCCGGTCTCCATGGTCAGCATCCAGTCCGCTGTCTTGGCGCTGGGTCTCTCCTCGACGGCAGGTGGCCCTGATGGGCTGCCTGGCTCTGCCCTTTCCTCATACTCTTTCTCCTCCCCAGTGGGCTCACTGTCAGACAGGAGGCTTTCGGTGCACACATCAGAAGAGGGGTCAGTGGCTACTGCGCACACATCCTCAGGAAGGGTCACTTCTTCTATCCTCAGCTGCTTTTCAGGCAACTCCAAGGGTTTCTTTGTCTTCCAGGAGACAGCGACACCCTTGTTCACTTGTACCTGCATGTAGTATATTTTCATGCCCCTTTCCTCTTTGTCTGGGTGCAGATAGTTCTTACAGGGTGAAGAGGGTGAGGAGGAGACACAGTGTGATGGGGAAGCGGTCTCTCCTTCTTCCTGATCCTGGGCTAGGGGTGGTCTAGGCTGGGCAGTGTCTCGATGAAATCTCCGGATTCCTGAAAAAGGAAATTAAAATCATAATAACATGCATGGGCCATGCCGGAAGCTGAGGGAGCAGGTGTGGTAGACGAGAGAGGGACATTGGCACGACATAGCAATGTCGTGAGCTTGGTGTCCGTTGGCCGTAGGACGGAGTGGTGTATCTGGTGTCATCTGTGGGCTTTTCATGTGCGTGGGGGGGTGTAGTGGAGCGGTGTCTGTATACAGGGGTGTGGAGTATGGTGGTGAGGGCTGTAGTATGTGAGGGATGCGGCTGGATGCGTGTACGATGAGGAGTGTGAGTTTGGGAATATCGGTGGTGCATTCCTTGTGGAATGGGGCTGTGGTGCAGGAGAGTACTGTGGAGCACGTGCTTGGGGTTGATGTGCACTGAGAAGGGCTGTGCCTGGAGGGCGCGTGTATGTGTGAGCTGTGTGCACCTGAGCTGGATGGTCCTGCTCTCAGGCTGGAGGTGTATGATGCAGAACTCTGTCCTTCTCTGGAAGCAAAGGCAAAGACAAAGCCTACATTTTCCTCTGAAGATGCTTAATCTGGTCCCTCTTCCCTCCACCTCAAGCCCAGACCTTTCCGGCCCCTGCTCCTTGACTTCCCCACCATGGTAGTAGCAGTATTCACACACACACCCCCAGACTCAGCTGGCATCCACGCCCTCGGAACAGCTCAGCCATCCTGCCCAGGCTCCTCCACAGAGCCCTCATCACCTCTGATGACCCTGGATTTCCTCTCAGCCTCCCTGGGATCTGTGTGCCTCCTGCTTCACAGCCAAGCACCCCGTCACCTGAGGAGCCCCACGCCCTTACCAGCGTAGCTGAGCTTGCGCAGAGTAGAAGTACAGAAGAAGTATTTAGAGGCAGAGGAGACCTCCACTGCCCCTGGGCTGCAGCCTTGGGCCACCACAGTGGATCCAAGCCGAGGGGGATCCTCTTGTGACTTCGAGATTCCTGAGGGAGGAATGAAAGGCTCAGGGTGGGTTCATCATTCCTCTGTCCACAAATATTTACTGAGTGTGTGACACGTGTCAGGTGCAGTGAATACACACAGTTGAGAGTGTGGTTCCCAGTGGATCCTCCAGGATTTAATTCCAATCAATACTTATTCTCTCACTGTCTAGTTGGTAATGTAGGCCTCGGTGGTGACTGTGAGTGTGTGGGAAGAGTGAGTGATGTGTATCAGTTAAGTCTGTGGTAAGTGTGGGGTTGGCATGGGGAGCACAGTGCAGACGTGTCTATCTGTGTCTGTGGCCTTTGTGTGCATGGTTTCTGTTCACAAGTCAGGAATTCTGGGACATGTAACGTTTCCTCATTACATGGTGTGGCTTGTATTTATGGTGTGTGTTCATTCATTCATTCACCAAGATTCAGTAAGCAGCTACTCCTGTGTATCCGGCACTCTTCCATTGTTGTAGTCTTTGGTAACGCTGCACATTCTAGTAGGGGAAGACACACACTAAACAAAACTACAATAAATATATAATACATCAGCTGGTGGTAAGTATATAAGGGTTGCCAGACTTAGCGAACAAGAATACAAGGCACCCAGTTAAATTTCAGTTTCAGATAAACCCAGAATAATCTTTTAGTGTAAGTATTCCCATGCAGTATTTGGCCTGACTTAGTTTTAGTGTAAGTATAGCCCATACAATATGTGGGACATACGGATACTGAAAAATTACTTGTTCTTTATCTGGAATTCAAATTGAACTGGATAGCCCATATTTTCTCTGGCAATCCTGACATGGGTTACTGAGACTGTGGTTTACTGTGGTTTGTACAAAGCGGGTCTGGCATTACTCAAGAATGTGTTATAAGAGTGGTGTGTATGACACGTGACTGGTTCTTATAGAGGTATTTAGAGATGGCTGAAGTTAGCTGTGTTTGTGCAAGAGTTGAGGAGATACATGTATATAGTGTGTGTGTGTGTGTGTGTGTCCTATATATATAGTGTGTGTGTCTATATACATATCTCATCTCCAGCGTTTGGTGTTGGAGGAGAGGATTGTGATACAGGTGGGTTGTATGAGAACGTAGTACAGGAGGGATGCGTGTATATACCTCCATGTGCTGTGTGTGGTTTACTAAGGAAGTTATATGTGGGGTGTGTGATATTTTTGCTGCATCAGAGTGTACATGGGTGTATGAGTTACTGTCTCATAAAACACCCCTAACAAGAATTCTGTATACACTCTTACGTACACCGAGTGTCAGCCAGGTTCAGGCAGGGTGACAAGAACTTTACCACGCAGACTTTATATCTGGTAAGCACTCTAACCCCATTCATCTCGCTCTTCTCTGCACTACCACACACAAACACACACACACACACACACACACTCACACACACACACACAGGAACATAGGGCAAAATATTCTGAATGGTCAGGGGCAGTCATTGCCTTCCCCAGCCTGTCCCAGCCACTGCCTGGAAATCTGCCTGCTGTCTAGAGCTCCATTCCCAGGGCCCATCCTACAGTCTCCAGGGCCCTGAGCCTGGTAGGAGCTACTGGGCTCTAATCTGGGGCAGAGGCCTCTAGCTGGAGCTCTGGGGTGACCACCCCTCTCCCAGGGCAAGCTACTCGCCTCCATTTAATGCACGCAGGCACCACGTGGCCCGTGGCTCTCAGAGCTCCCCGCAGGACCCTGAGGCCATTTCTCACCCCCGCTCACGCGGTCTCAGTCTCTGGAAAACCCTTCCCTTCCCTTGATCTCCTTTGGGAAATTCTTCCTGTTGAAGGAATAAAACCTCCTTGCTTTCAATATGACACCATCCCTAGACAAACAATCTTCTTTCAAAGTGCATTCCACTTGTCAAGATATTTTTCAACAGGGCCTTCAACTCATGGGGCTTCTCTTTCCACTTTGGTAAAAGAGGCCAAGCAACTCATGGGTCTCTCTCAGCATCCTTGCATCCTTCACATCCCCCACCTCATGACCCCTTGGAAAGATCCAAGAGCATAAGAGAGAAATCGGGGACTGAGAAAAGCTGCACCTCTAGGTCTGTGCAAGCAGGATGCAGCCTGCTGTGAGTCCGACAAAGCTCCAGGCCCGGCTGCCCCAGGAGAGAGTCCTCAGACCAGCGGAGCTGACCTCCCATCTCCCAGGGGGCATCTGGCCGTTCTGTGCCGTCTCACACCACAGGGACCCTCCGGATAGATACGGCAGCATCAGTGAGACAAGGTCTCTCGCTCCCTGCTTCACAGGTGACACGTTCTCAGTCCCCCGCTTCCTAGAGAAGCTTCAGTTTGGCAGAAACCCATGTGCCCCAGACAAGTTGCCCCCCACATACCTCCTCCGTTCTCGGCAGTTTCCTGGGACTCTTCATTTTCCAGATGTTTCCTCTTTTGTCGCCGTTCCATCGTACCAACTAGAAGTCTCCCTTAGAAGATGCCTCAAGAGATGTCCAACTCCTCCTCTTCCCTACAGGTTGGCCCTTCTTGGCTCTTGGGCAATCCGTTGAAATGATTCAATACAAACAAAAATAGTCAAGTCTCCTAAATGGCTGAAAAACTTGTACCACTTGGTGAACCAGCAGTAGTGCCTAGTGCTCACCAGGGCTGTTATGTTTGCAAGGTTGCCAGGCTCACAGTGGAATTCTGTGACCTCAGTGATGACATCAGAGCATTCGGTGGACCTAGGTTGAGCACAGTGTCTGCAATAGCACAGGCCCCATTTTCAAGAACAATTCCTTTTTCCCAGCCGAAGCTTTCCCGTGAAAGGGAAAGGTTCCTACCATATCTATTATAAATTGTATCATACCATGTCTATTATAAAATTCACATTTTGATTGGAGATCTTTTCATGTCTTTTCTAGAGAGATTTAATATGAATGTTTTAAATGGTCTCCAGTTTCCCTGTGGATTACTGACATTTTAAACTCTGCACTTCAATTTTCCCTCAATACGTGTAATTTTGTCACGGCTATTTCTGTACTTAAAGATGAGGAACTATATAATTGATTTCTTCATTTTTTCCCCATCTCTTTCCAAGGTACTGCATTTGATTGTGTCTTGCGACTGAGTGAAAAATGCTAGTCCTTGAGTCAGGACATTGGGCCCTTTAGCAAGTAACTCAACCTATCTGGGCTTCAGCTTCTGTATGTGCGATCAAGAGGCTTGGACTAGCTGACTTTTCAAATGCTGTGTTTCTTTGATTCACTCTCACTTACTGATCTGCTCCTTAAGAAGAGGGTCTGTTCTCATAAAGTAACAACAGTCTTTCGTACTCAGTTTGTTAGTTATATTGCCTTCTACGTATGCTTAGCTCTAAATAATTTATACGGCTCTTGTGACAATTTTTAGATCTTCTTTTATTCTTATTTTCTTTTATAGTTTCTAATTTGTTATCGCCAGTGTAGAGGAGCCTGATTGACTTTTAAAATTTATTGATCTTGTATGTGTGTGCCTTGTTGAACCGTCTTATTAGTTCCTGCTAGTTTATCTGTGGGTTCTTTTGGGTCTCCTAGATAAATGAGCATATTAAATGTAAATAATGTGTTCTTTGGATAAAGTTTATTTTCTTGCATCTCTATATATAGAAGCAATATGTTGAATTGATTTAAATATTTAAATACTTACATACCTGTTATCACAATCTAACATTGTTTATCTTATTTTCTTTCAATCAATATTATGTTTTCAAGATTTATCCACGTGAATCCATAGAGATCTAGGTCTTTGATTTTTGACTGTTTGATATTATGTGATCACATGCATATAGCATCATTTATTTTCCATTCAAGCATTATTGGACAATTGGATTGTTTCCCTCCCTTCTCTAGAACAAACAACATTTCCTAGAATATCCCTGAAGATGTCTGACAGTCGAGAAGGGCCAGGCTGCCCGAAGGATTGCTACTTGCTTTTAGCCACCTTCCAACAGGCCGTCTCCAGCCAGCAATTTGAAGCACAGCTGAAATGAGAACTGCCCCAAATGTGAAGATCTTAGGAGCTTCCTAGAAGGTGGGAGGTTAATGATAGGCATCCTGCTGGGATCCCAGGGGAGTCTGAGCTGGCCTGAAGCTCATCTTCCTCCTCCACCTCTCAAGAGAAATGTGGAGGAAAGAAGACTTCAAAAACTGTGAGCAGGCAGAGGGAGAGATATTGGGGGCCGAAGCTGTAACTGAGGTCTTGGAGTGGGCTGTGAGCACGCAGAGCCTCTCGAGAGCCAGGCTCTGCCTTCTGAGAACTTCTCCCCTAAGGCTGCTCATAATTCACGTGATACCAGCCATATAGAGCCGACTTGGCCCACACTGTCACAGAAAGCCTTATCAGAATCTCTTCTTCTTCATACACTCTTGTGTCTGTTACTTGGTTATTGCCTTTGGTACTCCAGTGATGTGAACCACAGTCGCCAGGGGATGGAGGACACTAGTGACCCATCTTGCTCTGTGGCCTCAGTCCACAGCTGGAGGGTAAGGGAAGAGGCCAAATGAAGGTCAAGAAGGAAAGATGGAGTTTGAAGAGAAGACCTGAGTTAAGGGTGTCTTCTCAAGTCTTGATGACTGAAATGTAGCTCCAGTACCTGAAGTCCTGCTTGTTCTCAAGGCTGACCGCGGGGCTGGGTGCACTCAGTGAAGGAACCGTATACACTTAGTATTTCCTTGCTTGCTCACACTTGCCCTCCTCTGATACACCCTCTGCAAGACTGATCTTCCCCTGAAACAACTTTCCACCTGCTACTGTCATCTCAGGAACATTTGCTTCACCTTCCTAGTGTCCCCCTAGAATGCCATTGCAGCCAATTCATAATTTGATAATCATGCTGCTTACCATATTCTCAGCAACTTCTGAGAAATTTTATTCACTTTATTCCATAGTCTTCACCCATCAATAATCTTCCTTAACTTCCTAGCTGCAGGTTAACCCATTCGGAATCATTTCTTTTGCTTTCTCTTCTTTGGCAAATCCTTTCTATCTTTTAAGGTCTTTTTCTTGTCTCTCTACCATCCTGCCTTCCTGAACTTCTTTTTTTTTCGTTTAAGTAACCTTTCAATCTCCTTCCCCAATTTCCTCATAAACATTGAGAGTTTATTCCTCACACGTTAGACAGCGGTTTATGAATGGCCAGGCATAATGGACTCAGAATGAGTTGGCACCCCCGAGGTACCTGTCTTGCTGGGGAGCCACAGGTGAAGGGCTGTCTGCTGGACACATGTTTGCATGGAGTCAGGCTGAGTGGCCTCAGGGTGTTTGCTCTGCACTTGTGTGTGTTTCTCCCTAGTTGGTTTCCTTGTCCAGCCACCTGTGACCTCCCTCCATCCAGCCCAGGGAATCCTTCTCATCACAGGGGTAGGATGTTTGTCTCATTTTCCATCACATCCTTTCCCCAAAGTTTGGTTGTGAGTTGTTCCCATTCCAAAGACCTTTCCTCTTTGAAGAGAAAAGAGAAAATCTTGTCTCTCCTTTTCTCTCACTTCACTTCTGCTCTATTATCTCCTCCGTCCAGAATGGCCCACTGACTCACATGGGTGTAGATCCAAAGATGGCAAGAAATGCCAGCAATTCTGAGATAATAATACGGATGGATCAGGAAAACTTGAAAACCTTTATCCCGCCACATTAAAAAAAATTGCACTTCCAGTGTATTCAGAGTCTCAGTGTAGAAACACAAATGATAGAGAAATTGAATTACACTCAAGTTTTTCTTTCCTCCTTTCCTGATTTATTCTAATCCTCCAAGTTAACATGATGAACTCTTTGTTGTGTAAAGTTTCAGACATTTTCTACCCATGCACACTTTTCTTCTTTTCACATTAGAGTGTGAACTAGGTCACTTTCAACATGCTGTGATTCTGTGATTCACTGTCTCCCACCGAGTCATCCACGGATAAAGTCATCTGTTTCACGGAGAACTATTTCCAATAGCTAATAGCCAATGTCTGTGGAGTGCTTACTCTGTGTCGGTTTCTTGTAAGTACTTTACAGATCATTTGTACAGCGTACCCATGGACCAGGTACAATTATGACCCCCAAGTGACAGATAAGTGCAGATAAGTACAAATAAATACAGAGGCCAAGTGACTTGCCCAAGACACTGGAGCAAATCAAAATCCATGCCTCTGTAATCATTTTGCTCTATTGCCTCTGTCTGGGAGGCTTGATGATTTGGCAACTAAAACCTTAAATATCATGTTCCATTTTTATATCTGTGACACAAGCGTGGGGCTGTGATACGGGGTAAGTAACCTGACTACTTTTGAAAACCCTTATGCACCTGGATGAAAGTAAGCCAGGGACTGCAAGCCATAGATTTAAGGTTTCCTACCAACTTTTAAAAATAGCTTCTTGAATGCAATTTATGTAGTGTCAAGTCTAGGATGTAGTCCAAATAGTAACAGAAAAATGGAGATATGTAGAAAAATACTTAAAGTTGACAAGTATTGGGAGTGTAGTATTTTTGGGGCCAGCGTGTAGACCACAGGAAAACTTGCTGTTTCCATCCCAAAGGGAAGAGCCCTACGTTGCAACTGCCAAGGTCCCTGGGACAGCAAGTGTGCTCACTGCTTAGTAAAGAAGCATCCTCAGTTTGATAGAATCATATGGGAGCCTTACATTTGGTTAGCAGTTCTACATTCTTGATGTAATAATATTTTCAGGGTGTGGGAGGGTATCAAGCTCTGAAAATACCCTTGGAGAGATCTGCTTATTAAGTTTGGCTTTTTCAGTCTCCCTACTACTTCTTTACTAAACACCAGGCGGTTTCCTTCACTTTTCAGAACCATATTGTTTTTCCCTTCTCTAATGAACTTTGAAATACTTTTGGATGAGCTATTGAGATTGGGAAAAAATAAACATCTCTTTAAAATAAGGAAGATAATAACAATGACAAGTAGAAAAAGCTCTAAAACAGAGAATATCCTCCATTCTAGCCACTGACTGGGAGTGGAAGGTTCGTGCTCGCTGTCCAGGACGTAGAAATAAAAGCTGAGGAGGCGCTGAGGCGTCTCCTGGATCTCTATGAGCCTCCATCATTTCTGCTGAGTAGGGTTGACAGATAAAATATAGACTGTTTAGTTAAATATGAATGTTTGAAAAACAACGAGTACATTTTGAAGATAAGTATGCCCCAAATAGTTCATAGGATCTACTTATACTAAAAATAATGACTTATTATTCATGTGAAGTTCAAGTTTAACTGGGTATCCTGTATTTTTATGTCCTAAATCTGACAGCCCTACTGATGATCCACAATGGAGGCAGTTGAGGAACGGTACATGCTGGCTCTCGGACAGTCAGAAATGGCTTCAGCAGATCCAGGTACAGTATGAAATTCTTTTTGGATGTAGCTCAGAAGCCATGGGCAGCCCTTGACTGCAAGTACTGCCTCGGGTTTCCCTGAGGTGGGGTAAACCTTCCTCTTAATGGCCTTTTGGTAAGTCTGGAAGACCATATCCAAGGGGAGCCCCAAAGTCAGTTTCATCCTCACAACCATGTTTCCAATTCCTGGAATTGGCTGCATGTGACTCACAAGAGCTGAGGAGGTTTGTGGAAGTTGGGAGTGTCATAGCTTGAACCCTTTGTAGGTAAAGTTTTGCTGTTGTGAGAGTTTTAACAGGAGCAATGTGAAAGACTCCAAGTCCCCAGGTAGATAGAAATAATCCTGTTCTACCTGTGTGTATGTGACAAGTCTCTAATAGTTCAGAGAGCAAGTATCTGGTCTTAGAAAGACTGATCCAAGCTTGGATGTTTCTGGTGATAAGGCAAGGTCCTGAGTTTCAAGTTCACCTTTTATGGTTGAGGAGACAATAAGGTGGTCAGAAGGGAAATCATGGAGGAGACCTTGGCTTCATCCATCGTGCAGGCTTGTATATGTGGCTCTATGCAGATTGTGTTTCAAAGGTGGAGCTTGTTTACAACTATGAACATTCTCCGATGTGCTTTTTGGACCTTCATTCCCAGAGCGAGAGCAGTGCCGAGGCTCTAGAAATGCCATGGATATTCTGAGCTGTCAGTGGCATTTCCCCGGTACTGTTCCCTTGGTGCCGCTCCTTGAAATGTCCATAGGGATTATCATGTGTCTTGTGGCGGGTCCTAGCATTGTGAAAGGAAGCTGCTGCACCTGGCTCAGAGGATTTCGGATGGGGTGGGAGGAGGAGTAGTACTACGACTATAAATTGTATCACAGCATATCGATTCCATCTTGAGAGTGGGGTTGGGGGGTTATGAAGGGGGGCTTTTATTGTACTTTTATACATTGTACCCTTGAAACTAATTCAATTTTTAAAAATTAATTAATTTATTTGGGGCTGCATTGGGTCTTTGTCGCTGCTAGCGGGCGTTCTCTAGTTGCAGTGAGCGGGGGCTCCTCTTGGCTGTGGTGCACGGGCTTCTCATTGCAGTGGCTTCTCTTGTTGCAGAGCATGGTCTCTAGGCACGCAGGCTTCCGTAGTTGTGGCACGTGGGCTCGGTTGATGTGGCACACGGGCTCTAGAGCGCAGGCTCAGTAGTTGTGGCGCGCGGGCTTAGTTACTCCGTGGCACGTGGGATGTTCCCAGACCAGGGCTCGAACCCATGACCCCTGCATTCGCAGGCATATTCTTAACCACTGCTCCACCAGGGAAGCCCGATAATTCAGTTTTTTATAAAGAGAAGATTCCTAATATTATTCCAAAATTTTAAAAATATGTAGTTGGATAACACTATGAAAAATTAACTGATATATTCTTTTATTATTTCTCTTTGCTCCCTGGATTTTTTTCCCCATCCAGTCAGCTAGGCACTGTGAGTTCACTGCATTAGGAAGGTAAAGACTCAGCAGAAATGAGGGAGAAAAACAGAAAAGTCTCAGCTTTGGAATGTTCACAACGGAGGCCACAGTAGAACAGGTGAGAATTCTGTGAACCAAAAATAAATGTCGTCTCAAATGCAAAAAAGTATTCACTGCACTGGGAGGCAGGAGAGGGAGGGAGGGAAGGACTGAAGGAGAGAGATCAGTGTGGCCAGGGACATGGAGACTGTGCTTAAGGACGATATGCCCAGGAAGAGAATCAGAATCTGGAGAAGATTCAGCCTGCACGTGATCATTGCCTCCAGCCAGCACCCTCATCTCAGACGTTGGGAAATTCAGAGAGAGAGTGGGAGTACGTCAGGAGGGCCACGCACATAGTCTGTGTGGCAGGGGTTGTGGCCGTTCCCTATTTGTGAGGAGTCCCCAGCAATTTGCAGGCCTCTTCTGGAAAATGCTGGCGGACGTCTCTAGTGCTTATGTGAAAGCTTGTTCACAAACCTTGAAAGATACAGATGTAGATGACAGATAGATGCATAGATAGAAAAATGTCCTTAAATAAAAGCTCCAGGAAAGGTTTGGAAAATGCCCTTTATTGCATAGGACTCTTCTATTGTCATATGATGTTAGACTGAGTGCCGGTCCCTTCATCCTCCTTCAGACCACGGCATTCTGTCTGCTACTCTCCCGAGGGTCCTTTCTTCTCCCTGGAAGGGATAAAACAAATGAGGTAGAACAGGAAGAGACAAGAAGCACTCCAAGCTCTGCTGGTCAGGGTTACCCTCCAGCATTGCCTTAATGCTCAGAGCCACACACACCACAGTGAGCTTGGCTCCAGATCTACTACCACGCAACGAAGTTTCTGGAACATTTCCATATCTCGGGGGACCTCATTTCCACGTGACTCTCTTTCATATTCCCCTTTGTCACAGAAGGCTAGGTCCAGTGGTCCGGGTGAGATCTCGGCTCAGGCCCAAGGCTCTCAGACCTCAAAGTTCTGGTCCTGCAAGGGCCCCTGTCCTCTCTTGAGACCACTCCTGGCTCTCTCTGCCGAGAAGGAGCTGCTGGCAGTACGTCCTCTAAGAGTTGAGGTCCATCGTGCAGACCCTGAGAAAACTCCTAGGAAAAGGCTCCACCTTCTTGTTTACGTCAACAGAGGTCAATGCCTTTGTTAGTGCTGGGTGTGTCCCATTTGATGCAACTGCAGAGCCATTAGGTAAACCAGCACATGTGTTCGGCCCCTTCCCTTAGACTCCTCTGGGCCCTCGTGACATAGGCTCAGAAGACTGCCAGCCTCAAGCCTTACCTCTTCCAAGGGACGGCCACACCGTCTTCCAGGATCTTCTGTCCCATGAATCTCAGTTGCTGTTTGGAACTCAAAGGAGAGAAAAGACCCTGCCTGCGGGGTCTCTTTGGGCTGGGGCCTTCCCCCGTGGGCTGCTCTCCCTCATTCTCCTTTTCTTCTTGCTTCTCTACCTCCTTCTCCTCCTCCTCCTCCTCCTCCTCCTCCTCCTCCTCGTTCTCCTCCTCCTCCTCCTCGTCCTCTTCCTCAGGGGTGCTCTCGGATTCCACATTGCCCATCCGCTGGGCCATGGTGAGATGAAAGGCACGGCAGCTGAAGCCCTGCAGGATGCCGCCCTTCACGTGCTGCTGGAGGATCTCCAAGGTGGGGAAGACCCGGCAGCAGGCCATGCACCTGAAGCCGGTCTCCATGGTCAGCATCCAGTCCGCTGTCTTGGCGCTGGGTCTCTCCTCGACGGCAGGTGGCCCTGATGGGCTGCCTGGCTCTGCCCTTTCCTCATACTCTTTCTCCTCCCCAGTGGGCTCACTGTCAGACAGGAGGCTTTCGGTGCACACATCAGAAGAGGGGTCAGTGGCTACTGCGCACACATCCTCAGGAAGGGTCACTTCTTCTATCCTCAGCTGCTTTTCAGGCAACTCCAAGGGTTTCTTTGTCTTCCAGGAGACAGCGACACCCTTGTTCACTTGTACCTGCATGTAGTATATTTTCATGCCCCTTTCCTCTTTGTCTGGGTGCAGATAGTTCTTACAGGGTGAAGAGGGTGAGGAGGAGACACAGTGTGATGGGGAAGCGGTCTCTCCTTCTTCCTGATCCTGGGCTAGGGGTGGTCTAGGCTGGGCAGTGTCTCGATGAAATCTCCGGATTCCTGAAAAAGGAAATTAAAATCATAATAACATGCATGGGCCATGCCGGAAGCTGAGGGAGCAGGTGTGGTAGACGAGAGAGGGACATTGGCACGACATAGCAATGTCGTGAGCTTGGTGTCCGTTGGCCGTAGGACGGAGTGGTGTATCTGGTGTCATCTGTGGGCTTTTCATGTGCGTGGGGGGGTATACTGGAGCGGTGTCTGTATACAGGGGTGTGGAGTATGGTGGTGAGGGCTGTAGTATGTGAGGGATGCGGCTGGATGCGTGTACGATGAGGAGTGTGAGCTTGGGAATATCGGTGGTGCATTCCTTGTGGAATGGGGCTGTGGTGCAGGAGAGTACTGTGGAGCACGTGCTTGGGGTTGATGTGCACTGAGAAGGGCTGTGCCTGGAGGGCGCGTGTATGTGTGAGCTGTGTGCACCTGAGCTGGATGGTCCTGCTCTCAGGCTGGAGGTGTATGATGCAGAACTCTGTCCTTCTCTGGAAGCAAAGGCAAAGACAAAGCCTACATTTTCCTCTGAAGATGCTTAATCTGGTCCCTCTTCCCTCCACCTCAAGCCCAGACCTTTCCGGCCCCTGCTCCTTGACTTCCCCACCATGGTAGTAGCAGTATTCACACACACACACCCAGACTCAGCTGGCATCCACGCCCTCGGAACAGCTCAGCCATCCTGCCCAGGCTCCTCCACAGAGCCCTCATCACCTCTGATGACCCTGGATTTCCTCTCAGCCTCCCTGGGATCTGTGTGCCTCCTGCTTCACAGCCAAGCACCCCGTCACCTGAGGAGCCCCACGCCCTTACCAGCGTAGCTGAGCTTGCGCAGAGTAGAAGTACAGAAGAAGTATTTAGAGGCAGAGGAGACCTCCACTGCCCCTGGGCTGCAGCCTTGGGCCACCACAGTGGATCCAAGCCGAGGGGGATCCTCTTGTGACTTCGAGATGCCTGAGGGAGGAATGAAAGGCTCAGGGTGGGTTCATCAGTCCTCTGTCCACAAATATTTACTGAGTGTGTGACACGTGTCAGGTGCAGTGAATACACACAGTTGAGAGTGTGGTTCCCAGTGGATCCTCCAGGATTTAATTCCAATCAATACTTATTCTCTCACTGTCTAGTTGGTAATGTAGGCCTCGGTGGTGACTGTGAGTGTGTGGGAAGAGTGAGTGATGTGTATCAGTTAAGTCTGTGGTAAGTGTGGGGTTGGCATGGGGAGCACAGTGCAGACGTGTCTATCTGTGTCTGTGGCCTTTGTGTGCATGGTTTCTGTTCACAAGTCAGGAATTCTGGGACATGTAACGTTTCCTCATTACATGGTGTGGCTTGTATTTATGGTGTGTGTTCATTCATTCATTCACCAAGATTCAGTAAGCAGCTACTCCTGTGTATCCGGCACTCTTCCATTGTTGTAGTCTTTGGTAACGCTGCACATTCTAGTAGGGGAAGACACACACTAAACAAAACTACAATAAATATATAATACATCAGCTGGTGGTAAGTATATAAGGGTTGCCAGACTTAGCGAACAAGAATACAAGGCACCCAGTTAAATTTCAGTTTCAGATAAACCCAGAATAATCTTTTAGTGTAAGTATTCCCATGCAGTATTTGGCCTGACTTAGTTTTAGTGTAAGTATAGCCCATACAATATGTGGGACATACGGATACTGAAAAATTACTTGTTGTTTATCTGGAATTCAAATTGAACTGGATAGCCCATATTTTCTCTGGCAATCCTGACATGGGTTACTGAGACTGTGGTTTACTGTGGTTTGTACAAAGCGGGTCTGGCATTACGCAAGAATGTGTTATAAGTGTGGTGTGTATGACACGTGACTGGTTCTTATAGAGGTATTTAGAGATGGCTGAAGTTAGCTGTGTTTGTGCAAGAGTTGAGGAGATACATGTATATAGTGTGTGTGTGTGTGTGTGTGTGTGTCCTATATATATAGTGTGTGTGTCTATATACATATCTCATCTCCAGCGTTTGGTGTTGGAGGAGAGGATTGTGATACAGGTGGGTTGTATGAGAATGTAGTACAGGAGGGATGCGTGTATATACCTCCATGTGCTCTGTGTGGTTTACTAAAGAAGTTATATGTGGGGTGTGTGATATTTTTGCTGTATCAGAGTGTACATGGGTGTATGAGTTACTGTCTCATAAAACACCCCTAACAAGAATTCTGTATACACTCACGTACACCGAGTGTCAGCCAGGTCCAGGCAGGGTGACAAGAACTTTACCACGCAGACTTTATATCTGGTAAGCACTCTACCCCCATTCATCTCGCTCTTCTCTGCACTACCACACACACACACACACACACACACACACACACACACTCACACACACACACACACAGGAACATAGGGCAAAATATTCTGAATGGTCAGGGGCAGTCATTGCCTTCCCCAGCCTGTCCCAGCCACTGCCTGGAAATCTGCCTGCTGTCTAGAGCTCCATTCCCAGGGCCCATCCTACAGTCTCCAGGGCCCTGGGCCTGGTAGGAGCTACTGGGCTCTAATCTGGGGCAGAGGCCTCTAGCTGGAGCTCTGGGGTGACCACCCCTCTCCCAGGGCAAGCTCCTCGCCTACATTTAATGCACGCAGGCACCACGTGGCCCGTGGCTCTCAGAGCTCCCCGCAGGACCCTGAGGCCATTTCTCACCTCCGCTCACGTGGTCTCAGTCTCTGGAAAACCCTTCCCTTCCCTTGATCTCCTTTGGGAAATTCTTCCTGTTGAAGGAATAAAACCTCCTTGCTTTCAATATGACACCATCCCTAGACAAACAATCTTCTTTCAAAGTGCATTCCACTTGTCAAGATATTTTTCAACAGGGCCTTCAACTCATGGGGCTTCTCTTTCCACTTTGGTAAAAGAGGCCAAGCAACTCATGGGTCTCTCTCAGCATCCTTGCATCCTTCACATCCCCCACCTCATGACCCCAAGGAAAGATCCAAGAGCATAAGAGAGAAATCGGGGACTGAGAAAAGCTGCACCTCTAGGTCTGTGCAAGCAGGATGCAGCCTGCTGTGAGTCCGACAAAGCTCCAGGCCCGGCTGCCCCAGGAGAGAGTCCTCAGACCAGCGGAGCTGACCTCCCATCTCCCAGGGGGCATCTGGCCGTTCTGTGCCGTCTCACACCACAGGGACCCTCCGGATAGATACGGCAGCATCAGTGAGACAAGGTCTCTCGCTCCCTGCTTCACAGGTGACACGTTCTCAGTCCCCCGCTTCCTAGAGAAGCTTCAGTTTGGCAGAAACCCATGTGCCCCAGACAAGTTGCCCCCCACATACCTCCTCCGTTCTCGGCAGTTTCCTGGGACTCTTCATTTTCCAGATGTTTCCTCTTTTGTCGCCGTTCCATCGTACCAACTAGAAGTCTCCCTTAGAAGATGCCTCAAGAGATGTCCAACTCCTCCTCTTCCCTACAGGTTGGCCCTTCTTGGCTCTTGGGCAATCCGTTGAAATGATTCAATACAAACAAAAATAGTCAAGTCTCCTAAATGGCTGAAAAACTTGTACCACTTGGTGAACCAGCAGTAGTGCCTAGTGCTCACCAGGGCTGTTATGTTTGCAAGGTTGCCAGGCTCACAGTGGAATTCTGTGACCTCAGTGATGACATCAGAGCATTCGGTGGACCTAGGTTGAGCACAGTGTCTGCAATAGCACAGGCCCCATTTTCAAGAACAATTCCTTTTTCCCAGCCGAAGCTTTCCCGTGAAAGGGAAAGGTTCCTACCATATCTATTATAAATTGTATCATACCATGTCTATTATAAAATTCACATTTTGATTGGAGATCTTTTAATGTCTTTTCTAGAGAGATTTAATATGAATGTTTTAAATGGTCTCCAGTTTCCCTGTGGATTATTGACATTTTAAACTCTGCACTTCAATTTTCCCTCAATACGTGTAATTTTGTCACGGCTATTTCTGTACTTAAAGATGAGGAACTATATAATTGATTTCTTCATTTTTTCCCCATCTCTTTCCAAGGTACTGCATTTGATTGTGTCTTGCGACTGAGTGAAAAATGCTAGTCCTTGAGTCAGGACATTGGGCCCTTTAGCAAGTAACTCAACCTATCTGGGCTTCAGCTTCTGTATGTGCGATCAAGAGGCTTGGACTAGCTGACTTTTCAAATGCTGTGTTTCTTTGATTCACTCTCACTTACTGATCTGCTCCTTAAGAAGAGGGTCTGTTCTCATAAAGTAACAACAGTCTTTCGTACTCAGTTTGTTAGTTATATTGCCTTCTACGTATGCTTAGCTCTAAATAATTTATACGGCTCTTGTGACAATTTTTAGATCTTCTTTTATTCTTATTTTCTTTTATAGTTTCTAATTTGTTATCGCCAGTGTAGAGGAGCCTGATTGACTTTTAAAATTTATTGATCTTGTATGTGTGTGCCTTGTTGAACCGTCTTATTAGTTCCTGCTAGTTTATCTGTGGGTTCTTTTGGGTCTCCTAGATAAATGAGCATATTAAATGTAAATAATGTGTTCTTTGGATAAAGTTTATTTTCTTGCATCTCTATATATAGAAGCAATATGTTGAATTGATTTAAATATTTAAATACTTACATACCTGTTATCACAATCTAACATTGTTTATCTTATTTTCTTTCAATCAATATTATGTTTTCAAGATTTATCCACGTGAATCCATAGAGATCTAGGTCTTTGATTTTTGACTGTTTGATATTATGTGATCACATGCATATAGCATCATTTATTTTCCATTCAAGCATTATTGGACAATTGGATTGTTTCCCTCCCTTCTCTAGAACAAACAACATTTCCTAGAATATCCCTGAAGATGTCTGACAGTCGAGAAGGGCCAGGCTGCCCGAAGGATTGCTACTTGCTTTTAGCCACCTTCCAACAGGCCGTCTCCAGCCAGCAATTTGAAGCACAGCTGAAATGAGAACTGCCCCAAATGTGAAGATCTTAGGAGCTTCCTAGAAGGTGGGAGGTTAATGATAGGCATCCTGCTGGGATCCCAGGGGAGTCTGAGCTGGCCTGAAGCTCATCTTCCTCCTCCACCTCTCAAGAGAAATGTGGAGGAAAGAAGACTTCAAAAACTGTGAGCAGGCAGAGGGAGAGATATTGGGGGCCGAAGCTGTAACTGAGGTCTTGGAGTGGGCTGTGAGCACGCAGAGCCTCTCGAGAGCCAGGCTCTGCCTTCTGAGAACTTCTCCCCTAAGGCTGCTCATAATTCACGTGATACCAGCCATATAGAGCCGACTTGGCCCACACTGTCACAGAAAGCCTTATCAGAATCTCTTCTTCTTCATACACTCTTGTGTCTGTTACTTGGTTATTGCCTTTGGTACTCCAGTGATGTGAACCACAGTCGCCAGGGGATGGAGGACACTAGTGACCCATCTTGCTCTGTGGCCTCAGTCCACAGCTGGAGGGTAAGGGAAGAGGCCAAATGAAGGTCAAGAAGGAAAGATGGAGTTTGAAGAGAAGACCTGAGTTAAGGGTGTCTTCTCAAGTCTTGATGACTGAAATGTAGCTCCAGTACCTGAAGTCCTGCTTGTTCTCAAGGCTGACCGCGGGGCTGGGTGCACTCAGTGAAGGAACCGTATACACTTAGTATTTCCTTGCTTGCTCACACTTGCCCTCCTCTGATACACCCTCTGCAAGACTGATCTTCCCCTGAAACAACTTTCCACCTGCTACTGTCATCTCAGGAACATTTGCTTCACCTTCCTAGTGTCCCCCTAGAATGCCATTGCAGCCAATTCATAATTTGATAATCATGCTGCTTACCATATTCTCAGCAACTTCTGAGAAATTTTATTCACTTTATTCCATAGTCTTCACCCATCAATAATCTTCCTTAACTTCCTAGCTGCAGGTTAACCCATTCGGAATCATTTCTTTTGCTTTCTCTTCTTTGGCAAATCCTTTCTATCTTTTAAGGTCTTTTTCTTGTCTCTCTACCATCCTGCCTTCCTGAACTTCTTTTTTTTTCGTTTAAGTAACCTTTCAATCTCCTTCCCCAATTTCCTCATAAACATTGAGAGTTTATTCCTCACACGTTAGACAGCGGTTTATGAATGGCCAGGCATAATGGACTCAGAATGAGTTGGCACCCCCGAGGTACCTGTCTTGCTGGGGAGCCACAGGTGAAGGGCTGTCTGCTGGACACATGTTTGCATGGAGTCAGGCTGAGTGGCCTCAGGGTGTTTGCTCTGCACTTGTGTGTGTTTCTCCCTAGTTGGTTTCCTTGTCCAGCCACCTGTGACCTCCCTCCATCCAGCCCAGGGAATCCTTCTCATCACAGGGGTAGGATGTTTGTCTCATTTTCCATCACATCCTTTCCCCAAAGTTTGGTTGTGAGTTGTTCCCATTCCAAAGACCTTTCCTCTTTGAAGAGAAAAGAGAAAATCTTGTCTCTCCTTTTCTCTCACTTCACTTCTGCTCTATTATCTCCTCCGTCCAGAATGGCCCACTGACTCACATGGGTGTAGATCCAAAGATGGCAAGAAATGCCAGCAATTCTGAGATAATAATACGGATGGATCAGGAAAACTTGAAAACCTTTATCCCGCCACATTAAAAAAAATTGCACTTCCAGTGTATTCAGAGTCTCAGTGTAGAAACACAAATGATAGAGAAATTGAATTACACTCAAGTTTTTCTTTCCTCCTTTCCTGATTTATTCTAATCCTCCAAGTTAACATGATGAACTCTTTGTTGTGTAAAGTTTCAGACATTTTCTACCCATGCACACTTTTCTTCTTTTCACATTAGAGTGTGAACTAGGTCACTTTCAACATGCTGTGATTCTGTGATTCACTGTCTCCCACCGAGTCATCCACGGATAAAGTCATCTGTTTCACGGAGAACTATTTCCAATAGCTAATAGCCAATGTCTGTGGAGTGCTTACTCTGTGTCGGTTTCTTGTAAGTACTTTACAGATCATTTGTACAGCGTACCCATGGACCAGGTACAATTATGACCCCCAAGTGACAGATAAGTGCAGATAAGTACAAATAAATACAGAGGCCAAGTGACTTGCCCAAGACACTGGAGCAAATCAAAATCCATGCCTCTGTAATCATTTTGCTCTATTGCCTCTGTCTGGGAGGCTTGATGATTTGGCAACTAAAACCTTAAATATCATGTTCCATTTTTATATCTGTGACACAAGCGTGGGGCTGTGATACGGGGTAAGTAACCTGACTACTTTTGAAAACCCTTATGCACCTGGATGAAAGTAAGCCAGGGACTGCAAGCCATAGATTTAAGGTTTCCTACCAACTTTTAAAAATAGCTTCTTGAATGCAATTTATGTAGTGTCAAGTCTAGGATGTAGTCCAAATAGTAACAGAAAAATGGAGATATGTAGAAAAATACTTAAAGTTGACAAGTATTGGGAGTGTAGTATTTTTGGGGCCAGCGTGTAGACCACAGGAAAACTTGCTGTTTCCATCCCAAAGGGAAGAGCCCTACGTTGCAACTGCCAAGGTCCCTGGGACAGCAAGTGTGCTCACTGCTTAGTAAAGAAGCATCCTCAGTTTGATAGAATCATATGGGAGCCTTACATTTGGTTAGCAGTTCTACATTCTTGATGTAATAATATTTTCAGGGTGTGGGAGGGTATCAAGCTCTGAAAATACCCTTGGAGAGATCTGCTTATTAAGTTTGGCTTTTTCAGTCTCCCTACTACTTCTTTACTAAACACCAGGCGGTTTCCTTCACTTTTCAGAACCATATTGTTTTTCCCTTCTCTAATGAACTTTGAAATACTTTTGGATGAGCTATTGAGATTGGGAAAAAATAAACATCTCTTTAAAATAAGGAAGATAATAACAATGACAAGTAGAAAAAGCTCTAAAACAGAGAATATCCTCCATTCTAGCCACTGACTGGGAGTGGAAGGTTCGTGCTCGCTGTCCAGGACGTAGAAATAAAAGCTGAGGAGGCGCTGAGGCGTCTCCTGGATCTCTATGAGCCTCCATCATTTCTGCTGAGTAGGGTTGACAGATAAAATATAGACTGTTTAGTTAAATATGAATGTTTGAAAAACAACGAGTACATTTTGAAGATAAGTATGCCCCAAATAGTTCATAGGATCTACTTATACTAAAAATAATGACTTATTATTCATGTGAAGTTCAAGTTTAACTGGGTATCCTGTATTTTTATGTCCTAAATCTGACAGCCCTACTGATGATCCACAATGGAGGCAGTTGAGGAACGGTACATGCTGGCTCTCGGACAGTCAGAAATGGCTTCAGCAGATCCAGGTACAGTATGAAATTCTTTTTGGATGTAGCTCAGAAGCCATGGGCAGCCCTTGACTGCAAGTACTGCCTCGGGTTTCCCTGAGGTGGGGTAAACCTTCCTCTTAATGGCCTTTTGGTAAGTCTGGAAGACCATATCCAAGGGGAGCCCCAAAGTCAGTTTCATCCTCACAACCATGTTTCCAATTCCTGGAATTGGCTGCATGTGACTCACAAGAGCTGAGGAGGTTTGTGGAAGTTGGGAGTGTCATAGCTTGAACCCTTTGTAGGTAAAGTTTTGCTGTTGTGAGAGTTTTAACAGGAGCAATGTGAAAGACTCCAAGTCCCCAGGTAGATAGAAATAATCCTGTTCTACCTGTGTGTATGTGACAAGTCTCTAATAGTTCAGAGAGCAAGTATCTGGTCTTAGAAAGACTGATCCAAGCTTGGATGTTTCTGGTGATAAGGCAAGGTCCTGAGTTTCAAGTTCACCTTTTATGGTTGAGGAGACAATAAGGTGGTCAGAAGGGAAATCATGGAGGAGACCTTGGCTTCATCCATCGTGCAGGCTTGTATATGTGGCTCTATGCAGATTGTGTTTCAAAGGTGGAGCTTGTTTACAACTATGAACATTCTCCGATGTGCTTTTTGGACCTTCATTCCCAGAGTGAGAGCAGTGCCGAGGCTCTAGAAATGCCATGGATATTCTGAGCTGTCAGTGGCATTTCCCCGGTACTGTTCCCTTGGTGCCGCTCCTTGAAATGTCCATAGGGATTATCATGTGTCTTGTGGCGGGTCCTAGCATTGTGAAAGGAAGCTGCTGCACCTGGCTCAGAGGATTTCGGATGGGGTGGGAGGAGGAGTAGTACTACGACTATAAATTGTATCACAGCATATCGATTCCATCTTGAGAGTGGGGTTGGGGGGTTATGAAGGGGGGCTTTTATTGTACTTTTATACATTGTACCCTTGAAACTAATTCAATTTTTAAAAATTAATTAATTTATTTGGGGCTGCATTGGGTCTTTGTCGCTGCTAGCGGGCGTTCTCTAGTTGCAGTGAGCGGGGGCTCCTCTTGGCTGTGGTGCACGGGCTTCTCATTGCAGTGGCTTCTCTTGTTGCAGAGCATGGTCTCTAGGCACGCAGGCTTCCGTAGTTGTGGCACGTGGGCTCGGTTGATGTGGCACACGGGCTCTAGAGCGCAGGCTCAGTAGTTGTGGCGCGCGGGCTTAGTTACTCCGTGGCACGTGGGATGTTCCCAGACCAGGGCTCGAACCCATGACCCCTGCATTCGCAGGCATATTCTTAACCACTGCTCCACCAGGGAAGCCCGATAATTCAGTTTTTTATAAAGAGAAGATTCCTAATATTATTCCAAAATTTTAAAAATATGTAGTTGGATAACACTATGAAAAATTAACTGATATATTCTTTTATTATTTCTCTTTGCTCCCTGGATTTTTTTCCCCATCCAGTCAGCTAGGCACTGTGAGTTCACTGCATTAGGAAGGTAAAGACTCAGCAGAAATGAGGGAGAAAAACAGAAAAGTCTCAGCTTTGGAATGTTCACAACGGAGGCCACAGTAGAACAGGTGAGAATTCTGTGAACCAAAAATAAATGTCGTCTCAAATGCAAAAAAGTATTCACTGCACTGGGAGGCAGGAGAGGGAGGGAGGGAAGGACTGAAGGAGAGAGATCAGTGTGGCCAGGGACATGGAGACTGTGCTTAAGGACGATATGCCCAGGAAGAGAATCAGAATCTGGAGAAGATTCAGCCTGCACGTGATCATTGCCTCCAGCCAGCACCCTCATCTCAGACGTTGGGAAATTCAGAGAGAGAGTGGGAGTACGTCAGGAGGGCCACGCGCATAGTCTGTGTGGCAGGGGTTGTGGCCGTTCCCTATTTGTGAGGAGTCCCCAGCAATTTGCAGGCCTCTTCTGGAAAATGCTGGCGGACGTCTCTAGTGCTTATGTGAAAGCTTGTTCACAAACCTTGAAAGATACAGATGTAGATGACAGATAGATGCATAGATAGAAAAATGTCCTTAAATAAAAGCTCCAGGAAAGGTTTGGAAAATGCCCTTTATTGCATAGGACTCTTCTATTGTCATATGATGTTAGACTGAGTGCCGGTCCCTTCATCCTCCTTCAGACCACGGCATTCTGTCTGCTACTCTCCCGAGGGTCCTTTCTTCTCCCTGGAAGGGATAAAACAAATGAGGTAGAACAGGAAGAGACAAGAAGCACTCCAAGCTCTGCTGGTCAGGGTTACCCTCCAGCATTGCCTTAATGCTCAGAGCCACACACACCACAGTGAGCTTGGCTCCAGATCTACTACCACGCAACGAAGTTTCTGGAACATTTCCATATCTCGGGGGACCTCATTTCCACGTGACTCTCTTTCATATTCCCCTTTGTCACAGAAGGCTAGGTCCAGTGGTCCGGGTGAGATCTCGGCTCAGGCCCAAGGCTCTCAGACCTCAAAGTTCTGGTCCTGCAAGGGCCCCTGTCCTCTCTTGAGACCACTCCTGGCTCTCTCTGCCGAGAAGGAGCTGCTGGCAGTACGTCCTCTAAGAGTTGAGGTCCATCGTGCAGACCCTGAGAAAACTCCTAGGAAAAGGCTCCACCTTCTTGTTTACGTCAACAGAGGTCAATGCCTTTGTTAGTGCTGGGTGTGTCCCATTTGATGCAACTGCAGAGCCATTAGGTAAACCAGCACATGTGTTCGGCCCCTTCCCTTAGACTCCTCTGGGCCCTCGTGACATAGGCTCAGAAGACTGCCAGCCTCAAGCCTTACCTCTTCCAAGGGACGGCCACACCGTCTTCCAGGATCTTCTGTCCCATGAATCTCAGTTGCTGTTTGGAACTCAAAGGAGAGAAAAGACCCTGCCTGCGGGGTCTCTTTGGGCTGGGGCCTTCCCCCGTGGGCTGCTCTCCCTCATTCTCCTTTTCTTCTTGCTTCTCTACCTCCTTCTCCTCCTCCTCCTCCTCCTCCTCCTCCTCCTCCTCGTTCTCCTCCTCCTCCTCCTCGTCCTCTTCCTCAGGGGTGCTCTCGGATTCCACATTGCCCATCCGCTGGGCCATGGTGAGATGAAAGGCACGGCAGCTGAAGCCCTGCAGGATGCCGCCCTTCACGTGCTGCTGGAGGATCTCCAAGGTGGGGAAGACCCGGCAGCAGGCCATGCACCTGAAGCCGGTCTCCATGGTCAGCATCCAGTCCGCTGTCTTGGCGCTGGGTCTCTCCTCGACGGCAGGTGGCCCTGATGGGCTGCCTGGCTCTGCCCTTTCCTCATACTCTTTCTCCTCCCCAGTGGGCTCACTGTCAGACAGGAGGCTTTCGGTGCACACATCAGAAGAGGGGTCAGTGGCTACTGCGCACACATCCTCAGGAAGGGTCACTTCTTCTATCCTCAGCTGCTTTTCAGGCAACTCCAAGGGTTTCTTTGTCTTCCAGGAGACAGCGACACCCTTGTTCACTTGTACCTGCATGTAGTATATTTTCATGCCCCTTTCCTCTTTGTCTGGGTGCAGATAGTTCTTACAGGGTGAAGAGGGTGAGGAGGAGACACAGTGTGATGGGGAAGCGGTCTCTCCTTCTTCCTGATCCTGGGCTAGGGGTGGTCTAGGCTGGGCAGTGTCTCGATGAAATCTCCGGATTCCTGAAAAAGGAAATTAAAATCATAATAACATGCATGGGCCATGCCGGAAGCTGAGGGAGCAGGTGTGGTAGACGAGAGAGGGACATTGGCACGACATAGCAATGTCGTGAGCTTGGTGTCCGTTGGCCGTAGGACGGAGTGGTGTATCTGGTGTCATCTGTGGGCTTTTCATGTGCGTGGGGGGGTATACTGGAGCGGTGTCTGTATACAGGGGTGTGGAGTATGGTGGTGAGGGCTGTAGTATGTGAGGGATGCGGCTGGATGCGTGTACGATGAGGAGTGTGAGCTTGGGAATATCGGTGGTGCATTCCTTGTGGAATGGGGCTGTGGTGCAGGAGAGTACTGTGGAGCACGTGCTTGGGGTTGATGTGCACTGAGAAGGGCTGTGCCTGGAGGGCGCGTGTATGTGTGAGCTGTGTGCACCTGAGCTGGATGGTCCTGCTCTCAGGCTGGAGGTGTATGATGCAGAACTCTGTCCTTCTCTGGAAGCAAAGGCAAAGACAAAGCCTACATTTTCCTCTGAAGATGCTTAATCTGGTCCCTCTTCCCTCCACCTCAAGCCCAGACCTTTCCGGCCCCTGCTCCTTGACTTCCCCACCATGGTAGTAGCAGTATTCACACACACACACCCAGACTCAGCTGGCATCCACGCCCTCGGAACAGCTCAGCCATCCTGCCCAGGCTCCTCCACAGAGCCCTCATCACCTCTGATGACCCTGGATTTCCTCTCAGCCTCCCTGGGATCTGTGTGCCTCCTGCTTCACAGCCAAGCACCCCGTCACCTGAGGAGCCCCACGCCCTTACCAGCGTAGCTGAGCTTGCGCAGAGTAGAAGTACAGAAGAAGTATTTAGAGGCAGAGGAGACCTCCACTGCCCCTGGGCTGCAGCCTTGGGCCACCACAGTGGATCCAAGCCGAGGGGGATCCTCTTGTGACTTCGAGATGCCTGAGGGAGGAATGAAAGG
Organism: Mesoplodon mirus; assembly: GCF_964341445.2. Classification (NCBI taxonomy): domain Eukaryota; kingdom Metazoa; phylum Chordata; class Mammalia; order Artiodactyla; family Ziphiidae; genus Mesoplodon; species Mesoplodon mirus. Next base: position 1,325,593 of record NW_028295741.1, on the reverse strand, counting down.
CTCAGGGTGGGTTCATCAGTCCTCTGTCCACAAATATTTACTGAGTGTGTGACACGTGTCAGGTGCAGTGAATACACACAGTTGAGAGTGTGGTTCCCAGTGGATCCTCCAGGATTTAATTCCAATCAATACTTATTCTCTCACTGTCTAGTTGGTAATGTAGGCCTCGGTGGTGACTGTGAGTGTGTGGGAAGAGTGAGTGATGTGTATCAGTTAAGTCTGTGGTAAGTGTGGGGTTGGCATGGGGAGCACAGTGCAGACGTGTCTATCTGTGTCTGTGGCCTTTGTGTGCATGGTTTCTGTTCACAAGTCAGGAATTCTGGGACATGTAACGTTTCCTCATTACATGGTGTGGCTTGTATTTATGGTGTGTGTTCATTCATTCATTCACCAAGATTCAGTAAGCAGCTACTCCTGTGTATCCGGCACTCTTCCATTGTTGTAGTCTTTGGTAACGCTGCACATTCTAGTAGGGGAAGACACACACTAAACAAAACTACAATAAATATATAATACATCAGCTGGTGGTAAGTATATAAGGGTTGCCAGACTTAGCGAACAAGAATACAAGGCACCCAGTTAAATTTCAGTTTCAGATAAACCCAGAATAATCTTTTAGTGTAAGTATTCCCATGCAGTATTTGGCCTGACTTAGTTTTAGTGTAAGTATAGCCCATACAATATGTGGGACATACGGATACTGAAAAATTACTTGTTGTTTATCTGGAATTCAAATTGAACTGGATAGCCCATATTTTCTCTGGCAATCCTGACATGGGTTACTGAGACTGTGGTTTACTGTGGTTTGTACAAAGCGGGTCTGGCATTACGCAAGAATGTGTTATAAGTGTGGTGTGTATGACACGTGACTGGTTCTTATAGAGGTATTTAGAGATGGCTGAAGTTAGCTGTGTTTGTGCAAGAGTTGAGGAGATACATGTATATAGTGTGTGTGTGTGTGTGTGTGTGTGTCCTATATATATAGTGTGTGTGTCTATATACATATCTCATCTCCAGCGTTTGGTGTTGGAGGAGAGGATTGTGATACAGGTGGGTTGTATGAGAATGTAGTACAGGAGGGATGCGTGTATATACCTCCATGTGCTCTGTGTGGTTTACTAAAGAAGTTATATGTGGGGTGTGTGATATTTTTGCTGTATCAGAGTGTACATGGGTGTATGAGTTACTGTCTCATAAAACACCCCTAACAAGAATTCTGTATACACTCACGTACACCGAGTGTCAGCCAGGTCCAGGCAGGGTGACAAGAACTTTACCACGCAGACTTTATATCTGGTAAGCACTCTACCCCCATTCATCTCGCTCTTCTCTGCACTACCACACACACACACACACACACACACACACACACACACTCACACACACACACACACAGGAACATAGGGCAAAATATTCTGAATGGTCAGGGGCAGTCATTGCCTTCCCCAGCCTGTCCCAGCCACTGCCTGGAAATCTGCCTGCTGTCTAGAGCTCCATTCCCAGGGCCCATCCTACAGTCTCCAGGGCCCTGGGCCTGGTAGGAGCTACTGGGCTCTAATCTGGGGCAGAGGCCTCTAGCTGGAGCTCTGGGGTGACCACCCCTCTCCCAGGGCAAGCTCCTCGCCTACATTTAATGCACGCAGGCACCACGTGGCCCGTGGCTCTCAGAGCTCCCCGCAGGACCCTGAGGCCATTTCTCACCTCCGCTCACGTGGTCTCAGTCTCTGGAAAACCCTTCCCTTCCCTTGATCTCCTTTGGGAAATTCTTCCTGTTGAAGGAATAAAACCTCCTTGCTTTCAATATGACACCATCCCTAGACAAACAATCTTCTTTCAAAGTGCATTCCACTTGTCAAGATATTTTTCAACAGGGCCTTCAACTCATGGGGCTTCTCTTTCCACTTTGGTAAAAGAGGCCAAGCAACTCATGGGTCTCTCTCAGCATCCTTGCATCCTTCACATCCCCCACCTCATGACCCCAAGGAAAGATCCAAGAGCATAAGAGAGAAATCGGGGACTGAGAAAAGCTGCACCTCTAGGTCTGTGCAAGCAGGATGCAGCCTGCTGTGAGTCCGACAAAGCTCCAGGCCCGGCTGCCCCAGGAGAGAGTCCTCAGACCAGCGGAGCTGACCTCCCATCTCCCAGGGGGCATCTGGCCGTTCTGTGCCGTCTCACACCACAGGGACCCTCCGGATAGATACGGCAGCATCAGTGAGACAAGGTCTCTCGCTCCCTGCTTCACAGGTGACACGTTCTCAGTCCCCCGCTTCCTAGAGAAGCTTCAGTTTGGCAGAAACCCATGTGCCCCAGACAAGTTGCCCCCCACATACCTCCTCCGTTCTCGGCAGTTTCCTGGGACTCTTCATTTTCCAGATGTTTCCTCTTTTGTCGCCGTTCCATCGTACCAACTAGAAGTCTCCCTTAGAAGATGCCTCAAGAGATGTCCAACTCCTCCTCTTCCCTACAGGTTGGCCCTTCTTGGCTCTTGGGCAATCCGTTGAAATGATTCAATACAAACAAAAATAGTCAAGTCTCCTAAATGGCTGAAAAACTTGTACCACTTGGTGAACCAGCAGTAGTGCCTAGTGCTCACCAGGGCTGTTATGTTTGCAAGGTTGCCAGGCTCACAGTGGAATTCTGTGACCTCAGTGATGACATCAGAGCATTCGGTGGACCTAGGTTGAGCACAGTGTCTGCAATAGCACAGGCCCCATTTTCAAGAACAATTCCTTTTTCCCAGCCGAAGCTTTCCCGTGAAAGGGAAAGGTTCCTACCATATCTATTATAAATTGTATCATACCATGTCTATTATAAAATTCACATTTTGATTGGAGATCTTTTAATGTCTTTTCTAGAGAGATTTAATATGAATGTTTTAAATGGTCTCCAGTTTCCCTGTGGATTATTGACATTTTAAACTCTGCACTTCAATTTTCCCTCAATACGTGTAATTTTGTCACGGCTATTTCTGTACTTAAAGATGAGGAACTATATAATTGATTTCTTCATTTTTTCCCCATCTCTTTCCAAGGTACTGCATTTGATTGTGTCTTGCGACTGAGTGAAAAATGCTAGTCCTTGAGTCAGGACATTGGGCCCTTTAGCAAGTAACTCAACCTATCTGGGCTTCAGCTTCTGTATGTGCGATCAAGAGGCTTGGACTAGCTGACTTTTCAAATGCTGTGTTTCTTTGATTCACTCTCACTTACTGATCTGCTCCTTAAGAAGAGGGTCTGTTCTCATAAAGTAACAACAGTCTTTCGTACTCAGTTTGTTAGTTATATTGCCTTCTACGTATGCTTAGCTCTAAATAATTTATACGGCTCTTGTGACAATTTTTAGATCTTCTTTTATTCTTATTTTCTTTTATAGTTTCTAATTTGTTATCGCCAGTGTAGAGGAGCCTGATTGACTTTTAAAATTTATTGATCTTGTATGTGTGTGCCTTGTTGAACCGTCTTATTAGTTCCTGCTAGTTTATCTGTGGGTTCTTTTGGGTCTCCTAGATAAATGAGCATATTAAATGTAAATAATGTGTTCTTTGGATAAAGTTTATTTTCTTGCATCTCTATATATAGAAGCAATATGTTGAATTGATTTAAATATTTAAATACTTACATACCTGTTATCACAATCTAACATTGTTTATCTTATTTTCTTTCAATCAATATTATGTTTTCAAGATTTATCCACGTGAATCCATAGAGATCTAGGTCTTTGATTTTTGACTGTTTGATATTATGTGATCACATGCATATAGCATCATTTATTTTCCATTCAAGCATTATTGGACAATTGGATTGTTTCCCTCCCTTCTCTAGAACAAACAACATTTCCTAGAATATCCCTGAAGATGTCTGACAGTCGAGAAGGGCCAGGCTGCCCGAAGGATTGCTACTTGCTTTTAGCCACCTTCCAACAGGCCGTCTCCAGCCAGCAATTTGAAGCACAGCTGAAATGAGAACTGCCCCAAATGTGAAGATCTTAGGAGCTTCCTAGAAGGTGGGAGGTTAATGATAGGCATCCTGCTGGGATCCCAGGGGAGTCTGAGCTGGCCTGAAGCTCATCTTCCTCCTCCACCTCTCAAGAGAAATGTGGAGGAAAGAAGACTTCAAAAACTGTGAGCAGGCAGAGGGAGAGATATTGGGGGCCGAAGCTGTAACTGAGGTCTTGGAGTGGGCTGTGAGCACGCAGAGCCTCTCGAGAGCCAGGCTCTGCCTTCTGAGAACTTCTCCCCTAAGGCTGCTCATAATTCACGTGATACCAGCCATATAGAGCCGACTTGGCCCACACTGTCACAGAAAGCCTTATCAGAATCTCTTCTTCTTCATACACTCTTGTGTCTGTTACTTGGTTATTGCCTTTGGTACTCCAGTGATGTGAACCACAGTCGCCAGGGGATGGAGGACACTAGTGACCCATCTTGCTCTGTGGCCTCAGTCCACAGCTGGAGGGTAAGGGAAGAGGCCAAATGAAGGTCAAGAAGGAAAGATGGAGTTTGAAGAGAAGACCTGAGTTAAGGGTGTCTTCTCAAGTCTTGATGACTGAAATGTAGCTCCAGTACCTGAAGTCCTGCTTGTTCTCAAGGCTGACCGCGGGGCTGGGTGCACTCAGTGAAGGAACCGTATACACTTAATATTTCCTTGCTTGCTCACACTTGCCCTCCTCTGATACACCCTCTGCAAGACTGATCTTCCCCTGAAACAACTTTCCACCTGCTACTGTCATCTCAGGAACATTGGCTTCCCCTTCCTAGTGTCCCCCTAGAATGCCATTGCAGCCAATTCATAATTTGATAATCATGCTGCTTACCATATTCTCAGCAACTTCTGAGAAATTTTATTCACTTTATTCCATAGTCTTCACCCATCAATAATCTTCCTTAACTTCCTAGCTGCAGGTTAACCCATTCGGAATCATTTCTTTTGCTTTCTCTTCTTTGGCAAATCCTTTCTATCTTTTAAGGTCTTTTTCTTGTCTCTCTACCATCCTGCCTTCCTGAACTTCTTTTTTTTTCGTTTAAGTAACCTTTCAATCTCCTTCCCCAATTTCCTCATAAACATTGAGAGTTTATTCCTCACACGTTAGACAGCGGTTTATGAATGGCCAGGCATAATGGACTCAGAATGAGTTGGCACCCCCGAGGTACCTGTCTTGCTGGGGAGCCACAGGTGAAGGGCTGTCTGCTGGACACATGTTTGCATGGAGTCAGGCTGAGTGGCCTCAGGGTGTTTGCTCTGCACTTGTGTGTGTTTCTCCCTAGTTGGTTTCCTTGTCCAGCCACCTGTGACCTCCCTCCATCCAGCCCAGGGAATCCTTCTCATCACAGGGGTAGGATGTTTGTCTCATTTTCCATCACATCCTTTCCCCAAAGTTTGGTTGTGAGTTGTTCCCATTCCAAAGACCTTTCCTCTTTGAAGAGAAAAGAGAAAATCTTGTCTCTCCTTTTCTCTCACTTCACTTCTGCTCTATTATCTCCTCCGTCCAGAATGGCCCACTGACTCACATGGGTGTAGATCCAAAGATGGCAAGAAATGCCAGCAATTCTGAGATAATAATACGGATGGATCAGGAAAACTTGAAAACCTTTATCCCGCCACATTAAAAAAAATTGCACTTCCAGTGTATTCAGAGTCTCAGTGTAGAAAGACAAATGATAGAGAAATTGAATTACACTCAAGTTTTTCTTTCCTCCTTTCCTGATTTATTCTAATCCTCCAAGTTAACATGATGAACTCTTTGTTGTGTAAAGTTTCAGACATTTTCTACCCATGCACACTTTTCTTCTTTTCACATTAGAGTGTGAACTAGGTCACTTTCAACATGCTGTGATTCTGTGATTCACTGTCTCCCACCGAGTCATCCACGGATAAAGTCATCTGTTTCACGGAGAACTATTTCCAATAGCTAATAGCCAATGTCTGTGGAGTGCTTACTCTGTGTCGGTTTCTTGTAAGTACTTTACAGATCATTTGTACAGCGTACCCATGGACCAGGTACAATTATGACCCCCAAGTGACAGATAAGTGCAGATAAGTACAAATAAATACAGAGGCCAAGTGACTTGCCCAAGACACTGGAGCAAATCAAAATCCATGCCTCTGTAATCATTTTGCTCTATTGCCTCTGTCTGGGAGGCTTGATGATTTGGCAACTAAAACCTTAAATATCATGTTCCATTTTTATATCTGTGACACAAGCGTGGGGCTGTGATACGGGGTAAGTAACCTGGCTACTTTTGAAAACCCTTATGCACCTGGATGAAAGTAAGCCAGGGACTGCAAGCCATAGATTTAAGGTTTCCTACCAACTTTTATAAATAGCTTCTTGAATGCAATTTATGTAGTGTCAAGTCTAGGATGTAGTCCAAATAGTAACAGAAAAATGGAGATATGTAGGAAAATACTTAAAGTTGACAAGTATTGGGAGTGTAGTATTTTTGGGGCCAGCGTGTAGACCACAGGAAAACTTGCTGTTTCCATCCCAAAGGGAAGAGCCCTACGTTGCAACTGCCAAGGTCCCTGGGACAGCAAGTGTGCTCACTGCTTAGTAAAGAAGCATCCTCAGTTTGATAGAATCATATGGGAGCCTTACATTTGGTTAGCAGTTCTACATTCTTGATGTAATAATATTTTCAGGGTGTGGGAGGGTATCAAGCTCTGAAAATACCCTTGGAGAGATCTGCTTATTAAGTTTGGCTTTTTCAGTCTCCCTACTACTTCTTTACTAAACACCAGGCGGTTTCCTTCACTTTTCAGAACCATATTGTTTTTCCCTTCTCTAATGAACTTTGAAATACTTTTGGATGAGCTATTGAGATTGGGAAAAAATAAACATCTCTTTAAAATAAGGAAGATAATAACAATGACAAGTAGAAAAAGCTCTAAAACAGAGAATATCCTCCATTCTAGCCACTGACTGGGAGTGGAAGGTTCGTGCTCACTGTCCAGGACGTAGAAATAAAAGCTGAGGAGGCGCTGAGGCGTCTCCTGGATCTCTATGAGCCTCCATCATTTCTGCTGAGTAGGGTTGACAGATAAAATATAGACTGTTTAGTTAAATATGAATGTTTGAAAAACAACGAGTACATTTTGAAGATAAGTATGCCCCAAATAGTTCATAGGATCTACTTATACTAAAAATAATGACTTATTATTCATGTGAAGTTCAAGTTTAACTGGGTATCCTGTATTTTTATGTCCTAAATCTGACAGCCCTACTGATGATCCACAATGGAGGCAGTTGAGGAACGGTACATGCTGGCTCTCGGACAGTCAGAAATGGCTTCAGCAGATCCAGGTACAGTATGAAATTCTTTTTGGATGTAGCTCAGAAGCCATGGCCAGCCCTTGACTGCAAGTACTGCCTCGGGTTTCCCTGAGGTGGGGTAAACCTTCCTCTTAATGGCCTTTTGGTAAGTCTGGAAGACCATATCCAAGGGGAGCCCCAAAGTCAGTTTCATCCTCACAACCATGTTTCCAATTCCTGGAATTGGCTGCACGTGACTCACAAGAGCTGAGGAGGTTTGTGGAAGTTGGGAGTGTCATAGCTTGAACCCTTTGTAGGTAAAGTTTTGCTGTTGTGAGAGTTTTAACAGGAGCAATGTGAAAGACTCCAAGTCCCCAGGTAGATAGAAATAATCCTGTCCTACCTGTGTGTATGTGACAAGTCTCTAATAGTTCAGAGAGCAAGTATCTGGTCTTAGAAAGACTGATCCAAGCTTGGGTGTTTCTGGTGACAAGGCAAGGTCCTGAGTTTCAAGTTCACCTTTTATGGTTGAGGAGACAATAAGGTGGTCAGAAGGGAAATCATGGAGGAGACCTTGGCTTCATCCATCGTGCAGGCTTGTATATGTGGTTCTATGCAGATTGTGTTTCAAAGGTGGAGCTTGTTTACAACTATGAACATTCTCCGATGTGCTTTTTGGACCTTCATTCCCAGAGCGAGAGCAGTGCCGAGGCTCTAGAAATGCCATGGATATTCTGAGCTGTCAGTGGCATTTCCCCGGTACTGTTCCCTTGGTGCCGCTCCTTGAAATGTCCAAAGGGATTATCATGTGTCTTGTGGCGGGTCCTAGCATTGTGAAAGGAAGCTGCTGCACCTGGCTCAGAGGATTTCGGATGTGGTGGGAGGAGGAGTAGTACTACGACTATAAATTGTATCACAGCATATCGATTCCATCTTGAGAGTGGGGTTGGGGGGTTATGAAGGGGGGCTTTTATTGTACTTTTATACATTGTACCCTTGAAACTAATTCAATTTTTAAAAATTAATTAATTTATTTGGGGCTGCATTGGGTCTTTGTCGCTGCTAGCGGGCGTTCTCTAGTTGCAGTGAGCGGGGGCTCCTCTTGGCTGTGGTGCACGGGCTTCTCATTGCAGTGGCTTCTCTTGTTGCGGAGCATGGTCTCTAGGCACGCAGGCTTCCGTAGTTGTGGCACGTGGGCTCGGTTGATGTGGCACACGGGCTCTAGAGCGCAGGCTCAGTAGTTGTGGCGCGCGGGCTTAGTTACTCCGTGGCACGTGGGATGTTCCCAGACCAGGGCTCGAACCCATGACCCCTGCATTCGCAGGCATATTCTTAACCACTGCTCCACCAGGGAAGCCCGATAATTCAGTTTTTTATAAAGAGAAGATTCCTAATATTATTCCAAAATTTTAAAAATATGTAGTTGGATAACACTATGAAAAATTAACTGATATATTCTTTTATTATTTCTCTTTGCTCCCTGGATCTTTTTCCCCATCCAGTCAGCTAGGCACTGTGAGTTCACTGCATTAGGAAGGTAAAGACTCAGCAGAAATGAGGGAGAAAAACAGAAAAGTCTCAGCTTTGGAATGTTCACAACGGAGGCCACAGTAGAACAGGTGAGAATTCTGTGAACCAAAAATAAATGTCGTCTCAAATGCAAAAAAGTATTCTCTGCACTGGGAGGCAGGAGAGGGAGGGAGGGAAGGACTGAAGGAGAGACATCAGTGTGGCCAGGGACATGGAGACTGTGCTTGAGGACGATATGCCCAGGAAGAGAATCAGAATCTGGAGAAGATTCAGCCTGCACGTGATCATTGCCTCCAGCCAGCACCCTCATCTCAGACGTTGGGAAATTCAGAGAGAGAGTGGGAGTACGTCAGGAGGGCCACGCGCATAGTCTGTGTGGCAGGGGTTGTGGCCGTTCCCTATTTGTGAGGAGTCCCCAGCAATTTGCAGGCCTCTTCTGGAAAATGCTGGCGGACGTCTCTAGTGCTTATGTGAAAGCTTGTTCACAAACCTTGAAAGATACAGATGTAGATGACAGATAGATGCATAGATAGAAAAATGTCATTAAATAAAAGCTCCAGGAAAGGTTTGGAAAATGCCCTTTATTGCATAGGACGCTTCTATTGTCATATGATGTTAGACTGAGTGCCGGTCCCTTCATCCTCCTTCAGACCACGGCATTCTGTCTGCTACTCTCCCGAGGGTCCTTTCTTCTCCCTGGAAGGGATAAAACAAATGAGGTAGAACAGGAAGAGACAAGAAGCACTCCAAGCTCTGCTGGTCAGGGTTACCCTCCAGCATTGCCTTAATGCTCAGAGCCACACACACCACAGTGAGCTTGGCTCCAGATCTACTACCACGCAACGAAGGTTCTGGAACATTTCCATATCTCGGGGGACCTCATTTCCACGTGACTCTCTTTCATATTCCCCTTTGTCACAGAAGGCTAGGTCCAGTGGTCCGGGTGAGATCTCGGCTCAGGCCCAAGGCTCTCAGACCTCAAAGTTCTGGTCCTGCAAGGGCCCCTGTCCTCTCTTGAGACCACTCCTGGCTCTCTCTGCCGAGAAGGAGCTGCTGGCAGTACGTCCTCTAAGAGTTGAGGTCCATCGTGCAGACCCTGAGAAAACTCCTAGGAAAAGGCTCCACCTTCTTGTTTACGTCAACAGAGGTCAATGCCTTTGTTAGTGCTGGGTGTGTCCCATTTGATGCAACTGCAGAGCCATTAGGTAAACCAGCACATGTGTGCGGCCCCTTCCCTTAGACTCCTCTGGGCCCTCGTGACATAGGCTCAGAAGACTGCCAGCCTCAAGCCTTACCTCTTCCAAGGGACGGCCACACCGTCTTCCAGGATCTTCTGTCCCATGAATCTCAGTTGCTGTTTGGAACTCAAAGGAGAGAAAAGACCCTGCCTGCGGGGTCTCTTTGGGCTGGGGCCTTCCCCCGTGGGCTGCTCTCCCTCATTCTCCTTTTCTTCTTGCTTCTCTACCTCCTTCTCCTCCTCCTCCTCCTCCTCCTCCTCCTCCTCCTCCTCGTTCTCCTCCTCCTCCTCCTCGTCCTCTTCCTCAGGGGTGCTCTCGGATTCCACATTGCCCATCCGCTGGGCCATGGTGAGATGAAAGGCACAGCAGCTGAAGCCCTGCAGGATGCCGCCCTTCACGTGCTGCTGGAGGATCTCCAAGGTGGGGAAGACCCGGCAGCAGGCCATGCACCTGAAGCCGGTCTCCATGGTCAGCATCCAGTCCGCTGTCTTGGCGCTGGGTCTCTCCTCGACGGCAGGTGGCCCTGATGGGCTGCCTGGCTCTGCCCTTTCCTCATACTCTTTCTCCTCCCCAGTGGGCTCACTGTCAGACAGGAGGCTTTCGGTGCACACATCAGAAGAGGGGTCAGTGGCTACTGCGCACACATCCTCAGGAAGGGTCACTTCTTCTATCCTCAGCTGCTTTTCAGGCAACTCCAAGGGTTTCTTTGTCTTCCAGGAGACAGCGACACCCTTGTTCACTTGTACCTGCATGTAGTATATTTTCATGCCCCTTTCCTCTTTGTCTGGGTGCAGATAGTTCTTACAGGGTGAAGAGGGTGAGGAGGAGACACAGTGTGATGGGGAAGCGGTCTCTCCTTCTTCCTGATCCTGGGCTAGGGGTGGTCTAGGCTGGGCAGTGTCTCGATGAAATCTCCGGATTCCTGAAAAAGGAAATTAAAATCATAATAACATGCATGGGCCATGCCGGAAGCTGAGGGAGCAGGTGTGGTAGACGAGAGAGGGACATTGGCACGACATAGCAATGTCGTGAGCTTGGTGTCCGTTGGCCGTAGGACGGAGTGGTGTATCTGGTGTCATCTGTGGGCTTTTCATGTGCGTGGGGGGGTATACTGGAGCGGTGTCTGTATACAGGGGTGTGGAGTATGGTGGTGAGGGCTGTAGTATGTGAGGGATGCGGCTGGATGCGTGTACGATGAGGAGTGTGAGTTTGGGAATATCGGTGGTGCATTCCTTGTGGAATGGGGCTGTGGTGCAGGAGAGTACTGTGGAGCACGTGCTTGGGGTTGATGTGCACTGAGAAGGGCTGTGCCTGGAGGGCGCGTGTATGTGTGAGCTGTGTGCACCTGAGCTGGATGGTCCTGCTCTCAGGCTGGAGGTGTATGATGCAGAACTCTGTCCTTCTCTGGAAGCAAAGGCAAAGACAAAGCCTACATTTTCCTCTGAAGATGCTTAATCTGGTCCCTCTTCCCTCCACCTCAAGCCCAGACCTTTCCGGCCCCTGCTCCTTGACTTCCCCACCATGGTAGTAGCAGTATTCACACACACACCCCCAGACTCAGCTGGCATCCACGCCCTCGGAACAGCTCAGCCATCCTGCCCAGGCTCCTCCACAGAGCCCTCATCACCTCTGATGACCCTGGATTTCCTCTCAGCCTCCCTGGGATCTGTGTGCCTCCTGCTTCACAGCCAAGCACCCCGTCACCTGAGGAGCCCCACGCCCTTACCAGCGTAGCCGAGCTTGCGCAGAGTAGAAGTACAGAAGAAGTATTTAGAGGCAGAGGAGACCCCCACTGCCCCTGGGCTGCAGCCTTGGGCCACCACAGTGGATCCAAGCCGAGGGGGATCCTCTTGTGACTTCGAGATTCCTGAGGGAGGAATGAAAGGCTCAGGGTGGGTTCATCAGTCCTCTGTCCACAAATATTTACTGAGTGTGTGACACGTGTCAGGTGCAGTGAATACACACAGTTGAGAGTGTGGTTCCCAGTGGATCCTCCAGGATTTAATTCCAATCAATACTTATTCTCTCACTGTCTAGTTGGTAATGTAGGCCTCGGTGGTGACTGTGAGTGTGTGGGAAGAGTGAGTGATGTGTATCAGTTAAGTCTGTGGTAAGTGTGGGGTTGGCATGGGGAGCACAGTGCAGACGTGTCTATCTGTGTCTGTGGCCTTTGTGTGCATGGTTTCTGTTCACAAGTCAGGAATTCTGGGACATGTAACGTTTCCTCATTACATGGTGTGGCTTGTATTTATGGTGTGTGTTCATTCATTCATTCACCAAGATTCAGTAAGCAGCTACTCCTGTGTATCCGGCACTCTTCCATTGTTGTAGTCTTTGGTAACGCTGCACATTCTAGTAGGGGAAGACACACACTAAACAAAACTACAATAAATATATAATACATCAGCTGGTGGTAAGTATATAAGGGTTGCCAGACTTAGCGAACAAGAATACAAGGCACCCAGTTAAATTTCAGTTTCAGATAAACCCAGAATAATCTTTTAGTGTAAGTATTCCCATGCAGTATTTGGCCTGACTTAGTTTTAGTGTAAGTATAGCCCATACAATATGTGGGACATACGGATACTGAAAAATTACTTGTTGTTTATCTGGAATTCAAATTGAACTGGATAGCCCATATTTTCTCTGGCAATCCTGACATGGGTTACTGAGACTGTGGTTTACTGTGGTTTGTACAAAGCGGGTCTGGCATTACGCAAGAATGTGTTATAAGTGTGGTGTGTATGACACGTGACTGGTTCTTATAGAGGTATTTAGAGATGGCTGAAGTTAGCTGTGTTTGTGCAAGAGTTGAGGAGATACATGTATATAGTGTGTGTGTGTGTGTGTGTGTGTGTCCTATATATATAGTGTGTGTGTCTATATACATATCTCATCTCCAGCGTTTGGTGTTGGAGGAGAGGATTGTGATACAGGTGGGTTGTATGAGAATGTAGTACAGGAGGGATGCGTGTATATACCTCCATGTGCTCTGTGTGGTTTACTAAAGAAGTTATATGTGGGGTGTGTGATATTTTTGCTGTATCAGAGTGTACATGGGTGTATGAGTTACTGTCTCATAAAACACCCCTAACAAGAATTCTGTATACACTCACGTACACCGAGTGTCAGCCAGGTCCAGGCAGGGTGACAAGAACTTTACCACGCAGACTTTATATCTGGTAAGCACTCTACCCCCATTCATCTCGCTCTTCTCTGCACTACCACACACACACACACACACACACACACACACACACTCACACACACCCACACACAGGAACATAGGGCAAAATATTCTGAATGGTCAGGGGCAGTCATTGCCTTCCCCAGCCTGTCCCAGCCACTGCCTGGAAATCTGCCTGCTGTCTAGAGCTCCATTCCCAGGGCCCATCCTACAGTCTCCAGGGCCCTGGGCCTGGTAGGAGCTACTGGGCTCTAATCTGGGGCAGAGGCCTCTAGCTGGAGCTCTGGGGTGACCACCCCTCTCCCAGGGCAAGCTCCTCGCCTACATTTAATGCACGCAGGCACCACGTGGCCCGTGGCTCTCAGAGCTCCCCGCAGGACCCTGAGGCCATTTCTCACCTCCGCTCACGTGGTCTCAGTCTCTGGAAAACCCTTCCCTTCCCTTGATCTCCTTTGGGAAATTCTTCCTGTTGAAGGAATAAAACCTCCTTGCTTTCAATATGACACCATCCCTAGACAAACAATCTTCTTTCAAAGTGCATTCCACTTGTCAAGATATTTTTCAACAGGGCCTTCAACTCATGGGGCTTCTCTTTCCACTTTGGTAAAAGAGGCCAAGCAACTCATGGGTCTCTCTCAGCATCCTTGCATCCTTCACATCCCCCACCTCATGACCCCAAGGAAAGATCCAAGAGCATAAGAGAGAAATCGGGGACTGAGAAAAGCTGCACCTCTAGGTCTGTGCAAGCAGGATGCAGCCTGCTGTGAGTCCGACAAAGCTCCAGGCCCGGCTGCCCCAGGAGAGAGTCCTCAGACCAGCGGAGCTGACCTCCCATCTCCCAGGGGGCATCTGGCCGTTCTGTGCCGTCTCACACCACAGGGACCCTCCGGATAGATACGGCAGCATCAGTGAGACAAGGTCTCTCGCTCCCTGCTTCACAGGTGACACGTTCTCAGTCCCCCGCTTCCTAGAGAAGCTTCAGTTTGGCAGAAACCCATGTGCCCCAGACAAGTTGCCCCCCACATACCTCCTCCGTTCTCGGCAGTTTCCTGGGACTCTTCATTTTCCAGATGTTTCCTCTTTTGTCGCCGTTCCATCGTACCAACTAGAAGTCTCCCTTAGAAGATGCCTCAAGAGATGTCCAACTCCTCCTCTTCCCTACAGGTTGGCCCTTCTTGGCTCTTGGGCAATCCGTTGAAATGATTCAATACAAACAAAAATAGTCAAGTCTCCTAAATGGCTGAAAAACTTGTACCACTTGGTGAACCAGCAGTAGTGCCTAGTGCTCACCAGGGCTGTTATGTTTGCAAGGTTGCCAGGCTCACAGTGGAATTCTGTGACCTCAGTGATGACATCAGAGCATTCGGTGGACCTAGGTTGAGCACAGTGTCTGCAATAGCACAGGCCCCATTTTCAAGAACAATTCCTTTTTCCCAGCCGAAGCTTTCCCGTGAAAGGGAAAGGTTCCTACCATATCTATTATAAATTGTATCATACCATGTCTATTATAAAATTCACATTTTGATTGGAGATCTTTTAATGTCTTTTCTAGAGAGATTTAATATGAATGTTTTAAATGGTCTCCAGTTTCCCTGTGGATTATTGACATTTTAAACTCTGCACTTCAATTTTCCCTCAATACGTGTAATTTTGTCACGGCTATTTCTGTACTTAAAGATGAGGAACTATATAATTGATTTCTTCATTTTTTCCCCATCTCTTTCCAAGGTACTGCATTTGATTGTGTCTTGCGACTGAGTGAAAAATGCTAGTCCTTGAGTCAGGACATTGGGCCCTTTAGCAAGTAACTCAACCTATCTGGGCTTCAGCTTCTGTATGTGCGATCAAGAGGCTTGGACTAGCTGACTTTTCAAATGCTGTGTTTCTTTGATTCACTCTCACTTACTGATCTGCTCCTTAAGAAGAGGGTCTGTTCTCATAAAGTAACAACAGTCTTTCGTACTCAGTTTGTTAGTTATATTGCCTTCTACGTATGCTTAGCTCTAAATAATTTATACGGCTCTTGTGACAATTTTTAGATCTTCTTTTTTTCTTATTTTCTTTTATAGTTTCTAATTTGTTATCGCCAGTGTAGAGGAGCCTGATTGACTTTTAAAATTTATTGATCTTGTATGTGTGTGCCTTGTTGAACCGTCTTATTAGTTCCTGCTAGTTTATCTGTGGGTTCTTTTGGGTCTCCTAGATAAATGAGCATATTAAATGTAAATAATGTGTTCTTTGGATAAAGTTTATTTTCTTGCATCTCTATATATAGAAGCAATATGTTGAATTGATTTAAATATTTAAATACTTACATACCTGTTATCACAATCTAACATTGTTTATCTTATTTTCTTTCAATCAATATTATGTTTTCAAGATTTATCCACGTGAATCCATAGAGATCTAGGTCTTTGATTTTTGACTGTTTGATATTATGTGATCACATGCATATAGCATCATTTATTTTCCATTCAAGCATTATTGGACAATTGGATTGTTTCCCTCCCTTCTCTAGAACAAACAACATTTCCTAGAATATCCCTGAAGATGTCTGACAGTCGAGAAGGGCCAGGCTGCCCGAAGGATTGCTACTTGCTTTTAGCCACCTTCCAACAGGCCGTCTCCAGCCAGCAATTTGAAGCACAGCTGAAATGAGAACTGCCCCAAATGTGAAGATCTTAGGAGCTTCCTAGAAGGTGGGAGGTTAATGATAGGCATCCTGCTGGGATCCCAGGGGAGTCTGAGCTGGCCTGAAGCTCATCTTCCTCCTCCACCTCTCAAGAGAAATGTGGAGGAAAGAAGACTTCAAAAACTGTGAGCAGGCAGAGGGAGAGATATTGGGGGCCGAAGCTGTAACTGAGGTCTTGGAGTGGGCTGTGAGCACGCAGAGCCTCTCGAGAGCCAGGCTCTGCCTTCTGAGAACTTCTCCCCTAAGGCTGCTCATAATTCACGTGATACCAGCCATATAGAGCCGACTTGGCCCACACTGTCACAGAAAGCCTTATCAGAATCTCTTCTTCTTCATACACTCTTGTGTCTGTTACTTGGTTATTGCCTGTGGTACTCCACTGATGTGAACCACAGTCGCCAGGGGATGGAGGACACTAGTGACCCATCTTGCTCTGTGGCCTCAGTCCACAGCTGGAGGGTAAGGGAAGAGGCCAAATGAAGGTCAAGAAGGAAAGATGGAGTTTGAAGAGAAGACCTGAGTTAAGGGTGTCTTCTCAAGTCTTGATGACTGAAATGTAGCTCCAGTACCTGAAGTCCTGCTTGTTCTCAAGGCTGACCGCGGGGCTGGGTGCACTCAGTGAAGGAACCGTATACACTTAGTATTTCCTTGCTTGCTCACACTTGCCCTCCTCTGATACACCCTCTGCAAGACTGATCTTCCCCTGAAACAACTTTCCACCTGCTACTGTCATCTCAGGAACATTTGCTTCACCTTCCTAGTGTCCCCCTAGAATGCCATTGCAGCCAATTCATAATTTGATAATCATGCTGCTTACCATATTCTCAGCAACTTCTGAGAAATTTTATTCACTTTATTCCATAGTCTTCACCCATCAATAATCTTCCTTAACTTCCTAGCTGCAGGTTAACCCATTCGGAATCATTTCTTTTGCTTTCTCTTCTTTGGCAAATCCTTTCTATCTTTTAAGGTCTTTTTCTTGTCTCTCTACCATCCTGCCTTCCTGAACTTCTTTTTTTTTCGTTTAAGTAACCTTTCAATCTCCTTCCCCAATTTCCTCATAAACATTGAGAGTTTATTCCTCACACGTTAGACAGCGGTTTATGAATGGCCAGGCATAATGGACTCAGAATGAGTTGGCACCCCCGAGGTACCTGTCTTGCTGGGGAGCCACAGGTGAAGGGCTGTCTGCTGGACACATGTTTGCATGGAGTCAGGCTGAGTGGCCTCAGGGTGTTTGCTCTGCACTTGTGTGTGTTTCTCCCTAGTTGGTTTCCTTGTCCAGCCACCTGTGACCTCCCTCCATCCAGCCCAGGGAATCCTTCTCATCACAGGGGTAGGATGTTTGTCTCATTTTCCATCACATCCTTTCCCCAAAGTTTGGTTGTGAGTTGTTCCCATTCCAAAGACCTTTCCTCTTTGAAGAGAAAAGAGAAAATCTTGTCTCTCCTTTTCTCTCACTTCACTTCTGCTCTATTATCTCCTCCGTCCAGAATGGCCCACTGACTCACATGGGTGTAGATCCAAAGATGGCAAGAAATGCCAGCAATTCTGAGATAATGATACGGATGGATCAGGAAAACTTGAAAACCTTTATCCCGCCACATTAAAAAAAATTGCACTTCCAGTGTATTCAGAGTCTCAGTGTAGAAACACAAATGATAGAGAAATTGAATTACACTCAAGTTTTTCTTTCCTCCTTTCCTGATTTATTCTAA
The DNA here is from genome assembly GCF_964341445.2 of Mesoplodon mirus. NCBI lineage: Eukaryota > Metazoa > Chordata > Mammalia > Artiodactyla > Ziphiidae > Mesoplodon > Mesoplodon mirus. Next base: position 1,307,980 of record NW_028295741.1, on the reverse strand, counting down.
TCCTCCAAGTTAACATGATGAACTCTTTGTTGTGTAAAGTTTCAGACATTTTCTACCCATGCACACTTTTCTTCTTTTCACATTAGAGTGTGAACTAGGTCACTTTCAACATGCTGTGATTCTGTGATTCACTGTCTCCCACCGAGTCATCCACGGATAAAGTCATCTGTTTCACGGAGAACTATTTCCAATAGCTAATAGCCAATGTCTGTGGAGTGCTTACTCTGTGTCGGTTTCTTGTAACTACTTTACAGATCATTTGTACAGCGTACCCATGGACCAGGTACAATTATGACCCCCAAGTGACAGATAAGTGCAGATAAGTACAAATAAATACAGAGGCCAAGTGACTTGCCCAAGACACTGGAGCAAATCAAAATCCATGCCTCTGTAATCATTTTGCTCTATTGCCTCTGTCTGGGAGGCTTGATGATTTGGCAACTAAAACCTTAAATATCATGTTCCATTTTTATATCTGTGACACAAGCGTGGGGCTGTGATACGGGGTAAGTAACCTGACTACTTTTGAAAACCCTTATGCACCTGGATGAAAGTAAGCCAGGGACTGCAAGCCATAGATTTAAGGTTTCCTACCAACTTTTAAAAATAGCTTCTTGAATGCAATTTATGTAGTGTCAAGTCTAGGATGTAGTCCAAATAGTAACAGAAAAATGGAGATATGTAGAAAAATACTTAAAGTTGACAAGTATTGGGAGTGTAGTATTTTTGGGGCCAGCGTGTAGACCACAGGAAAACTTGCTGTTTCCATCCCAAAGGGAAGAGCCCTACGTTGCAACTGCCAAGGTCCCTGGGACAGCAAGTGTGCTCACTGCTTAGTAAAGAAGCATCCTCAGTTTGATAGAATCATATGGGAGCCTTACATTTGGTTAGCAGTTCTACATTCTTGATGTAATAATATTTTCAGGGTGTGGGAGGGTATCAAGCTCTGAAAATACCCTTGGAGAGATCTGCTTATTAAGTTTGGCTTTTTCAGTCTCCCTACTACTTCTTTACTAAACACCAGGCGGTTTCCTTCACTTTTCAGAACCATATTGTTTTTCCCTTCTCTAATGAACTTTGAAATACTTTTGGATGAGCTATTGAGATTGGGAAAAAATAAACATCTCTTTAAAATAAGGAAGATAATAACAATGACAAGTAGAAAAAGCTCTAAAACAGAGAATATCCTCCATTCTAGCCACTGACTGGGAGTGGAAGGTTCGTGCTCGCTGTCCAGGACGTAGAAATAAAAGCTGAGGAGGCGCTGAGGCGTCTCCTGGATCTCTATGAGCCTCCATCATTTCTGCTGAGTAGGGTTGACAGATAAAATATAGACTGTTTAGTTAAATATGAATGTTTGAAAAACAACGAGTACATTTTGAAGATAAGTATGCCCCAAATAGTTCATAGGATCTACTTATACTAAAAATAATGACTTATTATTCATGTGAAGTTCAAGTTTAACTGGGTATCCTGTATTTTTATGTCCTAAATCTGACAGCCCTACTGATGATCCACAATGGAGGCAGTTGAGGAACGGTACATGCTGGCTCTCGGACAGTCAGAAATGGCTTCAGCAGATCCAGGTACAGTATGAAATTCTTTTTGGATGTAGCTCAGAAGCCATGGCCAGCCCTTGACTGCAAGTACTGCCTCGGGTTTCCCTGAGGTGGGGTAAACCTTCCTCTTAATGGCCTTTTGGTAAGTCTGGAAGACCATATCCAAGGGGAGCCCCAAAGTCAGTTTCATCCTCACAACCATGTTTCCAATTCCTGGAATTGGCTGCACGTGACTCACAAGAGCTGAGGAGGTTTGTGGAAGTTGGGAGTGTCATAGCTTGAACCCTTTGTAGGTAAAGTTTTGCTGTTGTGAGAGTTTTAACAGGAGCAATGTGAAAGACTCCAAGTCCCCAGGTAGATAGAAATAATCCTGTCCTACCTGTGTGTATGTGACAAGTCTCTAATAGTTCAGAGAGCAAGTATCTGGTCTTAGAAAGACTGATCCAAGCTTGGATGTTTCTGGTGACAAGGCAAGGTCCTGAGTTTCAAGTTCACCTTTTATGGTTGAGGAGACAATAAGGTGGTCAGAAGGGAAATCATGGAGGAGACCTTGGCTTCATCCATCGTGCAGGCTTGTATATGTGGTTCTATGCAGATTGTGTTTCAAAGGTGGAGCTTGTTTACAACTATGAACATTCTCCGATGTGCTTTTTGGACCTTCATTCCCAGAGCGAGAGCAGTGCCGAGGCTCTAGAAATGCCATGGATATTCTGAGCTGTCAGTGGCATTTCCCCGGTACTGTTCCCTTGGTGCCGCTCCTTGAAATGTCCAAAGGGATTATCATGTGTCTTGTGGCGGGTCCTAGCATTGTGAAAGGAAGCTGCTGCACCTGGCTCAGAGGATTTCGGATGTGGTGGGAGGAGGAGTAGTACTACGACTATAAATTGTATCACAGCATATCGATTCCATCTTGAGAGTGGGGTTGGGGGGTTATGAAGGGGGGCTTTTATTGTACTTTTATACATTGTACCCTTGAAACTAATTCAATTTTTAAAAATTAATTAATTTATTTGGGGCTGCATTGGGTCTTTGTCGCTGCTAGCGGGCGTTCTCTAGTTGCAGTGAGCGGGGGCTCCTCTTGGCTGTGGTGCACGGGCTTCTCATTGCAGTGGCTTCTCTTGTTGCGGAGCATGGTCTCTAGGCACGCAGGCTTCCGTAGTTGTGGCACGTGGGCTCGGTTGATGTGGCACACGGGCTCTAGAGCGCAGGCTCAGTAGTTGTGGCGCGCGGGCTTAGTTACTCCGTGGCACGTGGGATGTTCCCAGACCAGGGCTCGAACCCATGACCCCTGCATTCGCAGGCATATTCTTAACCACTGCTCCACCAGGGAAGCCCGATAATTCAGTTTTTTATAAAGAGAAGATTCCTAATATTATTCCAAAATTTTAAAAATATGTAGTTGGATAACACTATGAAAAATTAACTGATATATTCTTTTATTATTTCTCTTTGCTCCCTGGATCTTTTTCCCCATCCAGTCAGCTAGGCACTGTGAGTTCACTGCATTAGGAAGGTAAAGACTCAGCAGAAATGAGGGAGAAAAACAGAAAAGTCTCAGCTTTGGAATGTTCACAACGGAGGCCACAGTAGAACAGGTGAGAATTCTGTGAACCAAAAATAAATGTCGTCTCAAATGCAAAAAGGTATTCTCTGCACTGGGAGGCAGGAGAGGGAGGGAGGGAAGGACTGAAGGAGAGAGATCAGTGTGGCCAGGGACATGGAGACTGTGCTTAAGGACGATATGCCCAGGAAGAGAATCAGAATCTGGAGAAGATTCAGCCTGCACGTGATCATTGCCTCCAGCCAGCACCCTCATCTCAGACGTTGGGAAATTCAGAGAGAGAGTGGGAGTACGTCAGGAGGGCCACGCGCATAGTCTGTGTGGCAGGGGTTGTGGCCGTTCCCTATTTGTGAGGAGTCCCCAGCAATTTGCAGGCCTCTTCTGGAAAATGCTGGCGGACGTCTCTAGTGCTTATGTGAAAGCTTGTTCACAAACCTTGAAAGATACAGATGTAGATGACAGATAGATGCATAGATAGAAAAATGTCATTAAATAAAAGCTCCAGGAAAGGTTTGGAAAATGCCCTTTATTGCATAGGACGCTTCTATTGTCATATGATGTTAGACTGAGTGCCGGTCCCTTCATCCTCCTTCAGACCACGGCATTCTGTCTGCTACTCTCCCGAGGGTCCTTTCTTCTCCCTGGAAGGGATAAAACAAATGAGGTAGAACAGGAAGAGACAAGAAGCACTCCAAGCTCTGCTGGTCAGGGTTACCCTCCAGCATTGCCTTAATGCTCAGAGCCACACACACCACAGTGAGCTTGGCTCCAGATCTACTACCACGCAACGAAGGTTCTGGAACATTTCCATATCTCGGGGGACCTCATTTCCACGTGACTCTCTTTCATATTCCCCTTTGTCACAGAAGGCTAGGTCCAGTGGTCCGGGTGAGATCTCGGCTCAGGCCCAAGGCTCTCAGACCTCAAAATTCTGGTCCTGCAAGGGCCCCTGTCCTCTCTTGAGACCACTCCTGGCTCTCTCTGCCGAGAAGGAGCTGCTGGCAGTACGTCCTCTAAGAGTTGAGGTCCATCGTGCAGACCCTGAGAAAACTCCTAGGAAAAGGCTCCACCTTCTTGTTTACGTCAACAGAGGTCAATGCCTTTGTTAGTGCTGGGTGTGTCCCATTTGATGCAACTGCAGAGCCATTAGGTAAACCAGCACATGTGTGCGGCCCCTTCCCTTAGACTCCTCTGGGCCCTCGTGACATAGGCTCAGAAGACTGCCAGCCTCAAGCCTTACCTCTTCCAAGGGACGGCCACACCGTCTTCCAGGATCTTCTGTCCCATGAATCTCAGTTGCTGTTTGGAACTCAAAGGAGAGAAAAGACCCTGCCTGCGGGGTCTCTTTGGGCTGGGGCCTTCCCCCGTGGGCTGCTCTCCCTCATTCTCCTTTTCTTCTTGCTTCTCTACCTCCTTGTCCTCCTCCTCCTCCTCCTCCTCCTCCTCCTCCTCCTCGTTCTCCTCCTCCTCCTCCTCGTCCTCTTCCTCAGGGGTGCTCTCGGATTCCACATTGCCCATCCGCTGGGCCATGGTGAGATGAAAGGCACGGCAGCTGAAGTCCTGCAGGATGCCGCCCTTCACGTGCTGCTGGAGGATCTCCAAGGTGGGGAAGACCCGGCAGCAGGCCATGCACCTGAAGCCGGTCTCCATGGTCAGCATCCAGTCCGCTGTCTTGGCGCTGGGTCTCTCCTCGACGGCAGGTGGCCCTGATGGGCTGCCTGGCTCTGCCCTTTCCTCATACTCTTTCTCCTCCCCAGTGGGCTCACTGTCAGACAGGAGGCTTTCGGTGCACACATCAGAAGAGGGGTCAGTGGCTACTGCGCACACATCCTCAGGAAGGGTCACTTCTTCTATCCTCAGCTGCTTTTCAGGCAACTCCAAGGGTTTCTTTGTCTTCCAGGAGACAGCGACACCCTTGTTCACTTGTACCTGCATGTAGTATATTTTCATGCCCCTTTCCTCTTTGTCTGGGTGCAGATAGTTCTTACAGGGTGAAGAGGGTGAGGAGGAGACACAGTGTGATGGGGAAGCGGTCTCTCCTTCTTCCTGATCCTGGGCTAGGGGTGGTCTAGGCTGGGCAGTGTCTCGATGAAATCTCCGGATTCCTGAAAAAGGAAATTAAAATCATAATAACATGCATGGGCCATGCCGGAAGCTGAGGGAGCAGGTGTGGTAGACGAGAGAGGGACATTGGCACGACATAGCAATGTCGTGAGCTTGGTGTCCGTTGGCCGTAGGACGGAGTGGTGTATGTGGTGTCATCTGTGGGCTTTTCATGTGCGTGGGGGGGTATACTGGAGCGGTGTCTGTATACAGGGGTGTGGAGTATGGTGGTGAGGGCTGTAGTATGTGAGGGATGCGGCTGGATGCGTGTACGATGAGGAGTGTGAGTTTGGGAATATCGGTGGTGCATTCCTTGTGGAATGGGGCTGTGGTGCAGGAGAGTACTGTGGAGCACGTGCTTGGGGTTGATGTGCACTGAGAAGGGCTGTGCCTGGAGGGCGCGTGTATGTGTGAGCTGTGTGCACCTGAGCTGGATGGTCCTGCTCTCAGGCTGGAGGTGTATGATGCAGAACTCTGTCCTTCTCTGGAAGCAAAGGCAAAGACAAAGCCTACATTTTCCTCTGAAGATGCTTAATCTGGTCCCTCTTCCCTCCACCTCAAGCCCAGACCTTTCCGGCCCCTGCTCCTTGACTTCCCCACCATGGTAGTAGCAGTATTCACACACACACCCCCAGACTCAGCTGGCATCCACGCCCTCGGAACAGCTCAGCCATCCTGCCCAGGCTCCTCCACAGAGCCCTCATCACCTCTGATGACCCTGGATTTCCTCTCAGCCTCCCTGGGATCTGTGTGCCTCCTGCTTCACAGCCAAGCACCCCGTCACCTGAGGAGCCCCACGCCCTTACCAGCGTAGCTGAGCTTGCACAGAGTAGAAGTACAGAAGAAGTATTTAGAGGCAGAGGAGACCTCCACTGCCCCTGGGCTGCAGCCTTGGGCCACCACAGTGGATCCAGGCCGAGGGGGATCCTCTTGTGACTTCGAGATTCCTGAGGGAGGAATGAAAGGCTCAGGGTGGGTTCATCAGTCCTCTGTCCACAAATATTTACTGAGTGTGTGACACGTGTCAGGTGCAGTGAATACACACAGTTGAGAGTGTGGTTCCCAGTGGATCCTCCAGGATTTAATTCCAATCAATACTTATTCTCTCACTGTCTAGTTGGTAATGTAGGCCTCGGTGGTGACTGTGAGTGTGTGGGAAGAGTGAGTGATGTGTATCAGTTAAGTCTGTGGTAAGTGTGGGGTTGGCATGGGGAGCACAGTGCAGACGTGTCTATCTGTGTCTGTGGCCTTTGTGTGCATGGTTTCTGTTCACAAGTCAGGAATTCTGGGACATGTAACGTTTCCTCATTACATGGTGTGGCTTGTATTTATGGTGTGTGTTCATTCATTCATTCACCAAGATTCAGTAAGCAGCTACTCCTGTGTATCCGGCACTCTTCCATTGTTGTAGTCTTTGGTAACGCTGCACATTCTAGTAGGGGAAGACACACACTAAACAAAACTACAATAAATATATAATACATCAGCTGGTGGTAAGTATATAAGGGTTGCCAGACTTAGCGAACAAGAATACAAGGCACCCAGTTAAATTTCAGTTTCAGATAAACCCAGAATAATCTTTTAGTGTAAGTATCCCCATGCAGTATTTGGCCTGACTTAGTTTTAGTGTAAGTATAGCCCATACAATATGTGGGACATACGGATACTGAAAAATTACTTGTTCTTTATCTGGAATTCAAATTGAACTGGATAGCCCATATTTTCTCTGGCAATCCTGACATGGGTTACTGAGACTGTGGTTTACTGTGGTTTGTACAAAGCGGGTCTGGCATTACGCAAGAATGTGTTATAAGTGTGGTGTGTATGACACGTGACTGGTTCTTATAGAGGTATTTAGAGATGGCTGAAGTTAGCTGTGTTTGTGCAAGAGTTGAGGAGATACATGTATATAGTGTGTGTGTGTGTGTGTGTGTGTGTCCTATATATATAGTGTGTGTGTCTATATACATATCTCATCTCCAGCGTTTGGTGTTGGAGGAGAGGATTGTGATACAGGTGGGTTGTATGAGAATGTAGTACAGGAGGGATGCGTGTATATACCTCCATGTGCTCTGTGTGGTTTACTAAAGAAGTTATATGTGGGGTGTGTGATATTTTTGCTGTATCAGAGTGTACATGGGTGTATGAGTTACTGTCTCATAAAACACCCCTAACAAGAATTCTGTATACACTCTTACGTACACCGAGTGTCAGCCAGGTCCAGGCAGGGTGACAAGAACTTTACCACGCAGACTTTATATCTGGTAAGCACTCTACCCCCATTCATCTCGCTCTTCTCTGCACTACCACACACACACACACACACACACACACACACTCACACACACACACACACAGGAACATAGGGCAAAATATTCTGAATGGTCAGGGGCAGTCATTGCCTTCCCCAGCCTGTCCCAGCCACTGCCTGGAAATCTGCCTGCTGTCTAGAGCTCCATTCCCAGGGCCCATCCTACAGTCTCCAGGGCCCTGGGCCTGGTAGGAGCTACTGGGCTCTAATCTGGGACAGAGGCCTCTAGCTGGAGCTCTGGGGTGACCACCCCTCTCCCAGGGCAAGCTACTCGCCTACATTTAATGCACGCAGGCACCACGTGGCCCGTGGCTCTCAGAGCTCCCCGCAGGACCCTGAGGCCATTTCTCACCCCCGCTCACGCGGTCTCAGTCTCTGGAAAACCCTTCCCTTCCCTTGATCTCCTTTGGGAAATTCTTCCTGTTGAAGGAATAAAACCTCCTTGCTTTCAATATGACACCATCCCTAGACAAACAATCTTCTTTCAAAGTACATTCCACTTGTCAAGATATTTTTCAACAGGGCCTTCAACTCATGGGGCTTCTCTTTCCACTTTGGTAAAAGAGGCCAAGCAACTCATGGGTCTCTCTCAGCATCCTTGCATCCTTCACATCCCCCACCTCATGACCCCAAGGAAAGATCCAAGAGCATAAGAGAGAAATCGGGGACTGAGAAAAGCTGCACCTCTAGGTCTGTGCAAGCAGGATGCAGCCTGCTGTGAGTCCGACAAATCTCCAGGCCAGGCTGCCCCAGGAGAGAGTCCTCAGACCAGCGGAGCTGACCTCCCATCTCCCAGGGGGCATCTGGCCGTTCTGTGCCGTCTCACACCACAGGGACCCTCCGGATAGATACGGCAGCATCAGTGAGACAAGGTCTCTCGCTCCCTGCTTCACAGGTGACACGTTCTCAGTCCCCCGCTTCCTAGAGAAGCTTCAGTTTGGCAGAAACCCATGTGCCCCAGACAAGTTGCCCCCCACATACCTCCTCCGTTCTCGGCAGTTTCCTGGGACTCTTCATTTTCCAGATGTTTCCTCTTTTGTCGCCGTTCCATCGTACCAACTAGAAGTCTCCCTTAGAAGATGCCTCAAGAGATGTCCAACTCCTCCTCTTCCCTACAGGTTGGCCCTTCTTGGCTCTTGGGCAATTCGTTGAAATGATTCAATACAAACAAAAATAGTCAAGTCTCCTAAATGGCTGAAAACCTTGTACCACTTGGTGAACCAGCAGTAGTGCCTAGTGCTCACCAGGGCTGTTATGTTTGCAAGGTTGCCAGGCTCACAGTGGAATTCTGTGACCTCAGTGATGACATCAGAGCATTCGGTGGACCTAGGTTGAGCACAGTGTCTGCAATAGCACAGGCCCCATTTTCAAGAACAATTCCTTTTTCCCAGCCGAAGCTTTCCCGTGAAAGGGAAAGGTTCCTACCATATCTATTATAAATTGTATCATACCATGTCTATTATAAAATTCACATTTTGATTGGAGATCTTTTAATGTCTTTTCTAGAGAGATTTAATATGAATGTTTTAAATGGTCTCCAGTTTCCCTGTGGATTATTGACATTTTAAACTCTGCACTTCAATTTTCCCTCAATACGTGTAATTTTGTCACGGCTATTTCTGTACTTAAAGATGAGGAACTATATAATTGATTTCTTCATTTTTTCCCCATCTCTTTCCAAGGTACTGCATTTGATTGTGTCTTGCGACTGAGTGAAAAATGCTAGTCCTTGAGTCAGGACATTGGGCCCTTTAGCAAGTAACTCAACCTATCTGGGCTTCAGCTTCTGTATGTGCGATCAAGAGGCTTGGACTAGCTGACTTTTCAAATGCTGTGTTTCTTTGATTCACTCTCACTTACTGATCTGCTCCTTAAGAAGAGGGTCTGTTCTCATAAAGTAACAACAGTCTTTCGTACTCAGTTTGTTAGTTATATTGCCTTCTACGTATGCTTAGCTCTAAATAATTTATACGGCTCTTGTGACAATTTTTAGATCTTCTTTTTTTCTTATTTTCTTTTATAGTTTCTAATTTGTTATCGCCAGTGTAGAGGAGCCTGATTGACTTTTAAAATTTATTGATCTTGTATGTGTGTGCCTTGTTGAACCGTCTTATTAGTTCCTGCTAGTTTATCTGTGGGTTCTTTTGGGTCTCCTAGATAAATGAGCATATTAAATGTAAATAATGTGTTCTTTGGATAAAGTTTATTTTCTTGCATCTCTATATATAGAAGCAATATGTTGAATTGATTTAAATATTTAAATACTTACATACCTGTTATCACAATCTAACATTGTTTATCTTATTTTCTTTCAATCAATATTATGTTTTCAAGATTTATCCACGTGAATCCATAGAGATCTAGGTCTTTGATTTTTGACTGTTTGATATTATGTGATCACATGCATATAGCATCATTTATTTTCCATTCAAGCATTATTGGACAATTGGATTGTTTCCCTCCCTTCTCTAGAACAAACAACATTTCCTAGAATATCCCTGAAGATGTCTGACAGTCGAGAAGGGCCAGGCTGCCCGAAGGATTGCTACTTGCTTTTAGCCACCTTCCAACAGGCCGTCTCCAGCCAGCAATTTGAAGCACAGCTGAAATGAGAACTGCCCCAAATGTGAAGATCTTAGGAGCTTCCTAGAAGGTGGGAGGTTAATGATAGGCATCCTGCTGGGATCCCAGGGGAGTCTGAGCTGGCCTGAAGCTCATCTTCCTCCTCCACCTCTCAAGAGAAATGTGGAGGAAAGAAGACTTCAAAAACTGTGAGCAGGCAGAGGGAGAGATATTGGGGGCCGAAGCTGTAACTGAGGTCTTGGAGTGGGCTGTGAGCACGCAGAGCCTCTCGAGAGCCAGGCTCTGCCTTCTGAGGACTTCTCCCCTAAGGCTGCTCATAATTCACGTGATACCAGCCATATAGAGCCGACTTGGCCCACACTGTCACAGAAAGCCTTATCAGAATCTCTTCTTCTTCATACACTCTTGTGTCTGTTACTTGGTTATTGCCTTTGGTACTCCACTGATGTGAACCACAGTCGCCAGGGGATGGAGGACACTAGTGACCCATCTTGCTCTGTGGCCTCAGTCCACAGCTGGAGGGTAAGGGAAGAGGCCAAATGAAGGTCAAGAAGGAAAGATGGAGTTTGAAGAGAAGACCTGAGTTAAGGGTGTCTTCTCAAGTCTTGATGACTGAAATGTAGCTCCAGTACCTGAAGTCCTGCTTGTTCTCAAGGCTGACCGCGGGGCTGGGTGCACTCAGTGAAGGAACCGTATACACTTAGTATTTCCTTGCTTGCTCACACTTGCCCTCCTCTGATACACCCTCTGCAAGACTGATCTTCCCCTGAAACAACTTTCCACCTGCTACTGTCATCTCAGGAACATTTGCTTCCCCTTCCTAGTGTCCCCCTAGAATGCCATTGCAGCCAATTCATAATTTGATAATCATGCTGCTTACCATATTCTCAGCAACTTCTGAGAAATTTTATTCACTTTATTCCATAGTCTTCACCCATCAATAATCTTCCTTAACTTCCTAGCTGCAGGTTAACCCATTCGGAATCATTTCTTTTACTTTCTCTTCTTTGGCAAATCCTTTCTATCTTTTAAGGTCTTTTTCTTGTCTCTCTACCATCCTGCCTTCCTGAACTTCGTTTTTTTTCGTTTAAGTAACCTTTCAATCTCCTTCCCCAATTTCCTCATAAACATTGAGAGTTTATTCCTCACACGTTAGACAGCGGTTTATGAATGGCCAGGCATAATGGACTCAGAATGTGTTGGCACCCCCGAGGTACCTGTCTTGCTGGGGAGCCACAGGTGAAGGGCTGTCTGCTGGACACATGTTTGCATGGAGTCAGGCTGAGTGGCCTCAGGGTGTTTGCTCTGCACTTGTGTGTGTTTCTCCCTAGTTGGTTTCCTTGTCCAGCCACCTGTGACCTCCCTCCATCCAGCCCAGGGAATCCTTCTCATCACAGGGGTAGGATGTTTGTCTCATTTTCCATCACATCCTTTCCCCAAAGTTTGGTTGTGAGTTGTTCCCATTCCAAAGACCTTTCCTCTTTGAAGAGAAAAGAGAAAATCTTGTCTCTCCTTTTCTCTCACTTCACTTCTGCTCTATTATCTCCTCCGTCCAGAATGGCCCACTGACTCACATGGGTGTAGATCCAAAGATGGCAAGAAATGCCAGCAATTCTGAGATAATAATACGGATGGATCAGGAAAACTTGAAAACCTTTATCCCGCCACATTAAAAAAAATTGCACTTCCAGTGTATTCAGAGTCTCAGTGTAGAAACACAAATGATAGAGAAATTGAATTACACTCAAGTTTTTCTTTCCTCCTTTCCTGATTTATTCTAATCCTCCAAGTTAACATGATGAACTCTTTGTTGTGTAAAGTTTCAGACATTTTCTACCCATGCACACTTTTCTTCTTTTCACATTAGAGTGTGAACTAGGTCACTTTCAACATGCTGTGATTCTGTGATTCACTGTCTCCCACCGAGTCATCCACGGATAAAGTCATCTGTTTCACGGAGAACTATTTCCAATAGCTAATAGCCAATGTCTGTGGAGTGCTTACTCTGTGTCGGTTTCTTGTAACTACTTTACAGATCATTTGTACAGCGTACCCATGGACCAGGTACAATTATGACCCCCAAGTGACAGATAAGTGCAGATAAGTACAAATAAATACAGAGGCCAAGTGACTTGCCCAAGACACTGGAGCAAATCAAAATCCATGCCTCTGTAATCATTTTGCTCTATTGCCTCTGTCTGGGAGGCTTGATGATTTGGCAACTAAAACCTTAAATATCATGTTCCATTTTTATATCTGTGACACAAGCGTGGGGCTGTGATACAGGGTAAGTAACCTGACTACTTTTGAAAACCCTTATGCACCTGGATGAAAGTAAGCCAGGGACTGCAAGCCATAGATTTAAGGTTTCCTACCAACTTTTAAAAATAGCTTCTTGAATGCAATTTATGTAGTGTCAAGTCTAGGATGTAGTCCAAATAGTAACAGAAAAATGGAGATATGTAGAAAAATACTTAAAGTTGACAAGTATTGGGAGTGTAGTATTTTTGGGGCCAGCGTGTAGACCACAGGAAAACTTGCTGTTTCCATCCCAAAGGGAAGAGCCCTACGTTGCAACTGCCAAGGTCCCTGGGACAGCAAGTGTGCTCACTGCTTAGTAAAGAAGCATCCTCAGTTTGATAGAATCATATGGGAGCCTTACATTTGGTTAGCAGTTCTACATTCTTGATGTAATAATATTTTCAGGGTGTGGGAGGGTATCAAGCTCTGAAAATACCCTTGGAGAGATCTGCTTATTAAGTTTGGCTTTTTCAGTCTCCCTACTACTTCTTTACTAAACACCAGGCGGTTTCCTTCACTTTTCAGAACCATATTGTTTCTCCCTTCTCTAATGAACTTTGAAATACTTTTGGATGAGCTATTGAGATTGGGAAAAAATAAACATCTCTTTAAAATAAGGAAGATAATAACAATGACAAGTAGAAAAACCTCTAAAACAGAGAATATCCTCCATTCTAGCCACTGACTGGGAGTGGAAGGTTCGTGCTCGCTGTCCAGGACGTAGAAATAAAAGCTGAGGAGGCGCTGAGGCGTCTCCTGGATCTCTATGAGCCTCCATCATTTCTGCTGAGTAGGGTTGACAGATAAAATATAGACTGTTTAGTTAAATATGAATGTTTGAAAAACAACGAGTACATTTTGAAGATAAGTATGCCCCAAATAGTTCATAGGATCTACTTATACTAAAAATAATGACTTATTATTCATGTGAAGTTCAAGTTTAACTGGGTATCCTGTATTTTTATGTCCTAAATCTGACAGCCCTACTGATGATCCACAATGGAGGCAGTTGAGGAACGGTACATGCTGGCTCTCGGACAGTCAGAAATGGCTTCAGCAGATCCAGGTACAGTATGAAATTCTTTTTGGATGTAGCTCAGAAGCCATGGCCAGCCCTTGACTGCAAGTACTGCCTCGGGTTTCCCTGAGGTGGATTAAACCTTCCTCTTAATGGCCTTTTGGTAAGTCTGGAAGACCATATCCAAGGGGAGCCCCAAAGTCAGTTTCATCCTCACAACCATGTTTCCAATTCCTGAAATTGGCTGCATGTGACTCACAAGAGCTGAGGAGGTTTGTGGAAGTTGGGAGTGTCATAGCTTGAACCCTTTGTAGGTAAAGTTTTGCTGTTGTGAGAGTTTTAACAGGAGCAATGTGAAAGACTCCAAGTCCCCAGGTAGATAGAAATAATCCTGTTCTACCTGTGTGTATGTGACAAGTCTCTAATAGTTCAGAGAGCAAGTATCCGATCTTAGAAAGACTGCTCCAAGCTTGGATGTTTCTGGTGACAAGGCAAGGTCCTGAGTTTCAAGTTCACCTTTTATGGTTGAGGAGACAATAAGGTGGTCAGAAGGGAAATCATGGAGGAGACCTTGGCTTCATCCATCGTGCAGGCTTGTATATGTGGTTATATGCAGATTGTGTTTCAAAGGTGGAGCTTGTTTACAACTATGAACATTCTCCGATGTGCTTTTTGGACCTTCATTCCCAGAGCGAGAGCAGTGCCGAGGCTCTAGAAATGCCATGGATATTCTGAGCTGTCAGTGGCATTTCCCCGGTACTGTTCCCTTGGTGCCGCTCCTTGAAATGTCCAAAGGGATTATCATGTGTCTTGTGGCGGGTCCTAGCATTGTGAAAGGAAGCTGCTGCACCTGGCTCAGAGGATTTCGGATGTGGTGGGAGGAGGAGTAGTACTACGACTATAAATTGTATCACAGCATATCGATTCCATCTTGAGAGTGGGGTTGGGGGGTTATGAAGGGGGGCTTTTATTGTACTTTTATACATTGTACCCTTGAAACTAATTCAATTTTTTAAAATTAATTAATTTATTTGGGGCTGCATTGGGTCTTTGTCGCTGCTAGCGGGCGTTCTCTAGTTGCAGTGAGCGGGGGCTCCTCTTGGCTGTGGTGCACGGGCTTCTCATTGCAGTGGCTTCTCTTGTTGCGGAGCATGGTCTCTAGGCACGCAGGCTTCCGTAGTTGTGGCACGTGGGCTCGGTTGATGTGGCACACGGGCTCTAGAGCGCAGGCTCAGTAGTTGTGGCGCGCGGGCTTAGTTACTCCGTGGCACGTGGGATGTTCCCAGACCAGGGCTCGAACCCATGACCCCTGCATTCGCAGGCATATTCTTAACCACTGCTCCACCAGGGAAGCCCGATAATTCAGTTTTTTTATAAAGAGAAGATTCCTAATATTATTCCAAAATTTTAAAAATATGTAGTTGGATAACACTATGAAAAATTAACTGATATATTCTTTTATTATTTCTCTTTGCTCCCTGGATCTTTTTCCCCATCCAGTCAGCTAGGCACTCTGAGTTCACTGCATTAGGAAGGTAAAGACTCAGCAGAAATGAGGGAGAAAAACAGAAAAGTCTCAGCTTTGGAATGTTCACAACGGAGGCCACAGTAGAACAGGTGAGAATTCTGTGAACCAAAAATAAATGTCGTCTCAAATGCAAAAAAGTATTCTCTGCACTGGGAGGCAGGAGAGGGAGGGAGGGAAGGACTGAAGGAGAGAGATCAGTGTGGCCAGGGACATGGAGACTGTGCTTGAGGACGATATGCCCAGGAAGAGAATCAGAATCTGGAGAAGATTCAGCCTGCACATGATCATTGCCTCCAGCCAGCACCCTCATCTCAGACGTTGGGAAATTCAGAGAGAGAGTGGGAGTACGTCAGGAGGGCCACGCGCATAGTCTGTGTGGCAGGGGTTGTGGCCGTTCCCTATTTGTGAGGAGTCCCCAGCAATTTGCAGGCCTCTTCTGGAAAATGCTGGCGGACGTCTCTAGTGCTTATGTGAAAGCTTGTTCACAAACCTTGAAAGATACAGATGTAGATGACAGATAGATGCATAGATAGAAAAATGTCATTAAATAAAAGCTCCAGGAAAGGTTTGGAAAATGCCCTTTATTGCATAGGACGCTTCTATTGTCATATGATGTTAGACTGAGTGCCGGTCCCTTCATCCTCCTTCAGACCACGGCATTCTGTCTGCTACTCTCCCGAGGGTCCTTTCTTCTCCCTGGAAGGGATAAAACAAATGAGGTAGAACAGGAAGAGACAAGAAGCACTCCAAGCTCTGCTGGTCAGGGTTACCCTCCAGCATTGCCTTAATGCTCAGAGCCACACACACCACAGTGAGCTTGGCTCCAGATCTACTACCACGCAACGAAGGTTCTGGAACATTTCCATATCTCGGGGGACCTCATTTCCACGTGACTCTCTTTCATATTCCCCTTTGTCACAGAAGGCTAGGTCCAGTGGTCCGGGTGAGATCTCGGCTCAGGCCCAAGGCTCTCAGACCTCAAAGTTCTGGTCCTGCAAGGGCCCCTGTCCTCTCTTGAGACCACTCCTGGCTCTCTCTGCCGAGAAGGAGCTGCTGGCAGTACGTCCTCTAAGAGTTGAGGTCCATCGTGCAGACCCTGAGAAAACTCCTAGGAAAAGGCTCCACCTTCTTGTTTACGTCAACAGAGGTCAATGCCTTTGTTAGTGCTGGGTGTGTCCCATTTGATGCAACTGCAGAGCCATTAGGTAAACCAGCACATGTGTGCGGCCCCTTCCCTTAGACTCCTCTGGGCCCTCGTGACATAGGCTCAGAAGACTGCCAGCCTCAAGCCTTACCTCTTCCAAGGGACGGCCACACCGTCTTCCAGGATCTTCTGTCCCATGAATCTCAGTTGCTGTTTGGAACTCAAAGGAGAGAAAAGACCCTGCCTGCGGGGTCTCTTTGGGCTGGGGCCTTCCCCCGTGGGCTGCTCTCCCTCATTCTCCTTTTCTTCTTGCTTCTCTACCTCCTTCTCCTCCTCCTCCTCCTACTCCTCCTCCTCCTCCTCCTCCTCCTCGTTCTCCTCCTCCTCCTCCTCGTCCTCTTCCTCAGGGGTGCTCTCGGATTCCACATTGCCCATCCGCTGGGCCATGGTGAGATGAAAGTCACGGCAGCTGAAGCCCTGCAGGATGCCGCCCTTCACGTGCTGCTGGAGGATCTCCAAGGTGGGGAAGACCCGGCAGCAGGCCATGCACCTGAAGCCGGTCTCCATGGTCAGCATCCAGTCCGCTGTCTTGGCGCTGGGTCTCTCCTCGACGGCAGGTGGCCCTGATGGGCTGCCTGGCTCTGCCCTTTCCTCATACTCTTTCTCCTCCCCAGTGGGCTCACTGTCAGACAGGAGGCTTTCGGTGCACACATCAGAAGAGGGGTCAGTGGCTACTGCGCACACATCCTCAGGAAGGGTCACTTCTTCTATCCTCAGCTGCTTTTCAGGCAACTCCAAGGGTTTCTTTGTCTTCCAGGAGACAGCGACACCCTTGTTCACTTGTACCTGCATGTAGTATATTTTCATGCCCCTTTCCTCTTTGTCTGGGTGCAGATAGTTCTTACAGGGTGAAGAGGGTGAGGAGGAGACACAGTGTGATGGGGAAGCGGTCTCTCCTTCTTCCTGATCCTGGGCTAGGGGTGGTCTAGGCTGGGCAGTGTCTCGATGAAATCTCCGGATTCCTGAAAAAGGAAATTAAAATCATAATAACATGCATGGGCCATGCTGGAAGCTGAGGGAGCAGGTGTGGTAGACGAGAGAGGGACATTGGCACGACATAGCAATGTCGTGAGCTTGGTGTCCGTTGGCCGTAGGACGGAGTGGTGTATGTGGTGTCATCTGTGGGCTTTTCATGTGCGTGGGGGGGTATACTGGAGCGGTGTCTGTATACAGGGGTGTGGAGTATGGTGGTGAGGGCTGTAGTATGTGAGGGATGCGGCTGGATGCGTGTACGATGAGGAGTGTGAGTTTGGGAATATCGGTGGTGCATTCCTTGTGGAATGGGGCTGTGGTGCAGGAGAGTACTGTGGAGCACGTGCTTGGGGTTGATGTGCACTGAGAAGGGCTGTGCCTGGAGGGCGCGTGTATGTGTGAGCTGTGTGCACCTGAGCTGGATGGTCCTGCTCTCAGGCTGGAGGTGTATGATGCAGAACTCTGTCCTTCTCTGGAAGCAAAGGCAAAGACAAAGCCTACATTTTCCTCTGAAGATGCTTAATCTGGTCCCTCTTCCCTCCACCTCAAGCCCAGACCTTTCCGGCCCCTGCTCCTTGACTTCCCCACCATGGTAGTAGCAGTATTCACACACACACCCCCAGACTCAGCTGGCATCCATGCCCTCAGAACAGCTCAGCCATCCTGCCCAGGCTCCTCCACAGAGCCCTCATCACCTCTGATGACCCTGGATTTCCTCTCAGCCTCCCTGGGATCTGTGTGCCTCCTGCTTCACAGCCAAGCACCCCGTCACCTGAGGAGCCCCACGCCCTTACCAGCGTAGCTGAGCTTGCGCAGAGTAGAAGTACAGAAGAAGTATTTATAGGCAGAGGAGACCTCCACTGCCCCTGGGCTGCAGCCTTGGGCCACCACAGTGGATCCAAGCCGAGGGGGATCCTCTTGTGACTTCGAGATTCCTGAGGGAGGAATGAAAGGCTCAGGGTGGGTTCATCAGTCCTCTGTCCACAAATATTTACTGAGTGTGTGACACGTGTCAGGTGCAGTGAATACACACAGTTGAGAGTGTGGTTCCCAGTGGATCCTCCAGGATTTAATTCCAATCAATACTTGTTCTCTCACTGTCTAGTTGGTAATGTAGGCCTCGGTGGTGACTGTGAGTGTGTGGGAAGAGTGAGTGATGTGTATCAGTTAAGTCTGTGGTAAGTGTGGGGTTGGCATGGGGAGCACAGTGCAGACGTGTCTATCTGTGTCTGTGGCCTTTGTGTGCATGGTTTCTGTTCACAAGTCAGGAATTCTGGGACATGTAACGTTTCCTCATTACATGGTGTGGCTTGTATTTATGGTGTGTGTTCATTCATTCATTCACCAAGATTCAGTAAGCAGCTACTCCTGTGTATCCGGCACTCTTCCATTGTTGTAGTCTTTGGTAACGCTGCACATTCTAGTAGGGGAAGACACACACTAAACAAAACTACAATAAATATATAATACATCAGCTGGTGGTAAGTATATAAGGGTTGCCAGACTTAGCGAACAAGAATACAAGGCACCCAGTTAAATTTCAGTTTCAGATAAACCCAGAATAATCTTTTAGTGTAAGTATTCCCATGCAGTATTTGGCCTGACTTAGTTTTAGTGTAAGTATAGCCCATACAATATGTGGGACATACGGATACTGAAAAATTACTTGTTGTTTATCTGGAATTCAAATTGAACTGGATAGCCCATATTTTCTCTGGCAATCCTGACATGGGTTACTGAGACTGTGGTTTACTGTGGTTTGTACAAAGCGGGTCTGGCATTACGCAAGAATGTGTTATAAGTGTGGTGTGTATGACACGTGACTGGTTCTTATAGAGGTATTTAGAGATGGCTGAAGTTAGCTGTGTTTGTGCAAGAGTTGAGGAGATACATGTATATAGTGTGTGTGTGTGTGTGTGTGTGTCCTATATATATAGTGTGTGTGTCTATATACATATCTCATCTCCAGCGTTTGGTGTTGGAGGAGAGGATTGTGATACAGGTGGGTTGTATGAGAATGTAGTACAGGAGGGATGCGTGTATATACCTCCATGTGCTCTGTGTGGTTTACTAAAGAAGTTATATGTGGGGTGTGTGATATTTTTGCTGTATCAGAGTGTACATGGGTGTATGAGTTACTGTCTCATAAAACACCCCTAACAAGAATTCTGTATACACTCTTACGTACACCGAGTGTCAGCCAGGTCCACGCAGGGTGACAAGAACTTTACCACGCAGACTTTATATCTGGTAAGCACTCTACCCCCATTCATCTCGCTCTTCTCTGCACTACCACACACACACACACACACACACACACACACACTCACACACACACACACACAGGAACATAGGGCAAAATATTCTGAATGGTCAGGGGCAGTCATTGCCTTCCCCAGCCTGTCCCAGCCACTGCCTGGAAATCTGCCTGCTGTCTAGAGCTCCATTCCCAGGGCCCATCCTACAGTCTCCAGGGCCCTGGGCCTGGTAGGAGCTACTGGGCTCTAATCTGGGGCAGAGGCCTCTAGCTGGAGCTCTGGGGTGACCACCCCTCTTCCAGGGCAAGCTACTCGCCTACATTTAATGCACGCAGGCACCACGTGGCCCGTGGCTCTCAGAGCTCCCCGCAGGACCCTGAGGCCATTTCTCACCCCCGCTCACGCGGTCTCAGTCTCTGGAAAACCCTTCCCTTCCCTTGATCTCCTTTGGGAAATTCTTCCTGTTGAAGGAATAAAACCTCCTTGCTTTCAATATGACACCATCCCTAGACAAACAATCTTCTTTCAAAGTGCATTCCACTTGTCAAGATATTTTTCAACAGGGCCTTCAACTCATGGGGCTTCTCTTTCCACTTTGGTAAAAGAGGCCAAGCAACTCATGGGTCTCTCTCAGCATCCTTGCATCCTTCACATCCCCGACCTCATGACCCCTAGGAAAGATCCAAGAGCATAAGAGAGAAATCGGGGACTGAGAAAAGCTGCACCTCTAGGTCTGTGCAAGCAGGATGCAGCCTGCTGTGAGTCCGACAAAGCTCCAGGCTCGGCTGCCCCAGGAGAGAGTCCTCAAACTAGCGGAGCTGACCTCCCATCTCCCAGGGGGCATCTGGCCGTTCTGTGCCGTCTCACACCACAGGGACCCTCCGGATAGATACGGCAGCATCAGTGAGACAAGGTCTCTCGCTCCCTGCTTCACAGGTGACACGTTCTCAGTCCCCCGCTTCCTAGAGAAACTTCAGTTTGGCAGAAACCCATGTGCCCCAGACAAGTTGCCCCCCACATACCTCCTCCGTTCTCGGCAGTTTCCTGGGACTCTTCATTTTCCAGATGTTTCCTCTTTTGTCGCCGTTCCATCGTACCAACTAGAAGTCTCCCTTAGAAGATGCCTCAAGAGATGTCCAACTCCTCCTCTTCCCTACAGGTTGGCCCTTCTTGGCTCTTGGGCAATCCGTTGAAATGATTCAATACAAACAAAAATAGTCAAGTCTCCTAAATGGCTGAAAAACTTGTACCACTTGGTGAACCAGCAGTAGTGCCTAGTGCTCACCAGGGCTGTTATGTTTGCAAGGTTGCCAGGCTCACAGTGGAATTCTGTGACCTCAGTGATGACATCAGAGCATTCGGTGGACCTAGGTTGAGCACAGTGTCTGCAATAGCACAGGCCCCATTTTCAAGAACAATTCCTTTTTCCCAGCCGAAGCTTTCCCGTGAAAGGGAAAGGTTCCTACCATATCTATTATAAATTGTATCATACCATGTCTATTATAAAATTCACATTTTGATTGGAGATCTTTTAATGTCTTTTCTAGAGAGATTTAATATGAATGTTTTAAATGGTCTCCAGTTTCCCTGTGGATTATTGACATTTTAAACTCTGCACTTCAATTTTCCCTCAACACGTGTAATTTTGTCACGGCTATTTCTGTACTTAAAGATGAGGAACTATATAATTGATTTCTTCATTTTTTCCCCATCTCTTTCCAAGGTACTGCATTTGATTGTGTCTTGCGACTGAGTGAAAAATGCTAGTCCTTGAGTCAGGACATTGGGCCCTTTAGCAAGTAACTCAACCTATCTGGGCTTCAGCTTCTGTATGTGCGATCAAGAGGCTTGGACTAGCTGACTTTTCAAATGCTGTGTTTCTTTGATTCACTCTCACTTACTGATCTGCTCCTTAAGAAGAGGGTCTGTTCTCATAAAGTAACAACAGTCTTTCGTACTCAGTTTGTTAGTTATATTGCCTTCTACGTATGCTTAGCTCTAAATAATTTATACGGCTCTTGTGACAATTTTTAGATCTTCTTTTTTTCTTATTTTCTTTTATAGTTTCTAATTTGTTATCGCCAGTGTAGAGGAGCCTGATTGACTTTTAAAATTTATTGATCTTGTATGTGTGTGCCTTGTTGAACCGTCTTATTAGTTCCTGCTAGTTTATCTGTGGGTTCTTTTGGGTCTCCTAGATAAATGAGCATATTAAATGTAAATAATGTGTTCTTTGGATAAAGTTTATTTTCTTGCATCTCTATATATAGAAGCAATATGTTGAATTGATTTAAATATTTAAATACTTACATACCGACTTCCGGGTAAGATGGCGGAAGAGTAAGACGCGGAGATCACCTTCCTCCCCACGGATACACCAGAAATACAGCTACACGTGGAACAACTCCTACAGAACACCTACTGAACGCTGGCAGAAGACCCCAGACCTCCCAAAAGGCAAGAAACTCCCCACATACCTGGGTAGGGCGAAGCGGAGAGATCCGCACACAGAGGATCGGTGCCGAGCGGCACTCACCAGCCCGAGAGGCTTGTCTGCTCGCCCGCCGGGGCGCGCAGCGCTGGAAGCTGAGGCTCGGGCTTCGGTCAGAGCGCAGGGAGAGGACTGGGGCTGGCGGCGAGAACTCAGCCTGAAGGGGGCTAATGTGCCACAGCTAGCCGGGAGGGAGTCCGGGAAAACTCTGGAGCTGCCGAAGAGGCAAGAGACTTTTTTTTTCCCTCTTGGTTTCCTGGTGCGCGAGGAGAGGGGATTAAGAGCGCTGCTTAAAGGGGCTCCACGGACGGGCGCGAGTCGCGACTGAAAGCGCGGAGCCCAGTGACAGGCGTGGGACGCTGGGGCTGCTGCTGCCGCCGCCAAGAAGCCTGTGTGCGAGCGCAGGTCACTGCCCACACCGCCCTTCCGGGAGCCTGTGCAGCCCGCCACTGCCGGGGTCCCGGGATCCAGGGGCGGCTTCCCTGGGAGAACGCACGGCGCGCCTCGGGCTAGTGCAACGTCACGCCGACCTCTGCCGCTGCAGGCTCGCCCCGCACTCCGTGCCCCTCCCTCCCTCCCGGCCTGAGTGAGCCAGAGTCCCCGAAGAGGCTGCTCCTTTAACCCTGTCCTATCTGAGCGAAGAACAGACGCCCTCCGGCGACCTACACGCAGAGGCGGGGCCAAATCCAAAGCTGAGACCCAGGAGCTGTGAGAACAAAGAAGAGAAAGGGAAACCTCTCCCAGCAGCCTCAGAAGCAGTGGATTAAAGCTCCACAATCAACTTGATGTACCCTGCATCTGGGGAATACATGAATAGACAACACATCATCCCAAATTGAGGAGCCCGGAGTCAGTGCTGTGCCTCTGAGGTGGGAGAGCCAACTTCAGGACACTGGTCCAAAAGAGACCTCCCAGCTCCACATAATATCAAACGGCGAAAATCTTCCAGAGATCTCCATCTCAACACCAGCACCCAGCTTCACTCAACGACCAGCAGGCTACAGTGCTGGACACCCTAAGCCAAACAACTAGCAAGACAGGAACACAACGCCACCCATTAGCAGAGAGGTGGCCTAAAATCATAAAAAGTCCACAGACACCCCAAAACACACCACCAGACGTGGACCTGCCCACCAGAAAGACAAGATCCAGCCTCATCCACCAGAACACAGGCACTAGTCCCCTCCACCAGGAAGCCTACACAACCCACTAAACCAACCTTAGCCACTGGGGACAGACACCAAAAACAACAGGAACTACAAACCTGCAGCCTGCAAAAAGGAGACCCCAAACACAGTAACATAAGCAAAATGAGAAGACAGAAAAACACACAGCAGGAGAAGGAGCAAGATAAAAACCCACCAGACCTAACAAATGAAGAGGTAATAGGCAGTCTACCTGAAAAAGAATTCAGAATAATGATGGTAAAGATGATCCAAGATTCTATTTCCCAGATCCAAAATCTTGGAAATAGAATAGACAAAATGCAAGAAACAGTTAACAAGGACCTAGAAGAACTAAAGATGAATCAAGCATCGATTAAAAACACAATACATGAAATAAAAAATACTCTAGATGGGATCAATAGCAGAATAACTGAGGCAGAAGAACGGATAAGTGAGGTGGAAGATAAAATAGTGGAAATAACTGCTGCAGAGCAAAATAAAGAAAAAAGAATGAAAAGAACAGAGGACAGTCTCAGAGACCTCTGGGACAACATTAAACGCACCAACATTCGAATTATAGGGATTCCAGAAGAAGAAGAGAAAAAGAAAGGGACTGAGAAAATATTTGAAGAGATTATAGTTGAAAACTTCCCTAATATGGGAAAGGAAATAGTTAATCAAGTCCAGGAGGCACAGAGAGTCCCATACAGAATAAATCCAAGGAGAAATACGCCAAGACACATATTAATCAAACTGTCAAAAATTAAACACAAAGAAATCATATTAAAAGCAGCAAGGCAAAAACAACAAATAACACACAAGGGAATCCCCATCAGGATAACAGCTGATCTCTCAGCAGAAACTCTACAAGCCAGAAGGGAGTGGCAGGACATACTTAAAGTGATGAAGGAGAAAAACCTGCAACCAAGATTACTCTACCCAGCAAGGATCTCATTCAGATTTGATGGAGAAATTAAAACGTTTACAGACAAGCAAAAGCTGAGAGAGTTCAGCACCACCAAACCAGCTTTACAACAAATGCTAAAGGAACTTCTCTAGGCAAGAAACACAACAGAAGGAAAAGACCTACAATAATGAACCCAAAACAATTAAGAAAATGGGAATAGGAACATACATATCGATAATTACCTTAAATGTAAATGGACTAAATGCTCCCACCAAAAGACACAGAGTGGCTGAATGGATACAAAAACAAGACCCATCTATATGCTGTCTACAAGAGACCCACTTCAGACCTAGAGACACATACAGACTGAAAGTAAGGGGATGGAAAAAGATATTCCATGCAAATGGAAACCAAAAGAAAGCTGGAGTAGCAATTCTCATATCAGACAAAATAGACTTTAAAATAAGGACTACTAGAAGAGACAAAGAAGGACACTACATAATGATCAAGGGATCGATCCAGGAAGAAGATATAACAATTGTAAATATTTATGCACCAAACATAGGAGCACCTCAATACATAAGGCAAATACTAACAGCCATAAAAGGAGAAATCGACAGTAACACACTCATAGTAGGGGACTTTAACACCCCACTTTCACCAATGGACAGATCATCCAAAATGAAAATAAATAAGGAAACACAAGCTTTAAATGATACATTAAACAAGATGGACTTAATTGATATTTATAGGACATTCCATCCAAAAACAACAGAATACACATTTTTCTCAAGTGCTCATGGAACATTCTCCAGGATAGATCATATCTTGGGTCACAAATCAAGCCTTGGTAAATTTAAGAAAATTGAAATTGTATCAAGTATCTTTTCCGACCACAATGCTATGAGACTAGATATCAATTACAGGAAAAGATCTGTAAAAAATACAAACACATGGAGGCTAAACAATACACTACTTAATAATGAAGTGATCACTGAAGAAATCAAAGAGGAAATTAAAAAATACCTAGAAACAAATGACAATGGAGACACGACGACCCAAAACCTATGGGATGCAGCAAAAGCAGTTCTAAGAGGGAAGTTTATAGCAATACAATCCCACCTTAAGAAACAGGAAACATCTCGAATAAACAACCTAACCTTGCACCTAAAGCAATTAGAGAAAGAAGAACAAAAACATCCCAAAGTTAGCAGAAGGAAAGAAATCATAAAAATCAGATCAGAAATAAATGAAAAAGAAATGAAGGAAACGATAGCAAAGATCAATAAAACTAAAAGCTGGTTCTTTGAGAAGATAAACAAAATTGATAAACCATTAGCCAGACTCATCAAGAAAAAAAGGGAGAAGACTCAAATCAATAGAATTAGAAATGAAAAAGGAGAAGTAACAACTGACACTACAGAAATACAAAAGATCATGAGAGATTACTATAAGCAACTCTATGCCAATAAAATGGACAACCTGGAAGAAATGGACAAATTCTTAGAAATGCACAACCTGCCAAGACTGAATCAGGAAGAAATAGAAAATATGAACAGACCAATCACAAGCACTGAAATTGAAACTGTGATAAAAAATCTTCCAACAAACAAAAGCCCAGGACCAGATGGCTTCACAGGCGAATTCTATCAAGCATTTAGAGAAGAGCTAACACCTATCCTTCTGAAACTCTTCCAAAATATAGCAGAGGGAGGAACACTCCCAAACTCATTCTACGAGGCCACCATCACCTTGATACCAAAACCAGGCAAGGATGTCACAAAGAAAGAAAACTACAGGCCAATATCACTGATGAACATAGATGCAAAAATCCTCAACAAAATACTAGCAAACAGAATCCAACAGCACATTAAAAGGATCATACACCATGATCAAGTGGGGTTTATTCCAGGAATGCAAGGATTCTTCAATATACGCAAATCAATCAACGTGATACACCATATTAACAAATTGAAGGAGAAAAACCATATGATCATCTCAATAGATGCAGAGAAAGCTTTTGACAAAATTCAACACCCATTTATGATAAAAACCCTGCAGAAAGTAGGCATAGAGGGAACTTTCCTCAACATAATAAAGGCCATATATGACAAACCCACAGCCAGCATCGTCCTCAATGGTGAAAAACTGAAACCATTTCCACTAAGATCAGGAACTAGACAAGGTTGCCCACTTTCACCACTCTTATTCAACCTAGTTTTGGAAGTTTTAGCCACAGCAATCAGAGAAGAAAAGGAAATAAAAGGAATCCAAATTGGAAAAGAAGAAGTAAAGCTGTCACTGTTTGCAGATGACATGATACTATACATAGAGAATCCTAAAGATGCTACCAGAAAACTACTAGAGTTAATCAACGAATTTGGTAAAGTAGCAGGATACAAAATTAATGCACAGAAATCTCTGGCATTCCTATATACTGATGATGAAAAATCTGAAAGAGAAATCAAGGAAACACTCCCATTTACCATTGCAACAAAAAGAATAAAATATCTAGGAATAAACCTACCTAAGGAGACAAAAGACCTGTATGCAGAAAATTATAAGACACTGATGAAAGAAATTAAAGATGATACAAATAGATGGAGAGATGTACCATGTTCTTGGATTGGAAGAATCAACATTGTGAAAATGACTCTACTACCCAAAGCAATCTACAGGTTCAATGCAATCCCTATCAAACTACCACTGGCATTTTTCACAGAACTAGAACAAAAAATTTCACAATTTGTATGGAAACACAAAAGACCCCGAATAGCCAAAGCAATCTTGAGAACGAAAAATGGAGCTGGAGGAATCAGGCTCCCTGACTTCAGACTATACTACAAAGCTACAGTAATCAAGACAGTATGGTACTGGCACAAAAACAGAAAGATAGATCAATGGAACAGGATAGAAAGCCCAGAGTTAAACCCACGGACATATGGTCACCTTATCTTTGATAAAGGAGGCAGGAATGTACAGTGGAGAAAGGACAGTCTCTTCAATAAGTGGTGCTGGGAAAACTGGATAGGGACATGTAAAAGTATGAGATTAGATCACTCCCTAACACCATACACAAAAATAAGCTCAAAATGGATTAAAGACCTAAATGTAAGGCCAGACACTATCAAACTCTTAGAGGAAAACATAGGCAGAACACTCTATGACATAAATCACAGCAAGATCCTTTTTGACCCACCTCCTAGAGAAATGGAAATAAAGACAAAAATAAACACATGGGACCTAATGAAACTTAAAAGCTTTTGCACAGCAAAGGAAACCATAAACAAGACCAAAAGACAACCCTCAGAATGGGAGAAAATATTTGCAAATGAAGCAACTGACAAAGGATTAATCTCCAAAATTTATAAGCAGCTCATGCAGCTCAATAACAAAAAAACAAACAACCCAATCCAAAAATGGGCAGAAGACCTAAATAGACATTTCTCCACAGAAGATATACAGACTGCCAACAAACACATGAAAGGATGCTCAACATCTTTACTCATTAGAGAAATGCAAATCAAAACTACAATGAGATATCATCTCACACCAGTCAGAATGGCCATCATCAAAAACTCTAGAAACAATAAATGCTGGAGAGGGTGTGGAAAAAAGGGAACACTCTTGCACTGCTGGTGGGAATGTGAATTGGTACAGCCGCTATGGAGAACGGTATGGAGGTTCCTTAAAAAACTACAAATAGAACTACCATATGACCCAGCAATCCCACTACTGGGCATATACCCTGAGAAAACCATAATTCAAAAAGAGTCATGTACCAAAATGTTCATAGCAGCCCTATTTACAATAGCCCGGAGATGGAAACAACCTAAGTGTCCATCATCGGATGAATGGATAAAGAAGATGTGGCACATATATACAATGGAATATTACTCAGCCATAAAAAGAAATGAAATTGAGCTATTTGTAATGAGGTGGATAGACCTAGAGTCTGTCATACAGAGTGAAGTAAGTCAGAAAGAGAAAGACAAATACTGTATGCTAACACATATATATGGAATTTAAGAAAAAAAAATGTCATGAAGAACATAGGGGTAAGACAGGAATAAAGACACAGACCTACTAGAGAATGGACTTGAGGATATGGGGAGGGGGAAGGGTAAGCTGTGACAAAGTGAAAGAGCGGCATGGACATATATACACTACCAAACGTGAGGTAGATAGCTAGTGGGAAGCAGCCGCATAGCACAGGGAGATCAGCTCGGTACTTTGTGACCGCCTGGAGGGGTGGGATAGGGAGGGTGGGAGGGAGACGCAAAAGGGAGGGGATATGGAAACATATGTATATGTATAACTGATTAAATTTGTTATAAAGCAAAAAAATAAAATAAAATTAAATTAAAAAAAAAAAAAAAAAAAAAAAAAAAAATAAATACTTACATACCTGTTATCACAATCTAACATTGTTTATCTTATTTTCTTTCAATCAATATTATGTTTTCAAGATTTATCCACGTGAATCCATAGAGATCTAGGTCTTTGATTTTTGACTGTTTGATATTATGTGATCACATGCATATAGCATCATTTATTTTCCATTCAAGCATTATTGGACAATTGGATTGTTTCCCTCCCTTCTCTAGAACAAACAACATTTCCTAGAATATCCCTGAAGATGTCTGACAGTCGAGAAGGGCCAGGCTGCCCGAAGGATTGCTACTTGCTTTTAGCCACCTTCCAACAGGCCGTCTCCAGCCAGCAATTTGAAGCACAGCTGAAATGAGAACTGCCCCAAATGTGAAGATCTTAGGAGCTTCCTAGAAGGTGGGAGGTTAATGATAGGCATCCTGCTGGGATCCCAGGGGAGTCTGAGCTGGCCTGAAGCTCATCTTCCTCCTCCACCTCTCAAGAGAAATGTGGAGGAAAGAAGACTTCAAAAACTGTGAGCAGGCAGAGGGAGAGATATTGGGGGCCGAAGCTGTAACTGAGGTCTTGGAGTGGGCTGTGAGCACGCAGAGCCTCTCGAGAGCCAGGCTCTGCCTTCTGAGAACTTCTCCCCTAAGGCTGCTCATAATTCACGTGATACCAGCCATATAGAGCCGACTTGGCCCACACTGTCACAGAAAGCCTTATCAGAATCTCTTCTTCTTCATACACTCTTGTGTCTGTTACTTGGTTATTGCCTTTGGTACTCCAGTGATGTGAACCACAGTCGCCAGGGGATGGAGGACACTAGTGACCCATCTTGCTCTGTGGCCTCAGTCCACAGCTGGAGGGTAAGGGAAGAGGCCAAATGAAGGTCAAGAAGGAAAGATGGAGTTTGAAGAGAAGACCTGAGTTAAGGGTGTCTTCTCAAGTCTTGATGACTGAAATGTAGCTCCAGTACCTGAAGTCCTGCTTGTTCTCAAGGCTGACCGCGGGGCTGGGTGCACTCAGTGAAGGAACCGTATACACTTAGTATTTCCTTGCTTGCTCACACTTGCCCTCCTCTGATACACCCTCTGCAAGACTGATCTTCCCCTGAAACAACTTTCCACCTGCTACTGTCATCTCAGGAACATTGGCTTCCCCTTCCTAGTGTCCCCCTAGAATGCCATTGCAGCCAATTCATAATTTGATAATCATGCTGCTTACCATATTCTCAGCAACTTCTGAGAAATTTTATTCACTTTATTCCATAGTCTTCACCCATCAATAATCTTCCTTAACTTCCTAGCTGCAGGTTAACCCATTCGGAATCATTTCTTTTGCTTTCTCTTCTTTGGCAAATCCTTTCTATCTTTTAAGGTCTTTTTCTTGTCTCTCTACCATCCTGCCTTCCTGAACTTCGTTTTTTTTCGTTTAAGTAACCTTTCAATCTCCTTCCCCAATTTCCTCATAAACATTGAGAGTTTATTCCTCACACGTTAGACAGCGGTTTATGAATGGCCAGGCATAATGGACTCAGAATGAGTTGGCACCCCCGAGGTACCTGTCTTGCTGGGGAGCCACAGGTGAAGGGCTGTCTGCTGGACACATGTTTGCATGGAGTCAGGCTGAGTGGCCTCAGGGTGTTTGCTCTGCACTTGTGTGTGTTTCTCCCTAGTTGGTTTCCTTGTCCAGCCACCTGTGACCTCCCTCCATCCAGCCCAGGGAATCCTTCTCATCACAGGGGTAGGATGTTTGTCTCATTTTCCATCACATCCTTTCCCCAAAGTTTGGTTGTGAGTTGTTCCCATTCCAAAGACCTTTCCTCTTTGAAGAGAAAAGAGAAAATCTTGTCTCTCCTTTTCTCTCACTTCACTTCTGCTCTATTATCTCCTCCGTCCAGAATGGCCCACTGACTCACATGGGTGTAGATCCAAAGATGGCAAGAAATGCCAGCAATTCTGAGATAATGATACGGATGGATCAGGAAAACTTGAAAACCTTTATCCCGCCACATTAAAAAAAATTGCACTTCCAGTGTATTCAGAGTCTCAGTGTAGAAAGACAAATGATAGAGAAATTGAATTACACTCAAGTTTTTCTTTCCTCCTTTCCTGATTTATTCTAATCCTCCAAGTTAACATGATGAACTCTTTGTTGTGTAAAGTTTCAGACATTTTCTACCCATGCACACTTTTCTTCTTTTCACATTAGAGTGTGAACTAGGTCACTTTCAACATGCTGTGATTCTGTGATTCACTGTCTCCCACCGAGTCATCCACGGATAAAGTCATCTGTTTCACGGAGAACTATTTCCAATAGCTAATAGCCAATGTCTGTGGAGTGCTTACTCTGTGTCGGTTTCTTGTAACTACTTTACAGATCATTTGTACAGCGTACCCATGGACCAGGTACAATTATGACCCCCAAGTGACAGATAAGTGCAGATAAGTACAAATAAATACAGAGGCCAAGTGACTTGCCCAAGACACTGGAGCAAATCAAAATCCATGCCTCTGTAATCATTTTGCTCTATTGCCTCTGTCTGGGAGGCTTGATGATTTGGCAACTAAAACCTTAAATATCATGTTCCATTTTTATATCTGTGACACAAGCGTGGGGCTGTGATACGGGGTAAGTAACCTGACTACTTTTGAAAACCCTTATGCACCTGGATGAAAGTAAGCCAGGGACTGCAAGCCATAGATTTAAGGTTTCCTACCAACTTTTAAAAATAGCTTCTTGAATGCAATTTATGTAGTGTCAAGTCTAGGATGTAGTCCAAATAGTAACAGAAAAATGGAGATATGTAGAAAAATACTTAAAGTTGACAAGTATTGGGAGTGTAGTATTTTTGGGGCCAGCGTGTAGACCACAGGAAAACTTGCTGTTTCCATCCCAAAGGGAAGAGCCCTACGTTGCAACTGCCAAGGTCCCTGGGACAGCAAGTGTGCTCACTGCTTAGTAAAGAAGCATCCTCAGTTTGATAGAATCATATGGGAGCCTTACATTTGGTTAGCAGTTCTACATTCTTGATGTAATAATATTTTCAGGGTGTGGGAGGGTATCAAGCTCTGAAAATACCCTTGGAGAGATCTGCTTATTAAGTTTGGCTTTTTCAGTCTCCCTACTACTTCTTTACTAAACACCAGGCGGTTTCCTTCACTTTTCAGAACCATATTGTTTTTCCCTTCTCTAATGAACTTTGAAATACTTTTGGATGAGCTATTGAGATTGGGAAAAAATAAACATCTCTTTAAAATAAGGAAGATAATAACAATGACAAGTAGAAAAAGCTCTAAAACAGAGAATATCCTCCATTCTAGCCACTGACTGGGAGTGGAAGGTTCGTGCTCACTGTCCAGGACGTAGAAATAAAAGCTGAGGAGGCGCTGAGGCGTCTCCTGGATCTCTATGAGCCTCCATCATTTCTGCTGAGTAGGGTTGACAGATAAAATATAGACTGTTTAGTTAAATATGAATGTTTGAAAAACAACGAGTACATTTTGAAGATAAGTATGCCCCAAATAGTTCATAGGATCTACTTATACTAAAAATAATGACTTATTATTCATGTGAAGTTCAAGTTTAACTGGGTATCCTGTATTTTTATGTCCTAAATCTGACAGCCCTACTGATGATCCACAATGGAGGCAGTTGAGGAACGGTACATGCTGGCTCTCGGACAGTCAGAAATGGCTTCAGCAGATCCAGGTACAGTATGAAATTCTTTTTGGATGTAGCTCAGAAGCCATGGCCAGCCCTTGACTGCAAGTACTGCCTCGGGTTTCCCTGAGGTGGGGTAAACCTTCCTCTTAATGGCCTTTTGGTAAGTCTGGAAGACCATATCCAAGGGGAGCCCCAAAGTCAGTTTCATCCTCACAACCATGTTTCCAATTCCTGGAATTGGCTGCACGTGACTCACAAGAGCTGAGGAGGTTTGTGGAAGTTGGGAGTGTCATAGCTTGAACCCTTTGTAGGTAAAGTTTTGCTGTTGTGAGAGTTTTAACAGGAGCAATGTGAAAGACTCCAAGTCCCCAGGTAGATAGAAATAATCCTGTCCTACCTGAGTGTATGTGACAAGTCTCTAATAGTTCAGAGAGCAAGTATCTGGTCTTAGAAAGACTGATCCAAGCTTGGGTGTTTCTGGTGACAAGGCAAGGTCCTGAGTTTCAAGTTCACCTTTTATGGTTGAGGAGACAATAAGGTGGTCAGAAGGGAAATCATGGAGGAGACCTTGGCTTCATCCATCGTGCAGGCTTGTATATGTGGTTCTATGCAGATTGTGTTTCAAAGGTGGAGCTTGTTTACAACTATGAACATTCTCCGATGTGCTTTTTGGACCTTCATTCCCAGAGCGAGAGCAGTGCCGAGGCTCTAGAAATGCCATGGATATTCTGAGCTGTCAGTGGCATTTCCCCGGTACTGTTCCCTTGGTGCCGCTCCTTGAAATGTCCAAAGGGATTATCATGTGTCTTGTGGCGGGTCCTAGCATTGTGAAAGGAAGCTGCTGCACCTGGCTCAGAGGATTTCGGATGTGGTGGGAGGAGGAGTAGTACTACGACTATAAATTGTATCACAGCATATCGATTCCATCTTGAGAGTGGGGTTGGGGGGTTATGAAGGGGGGCTTTTATTGTACTTTTATACATTGTACCCTTGAAACTAATTCAATTTTTAAAAATTAATTAATTTATTTGGGGCTGCATTGGGTCTTTGTCGCTGCTAGCGGGCGTTCTCTAGTTGCAGTGAGCGGGGGCTCCTCTTGGCTGTGGTGCACGGGCTTCTCATTGCAGTGGCTTCTCTTGTTGCGGAGCATGGTCTCTAGGCACGCAGGCTTCCGTAGTTGTGGCACGTGGGCTCGGTTGATGTGGCACACGGGCTCTAGAGCGCAGGCTCAGTAGTTGTGGCGCGCGGGCTTAGTTACTCCGTGGCACGTGGGATGTTCCCAGACCAGGGCTCGAACCCATGACCCCTGCATTCGCAGGCATATTCTTAACCACTGCTCCACCAGGGAAGCCCGATAATTCAGTTTTTTATAAAGAGAAGATTCCTAATATTATTCCAAAATTTTAAAAATATGTAGTTGGATAACACTATGAAAAATTAACTGATATATTCTTTTATTATTTCTCTTTGCTCCCTGGATCTTTTTCCCCATCCAGTCAGCTAGGCACTGTGAGTTCACTGCATTAGGAAGGTAAAGACTCAGCAGAAATGAGGGAGAAAAACAGAAAAGTCTCAGCTTTGGAATGTTCACAACGGAGGCCACAGTAGAACAGGTGAGAATTCTGTGAACCAAAAATAAATGTCGTCTCAAATGCAAAAAAGTATTCTCTGCACTGGGAGGCAGGAGAGGGAGGGAGGGAAGGACTGAAGGAGAGACATCAGTGTGGCCAGGGACATGGAGACTGTGCTTAAGGACGATATGCCCAGGAAGAGAATCAGAATCTGGAGAAGATTCAGCCTGCACGTGATCATTGCCTCCAGCCAGCACCCTCATCTCAGACGTTGGGAAATTCAGAGAGAGAGTGGGAGTACGTCAGGAGGGCCACGCGCATAGTCTGTGTGGCAGGGGTTGTGGCCGTTCCCTATTTGTGAGGAGTCCCCAGCAATTTGCAGGCCTCTTCTGGAAAATGCTGGCGGACGTCTCTAGTGCTTATGTGAAAGCTTGTTCACAAACCTTGAAAGATACAGATGTAGATGACAGATAGATGCATAGATAGAAAAATGTCCTTAAATAAAAGCTCCTGGAAAGGTTTGGAAAATGCCCTTTATTGCATAGGACGCTTCTATTGTCATATGATGTTAGACTGAGTGCCGGTCCCTTCATCCTCCTTCAGACCACGGCATTCTGTCTGCTACTCTCCCGAGGGTCCTTTCTTCTCCCTGGAAGGGATAAAACAAATGAGGTAGAACAGGAAGAGACAAGAAGCACTCCAAGCTCTGCTGGTCAGGGTTACCCTCCAGCATTGCCTTAATGCTCAGAGCCACACACACCACAGTGAGCTTGGCTCCAGATCTACTACCACGCAACGAAGGTTCTGGAACATTTCCATATCTCGGGGGACCTCATTTCCACGTGACTCTCTTTCATATTCCCCTTTGTCACAGAAGGCTAGGTCCAGTGGTCCGGGTGAGATCTCGGCTCAGGCCCAAGGCTCTCAGACCTCAAAGTTCTGGTCCTGCAAGGGCCCCTGTCCTCTCTTGAGACCACTCCTGGCTCTCTCTGCCGAGAAGGAGCTGCTGGCAGTACGTCCTCTAAGAGTTGAGGTCCATCGTGCAGACCCTGAGAAAACTCCTAGGAAAAGGCTCCACCTTCTTGTTTACGTCAACAGAGGTCAATGCCTTTGTTAGTGCTGGGTGTGTCCCATTTGATGCAACTGCAGAGCCATTAGGTAAACCAGCACATGTGTGCGGCCCCTTCCCTTAGACTCCTCTGGGCCCTCGTGACATAGGCTCAGAAGACTGCCAGCCTCAAGCCTTACCTCTTCCAAGGGACGGCCACACCGTCTTCCAGGATCTTCTGTCCCATGAATCTCAGTTGCTGTTTGGAACTCAAAGGAGAGAAAAGACCCTGCCTGCGGGGTCTCTTTGGGCTGGGGCCTTCCCCCGTGGGCTGCTCTCCCTCATTCTCCTTTTCTTCTTGCTTCTCTACCTCCTTCTCCTCCTCCTCCTCCTCCTCCTCCTCCTCCTCCTCCTCGTTCTCCTCCTCCTCCTCCTCGTGCTCTTCCTCAGGGGTGCTCTCGGATTCCACATTGCCCATCCGCTGGGCCATGGTGAGATGAAAGGCACAGCAGCTGAAGCCCTGCAGGATGCCGCCCTTCACGTGCTGCTGGAGGATCTCCAAGGTGGGGAAGACCCGGCAGCAGGCCATGCACCTGAAGCCGGTCTCCATGGTCAGCATCCAGTCCGCTGTCTTGGCGCTGGGTCTCTCCTCGACGGCAGGTGGCCCTGATGGGCTGCCTGGCTCTGCCCTTTCCTCATACTCTTTCTCCTCCCCAGTGGGCTCACTGTCAGACAGGAGGCTTTCGGTGCACACATCAGAAGAGGGGTCAGTGGCTACTGCGCACACATCCTCAGGAAGGGTCACTTCTTCTATCCTCAGCTGCTTTTCAGGCAACTCCAAGGGTTTCTTTGTCTTCCAGGAGACAGCGACACCCTTGTTCACTTGTACCTGCATGTAGTATATTTTCATGTCCCTTTCCTCTTTGTCTGGGTGCAGATAGTTCTTACAGGGTGAAGAGGGTGAGGAGGAGACACAGTGTGATGGGGAAGCGGTCTCTCCTTCTTCCTGATCCTGGGCTAGGGGTGGTCTAGGCTGGGCAGTGTCTCGATGAAATCTCCGGATTCCTGAAAAAGGAAATTAAAATCATAATAACATGCATGGGCCATGCCGGAAGCTGAGGGAGCAGGTGTGGTAGACGAGAGAGGGACATTGGCACGACATAGCAATGTCGTGAGCTTGGTGTCCGTTGGCCGTAGGACGGAGTGGTGTATGTGGTGTCATCTGTGGGCTTTTCATGTGCGTGGGGGGGTATACTGGAGCGGTGTCTGTATACAGGGGTGTGGAGTATGGTGGTGAGGGCTGTAGTATGTGAGGGATGCGGCTGGATGCGTGTACGATGAGGAGTGTGAGTTTGGGAATATCGGTGGTGCATTCCTTGTGGAATGGGGCTGTGGTGCAGGAGAGTACTGTGGAGCACGTGCTTGGGGTTGATGTGCACTGAGAAGGGCTGTGCCTGGAGGGCGCGTGTATGTGTGAGCTGTGTGCACCTGAGCTGGATGGTCCTGCTCTCAGGCTGGAGGTGTATGATGCAGAACTCTGTCCTTCTCTGGAAGCAAAGGCAAAGACAAAGCCTACATTTTCCTCTGAAGATGCTTAATCTGGTCCCTCTTCCCTCCACCTCAAGCCCAGACCTTTCCGGCCCCTGCTCCTTGACTTCCCCACCATGGTAGTAGCAGTATTCACACACACACCCCCAGACTCAGCTGGCATCCATGCCCTCAGAACAGCTCAGCCATCCTGCCCAGGCTCCTCCACAGAGCCCTCATCACCTCTGATGACCCTGGATTTCCTCTCAGCCTCCCTGGGATCTGTGTGCCTCCTGCTTCACAGCCAAGCACCCCGTCACCTGAGGAGCCCCACGCCCTTACCAGCGTAGCTGAGCTTGCGCAGAGTAGAAGTACAGAAGAAGTATTTATAGGCAGAGGAGACCTCCACTGCCCCTGGGCTGCAGCCTTGGGCCACCACAGTGGATCCAAGCCGAGGGGGATCCTCTTGTGACTTCGAGATTCCTGAGGGAGGAATGAAAGGCTCAGGGTGGGTTCATCAGTCCTCTGTCCACAAATATTTACTGAGTGTGTGACACGTGTCAGGTGCAGTGAATACACACAGTTGAGAGTGTGGTTCCCAGTGGATCCTCCAGGATTTAATTCCAATCAATACTTATTCTCTCACTGTCTAGTTGGTAATGTAGGCCTCGGTGGTGACTGTGAGTGTGTGGGAAGAGTGAGTGATGTGTATCAGTTAAGTCTGTGGTAAGTGTGGGGTTGGCATGGGGAGCACAGTGCAGACGTGTCTATCTGTGTCTGTGGCCTTTGTGTGCATGGTTTCTGTTCACAAGTCAGGAATTCTGGGACATGTAACGTTTCCTCATTACATGGTGTGGCTTGTATTTATGGTGTGTGTTCATTCATTCATTCACCAAGATTCAGTAAGCAGCTACTCCTGTGTATCCGGCACTCTTCCATTGTTGTAGTCTTTGGTAACGCTGCACATTCTAGTAGGGGAAGACACACACTAAACAAAACTACAATAAATATATAATACATCAGCTGGTGGTAAGTATATAAGGGTTGCCAGACTTAGCGAACAAGAATACAAGGCACCCAGTTAAATTTCAGTTTCAGATAAACCCAGAATAATCTTTTAGTGTAAGTATCCCCATGCAGTATTTGGCCTGACTTAGTTTTAGTGTAAGTATAGCCCATACAATATGTGGGACATACGGATACTGAAAAATTACTTGTTCTTTATCTGGAATTCAAATTGAACTGGATAGCCCATATTTTCTCTGGCAATCCTGACATGGGTTACTGAGACTGTGGTTTACTGTGGTTTGTACAAAGCGGGTCTGGCATTACGCAAGAATGTGTTATAAGTGTGGTGTGTATGACACGTGACTGGTTCTTATAGAGGTATTTAGAGATGGCTGAAGTTAGCTGTGTTTGTGCAAGAGTTGAGGAGATACATGTATATAGTGTGTGTGTGTGTGTGTGTGTGTGTCCTATATATATAGTGTGTGTGTCTATATACATATCTCATCTCCAGCGTTTGGTGTTGGAGGAGAGGATTGTGATACAGGTGGGTTGTATGAGAATGTAGTACAGGAGGGATGCGTGTATATACCTCCATGTGCTCTGTGTGGTTTACTAAAGAAGTTATATGTGGGGTGTGTGATATTTTTGCTGTATCAGAGTGTACATGGGTGTATGAGTTACTGTCTCATAAAACACCCCTAACAAGAAATCTGTATACACTCTTACGTACACCGAGTGTCAGCCAGGTCCAGGCAGGGTGACAAGAACTTTACCACGCAGACTTTATATCTGGTAAGCACTCTACCCCCATTCATCTCGCTCTTCTCTGCACTACCACACACACACACACACACACACACACACTCACACACACACACACACAGGAACATAGGGCAAAATATTCTGAATGGTCAGGGGCAGTCATTGCCTTCCCCAGCCTGTCCCAGCCACTGCCTGGAAATCTGCCTGCTGTCTAGAGCTCCATTCCCAGGGCCCATCCTACAGTCTCCAGGGCCCTGGGCCTGGTAGGAGCTACTGGGCTCTAATCTAGGACAGAGGCCTCTAGCTGGAGCTCTGGGGTGACCACCCCTCTCCCAGGGCAAGCTACTCGCCTACATTTAATGCACGCAGGCACCACGTGGCCCGTGGCTCTCAGAGCTCCCCGCAGGACCCTGAGGCCATTTCTCACCCCCGCTCACGCGGTCTCAGTCTCTGGAAAACCCTTCCCTTCCCTTGATCTCCTTTGGGAAATTCTTCCTGTTGAAGGAATAAAACCTCCTTGCTTTCAATATGACACCATCCCTAGACAAACAATCTTCTTTCAAAGTACATTCCACTTGTCAAGATATTTTTCAACAGGGCCTTCAACTCATGGGGCTTCTCTTTCCACTTTGGTAAAAGAGGCCAAGCAACTCATGGGTCTCTCTCAGCATCCTTGCATCCTTCACATCCCCCACCTCATGACCCCAAGGAAAGATCCAAGAGCATAAGAGAGAAATCGGGGACTGAGAAAAGCTGCACCTCTAGGTCTGTGCAAGCAGGATGCAGCCTGCTGTGAGTCCGACAAAGCTCCAGGCCAGGCTGCCCCAGGAGAGAGTCCTCAGACCAGCGGAGCTGACCTCCCATCTCCCAGGGGGCATCTGGCCGTTCTGTGCCGTCTCACACCACAGGGACCCTCCGGATAGATACGGCAGCATCAGTGAGACAAGGTCTCTCGCTCCCTGCTTCACAGGTGACACGTTCTCAGTCCCCCGCTTCCTAGAGAAGCTTCAGTTTGGCAGAAACCCATGTGCCCCAGACAAGTTGCCCCCCACATACCTCCTCCGTTCTCGGCAGTTTCCTGGGACTCTTCATTTTCCAGATGTTTCCTCTTTTGTCGCCGTTCCATCGTACCAACTAGAAGTCTCCCTTAGAAGATGCCTCAAGAGATGTCCAACTCCTCCTCTTCCCTACAGGTTGGCCCTTCTTGGCTCTTGGGCAATTCGTTGAAATGATTCAATACAAACAAAAATAGTCAAGTCTCCTAAATGGCTGAAAACCTTGTACCACTTGGTGAACCAGCAGTAGTGCCTAGTGCTCACCAGGGCTGTTATGTTTGCAAGGTTGCCAGGCTCACAGTGGAATTCTGTGACCTCAGTGATGACATCAGAGCATTCGGTGGACCTAGGTTGAGCACAGTGTCTGCAATAGCACAGGCCCCATTTTCAAGAACAATTCCTTTTTCCCAGCCGAAGCTTTCCCGTGAAAGGGAAAGGTTCCTACCATATCTATTATAAATTGTATCATACCATGTCTATTATAAAATTCACATTTTGATTGGAGATCTTTTAATGTCTTTTCTAGAGAGATTTAATATGAATGTTTTAAATGGTCTCCAGTTTCCCTGTGGATTATTGACATTTTAAACTCTGCACTTCAATTTTCCCTCAATACGTGTAATTTTGTCACGGCTATTTCTGTACTTAAAGATGAGGAACTATATAATTGATTTCTTCATTTTTTCCCCATCTCTTTCCAAGGTACTGCATTTGATTGTGTCTTGCGACTGAGTGAAAAATGCTAGTCCTTGAGTCAGGACATTGGGCCCTTTAGCAAGTAACTCAACCTATCTGGGCTTCAGCTTCTGTATGTGCGATCAAGAGGCTTGGACTAGCTGACTTTTCAAATGCTGTGTTTCTTTGATTCACTCTCACTTACTGATCTGCTCCTTAAGAAGAGGGTCTGTTCTCATAAAGTAACAACAGTCTTTCGTACTCAGTTTGTTAGTTATATTGC
The DNA here is from genome assembly GCF_964341445.2 of Mesoplodon mirus. Lineage (NCBI taxonomy): Eukaryota > Metazoa > Chordata > Mammalia > Artiodactyla > Ziphiidae > Mesoplodon > Mesoplodon mirus. The sequence continues at coordinate 1,268,049 of NW_028295741.1, read as the reverse complement.
CTTCTACGTATGCTTAGCTCTAAATAATTTATACGGCTCTTGTGACAATTTTTAGATCTTCTTTTTTTCTTATTTTCTTTTATAGTTTCTAATTTGTTATCGCCAGTGTAGAGGAGCCTGATTGACTTTTAAAATTTATTGATCTTGTATGTGTGTGCCTTGTTGAACCGTCTTATTAGTTCCTGCTAGTTTATCTGTGGGTTCTTTTGGGTCTCCTAGATAAATGAGCATATTAAATGTAAATAATGTGTTCTTTGGATAAAGTTTATTTTCTTGCATCTCTATATATAGAAGCAATATGTTGAATTGATTTAAATATTTAAATACTTACATACCTGTTATCACAATCTAACATTCTTTATCTTATTTTCTTTCAATCAATATTATGTTTTCAAGATTTATCCACGTGAATCCATAGAGATCTAGGTCTTTGATTTTTGACTGTTTGATATTATGTGATCACATGCATATAGCATCATTTATTTTCCATTCAAGCATTATTGGACAATTGGATTGTTTCCCTCCCTTCTCTAGAACAAACAACATTTCCTAGAATATCCCTGAAGATGTCTGACAGTCGAGAAGGGCCAGGCTGCCCGAAGGATTGCTACTTGCTTTTAGCCACCTTCCAACAGGCCGTCTCCAGCCAGCAATTTGAAGCACAGCTGAAATGAGAACTGCCCCAAATGTGAAGATCTTAGGAGCTTCCTAGAAGGTGGGAGGTTAATGATAGGCATCCTGCTGGGATCCCAGGGGAGTCTGAGCTGGCCTGAAGCTCATCTTCCTCCTCCACCTCTCAAGAGAAATGTGGAGGAAAGAAGACTTCAAAAACTGTGAGCAGGCAGAGGGAGAGATATTGGGGGCCGAAGCTGTAACTGAGGTCTTGGAGTGGGCTGTGAGCACGCAGAGCCTCTCGAGAGCCAGGCTCTGCCTTCTGAGGACTTCTCCCCTAAGGCTGCTCATAATTCACGTGATACCAGCCATATAGAGCCGACTTGGCCCACACTGTCACAGAAAGCCTTATCAGAATCTCTTCTTCTTCATACACTCTTGTGTCTGTTACTTGGTTATTGCCTTTGGTACTCCACTGATGTGAACCACAGTCGCCAGGGGATGGAGGACACTAGTGACCCATCTTGCTCTGTGGCCTCAGTCCACAGCTGGAGGGTAAGGGAAGAGGCCAAATGAAGGTCAAGAAGGAAAGATGGAGTTTGAAGAGAAGACCTGAGTTAAGGGTGTCTTCTCAAGTCTTGATGACTGAAATGTAGCTCCAGTACCTGAAGTCCTGCTTGTTCTCAAGGCTGACCGCGGGGCTGGGTGCACTCAGTGAAGGAACCGTATACACTTAGTATTTCCTTGCTTGCTCACACTTGCCCTCCTCTGATACACCCTCTGCAAGACTGATCTTCCCCTGAAACAACTTTCCACCTGCTACTGTCATCTCAGGAACATTTGCTTCCCCTTCCTAGTGTCCCCCTAGAATGCCATTGCAGCCAATTCATAATTTGATAATCATGCTGCTTACCATATTCTCAGCAACTTCTGAGAAATTTTATTCACTTTATTCCATAGTCTTCACCCATCAATAATCTTCCTTAACTTCCTAGCTGCAGGTTAACCCATTCGGAATCATTTCTTTTACTTTCTCTTCTTTGGCAAATCCTTTCTATCTTTTAAGGTCTTTTTCTTGTCTCTCTACCATCCTGCCTTCCTGAACTTCGTTTTTTTTCGTTTAAGTAACCTTTCAATCTCCTTCCCCAATTTCCTCATAAACATTGAGAGTTTATTCCTCACACGTTAGACAGCGGTTTATGAATGGCCAGGCATAATGGACTCAGAATGTGTTGGCACCCCCGAGGTACCTGTCTTGCTGGGGAGCCACAGGTGAAGGGCTGTCTGCTGGACACATGTTTGCATGGAGTCAGGCTGAGTGGCCTCAGGGTGTTTGCTCTGCACCTGTGTGTGTTTCTCCCTAGTTGGTTTCCTTGTCCAGCCACCTGTGACCTCCCTCCATCCAGCCCAGGGAATCCTTCTCATCACAGGGGTAGGATGTTTGTCTCATTTTCCATCACATCCTTTCCCCAAAGTTTGGTTGTGAGTTGTTCCCATTCCAAAGACCTTTCCTCTTTGAAGAGAAAAGAGAAAATCTTGTCTCTCCTTTTCTCTCACTTCACTTCTGCTCTATTATCTCCTCCGTCCAGAATGGCCCACTGACTCACATGGGTGTAGATCCAAAGATGGCAAGAAATGCCAGCAATTCTGAGATAATAATACGGATGGATCAGGAAAACTTGAAAACCTTTATCCCGCCACATTAAAAAAAATTGCACTTCCAGTGTATTCAGAGTCTCAGTGTAGAAACACAAATGATAGAGAAATTGAATTACACTCAAGTTTTTCTTTCCTCCTTTCCTGATTTATTCTAATCCTCCAAGTTAACATGATGAACTCTTTGTTGTGTAAAGTTTCAGACATTTTCTACCCATGCACACTTTTCTTCTTTTCACATTAGAGTGTGAACTAGGTCACTTTCAACATGCTGTGATTCTGTGATTCACTGTCTCCCACCGAGTCATCCACGGATAGTCATCTGTTTCACGGAGAACTATTTCCAATAGCTAATAGCCAATGTCTGTGGAGTGCTTACTCTGTGTCGGTTTCTTGTAACTACTTTACAGATCATTTGTACAGCGTACCCATGGACCAGGTACAATTATGACCCCCAAGTGACAGATAAGTGCAGATAAGTAGAAATAAATACAGAGGCCAAGTGACTTGCCCAAGACACTGGAGCAAATCAAAATCCATGCCTCTGTAATCATTTTGCTCTATTGCCTCTGTCTGGGAGGCTTGATGATTTGGCAACTAAAACCTTAAATATCATGTTCCATTTGTATATCTGTGACACAAGCGTGGGGCTGTGATACAGGGTAAGTAACCTGACTACTTTTGAAAACCCTTATGCACCTGGATGAAAGTAAGCCAGGGACTGCAAGCCATAGATTTAAGGTTTCCTACCAACTTTTAAAAATAGCTTCTTGAATGCAATTTATGTAGTGTCAAGTCTAGGATGTAGTCCAAATAGTAACAGAAAAATGGAGATATGTAGAAAAATACTTAAAGTTGACAAGTATTGGGAGTGTAGTATTTTTGGGGCCAGCGTGTAGACCACAGGAAAACTTGCTGTTTCCATCCCAAAGGGAAGAGCCCTACGTTGCAACTGCCAAGGTCCCTGGGACAGCAAGTGTGCTCACTGCTTAGTAAAGAAGCATCCTCAGTTTGATAGAATCATATGGGAGCCTTACATTTGGTTAGCAGTTCTACATTCTTGATGTAATAATATTTTCAGGGTGTGGGAGGGTATCAAGCTCTGAAAATACCCTTGGAGAGATCTGCTTATTAAGTTTGGCTTTTTCAGTCTCCCTACTACTTCTTTACTAAACACCAGGCGGTTTCCTTCACTTTTCAGAACCATATTGTTTCTCCCTTCTCTAATGAACTTTGAAATACTTTTGGATGAGCTATTGAGATTGGGAAAAAATAAACATCTCTTTAAAATAAGGAAGATAATAACAATGACAAGTAGAAAAACCTCTAAAACAGAGAATATCCTCCATTCTAGCCACTGACTGGGAGTGGAAGGTTCGTGCTCGCTGTCCAGGACGTAGAAATAAAAGCTGAGGAGGCGCTGAGGCGTCTCCTGGATCTCTATGAGCCTCCATCATTTCTGCTGAGTAGGGTTGACAGATAAAATATAGACTGTTTAGTTAAATATGAATGTTTGAAAAACAACGAGTACATTTTGAAGATAAGTATGCCCCAAATAGTTCATAGGATCTACTTATACTAAAAATAATGACTTATTATTCATGTGAAGTTCAAGTTTAACTGGGTATCCTGTATTTTTATGTCCTAAATCTGACAGCCCTACTGATGATCCACAATGGAGGCAGTTGAGGAACGGTACATGCTGGCTCTCGGACAGTCAGAAATGGCTTCAGCAGATCCAGGTACAGTATGAAATTCTTTTTGGATGTAGCTCAGAAGCCATGGCCAGCCCTTGACTGCAAGTACTGCCTCGGGTTTCCCTGAGGTGGGGTAAACCTTCCTCTTAATGGCCTTTTGGTAAGTCTGGAAGACCATATCCAAGGGGAGCCCCAAAGTCAGTTTCATCCTCACAACCATGTTTCCAATTCCTGGAATTGGCTGCACGTGACTCACAAGAGCTGAGGAGGTTTGTGGAAGTTGGGAGTGTCATAGCTTGAACCCTTTGTAGGTAAAGTTTTGCTGTTGTGAGAGTTTTAACAGGAGCAATGTGAAAGACTCCAAGTCCCCAGGTAGATAGAAATAATCCTGTCCTACCTGTGTGTATGTGACAAGTCTCTAATAGTTCAGAGAGCAAGTATCTGGTCTTAGAAAGACTGATCCAAGCTTGGGTGTTTCTGGTGACAAGGCAAGGTCCTGAGTTTCAAGTTCACCTTTTATGGTTGAGGAGACAATAAGGTGGTCAGAAGGGAAATCATGGAGGAGACCTTGGCTTCATCCATCGTGCAGGCTTGTATATGTGGTTCTATGCAGATTGTGTTTCAAAGGTGGAGCTTGTTTACAACTATGAACATTCTCCGATGTGCTTTTTGGACCTTCATTCCCAGAGCGAGAGCAGTGCCGAGGCTCTAGAAATGCCATGGATATTCTGAGCTGTCAGTGGCATTTCCCCGGTACTGTTCCCTTGGTGCCGCTCCTTGAAATGTCCAAAGGGATTATCATGTGTCTTGTGGCGGGTCCTAGCATTGTGAAAGGAAGCTGCTGCACCTGGCTCAGAGGATTTCGGATGTGGTGGGAGGAGGAGTAGTACTACGACTATAAATTGTATCACAGCATATCGATTCCATCTTGAGAGTGGGGTTGGGGGGTTATGAAGGGGGGCTTTTATTGTACTTTTATACATTGTACCCTTGAAACTAATTCAATTTTTAAAAATTAATTAATTTATTTGGGGCTGCATTGGGTCTTTGTCGCTGCTAGCGGGCGTTCTCTAGTTGCAGTGAGCGGGGGCTCCTCTTGGCTGTGGTGCACGGGCTTCTCATTGCAGTGGCTTCTCTTGTTGCGGAGCATGGTCTCTAGGCACGCAGGCTTCCGTAGTTGTGGCACGTGGGCTCGGTTGATGTGGCACACGGGCTCTAGAGCGCAGGCTCAGTAGTTGTGGCGCGCGGGCTTAGTTACTCCGTGGCACGTGGGATGTTCCCAGACCAGGGCTCGAACCCATGACCCCTGCATTCGCAGGCATATTCTTAACCACTGCTCCACCAGGGAAGCCCGATAATTCAGTTTTTTATAAAGAGAAGATTCCTAATATTATTCCAAAATTTTAAAAATATGTAGTTGGATAACACTATGAAAAATTAACTGATATATTCTTTTATTATTTCTCTTTGCTCCCTGGATCTTTTTCCCCATCCAGTCAGCTAGGCACTGTGAGTTCACTGCATTAGGAAGGTAAAGACTCAGCAGAAATGAGGGAGAAAAACAGAAAAGTCTCAGCTTTGGAATGTTCACAACGGAGGCCACAGTAGAACAGGTGAGAATTCTGTGAACCAAAAATAAATGTCGTCTCAAATGCAAAAAAGTATTCTCTGCACTGGGAGGCAGGAGAGGGAGGGAGGGAAGGACTGAAGGAGAGACATCAGTGTGGCCAGGGACATGGAGACTGTGCTTAAGGACGATATGCCCAGGAAGAGAATCAGAATCTGGAGAAGATTCAGCCTGCACGTGATCATTGCCTCCAGCCAGCACCCTCATCTCAGACGTTGGGAAATTCAGAGAGAGAGTGGGAGTACGTCAGGAGGGCCACGCGCATAGTCTGTGTGGCAGGGGTTGTGGCCGTTCCCTATTTGTGAGGAGTCCCCAGCAATTTGCAGGCCTCTTCTGGAAAATGCTGGCGGACGTCTCTAGTGCTTATGTGAAAGCTTGTTCACAAACCTTGAAAGATACAGATGTAGATGACAGATAGATGCATAGATAGAAAAATGTCCTTAAATAAAGGCTCCTGGAAAGGTTTGGAAAATGCCCTTTATTGCATAGGACGCTTCTATTGTCATATGATGTTAGACTGAGTGCCGGTCCCTTCATCCTCCTTCAGACCACGGCATTCTGTCTGCTACTCTCCCGAGGGTCCTTTCTTCTCCCTGGAAGGGATAAAACAAATGAGGTAGAACAGGAAGAGACAAGAAGCACTCCAAGCTCTGCTGGTCAGGGTTACCCTCCAGCATTGCCTTAATGCTCAGAGCCACACACACCACAGTGAGCTTGGCTCCAGATCTACTACCACGCAACGAAGGTTCTGGAACATTTCCATATCTCGGGGGACCTCATTTCCACGTGACTCTCTTTCATATTCCCCTTTGTCACAGAAGGCTAGGTCCAGTGGTCCGGGTGAGATCTCGGCTCAGGCCCAAGGCTCTCAGACCTCAAAGTTCTGGTCCTGCAAGGGCCCCTGTCCTCTCTTGAGACCACTCCTGGCTCTCTCTGCCGAGAAGGAGCTGCTGGCAGTACGTCCTCTAAGAGTTGAGGTCCATCGTGCAGACCCTGAGAAAACTCCTAGGAAAAGGCTCCACCTTCTTGTTTACGTCAACAGAGGTCAATGCCTTTGTTAGTGCTGGGTGTGTCCCATTTGATGCAACTGCAGAGCCATTAGGTAAACCAGCACATGTGTGCGGCCCCTTCCCTTAGACTCCTCTGGGCCCTCGTGACATAGGCTCAGAAGACTGCCAGCCTCAAGCCTTACCTCTTCCAAGGGACGGCCACACCGTCTTCCAGGATCTTCTGTCCCATGAATCTCAGTTGCTGTTTGGAACTCAAAGGAGAGAAAAGACCCTGCCTGCGGGGTCTCTTTGGGCTGGGGCCTTCCCCCGTGGGCTGCTCTCCCTCATTCTCCTTTTCTTCTTGCTTCTCTACCTCCTTCTCCTCCTCCTCCTCCTCCTCCTCCTCCTCCTCCTCCTCGTTCTCCTCCTCCTCCTCCTCGTCCTCTTCCTCAGGGGTGCTCTCGGATTCCACATTGCCCATCCGCTGGGCCATGGTGAGATGAAAGGCACAGCAGCTGAAGCCCTGCAGGATGCCGCCCTTCACGTGCTGCTGGAGGATCTCCAAGGTGGGGAAGACCCGGCAGCAGGCCATGCACCTGAAGCCGGTCTCCATGGTCAGCATCCAGTCCGCTGTCTTGGCGCTGGGTCTCTCCTCGACGGCAGGTGGCCCTGATGGGCTGCCTGGCTCTGCCCTTTCCTCATACTCTTTCTCCTCCCCAGTGGGCTCACTGTCAGACAGGAGGCTTTCGGTGCACACATCAGAAGAGGGGTCAGTGGCTACTGCGCACACATCCTCAGGAAGGGTCACTTCTTCTATCCTCAGCTGCTTTTCAGGCAACTCCAAGGGTTTCTTTGTCTTCCAGGAGACAGCGACACCCTTGTTCACTTGTACCTGCATGTAGTATATTTTCATGTCCCTTTCCTCTTTGTCTGGGTGCAGATAGTTCTTACAGGGTGAAGAGGGTGAGGAGGAGACACAGTGTGATGGGGAAGCGGTCTCTCCTTCTTCCTGATCCTGGGCTAGGGGTGGTCTAGGCTGGGCAGTGTCTCGATGAAATCTCCGGATTCCTGAAAAAGGAAATTAAAATCATAATAACATGCATGGGCCATGCCGGAAGCTGAGGGAGCAGGTGTGGTAGACGAGAGAGGGACATTGGCACGACATAGCAATGTCGTGAGCTTGGTGTCCGTTGGCCGTAGGACGGAGTGGTGTATGTGGTGTCATCTGTGGGCTTTTCATGTGCGTGGGGGGGTATACTGGAGCGGTGTCTGTATACAGGGGTGTGGAGTATGGTGGTGAGGGCTGTAGTATGTGAGGGATGCGGCTGGATGCGTGTACGATGAGGAGTGTGAGTTTGGGAATATCGGTGGTGCATTCCTTGTGGAATGGGGCTGTGGTGCAGGAGAGTACTGTGGAGCACGTGCTTGGGGTTGATGTGCACTGAGAAGGGCTGTGCCTGGAGGGCGCGTGTATGTGTGAGCTGTGTGCACCTGAGCTGGATGGTCCTGCTCTCAGGCTGGAGGTGTATGATGCAGAACTCTGTCCTTCTCTGGAAGCAAAGGCAAAGACAAAGCCTACATTTTCCTCTGAAGATGCTTAATCTGGTCCCTCTTCCCTCCACCTCAAGCCCAGACCTTTCCGGCCCCTGCTCCTTGACTTCCCCACCATGGTAGTAGCAGTATTCACACACACACCCCCAGACTCAGCTGGCATCCACGCCCTCGGAACAGCTCAGCCATCCTGCCCAGGCTCCTCCACAGAGCCCTCATCACCTCTGATGACCCTGGATTTCCTCTCAGCCTCCCTGGGATCTGTGTGCCTCCTGCTTCACAGCCAAGCACCCCGTCACCTGAGGAGCCCCACGCCCTTACCAGCGTAGCTGAGCTTGCACAGAGTAGAAGTACAGAAGAAGTATTTAGAGGCAGAGGAGACCTCCACTGCCCCTGGGCTGCAGCCTTGGGCCACCACAGTGGATCCAGGCCGAGGGGGATCCTCTTGTGACTTCGAGATTCCTGAGGGAGGAATGAAAGGCTCAGGGTGGGTTCATCAGTCCTCTGTCCACAAATATTTACTGAGTGTGTGACACGTGTCAGGTGCAGTGAATACACACAGTTGAGAGTGTGGTTCCCAGTGGATCCTCCAGGATTTAATTCCAATCAATACTTATTCTCTCACTGTCTAGTTGGTAATGTAGGCCTCGGTGGTGACTGTGAGTGTGTGGGAAGAGTGAGTGATGTGTATCAGTTAAGTCTGTGGTAAGTGTGGGGTTGGCATGGGGAGCACAGTGCAGACGTGTCTATCTGTGTCTGTGGCCTTTGTGTGCATGGTTTCTGTTCACAAGTCAGGAATTCTGGGACATGTAACGTTTCCTCATTACATGGTGTGGCTTGTATTTATGGTGTGTGTTCATTCATTCATTCACCAAGATTCAGTAAGCAGCTACTCCTGTGTATCCGGCACTCTTCCATTGTTGTAGTCTTTGGTAACGCTGCACATTCTAGTAGGGGAAGACACACACTAAACAAAACTACAATAAATATATAATACATCAGCTGGTGGTAAGTATATAAGGGTTGCCAGACTTAGCGAACAAGAATACAAGGCACCCAGTTAAATTTCAGTTTCAGATAAACCCAGAATAATCTTTTAGTGTAAGTATCCCCATGCAGTATTTGGCCTGACTTAGTTTTAGTGTAAGTATAGCCCATACAATATGTGGGACATACGGATACTGAAAAATTACTTGTTCTTTATCTGGAATTCAAATTGAACTGGATAGCCCATATTTTCTCTGGCAATCCTGACATGGGTTACTGAGACTGTGGTTTACTGTGGTTTGTACAAAGCGGGTCTGGCATTACGCAAGAATGTGTTATAAGTGTGGTGTGTATGACACGTGACTGGTTCTTATAGAGGTATTTAGAGATGGCTGAAGTTAGCTGTGTTTGTGCAAGAGTTGAGGAGATACATGTATATAGTGTGTGTGTGTGTGTGTGTGTGTGTCCTATATATATAGTGTGTGTGTCTATATACATATCTCATCTCCAGCGTTTGGTGTTGGAGGAGAGGATTGTGATACAGGTGGGTTGTATGAGAATGTAGTACAGGAGGGATGCGTGTATATACCTCCATGTGCTCTGTGTGGTTTACTAAAGAAGTTATATGTGGGGTGTGTGATATTTTTGCTGTATCAGAGTGTACATGGGTGTATGAGTTACTGTCTCATAAAACACCCCTAACAAGAATTCTGTATACACTCTTACGTACACCGAGTGTCAGCCAGGTCCAGGCAGGGTGACAAGAACTTTACCACGCAGACTTTATATCTGGTAAGCACTCTACCCCCATTCATCTCGCTCTTCTCTGCACTACCACACACACACACACACACACACACACACTCACACACACACACACACAGGAACATAGGGCAAAATATTCTGAATGGTCAGGGGCAGTCATTGCCTTCCCCAGCCTGTCCCAGCCACTGCCTGGAAATCTGCCTGCTGTCTAGAGCTCCATTCCCAGGGCCCATCCTACAGTCTCCAGGGCCCTGGGCCTGGTAGGAGCTACTGGGCTCTAATCTGGGACAGAGGCCTCTAGCTGGAGCTCTGGGGTGACCACCCCTCTCCCAGGGCAAGCTACTCGCCTACATTTAATGCACGCAGGCACCACGTGGCCCGTGGCTCTCAGAGCTCCCCGCAGGACCCTGAGGCCATTTCTCACCCCCGCTCACGCGGTCTCAGTCTCTGGAAAACCCTTCCCTTCCCTTGATCTCCTTTGGGAAATTCTTCCTGTTGAAGGAATAAAACCTCCTTGCTTTCAATATGACACCATCCCTAGACAAACAATCTTCTTTCAAAGTACATTCCACTTGTCAAGATATTTTTCAACAGGGCCTTCAACTCATGGGGCTTCTCTTTCCACTTTGGTAAAAGAGGCCAAGCAACTCATGGGTCTCTCTCAGCATCCTTGCATCCTTCACATCCCCCACCTCATGACCCCAAGGAAAGATCCAAGAGCATAAGAGAGAAATCGGGGACTGAGAAAAGCTGCACCTCTAGGTCTGTGCAAGCAGGATGCAGCCTGCTGTGAGTCCGACAAAGCTCCAGGCCAGGCTGCCCCAGGAGAGAGTCCTCAGACCAGCGGAGCTGACCTCCCATCTCCCAGGGGGCATCTGGCCGTTCTGTGCCGTCTCACACCACAGGGACCCTCCGGATAGATACGGCAGCATCAGTGAGACAAGGTCTCTCGCTCCCTGCTTCACAGGTGACACGTTCTCAGTCCCCCGCTTCCTAGAGAAGCTTCAGTTTGGCAGAAACCCATGTGCCCCAGACAAGTTGCCCCCCACATACCTCCTCCGTTCTCGGCAGTTTCCTGGGACTCTTCATTTTCCAGATGTTTCCTCTTTTGTCGCCGTTCCATCGTACCAACTAGAAGTCTCCCTTAGAAGATGCCTCAAGAGATGTCCAACTCCTCCTCTTCCCTACAGGTTGGCCCTTCTTGGCTCTTGGGCAATTCGTTGAAATGATTCAATACAAACAAAAATAGTCAAGTCTCCTAAATGGCTGAAAACCTTGTACCACTTGGTGAACCAGCAGTAGTGCCTAGTGCTCACCAGGGCTGTTATGTTTGCAAGGTTGCCAGGCTCACAGTGGAATTCTGTGACCTCAGTGATGACATCAGAGCATTCGGTGGACCTAGGTTGAGCACAGTGTCTGCAATAGCACAGGCCCCATTTTCAAGAACAATTCCTTTTTCCCAGCCGAAGCTTTCCCGTGAAAGGGAAAGGTTCCTACCATATCTATTATAAATTGTATCATACCATGTCTATTATAAAATTCACATTTTGATTGGAGATCTTTTAATGTCTTTTCTAGAGAGATTTAATATGAATGTTTTAAATGGTCTCCAGTTTCCCTGTGGATTATTGACATTTTAAACTCTGCACTTCAATTTTCCCTCAATACGTGTAATTTTGTCACGGCTATTTCTGTACTTAAAGATGAGGAACTATATAATTGATTTCTTCATTTTTTCCCCATCTCTTTCCAAGGTACTGCATTTGATTGTGTCTTGCGACTGAGTGAAAAATGCTAGTCCTTGAGTCAGGACATTGGGCCCTTTAGCAAGTAACTCAACCTATCTGGGCTTCAGCTTCTGTATGTGCGATCAAGAGGCTTGGACTAGCTGACTTTTCAAATGCTGTGTTTCTTTGATTCACTCTCACTTACTGATCTGCTCCTTAAGAAGAGGGTCTGTTCTCATAAAGTAACAACAGTCTTTCGTACTCAGTTTGTTAGTTATATTGCCTTCTACGTATGCTTAGCTCTAAATAATTTATACGGCTCTTGTGACAATTTTTAGATCTTCTTTTTTTCTTATTTTCTTTTATAGTTTCTAATTTGTTATCGCCAGTGTAGAGGAGCCTGATTGACTTTTAAAATTTATTGATCTTGTATGTGTGTGCCTTGTTGAACCGTCTTATTAGTTCCTGCTAGTTTATCTGTGGGTTCTTTTGGGTCTCCTAGATAAATGAGCATATTAAATGTAAATAATGTGTTCTTTGGATAAAGTTTATTTTCTTGCATCTCTATATATAGAAGCAATATGTTGAATTGATTTAAATATTTAAATACTTACATACCTGTTATCACAATCTAACATTCTTTATCTTATTTTCTTTCAATCAATATTATGTTTTCAAGATTTATCCACGTGAATCCATAGAGATCTAGGTCTTTGATTTTTGACTGTTTGATATTATGTGATCACATGCATATAGCATCATTTATTTTCCATTCAAGCATTATTGGACAATTGGATTGTTTCCCTCCCTTCTCTAGAACAAACAACATTTCCTAGAATATCCCTGAAGATGTCTGACAGTCGAGAAGGGCCAGGCTGCCCGAAGGATTGCTACTTGCTTTTAGCCACCTTCCAACAGGCCGTCTCCAGCCAGCAATTTGAAGCACAGCTGAAATGAGAACTGCCCCAAATGTGAAGATCTTAGGAGCTTCCTAGAAGGTGGGAGGTTAATGATAGGCATCCTGCTGGGATCCCAGGGGAGTCTGAGCTGGCCTGAAGCTCATCTTCCTCCTCCACCTCTCAAGAGAAATGTGGAGGAAAGAAGACTTCAAAAACTGTGAGCAGCCAGAGGGAGAGATATTGGGGGCCGAAGCTGTAACTGAGGTCTTGGAGTGGGCTGTGAGCACGCAGAGCCTCTCGAGAGCCAGGCTCTGTCTTCTGAGGACTTCTCCCCTAAGGCTGCTCATAATTCACGTGATACCAGCCATATAGAGCCGACTTGGCCCACACTGTCACAGAAAGCCTTATCAGAATCTCTTCTTCTTCATACACTCTTGTGTCTGTTACTTGGTTATTGCCTTTGGTACTCCACTGATGTGAACCACAGTCGCCAGGGGATGGAGGACACTAGTGACCCATCTTGCTCTGTGGCCTCAGTCCACAGCTGGAGGGTAAGGGAAGAGGCCAAATGAAGGTCAAGAAGGAAAGATGGAGTTTGAAGAGAAGACCTGAGTTAAGGGTGTCTTCTCAAGTCTTGATGACTGAAATGTAGCTCCAGTACCTGAAGTCCTGCTTGTTCTCAAGGCTGACCGCGGGGCTGGGTGCACTCAGTGAAGGAACCGTATACACTTAGTATTTCCTTGCTTGCTCACACTTGCCCTCCTCTGATACACCCTCTGCAAGACTGATCTTCCCCTGAAACAACTTTCCACCTGCTACTGTCATCTCAGGAACATTTGCTTCCCCTTCCTAGTGTCCCCCTAGAATGCCATTGCAGCCAATTCATAATTTGATAATCATGCTGCTTACCATATTCTCAGCAACTTCTGAGAAATTTTATTCACTTTATTCCATAGTCTTCACCCATCAATAATCTTCCTTAACTTCCTAGCTGCAGGTTAACCCATTCGGAATCATTTCTTTTACTTTCTCTTCTTTGGCAAATCCTTTCTATCTTTTAAGGTCTTTTTCTTGTCTCTCTACCATCCTGCCTTCCTGAACTTCGTTTTTTTTCGTTTAAGTAACCTTTCAATCTCCTTCCCCAATTTCCTCATAAACATTGAGAGTTTATTCCTCACACGTTAGACAGCGGTTTATGAATGGCCAGGCATAATGGACTCAGAATGTGTTGGCACCCCCAAGGTACCTGTCTTGCTGGGGAGCCACAGGTGAAGGGCTGTCTGCTGGACACATGTTTGCATGGAGTCAGGCTGAGTGGCCTCAGGGTGTTTGCTCTGCACTTGTGTGTGTTTCTCCCTAGTTGGTTTCCTTGTCCAGCCACCTGTGACCTCCCTCCATCCAGCCCAGGGAATCCTTCTCATCACAGGGGTAGGATGTTTGTCTCATTTTCCATCACATCCTTTCCCCAAAGTTTGGTTGTGAGTTGTTCCCATTCCAAAGACCTTTCCTCTTTGAAGAGAAAAGAGAAAATCTTGTCTCTCCTTTTCTCTCACTTCACTTCTGCTCTATTATCTCCTCCGTCCAGAATGGCCCACTGACTCACATGGGTGTAGATCCAAAGATGGCAAGAAATGCCAGCAATTCTGAGATAATAATACGGATGGATCAGGAAAACTTGAAAACCTTTATCCCGCCACATTAAAAAAAATTGCACTTCCAGTGTATTCAGAGTCTCAGTGTAGAAACACAAATGATAGAGAAATTGAATTACACTCAAGTTTTTCTTTCCTCCTTTCCTGATTTATTCTAATCCTCCAAGTTAACATGATGAACTCTTTGTTGTGTAAAGTTTCAGACATTTTCTACCCATGCACACTTTTCTTCTTTTCACATTAGAGTGTGAACTAGGTCACTTTCAACATGCTGTGATTCTGTGATTCACTGTCTCCCACCGAGTCATCCACGGATAAAGTCATCTGTTTCACGGAGAACTATTTCCAATAGCTAATAGCCAATGTCTGTGGAGTGCTTACTCTGTGTCGGTTTCTTGTAACTACTTTACAGATCATTTGTACAGCGTACCCATGGACCAGGTACAATTATGACCCCCAAGTGACAGATAAGTGCAGATAAGTACAAATAAATACAGAGGCCAAGTGACTTGCCCAAGACACTGGAGCAAATCAAAATCCATGCCTCTGTAATCATTTTGCTCTATTGCCTCTGTCTGGGAGGCTTGATGATTTGGCAACTAAAACCTTAAATATCATGTTCCATTTTTATATCTGTGACACAAGCGTGGGGCTGTGATACAGGGTAAGTAACCTGACTACTTTTGAAAACCCTTATGCACCTGGATGAAAGTAAGCCAGGGACTGCAAGCCATAGATTTAAGGTTTCCTACCAACTTTTAAAAATAGCTTCTTGAATGCAATTTATGTAGTGTCAAGTCTAGGATGTAGTCCAAATAGTAACAGAAAAATGGAGATATGTAGAAAAATACTTAAAGTTGACAAGTATTGGGAGTGTAGTATTTTTGGGGCCAGCGTGTAGACCACAGGAAAACTTGCTGTTTCCATCCCAAAGGGAAGAGCCCTACGTTGCAACTGCCAAGGTCCCTGGGACAGCAAGTGTGCTCACTGCTTAGTAAAGAAGCATCCTCAGTTTGATAGAATCATATGGGAGCCTTACATTTGGTTAGCAGTTCTACATTCTTGATGTAATAATATTTTCAGGGTGTGGGAGGGTATCAAGCTCTGAAAATACCCTTGGAGAGATCTGCTTATTAAGTTTGGCTTTTTCAGTCTCCCTACTACTTCTTTACTAAACACCAGGCGGTTTCCTTCACTTTTCAGAACCATATTGTTTCTCCCTTCTCTAATGAACTTTGAAATACTTTTGGATGAGCTATTGAGATTGGGAAAAAATAAACATCTCTTTAAAATAAGGAAGATAATAACAATGACAAGTAGAAAAACCTCTAAAACAGAGAATATCCTCCATTCTAGCCACTGACTGGGAGTGGAAGGTTCGTGCTCGCTGTCCAGGACGTAGAAATAAAAGCTGAGGAGGCGCTGAGGCGTCTCCTGGATCTCTATGAGCCTCCATCATTTCTGCTGAGTAGGGTTGACAGATAAAATATAGACTGTTTAGTTAAATATGAATGTTTGAAAAACAACGAGTACATTTTGAAGATAAGTATGCCCCAAATAGTTCATAGGATCTACTTATACTAAAAATAATGACTTATTATTCATGTGAAGTTCAAGTTTAACTGGGTATCCTGTATTTTTATGTCCTAAATCTGACAGCCCTACTGATGATCCACAATGGAGGCAGTTGAGGAACGGTACATGCTGGCTCTCGGACAGTCAGAAATGGCTTCAGCAGATCCAGGTACAGTATGAAATTCTTTTTGGATGTAGCTCAGAAGCCATGGCCAGCCCTTGACTGCAAGTACTGCCTCGGGTTTCCCTGAGGTGGATTAAACCTTCCTCTTAATGGCCTTTTGGTAAGTCTGGAAGACCATATCCAAGGGGAGCCCCAAAGTCAGTTTCATCCTCACAACCATGTTTCCAATTCCTGAAATTGGCTGCATGTGACTCACAAGAGCTGAGGAGGTTTGTGGAAGTTGGGAGTGTCATAGCTTGAACCCTTTGTAGGTAAAGTTTTGCTGTTGTGAGAGTTTTAACAGGAGCAATGTGAAAGACTCCAAGTCCCCAGGTAGATAGAAATAATCCTGTTCTACCTGTGTGTATGTGACAAGTCTCTAATAGTTCAGAGAGCAAGTATCCGATCTTAGAAAGACTGCTCCAAGCTTGGATGTTTCTGGTGACAAGGCAAGGTCCTGAGTTTCAAGTTCACCTTTTATGGTTGAGGAGACAATAAGGTGGTCAGAAGGGAAATCATGGAGGAGACCTTGGCTTCATCCATCGTGCAGGCTTGTATATGTGGTTATATGCAGATTGTGTTTCAAAGGTGGAGCTTGTTTACAACTATGAACATTCTCCGATGTGCTTTTTGGACCTTCATTCCCAGAGCGAGAGCAGTGCCGAGGCTCTAGAAATGCCATGGATATTCTGAGCTGTCAGTGGCATTTCCCCGGTACTGTTCCCTTGGTGCCGCTCCTTGAAATGTCCAAAGGGATTATCATGTGTCTTGTGGCGGGTCCTAGCATTGTGAAAGGAAGCTGCTGCACCTGGCTCAGAGGATTTCGGATGTGGTGGGAGGAGGAGTAGTACTACGACTATAAATTGTATCACAGCATATCGATTCCATCTTGAGAGTGGGGTTGGGGGGTTATGAAGGGGGGCTTTTATTGTACTTTTATACATTGTACCCTTGAAACTAATTCAATTTTTAAAAATTAATTAATTTATTTGGGGCTGCATTGGGTCTTTGTCGCTGCTAGCGGGCGTTCTCTAGTTGCAGTGAGCGGGGGCTCCTCTTGGCTGTGGTGCACGGGCTTCTCATTGCAGTGGCTTCTCTTGTTGCGGAGCATGGTCTCTAGGCACGCAGGCTTCCGTAGTTGTGGCACGTGGGCTCGGTTGATGTGGCACACGGGCTCTAGAGCGCAGGCTCAGTAGTTGTGGCGCGCGGGCTTAGTTACTCCGTGGCACGTGGGATGTTCCCAGACCAGGGCTCGAACCCATGACCCCTGCATTCGCAGGCATATTCTTAACCACTGCTCCACCAGGGAAGCCCGATAATTCAGTTTTTTTATAAAGAGAAGATTCCTAATATTATTCCAAAATTTTAAAAATATGTAGTTGGATAACACTATGAAAAATTAACTGATATATTCTTTTATTATTTCTCTTTGCTCCCTGGATCTTTTTCCCCATCCAGTCAGCTAGGCACTCTGAGTTCACTGCATTAGGAAGGTAAAGACTCAGCAGAAATGAGGGAGAAAAACAGAAAAGTCTCAGCTTTGGAATGTTCACAACGGAGGCCACAGTAGAACAGGTGAGAATTCTGTGAACCAAAAATAAATGTCGTCTCAAATGCAAAAAAGTATTCTCTGCACTGGGAGGCAGGAGAGGGAGGGAGGGAAGGACTGAAGGAGAGAGATCAGTGTGGCCAGGGACATGGAGACTGTGCTTGAGGACGATATGCCCAGGAAGAGAATCAGAATCTGGAGAAGATTCAGCCTGCACATGATCATTGCCTCCAGCCAGCACCCTCATCTCAGACGTTGGGAAATTCAGAGAGAGAGTGGGAGTACGTCAGGAGGGCCACGCGCATAGTCTGTGTGGCAGGGGTTGTGGCCGTTCCCTATTTGTGAGGAGTCCCCAGCAATTTGCAGGCCTCTTCTGGAAAATGCTGGCGGACGTCTCTAGTGCTTATGTGA